>NC_084709.1:14911811-15596588 GCF_033807575.1 Cydia pomonella | reverse complement strand
TTCAAATTCCAAATTACTTATTTCATGCAATTAACACAATCCAGTAACCTTGTCCCCTGAGCATATTAAGTTTACAGAGACAATTCTAGTCCCTATTGTAGCAAATTTAGTCTATTTTAAAAACGTCCTGAGAAAGTACTATAAAAAGTAGTCTTTTATTTAGAGTTATAATTGGGTAAATTAATAAAAAACAGAAATCGTAGAGGTTTTTTTGAATTTAGCGAAAGTTGGTTTCGGTAGTTCAGGTTCAACGCTCGAGATCACAAACTTGCATTATTTATTGGGTCAACATCATAAACAAGTGTGCAAAAAATCAGAACTACCAGATTTGACGTTAATGCCAATATATAAAGTTACTGTATTAACAAATAGAAATACAAAACATTAAACATACAACACAAACACACAACGCCACATAAACACATAAAAATTAGACAAATAGACATAATACAGAGGTAGCCAAATTATTCACTCTTGTAGGGGAATGTAGTCCCTCACATTAGAGCATTATGGGATAGTTTGGTTTGTTCGGTATCAGTCTCAAGATGGTATTGGGACTGTCCCGTACCCGGCGCACCCGGAATGCGGCGCGTGGGCGCGGACGCCTGGTTGCCTGAAAGCAGGGATCGGAACCGGTTTTTTGGAAAAACTTTGAAATAAACATATATTTCGGTTTATTTTATACTCCAAATATAGGACTCGGTTGTGTTTTTAGATAACGACTTCGTATTATTAGATTGCCCAATTAGAAATGAAATAATTAACAAAGAACGAAAAAATACCGTTTTCGTTCCCATAGAAAAAATGCCGGTTTCCGATCCCTGCCTGAAAGCAATAATAATACGCATCGATTTGTTCTCCTAGAAAGTCTGAAATGTCCTTATATTTATAGTGGTATAATGTGGTGGTGGTGCTATACAGGCTTAAAGATTATATTGGCTTAACCAAGGTTGTTCGAAGGGTTGCATGGCAGCATGGCACTATGATACTTTTTAGGAAATAAGTAGGTAACAATTTATTAAGCATCTTAGGTATTCCAATTAAACTGAGGTTTTTGTATTCTATTTTAAATTATTGAGTGGTAAAACCTTAATGATTACTTCCATTGCACAAAAACATACAAAGACGTTTATTTTCTATAGATAGCCTCCACTTATAATAACTCATCTCTCAACCTTGGTCTTGGCGTGCTTTGTTTTCGGACAAATTAGTTTGAGTGATTGCAGCTAAATGGTTAATAATAATAATTTGAGCGCATCCTTCGGACACGGAGCGGTTTTAACTAATGTAGTTCGGACCTTGCTTCAACTGAGCTCCTATAAAGCGAGCTATGCACTATCCAGCACGAAGATTATATGAAAGGGACTTATAACTTATAATATAATAATGGTGTTTGTCCTTTCCGCCAATGTGCCATAGATATGTATAATTTTCCCCGATGACACAAACTGCCGAACGTGAGTAAAATCTTTATAAAAACGACAGAAGTATTTTTGTGGAACAACTACATAAAAAATGTAACCTACGGGTAATTCAAGTAATAAAAGACCGCAAACTGTAAAATAACAATCGAACCTGCGAGCGAAGTTCTTACATTCAATTTGGAACACACGGCTGGCAGGGGCACGTCCCGGCATTTCGATGTTTTAAAACTGAACTATTAGAAGATAGTTTGTTACGCAATAACTTAAGTGAATATGTTCTAATTTTTTAATGAAATTAGGTAAACGTGTTGTCGTGGGCTTTATATTTTGTTCATTAATTATGGTTATGGAGTTACTTCTAGCTCTTCAGCCTAGAAGGCTGCTATTTGTGGGGTGTCCATAGTGTAGATACATAGGTACCTACGGTAGGTAGGTAGGTAGCTCAATGAGGGTGCGGAGTGTTAGGGTCGGCAACGTGCATATACCTACTCTGGAGTTGCAGGCGTCCTTAGGCTACGGAGACTGCTTACTATCAGGCGGACCGTATGCTTGTTTGCTACCGACGTAGTATAAAAAAATTAAAATTGATATCTGGGGATCCAAAAGTTCTCTTAATATGAATTCCTTGTACGTACCTTGTCAAAATTGTAAAAAATATCCGCCATCTTTAATTTCATCATTTTTGTCCGGACATTTGCCGATATTAATGAAAATTTATGTATGCAAATCTAAAAGATTCCTTCACATAAAATCGTAGTTTATTAAAAAGGGTAGCCATCTTGAATTTGCCCATTTTTTATTCAATCGTGTCTAAAAATAGTTTTTGGCATACCACAGATTCTCGGTTGGGGGCGAACTCTGCTTAGGAATGTGGGAAATGAAAAAGTAAATAGCAAACTATCACATAAGAAAAGGAGAGAAAAGACATTTTTAAGACAACTGATACCTTCAGCTTTGAAAACAACAACTTGGATGATGCTCTGATAGATATTCCATAGCCGGCCTTGGACTCGACGAATATAGCGATCCGTTGTGTGCAGCGGAGGCGATGATTAATGGTTGTTCTAATCATTAGTATTATATAGCCAGTGTGGGAACAGATTCACTACCCTGTCTAATCTGAAGCATGCGCTGAAAACGCTATCAAAATAAATCGACTTTTTATAAGGTAAAATTTTTAGGGTTCCGGAGTCAACGAGGGACCCTTATAGTGTCGCCATGTCCGTCTGTCTGTCTGTCCGAGGCTTTGCTCCGTGGTCGTTCGTGCTAGAAAGCTGCAATTTGGTATGGATAAGGTGAGGTAGGGGAAGTGTGCCATGCCGCACGGCCATGACGGCATGGCGCACTTTCCCTACCTTACACTCTTAGAGTCTAAGTTTTGTAGAATACTAGTAATATTAGTAGTATATAAGCAGTTTTCGATGTATTCAAGGTAGTCGCACTTAGACGGCATGGCGCACTTCCCCTACCTCACCTCATATAAATCAATAAAGCCGACAAAGTAGTACAATAAAATCTGAACATTTTTAGGGTACCTCCCCTATACGTAAGGTGGGGGTGAATTTTTATTTTGCTGCAACCCTACAGTGTGGGATATTGTTGGAAAGGTCTCTCAAAACTAATAGGGGTCTTCGACAAAACTTTTTTTGATAAAGTGAATATATTCGGAGATAATCGCTCCAAAAAAAAATGTATCCACCACTTCATACTGAAAATCACACATCTACTGCTGGATATTCCATAGCCTGCCTCGAGCAGCGCCGGATATACCTAGTGATCCGTTGTACGACAGCCATGATTAATGATGCATCTAATCATCCAGTGTGGGAACACATTCACTGCACTGTCTGAAATGAAGCATGCGCTGAAAATGCTTATTATGGTTTAGGCCAACGCAGATAAATCAACCATGCAGTTCACGCGGAAAGTTTGTGGAGTCGCAGGGTGCCCCGCTTGCCCCAGCCGCCCTTGCTTTAGGTGCACGGCGTGGCCCACACCCTTCCACTTTCTCTGTGTAAAATCTTCAGCATGCATGCGCTAACTGTGCATATACAACCAGCTGCAAAAGTGCATGGCTACTTTGTGCACAGTGCACTTTGCAGCTCGCTGTACAATGAGCTGTCTGTAGTATTCATCTTTCTATTGGAATAATTTTTATATCTAATCTAATGGATCGTAATACCTCTTTCTTAACATGTATAATTATATACAATAATACCATTAATACCTCTGTTATCAGCACTATTGCTAGTGCTGCTGATGACTCGAAACAATGCCGTAATTATTGTAATAAAAGCATCGGTTCATTTTGTTATAACGCCTTAACTTATAATAAAAGGTGAATCACAAACATGAAAACTTCCTTTTAGGGTTCCGTACCAAAATGGTACAAAAGGAACCCTTGTGGCGTGACTTGTGGCGCGTCCGTCCGTCCGTCCGTCTGTCACATTGCTAGCTATCGATATGAAATTTGGAACAGTTTTGAACAAGGCTAACCCTAACGCATTAAAAGTATTTGTTTAATTATTTTTTTTAAATTACTATGGAAAATGTTCAATATCAGAGAGCATCAAAATTTAAAAGGTCTAGTTACTGGGTCAAGTGGGGTATCATTTGAAAGAGCACAAATTGAACATTCTAAATCAATATTTTATTTTATAAAATTTTCATTTTTTTAAATATTTTTTTTTTTTTAAGGAAACTGTAAATAAAAATACCATTCCCCTCCGTTATCTCCGAAGTTTACGAAAAATTATATATTTTTTTACATAACATTAACATTATTATACATAATAATATACAGGAAAAATATAATCACACCTCTATCTTGATATTTTGTTTTAATTCTCAATAAAAAATCTAATTTTATTTGCATTTCACGGTTCACCTCCTTTACGGTTGTTTATTACCTATGCTTGAAATTTCTATGAGATTACAATAGAAACATGTTCTTTTAAATAAAAAAATTGTTGAAATCGGTTCACATAAATTTTTTTTACAAAGAAACAACATACAGTTCGCGCAAATTAGTTAGCCAATTTACTGATAGATGGCGTTGTTTGCAATAATTATTAGTATACTTATGGTTCAAAGCCTTTCCAGTTTATTGTTTTGTTAGATGAGATAATTGAATGTCTGTACGGAACCCTCGGTGCGCGAGTTAAAAGGACTCGCACTTGACCGGTATTTTTTAAATTGGAATGCCAAAACAATGGATCAGCTTGGGAAATGTTCGCGGATCGGAATGCGCAGCTCATCCCGAAAGGTCACCGCGAGGTCGCGGAGATTACGGCAGAATTAAACACATACAATAGCACGTTAAGAGCAAAGATGTAACGTAATGTAGTATATTATGACATTATAATAGGCAAAAATTCCATTTCACGTAAGTGATTATGCTAATAGGTTTTGATGTGCGGTGTGCCTTTATGTTATTTATTGATATACGACATGTAATTTCGCAAATGCCTTTTACGTGTGCAGATCTTTATGAGTAGTATTTACGAGTACAATGTGAACCTAAAAGGGATTGGAATTTTTTAAAGCATAAAAAAGGTCACAAAATAGTTTAGGATTTCTAAGAGACACGTAGATACACATATATACGTGCGTAGATTAAATTGAGGTATTTCCCGTAACGTAAAAGTGTTGTGATTTGCCGAGCCCTTTAAACCGTAGTGAAATATTTTTTAAATATGAGAATATAGTTCAAGGTAACTCTAAATTATTCTCGGTATATCCATGTACCTATATAACTCTAAATTGCACTAGGTATATCCATGTATACAGCTACCATGTTTAGATATCAGAGTGATCCATCAATGATAGCCATATCAACCTCAATTCAGGTAATATATGTCAACATCAGAATGATAATCAAGAGGTTACTATACTTATTTACTTGTTTATAAAAATGTATAACAAAGTCTATCACAATTATAATAATATTCATGAATTCATATTCATACATCATTTTTGTATGCTCTTACATTCAACAAAGAAATGAAACGAAATGTGACAGAAAATTTACAAAACACAGACGAATGTTTATGGTACCCTAATATAGCCGAGGTGAGGTGATTTATTTCTCTTTTCAATTTTTTACGATGATGGCACACTTGCAGCTTCAGGGTTGTCACATACGCGTTACGGCGCTTTATTATGTATACTACTTACAAACAAAACTTACTGTGACAGACAATCAATCGTCACATACCATCGTTATCATATTTTATTCAAAGACGTCAGAACTAAATATAGCGTCTATACTTATATAATTCCGAGCAAACATGTGCAGAAACTCGATGTGTGCACCAACGATGCACCTTCGTAGTGTCCGGGCCCGTCTTAATAAGTCAATGTTTTTATTCGAACCTAAAGTAAGTATTAAAGGAATTTTGCAAACGTTTACTATTCAAACAATGATAGGTAAACAATTTTTTAGCTCAATCAAATAATGCATGATTTCGGAAGTTATTAAGTAACCGGAAAACAAGCCATTCAGAAATCAACGTTGGTATTTAAATTGCTTATACATTTATTGTGCATGACGACTAATTAAATCTACAATAATTTAAACTAAGTATTTGATCGCAAAAAACAAAATAAATTAAATGTGAATAAAGGACCTGGCCAGAAGCATTTTAGGTTGTAGAGTTCCTCAGCCTTCTCCAACACGAAATGTTATGGAATCTAAATGGTCTTGATGTGATTGTTTTCCCTTAAAAGCGAAAGTTAAGATCCGTCGAAAGTTTAACTAGTCTATTGTTCCTCATTTGATTAATGTTGCTTAACTGCAATTAAGATGCTGTGCAGTTACCACTAAGAAGTATTTTTTATGGTCGACTGACCATTAAATTTCAGGCGCTTATCTTCATAGCGCACATGACTGGTATCGGGCGCGCGTCCATCGCGGCGAGGGCACGACCCGCGCGATGACCCGCGATGGCGCCCTGACAAGTGAAGCAACAGACGCATAGAGCTATCGCGCCTTTAAATCAACAGTGCGGTAACTAGAAACCATCGTGGTTCCAATTACAACCTTAATACGACAAAAATGCGTCTAGAATAGGAATTATTTTACGTTGCTGTTTTGTTTTTGAAGTCTGTCAGCTTCGCAACAGCCGGGTTGCTTGATGTAGGCAAGTTGACGTTTAAGCATGTAAACAGATAAGTTTGATGAGCATTGAAAAGGTGGAGCAAGGCCGTGTTATTAAATGTGAAATATCTATCAATACGTATGTATTATGAATACGTAACGTAATGTATTAGATTTTTCACTCCCACCACATGAAGTGGTGAAAATGAGGTCAAAAGTTTATAACCAGTTCTGCATTGACGATACTGCAAGCTAAGGCTAGCTACTGGCTAATAAAATAAGTAGATAAAAGTCCCAGTGCCATTAGATGACATCCTGTTGGCACCTCTATTGCTAATAACGTAAATTTAAAAATGAGATGTGGGACAGTGATGAACACTCAGACGTATATCATATACCCTGACAAGATTTTATTTGGCCTTCGTCATGTTGCAGATTTTTAGTGGTTCTAACTTATTTTACTAGCAAGGAGACTTTGACAACAGGCGTTGAAAGTCATCGAATGTCACCGATATTAGCTAGAAAACATTTCATTTTCATTTCACATTATATTTTTTTTACCAAGATACCAAAAATGATTATCAAATATGTTCGAAAAAATATTAACATCAATAAGAAGATGAAGGACGCAATCCAATAAACAATGTTATGAAATTAGTCGGTGACATGACGGGTACTGACATTTTATTTGACCCATGCCTTTATAAGCTGCTTGCAGCGACACTAAGTACAGGGCTAAATATACTTTTGTCAGGTTAAAGCAAAGTCAAATGCCGCATCCCGCACTCGTTGCGCCACTAATCACCCTCGTCGGCGCCGTAATTGCCCCCAGTTATCGCACTCACCAAATTCCATGCAACTAGTTTGGATTTATCTCACTCGTGAGTTTGTTTTGCAATTTTAGCAAATTGACCGTTTTTTACTCAACTATCACGATTCAGATGGTGTTAAGTAACGAGTCAAGGGTTAGGTAATGAATATGAGCTTATAATATACTTGTTTATTTTACGATTTGTGATGAATGGTATACTTGATATGGTGCAACCTTCTTTCCCATGCAGTGTGTTGCTTTAACCCTCCATAATTTGCGAGGATAATGTGTAGGTCATATCGATGGACATGTAATACCTATCCCGAAATTGAGAAACAATTTTGGCTGACCCATTGAAAATATCTACACCTTAATTAGGCGTAAAATCATTCAGTACATTTTTACCCGATTACCTACAGTATGAATTATACAAGTATACGTATTCACCTCGCCATCATGGCTAATAGTTGAAACTATAGTGTAATACATACGTGTATATCTTTCTTTACAAATATCAATTAGGCATATGTATTTAAAAAAAATACTATATCGTGTTATATATTTAGTTTTAATTTTTTTTCTATTATTTTATTATTATTTTTTGTATTGTTCAACTAACATAGTTATTAAGATCCTCTCTGTAACTAACAAGCTATGGATCAACTATGATCTGAAATTATTACATGGCCTATTCCATCTTTTTTTTTTTCTATTGTATCATGAATCCTAATAATTATGTACATTATACATTACACACAACACGAACAGAGTGACAGCAATACTGTTTTTCGTGATCTAAAAAATTGTGGTGCAAGTGAACATGCAACAACATTGCTTGTGATCACTGTACGTGACTTTACGTCCCTGCCAATAATCATTGAGTGCAGAGAATCAATCATTAGTCATCAAATCAGACGACCCCGCTGATGCATTCGTTGCATAAGGAGAAACAAAAAGTTGATTGAGTGAAACTATTTTTGTTCTTCCGCCACAACACTACGCATTATTACCTGCGCAAAAAGCGGATAGAAATTTTTTGATCATTATTTTAGTTTTATTTATTGTTACTTACCAAACACTATTGAGAATTTAACAGTGTATAAAAAGTTTATCGAATTTTAAGAATGTATAGTTCGTGTCATCCACGATGACGCGCAGATTTGTCAGATCTAACCTTTAATAACACATAACAATACGAGTTAAGGCACGCGTCGTTGTGAATGACACAATCTATATAACTTTAAAAATTCATACTAAGACTAAAATTATGTGCATTTGAAATTCATTAGAAGCTATAGATTTTTTGACTTAATTGGGTAGTTTTACGATTTGGAATATTTGGATGAACTAAAAATCTTTTGTAATTTGCATATTAGCCATGAACATATATTTTGCATATGCCTGTCTATCTAAGCACACATTAAATGCCATGTTTCATAAATGGTTTGTATGTAAATTGCTGTGCCCTAAAATGCCCTCCAAGGCGTGCCGCGCCGCAGCCGAAGACTTCAACGCGTGCGCATATAGATCTTCGTAATGATAGTGTACAAAAATTACCTACTTACACAACGAAAGCAGGGTTTTTATTTGTATTTATTACTTGATTGATAAACAAGATAAGTTTAGTTTTAACGCTTTGCGCCTAAATACAACAACTTTGTCCCAAAATGAAACCAAAGCGTTTTATCAACATCATATATGAGCTGGGCTCATGTCGGTGGAGGTTAGTTTACGAGAATTAGGTATACAATATTTACTTGATTGTAGATGTAGTACAAGTTGACAACTATTATTAGTTAGTAAAGTAAATAATTTAGTCGTCATTTTAAGTATTTTTATATGCTATTCACATTTTTAAGATAAGTACTCGGTCTGATTCTAATTCAATTATATATAGATCCGACCCTTATCGTAGCCAGATCTAATTTTTCACGTATGTTAGGGCCTTTATTGTATGTCCTTTATTGTATTACTAAGGATTTTTAGTGGTTCTACTGAAGGCTGGCAGATGAGCTCCACCGTACTTCACTATGATGCCCGAGTTACCTAAGAGACCCGCAGAATCTAAGGATATAAATCTGAAGAATCTAAGTATATTATAGAAAATAAACAATCAAGTGTTTCTCTCAACAGTAAACATTCTCATTTCTCATTCGTTATCTTAATATTCTTATTTCGAATGAAGTAACTAAAAAGGAAACAAAACGAATGCTCTGTAAATAAGATAGTTCACACGTAATTACATGCGAGGTGTTACTTCATTTAACAAATGAGCGTTATTTGTAACATCCGCTGATTGGTGCGCCCGACCCGACCTGTCGGCGAAATGAAAGTGACAGCTGATTCGAATCGCGTACCGACGGCATCGCTACAGGTCAACCAGAATAAGTCTGACCCCTGATTATATATAGGTTTACTTAGCCATTATTGATGCCCATCGTATGATTGCCATTGTCTTTAAGACGAAAGGGGACGACCGCCTCGAAACCGCTTTTTCATACAAACGTAGTCCCGATTTTCCTCTCTGGATGTTAACTTTATTGGAAATATTTGGACGCAATTTGATATGTTTTATTCATAGCTACGTCGGGACCGTTTGATTTTTTCAATATTATAAAAGTTAGGAGCATTTAAAATTTTGTATGAAACTTGTTTTACGCTCCTAACTTTTATAATAGGTAGGTAATTAAAAAAACGATCGTCGATATCGTCCTCTTTCCTCTTAAGCCCACTCGGTCATCGATTTAAAAAGGCAAGTTTGTGCGAATTAAGATCTTCAGGTGCCACTGCTATAGAATGCTATTAAAATATTTGAACTTCTGTTTGCTTCTGTATTGCTGGAGTGTAAAGAAACTTGGTAATAGCTTTTGCTAGGTTTTGGTTGGCGAATGGATAATAACTGTATAATTTGTAATTTCAATGAAATACTCTTCATTTTAAATATCCTAGAGTATATAATATTTTTTTAATAATCTTTGGGTGATATGTCCAAAAAGTGAATTTAAAACTGTAAATCCATTTTTAAACACATATTTAGTTAATTAGTATTTATACCTAAGTTTATATAACATGTTAATAAACCTGATAGTGTAGTGGGAACCCGAGAGATAGAACTAGTCAGATGCGCTTCTTCGTTGCGCCACGCCATTACTTGCTTAAGGCAAAGTATAATCTAAGAAATAAAACGGAGCTTAGAAAATTCAATTTAATAAAATAAAAAACGTTTTTTTATTCTTCTTTTTATGACACTTAAAGAATAACAGACTTGCTCAGTTTCCTCAGAATCCCATAGTCAGATCCTGACATTGACATTGGGAGCAACTACGAAGTATAACCCTTTCAAATATAAATATTTCCTTACTTATTGTCTTATTGTATTTTCCAAATCGTCGACCCTGACGTCTTTGAGAGATAGGAGATACATAATAAAAAAATCTTGAGGAGTTGTTGAGAGCATCATCCTTCAAAATCTTGAAGTTGGTTACTTTTGTATTTGGTTTTGTTGGTTTTATATTTGAAAGGGTAATACTACAGAGGGGACGAGAAGCCAGGACATTTATGGCGAGCCAAGAGAAACTTGCGACGGAAGATATGGCAGTTTTATCTCAATCCCTATACCTCAATCTCAGTACCTATATTTTCAGAGTAATTCTGAAAATATAGGTACTCTTTAAACTTTTGCTCGTCAGATCCCTTGGTTATATCAATAGCTGTATTTAAGGGGCCCATACCAAAAAAGTACAAAACGAACCCTTATGATGCAACTCTGTCCGTCCGTCCGTCCGTCCATCCGTCTGTCTGTCTGTCACATTGCCAAATATCTCGAAAACTACTAGAGCTATCAATTTGCATATTTTATTAAAATTATACTGCTGTGGTATGCAGGGTAACGATATATCTGAAAATAAATGATGCATTAGCCCCCAATTAAAAACTAGTCTAAATAATGAGTGGATTCAATCTTAACACACTAGGAGCTCAGAGTGCTCCAATTAGAGGACCGGTGACAAAGTACATACGTAGATGCCAGCTAGATTTCATCAGGCCGTCCTCGTAACTAGGCCTACGAAGAGTAAAATTCCTCATTTTAATGACAGCCTACTTTGCTGTTACATGTCATTTATTCGGTACATGATTTAGAGGCAAAACCTTCAAACAATGCATGTAACACTCGAAGTATCGACATAATTTATATGCGAAGGCCATCATATAGTTAAAAGAATATTTACATGTTTTTATACCCACGTGTATGTATAATTAAACCACTTCGCACAAACATAGGTAATACCTATGTTAATGGATAAGTACTATGTATATGTTTCTATAAGATGTAAGAAATAAAATAAAAGCTTTATACTCGTCGACTTTAATGGTTGAATTATGATTTCGTATACCAAACTGTATTTGCGTTGTGTTCATGTAAGGGCTCCCAACTCAACTGTAATATTCATAAGCAAACGCTGTATTAATTATAATGAATTTTACCAATCACGTGGCTCTGTGGTCTAGTGGAAAAGACACCAACGCGTGACTACACCATGAGTAATATTCATATATTATGCACGCGTTGATGCCTTTTGTACTCCTGAGACACTAACCTAATATTCTTAAATTATTTAGGTTTCATAGCAGAAAAGATTTATTTTAGATGACTTAAAGTATTGTATACAATAGTGATATAATCAAGCTTTTCAATCTCTTACCTTCATTAGGCCACTCAGCAAGCTTCGGTACTTCGGTACGGTACTCGACTGAAAGCTCTCTATTATATCACGATTGTATAAAATACTATTTTAAATACGATTAAAATATAATTTCCTTAAGGATTTTTTTCATATTGACTCCAAATCTTTTAATATGATTTAAAAATTATGCACTCAACTACACTTAATATGATTTAGAAAAATGCTACAATCAACTTCAAAAATAATTGTAAATTTTGTATACCTGTAATAAATAGTTATCGGAAACGAGAAGCAAAACATATAACTAACACTATGTACCCTTATCTTTATCACTAATTGTATTCTCATATTTGTATGGACATCTCTGATTTTTCATATTGGTTTCATATTGTTTAAGATTATGTAACAACTTCATGCTGTCCAATGTAAGATGGAAAGTATGATTAAATCAATCCCAATCAAAACCCAGCAGGTTGGAACAGAACAATGATAGGCGAGCCGCAGACTAATGATCATAATGCACGGAGGTCAACTTTCCTACGGCTTTGTCTGCCATTCATCAGCCATTGCGTCGTCGGCGTTGGCGCATCACAAAACTCATAGACAGCAAACCTTTTGCGTACTAACGCATCCAGTGTAAGGGGGATCTCCGACTACAAATGCTTGTTATGGATATCGATTACAATGGGCTGGTCAACCTGAATCGATCATTTTACAATGATTGGTAAGTGCGCATTCAGAGCCTTAAATTAGCCAGAAGATTCACACGACACGGATATAATACGTCATACTTTGCGCCTGCGGCCAGTGCGGTGCAGTAAAAGCCTGAGTTTCCGGCAGGATTAAGGGTTCTATGTGTTAAAATAATTAACCGCAACTTAGCAACACTTTAAAAAAAAAACTTCTTGTCTATGTCTTACATCCGATGATTTATTGGTTTTCATTGTGGTTTTCCCTAAGCCCTTAAATAATAATTAAAACATTAATCCGATTCAAATTAGAAGATTCTAAGAATATGCATATAGAAAATAAAAATAGTAAAAGCTACTAGGACAATTTAAGCATAATTTTGATTTTGCACCATGACATTTGTATCACCAGTCTTCTTAACTTTTGGGAAGAGAATATACAAATAAGAACAGTCTCCCGTCACGCTTAGCTAATACGTTTAGGGTGTTTGACCGTTAGTGCGCAAACAAACAACATTCCCACCTATCTTGAAACCGACTTGACGAATTTTATTGACAATATTAACTTAAAGCAATATTATAATAATAACGCTTAAATTAATAATTATAAGCATGAATTATGATATGTTTATGCTTTATTATAGTATAGTAATGTATATTTCTAACACTTTTCATTCGTTTCAGTTACAGAAGGAATTAAAAATTTGGAGTTTTTTGTATTTCTCGGTTACAACTTCGTGTCCATTGCGTCTTTCTCACTACGTACTGAGTGTACCGACCTATTCCGATATAAAAATATGTTGTAAATATATTTATTTACATAACACGGTATAAGTAGTATATTTAATATTACAAATGGAATCTACTTTCCTGCGATTTAATCCTACCTTATTTGAACACTATCAATATATTTCGTACATGAGCACTGTCTGGTTAACAATCGAAAAGAAAGTAACAAGCACTTGACACGGCCTTTCTACCTTCGCATCGATCGAGGATCGCACGTCTCCCAATTGTTCGTAGTGATCTATTGTCATGTGCACTTGCCAAACGCACTGCCGCTATTGTGGTTTTGCTCTTATGAAAATATCACAACAAATCGTCGTCTACAATTTTTAATATTTTTAAGCTGCTTGTATAAAAAAGGTTATATGTAAACGATTTTTTTTTCATAACACCAACTGGTAAAGGTCCTATTGATTGTTGAAAAACTAATGAGAAAGTTGCATTTTGTCCACATGTGGGGCAAAGAAACCAGTTGTAAGTTATGAGTTGTTGCCTTATGTTAGCTGGTAGAATTGACTTTTAATGTTATTTTTATTAAGTTCATTTGGATTTTATTTGGTTTGATTTTTTGGTATTACATTGTAGTTAGTATTTTCCTCGCACTGGCGTGGTGAAATTTTTTGTTTCATTTGGAGGCAAAATTTGTTTAACCCTTGTACCTTGAAACCCGCGCAACGCTCAAGATTCCACTTCTCGAACCATTCGCTACGCTCGTGGTCAAATCTTGGAATCTTTCACTTACTCTGGTATAAATTTTAGCACGAGTGATTAAACAACAAATTTGCCCCCTTGTAAAACAAATAACTATTATTTGGTTGCCTCAGATATCGCGTATTGCGGCTACGGATCAGTCATATATACGTATCAAGAGGCGCAAATCAGGTTCAATGCAGGTTCTGCAATTTTATTCCTTACACACTATCCTCGTTAGTAAGACGTCAAGGAATACACACATGCAGTGTGTAGGTATTTATCCTGTGTCGTACATCTTTTATGTATAGGTCACGAACGTGCTGTGCAGGCCAATTCGAACGTACACTGACATCAGAATGATATTTGAATCATGTTATTTAGTTCTCGCCCGCGGCAATACATGTACGTACAAGTATGAGTAAAATGAATCATTCTGATATCAGTGTACGTTTGAATTGGATTATGAGATAAAACCAAATAAGGTCTGTTCGGAAAGAGAAGAGTTATGGAATGTATGGGGCCCAATACACTCCACGAGTCTTTTCTTTCCGCACAGACTATAATATGTGTATTAATATGAATGGTTAAATACAACCGTTTGCATTCTAAAAATATTTTTATGGAAAACGATAAGTATGCATTTCATTAAGTTTCAGCATAGGTAATTAACACGGCTCTTAACAAATGGCATTTTAAACGTTCCGCAAGAAACTTGAAAGCGTTTTGCAAAATAAAAGCGCTGCAATGAAATAATGAAGTGCTAGAGAACGTGCGACAGATTATCGCGTCGTGCACCCAAGGGGTTATTCTAGAACACTTCACTTCGTTCATGATTTTTGGTCTTAGCCTTTTTAAAAAAATAAAAAAATATTATAGACATACTATATAATATACAAACACAAATACTTAAATACATAGATTACATCCATGACTCAGGAAAAAATATCTGGCCTAATTTTATTTATTTAATATCTATATATCATCGACGTTTTTCCTTCATTTATGACATTATTGAAATTAAAATTAAATCAAGTTCCTTTAATTCAGCAAAGAGTGTACCACTTTTTATATTTATAAGCGGAGATATAGATAGGCTCCTTGGCATGGTAACTCTGACTTAAAATCCCTAGTGCTGCTGAAAACGTTTAATCAATATCATATCAATATCAAGTTGTGAGTTGTAATGTTCCAATAGGCATCCAGGGCATAACGAAAGATTGCAAGAATAACCCTGTGGAACACGGAACCACGGGGTTGGGCAACCGCCCCTCATGGGAACCTCACGGCACTAACAGCCGCTAATGAAGATGATTTACTGCTTAGTGGACCTGTTATTACGCCGATTACATCTACAGTACCTACAGAGAAAACAATGCGTATTTAAATCTTCAACATGTCAATTTATATTAAGAAATATTTATGCTTGCTTTCGGTTTCAAAACTTGGGTACCTATTATTATAGATATAAATGCCTACCTGCTTCGTTTATTTAAATCAATAATTACGGATCAACGGAAATATTGCTACGACCCCGGAAATTAATCTTGTGTACTGACGTGTATTGACGGCCGGTCGGGCCTAGTGGGTCGTCGCCTAGTACCCAAACTTGGCTAAGTTTGGATCTAGGTCGATCTGTGTAAGATTGAGCAAAATATAAAACAGAATTTTCTGAAATTATTTTCAGAAATATTGACAAAAAAAGTAAAAACCCGCGCGATCGCGAAATCTTCTGTCGCAAGTTACGCGCGGGGCGCCTAGTCTTTTGTTCCTTTCTAATTTCCTGGCTTTACACCCCTTCTTAAAAGATCGTCTCTAATTTCAGTGACAAAAAAAAACAGATTATGACGGAACGGAAAATCCAGCAGAAATATATAATTGATAAACACCCACACTTTCAATAAAAAAATGACTGCAGATTTCATACCTATTGATTGCTCCTTTGTTCTAACTAATATTAAGATCTTTAATTGATTACATCTTTCGATAATGAGTCAAGCAAACAATGCTTCCCATTACATGTACTTACTTTCAAGAACAACATGATTATTGTACACTTCACTTTCACTGCAAAATAGTACCTTACTATGTTATGAATAAGGTATTACATGCTATTACAATGAAACTGGCAATAGTCTTTTTTATTTTAATTATTCATATGATGATGCACCAAACGGTAGGTAGCACGGAATGTGCGTCGGCGGGCCCCACGCCGACGGATTATTATATGACTGACTAAAATGTACTTATACAACAAACGGTTAAAGCTATTGCAGTTTTATGTTCAATTAGCGACTTTGTTATTATTATTACAGCCACCAAATAGACAGAGGGTGTGATTTATAAGTCTTACCAGGCAATTATTCCGTAAATATAACAAATATCAAAAAACTTTAAACTAATATCAGTCATCTAATTTAGGCATTTTTAGATTTATTAAAAAAGCTGTTGATGTGATTATACTCACCTATTCCGATATCATTTTCGATATCAGCTTTTTGATATTTTACGGTATCATTTTCTAGTAGATTGATTACAAATTGTGCTCATTCTGAACTTTTATAGCTACGTATCTCATAATGGTCAAATAATTAGCGAATACAAATAATAAATTTTATAGCTACGTATCTCATAATGGTCAAATAATTAGCGAATATAATAAATAAATAATAATAATAATACAAACGTAACTGATCGTCATGCAACGTTACGCTGCAGTTAGGTCGAGAGGCCTATTCAAATAGTATTATCTTGTTATCAAACTGTCATGCATATGATCTGTCAGCTGCCAACAGTGACATTTCTTCAACTAGAAGTATTGCAGCTGCCAAATTGTATCAATAACCGTCTCGTAACAAGAAATTAATATCAGAATTGGCCTGCGGAACGTGGGGGCGCGCGAATGAATGAGTCGGGCGGGCGGCGAGCTTTCAGCGCCCCTCCACTAGGCGGGCGCGCGGCCGCCGTCGGCGCACCGCCAGTCCCTTCGCGACGCTCGCGCCGACATGTCTCCCCTGTGGATCGTGCTCACACTGCTCCCCATCCTCGGTAAGTGTGTGAACAGGTGACAAGTGAACGGAAGTGACTAAACAATTTTCCAAGTGAAATTTCAGTGACTTTTTTCTTTCAGCGTATCAAGTTTATCCATTGTCTCATGTGTGTCGCCATGGATAGCGGAATTAACTGTGTTTTGCACGATTGTTTGGTTGCGTGCGTGTTCGTGGAAGTTTTTACGGTGCAGGATGTCCGTCCATATATGTATTTATTCGACGCATAATATTTTGCTGCACGTTACTTTGATATAGACCGACTAAAAACAGTCAACATGTTTAAAATTCAATGTTTTCAATGAAAACAAGAAGTCAGACAATGATACCAATTATTGCTTGCCTAATTAATGCTTTATGACCTACCACAATTCTCAAACTCAACAATAAACAAAAACGATATGATACTATCGATCATAAAATCTCGATTGTTTAAGACCTTTCGCAACATTGCGCGCCCATTAGTGGCAAAATGCATGTTTATAGGTAATTACGTAAACGCGTCCCGTATGTGCATCTCCGCTGCGCCTTGCGCAACCTATGCACTTTCCATTCTGCGCCCGCGCCGCGGTCGCCCATCGCTCGGTAATCGATTCCCCGGATTTGCATAAGCGATTTTCCCACGCTCCGTTCTCTACAAAGTAGAGCGTGATGGTCGCTCAAGGCTCTGATTTGATGTATACATCAAAAATATATAATAAATTATAAAAAAAACACTTTTATTGCTGACTGTGCTCCTTGAGCCCTTTCTAATGAGCCTATACTCGATGACATTTAGTTTTCCATCGAGGAGTTCCTATGTCTATACCTTCCGGCCGCATTATTATTATATTAGCATTATACCTACTATTAGTATTTTATGGCATTGTCAGAAGAATTACGATAGTACGCCAAATGTCTATCTACCTAATCAGACACCGGGAAGTGTTTCAAATAAGGGTTACACAATTTAGTAAAGCTAATCAAAAGAGTGTAAAAAAACATACAAAACTTATTTTATAAATGCCACAGGTTCTCTACCTGTGGCATTTAATGCCTATGTCGTAAGGAAAGGTGATAAGGGAAAACTAATTTCCAAGGTTATTCTGCTTTTAGATTAATTAATTTTTCTAATTAAAATTCACGCGCCTTCTTGAAACATTCAATTTTAAATTGACCTTAATTTCAAGTAGCAAAATTGTCTAAATCGGTAAGTAAATGTTAAAAATGCATTTATTTTTCGTATCTACATATTTGTAAGCAAATAACAAGTTTAAATTCTTTTATATCAATATTGCTAAAGAAGTGTAACTAATCAATCAAGCCTTTATTTGCACATAACAATTAATAGACTCACTTAAGTGTTCAGTAAAGTATTGACATGTTTCGTAAGACAGTATAAAGTGCAATGATATTTATCGATCGGGTCACGACACTATGGGAAGATTACGCTCAAAAATCTGCCCTGTAAACTAAAATACCCATATGTAATGTTCGCATAAAGTCCAATTTTAAATGTAATTTTTTATTAACTTGTTACTTTTCGGACATGCGTCTTCGCTGAACGTTCTAATGTTACGCTGACTCATCACAACAATGCGTTATGTAATTAACATATTCATCGTAAACCAACGAGCATCTTGCACCTATTGTGTACAGTTTCTGGTAGGTATTAGGAATTGCAATCGTTCATCATTATATTACATTCGATCTTTTTAATGACAACCCGTGTGACCTGACGATGGTTCATATATATAATTGTGCAACAGTACTGGTATAATAGTTGTGTCACTAGTTAATATTAATCTACTACTTATTTCTAAACTGCAATCATGTGATTTTATCAAAAAAATATATATTCGAATAGCGTACTAGGTCATTAGAATGTTTTTTTTTTTATATACCGTTTAAATTATATATATCTAATTTAATTACGAATAACAGCATGCTTCTAATTTGATGTTGGTTTGAACATTTAAAATTAATCTTACCAAAACCCACATATTCGTTCCATACCTATAGTTTCTGTTGTCATCAATATGTTGTAAGTAGGTATCCTGCTAATTTCGGTTTGATACATATTTTACCACATACGTATTGCCCAAATCGTCATCACGAGAGACCGGAAAATCGTGCTTATAACACTGTCATTTCACGCTGCATACTAGACAATAGAGCTTTCCACGCTGCGCCTTCAGTTTCTACCTTTGTTATCTTAATACACATTGTCTGTATAAATGCCGTGTTAGTAACATTATATTATACGGTGTTGGGTACGGGTGTCAACGAGTTATATGAAAGTGGTTGTAGACAGAGGTTTTTTTGTGAATATTACGTACGAAGAAGATTTCTTTTTATCTGGGTAGATAAATGATCAATTGCATCGACCATATATCACATAGATAGGAGTTTTCAGAAAATAGTGTAAGTACCCAATTACCGTGAGTAGTAAAGAAAAGTTAATCGCTGTCAGTTTTGTAACATCAATTGAGTACTTGACACATGTTGAATATTATAACAAAATATAGCTAAATGGATAGAAAATGAGCCATTCATTATAAAAAAGTGGAAATTAAAAAATACATATTCAGATTATAAAAAAATTCAAGGCTCCAAAGCACAGAATAACTAATAGTACAGTCAGCATCAATAGTAGCGGATGAAACAACGCGCCAAAAGTATCTGTTATCCTGGATAATTTTTCCAAATATAGATCAATCTCTAAAATTCACGATCAAAAGTATATCGTTTACAGTCTTAATGGTTCTACGTACAGAACCATCACTTTTTGTAAGCTGTTACAGAATTATCTACACTTTTCAAAAGTATCTACACTTTTGAAGCGTTGTTTGATCCGTTACTTTTGATGCTGACTGTACTACAAAGTCTTAAAAAAAACACTTTTTTTAAAGGAAAAAGAAAATGGCACCATTCAATTCCTTACATTTTATTGAAAAATAAATTGTATGACAACTATAAACATAAACGCAATAGTTCAAGGTCAAAATAGCAATTTTCTTAATCTTCCATACATTTAGGACAGATTAATGTAATGTGACGTCACATTACAATATCATTTTGTTAGAGGCGTTTCAATCGTCGAGTGCGGGCGTCAGACTTTATCTCTCATTTATGACCTTTGTGTTGGTAGTCATATATAGATATTTGATCCTCAGGAAAATTAACATCGATTGACATTATTTAAAAAAAACTGTCAAGTAGCCAATTAAGCATAAAATCTTTATGGAAATCATCTTTTTTACCTTTTTTTACATTGTAATATAGCTTATAGTTAATGAATTGAACACCAAAACCAAGTTTTTATTGAAATTAATTGTCGTTACAAAACTGACAGCAATCAACTTTTCTTAACAACTCACACTAGGTTGGGTATTGGGTACACTATTTTCTGAATACATCAGATTTTCACGAACGTAATTTATGTTAATTACGATTAGATAGGTAGCTTATTAGATCAGCTGAGCTTTAATTTGTAGAATACCCCCTAAATTTCATGATAGTTGAGCATGTATGCTCAATAAAAACAACAAAATTATATATCCCCAAAAATTACTACAACAATGTATAATTCGAAGCACATTTGAACTAACGATAAATCATCAAATCATGAACGCAAACTAAGTACCAAAATATGAATAAGTGGGTAACTATAAAAATAATGAACATACTTAGAGTTAATTCATTATGTAACAGCATAGGGCCTAAAGAGCAAACTACGAATGATCCCATCGTATTTGCATGCAGTACCGGTGACCTTTCGCCGAGGATGCTACGGCACCTTGCAGCGCTCTCTTGCGCAAGGCTCGCGTGCGATGGTATCACCCCCCTCCCCCCACGCATGGGAACCTCGGTTAACCTCCACTGGACTAGGTACACGTTCACCCGGATTTAGTGCATGTTTGAGGTAGTTTACGTGAGGCAATCTCATCTCATTACGTTGGTCTACTTTGAGATGTTTTTGCGAGTTGTCAGTTAAGCGGTGATGGGTTAAATGTTTTCTGAGAATGAGGAATGTTTAGATTGTCGGCTTGCGAAAAACATTTAATGTTAAGTATGTACGTGCTTAGTCTTACACTTAGGCGATACTTCATAATTATAAACTTAAAATACCATAGCATAATATAAGTGGGGAACAATATCTAGCATAATATAAGTGGGGAACAATATCGGTGCACTAGGGAACGTGACGAAACAAATCTATGCTACCTAATGCAACATACGTTGCAATGTAGACATGCGTTAAGACTAAGACTGCATATAAGTTATCGATACGACCCAATTTCTTGTTACTATTTAATGCCTGCCAGAATAACTGATATTTTACGGAGACAGTATAATACTCCAATAGCAATGATAATTGGTCAGTATGTATGGAAATTTCCGAACAAAGTCTAAGTTTTGTTTTTTATTTCTTAACATTTCTCGTTCGCACATACAATGCTCTTCGCACATTCTTCGCACATACAACGTCTGCCGTAATAACCGATTTAGTGGCACGAAAAGATTACAAACGCCCAGATGATGAAAATTTGGCTTTAAAATCGAAATAGGTAATTAAATCCTGACGCTTAATAGTATTTTTTTACTAAAACCTGTAATTCTACCCCGAGGCTAACATTTCAGGTCTAAGACAATAAATCTACGTATGCCGTCGTAAGCGACCACCGCGGCAATAACATCGTTTTTAAGCAAATCTTATTAAGATGGCCGCTTCAAAATATAAGCATTTAGTTGCGTATAAAATAGAATAATACATACACGGTGTTTATTTAGTTAACTAAAATAATTTATGGGGTTATACTGAGCAATTTTTACTATGGGACCAACCCCGAAATCGCCAAAAAAATTGTCTGTTTCATACATTTTGGCTATCTGACCTTGACATTTTCTATGGGAGGGTAATTTTTTTTGGCTAATTACAATAACATTTTAATGCCTAAAATTAATCATCCGCTAATAGTTGCTTTTTAGGGTTCCGTAGTCAACTAGGAACCCTTATAGTTTCGCCATGTCCGTCTGTCTGTCTGTCTGTCTGTCTGTCTGTCCGAGGCTTTGTTCCGTGGTCGTTAGTGCTAGAAAGCTGAAATTTGGCATGAATATATAAATCAATAAAGCCGACAAAGTCGTACAATAAAATCTAAAAATTAAATTTTTTTTAGGGTACCTCCCCTACACGTAAAGTGGGGGTGAAAATTTTTTTTCGCTTTAACCCTAGAGTGTGGGGTATCGTTGGAAAGGTCTTTCAAAAGTAATAAGGGTTTTTTAAAAACATTTTTTATAAAGTGAATATATTCGGAGATAATCGCTTCGAAAGAAAAAATAAATGTGTCCCCCCCTCTAACTTTTGAACCATAGGTCCAAAAAATATGAAAAAAATCGTGGAAGTAGAGCTTAAGAAAGACATTAAATGAAAACTATAGCGGGCATGATCAGTTTAGCTGTTTTTGAGTTATCGCAAAAAGTTTTCCCTTCATAGTAAAAAGACTTACTTTAATTAGGTACTGATTATGCAAATTTGCCTATTTGTTTAACTCGGGTGAAAGGTACCGTTTCATCCCTTGGTTAACAATTTACTATACTTTAAGCTCCAGTTTAGCTTATTGTGACGGAAGAGTAACTACGGAACCCTACACTGAGCGTGGCCCGACATGCTCTTGGCCGGTTTTTTAAGCAAAAGATGAACATAGCTTTTTATATCTAACACGGTTATTTAAGGTTTGTTTTAGTTGCTTCATCTACTTCTACTTATGCCCAATGAAGAAAACAATCATTTTGTTAGCTTTTATTCCTAAAACTTAAACAATCAAAAATTCAGTTAGTTCAGTTACCGAAACCATGACCAAAAGTTGAACCATCTGTTTTATTGGTTCATGTTTTAGGAAGTAATCTATAAGTTTGTACTTAATTTTATTTTAAGTAATTAGGCACTTTATTTAGGCATACAAGCAACGAATGGTTTCTCGTTTCTATGAAAAGTTGTCTTTTGAATACTATAAGACCTATATGATTTGGTTCATTTCTATACTGGAGTATATCATTTATATTGGTTTAACTATATGGAACAAATTGTTCATAAGTAGGGCACATTGTTCATCTTCTGAGCAAATTGGCCTATTGTGGTACTTATAGATTTTTTACAAATGAATAATGAAAAGAGAGTTTGGAGTCTTTTAACAACTTGATTATATGTTAAATCATATTAAGAAATAAAAGTCGATGAAAAACAATTACAACACATGGTATAAAGTATAGTTTTGTCGCTTAAGTGTTCATCTTTTGGTGATTTCACCCTAGCTAAAATTGATACTTGGGAGATTTCGTTTTCTCTAATTTTCTCGGTCACCCAAATATTTAGATGATTTTAATATTACATATAACATTTAGGGCCAGTCGCACCAACCATATTTAGCGGCCTGATAATCGTCATTTAGCAGGCAACTATGTACATTTAAAGTTATCAAAGGCTTTATCGGTGACAGATGGTTTGGTGCAACCGACCCTTAATTATTTAAAAAGTCAATTAATAGATGCATAATACCGTTAAACTAATATGACTTGGACTAGGTAAAATTACTGTACCTACAGTAAGCAGCTGAAGTAACTAAGTAGGTACGTAAGGTGTTCAAAATTACCTACACACGCCCTTAACAATGTCAATTTATCTATTCCAAAAGACTAAAATGGTCTATAATGGTTAGTAATATTTAAGGTTTAAAACTAAGTTTTAGTAGAACAAATACAAAAAGACAAAAAGAAAAGCGAACAGTACAGCAACAAAAGCAAACAATCACCTGGTAGCGGTCATGATACCCTCAAAATGTCGCACAACAGGTGAGTCGTATCGGCCCGCTACCGTAGCCAGGATGGGGTTGGAGCCGGCCCGCACTCTGCATATTAGCATGTTGCATCGGACCGCCAGTGCCCTGCGCTCCCGTTCTATATCGAATTGGTCATTAAGGTCGTCAGTGACATAGTGTCCAAGATACTTAAATGTATACACGCGCTTGAGCTCATTATTATTAAGTTTTATGGCAGGTACATTTTCCGGTAGCTTGCCCCCGACGGCCTTAAACACCATATATTCGCTTTTCTTAGCGTTATACAGTAAGCGATATTTACTTACGTATTCTTCACATTTGCTTAGTAGTTTTCTCAATGCCCTGACTGTTGAGCAGCACCATATCGTCTGCATAGCTGATGTTGTTGATACTAACATAATGATGATGTTAGTTAATGAACTCTGCATCCTACCGGAGCGCTGCTCAACCCCCCGATCAGGTCATTAACGTACAGGTTGAATAGCTTGGGGGAGGTTATACCCCCCTGCCTCACCCCACACCCCAACCTGTACGACTGAGAAAACCTACCAGTCCATCTGACGCTATTGCTCTGGTTAAGGTACCAATACTGAAATATTCGAAGTAGCTACGCCGGTATTTTTTGCTCCCTTAACTTATTCCAAAGGACATCGTACGGCACAAGGTCAAATGCCCTGGATAAGTCCAGGAAACAGGCCTATATAGGTGTTTGTCGCTCAGTGTAGTACTGTACCTTGTGTTTTAGACTTAAGATTGCACTTTCCGTGGATAGTCCCGGGCGAAACCCGAACTGCGCATAGTGTAAGTTTAAATGCCTTCCAAGTTGTGCGTCCAGTAGGCTATCCAGTATCTTAGCCAGCACAGTAGCAAGCGAGATTGGCCGATAGTTGGACTTACTAGAAACATCGCCAGTTTTGTCTTTGAGGAATGGCATAACAATGATCTTCATTAGGTCATGGGGAAGGTAAGAGTGAGACATGCACAAAGAATAGAATTTGGCCAGAACTGCATGTAACTGTTTGCCCGCAAACAGTCCGACATCAACCGTTTGCTGCGCTGGGCCCAATGGAGAATCTATTTTAAAATGACCAACAAACATGTTAGCAATGGATTCCGGCTCACTCACCTCTCCGATGCTCACGGGCACGCCAAGTTGACCATCCAGTTTCTTGACGGCCTTCCAAAATTGTTTGAAATTTTTCGAGCTATGATGCGACGCTAAGATGTCTAACTTAATTTGCTCTTGATGATTTTGGCACCATTTCAACTTACTTTTGAATATAGCCATAGGCTTATTCAAATTGACCCACTCCTGAAGGTGCATCCTAGCCTGCCCGTGCGTGTTTATTCCAGCCCACGACTTTTTTATCCTTCCAATTATGGTCACAGGATTGATGATAACTTTGCACTGCAGCATCTGATAAAATATTAACTATATCGGTATTAACGGTAAAATAAACTTGTGTTCAGTTTCATTTTGAACACCTCGCCCGCTTGGTAACTTCTACTGCTGCCTGTAGGTACCTGCATAAGTAGATACTTGGTACTTTTATACCGGTAGGTACAGGCAGTAAACAGATGGCATAACAGCATCACCTGCCCTGCGCATGCGCTGTGACATGTCAGCGACCGCGGTAATTGGATACATCATTATGCAACAGCAAAGCACACTCACACAATCATTTCACTTGCGACTTTGTTACTTCTCGGTGTTCAAATATTCACTGTTCGAGTTTGTATAATAATAAGCGAATAACATAGACATGGAAATGTAAAGTATACACCTCAATAAGATCCCCGGGTCAAAGACATTTTGGAAAAAGGTCACTTCAGTGGACAATACAGTGATAGTTAACGACTCTGGTACATTTTTTATCAGAATGCATTTTGGAGTACTAATAAAATATAGATGTTTCTCTAGTACATAGATACGGTAAAACAGAACGAACTAGTGTTTGACAGCCTAATCCCAATAATTGACTGCTTCTTTGTCATATCTCTTGCTTGGAATCAAAATAGAGGATGACAAAAATTGGTACAGTGTGCAGCCCCAGTGCTTTTCTTTAAGTATGTTAACGTATTAAATCGAATGAATATACTTTCAAGAGTTGGCACCATGTCTATAGTAGTATAAGGCATAAAGCGACCCATTTTATCCGAGGCAATTAATCGGTTCGAGCGTAAGAGATTTTGGACTTTATTGCTAAATCGATAAGGGTCGTAATTGATGATGTTACTCTATGATCTAGAGCATAATAAGCAACTTTATACCGCTTATACGTGACTTAAAATTGTTCTTTACAAATTTACGAGCATGAGAAGTGAATAATTATTGACACATCTGTACAAACATCGCACCAAAATATTTGTCGACCTGTAGGAATTACTCACATATTTTGTTATTCGCCTAATTGCTTAACTGATTAATCCACGTAATGAAAAAGGACATTTCCATTGACCGGTTTATTTACAATGCCTTTTTTGTCATTAGCTCATTCGGCAGGAAATGTCTCTTATTATCTAATCCCATTGTAAAAATATAATGTCTGAGAAAGGTCAGATCTAATGCTGATGCTCAAGATAAGGCAGAGTTGCAACACACTTGTGGGTTTGGTGTGAAACCGCGGCGAACTGGCAAACAAATGCAGCTTCACATGTTTCTGTAAACGTAACCATGGAAACCGGAATTCCTCTATCTCCGAATCGCAAAATATTATCTTCATTACGTAAGTGCGTAGGTGGTGCACCTCGCACACTGTCTCTCAGTGACCTGGACGGCTACCGGGAAAATCGAAATTCGTCAATTGCGGGCATTTTTCTCTGTCACTCTGATTACGTCTTACTAAGAGTAAAAGAGAAAGATCCCCGCAATTTGCGAATTTCGGTTTTCGCGGTAGGCCCCCTGAGTCCTGAGGGCCTAACGCGAGCCACGTTCGATGTGTTGCCTCTCTGTCGCACTTGTAAATTCGTACATTAGTGTGACATGGTAACGCATTGAACGTGGTTCGCGGTAGGCCCTCTGACCACACGCTACCGACATCTCGTACTTATTATACCAATACTTCTGTGTGCGAACTGATTGCAAAATAAGCAATATCAATACAATATTAATCGAAAATTAAATTAAACAAGTTAGAATGCCGCTTATTCCAATTATTATTGTTATTTCAAAGTTGTTCCAATTTATGAAGAGTCATACGTGTCTAGTGACCTAAGTTAAAGCATTATTCAATAAGGGGAAGCTATATAGTAAACGCCCGTATCTTGGGGCTGGCACCAGTAATGGGATGGTATAGAAAAATCCTGTAAAACAAGTATTTACCATCAGTTTTTAAAAGTTGCCAACATTTTACCATAAACAAGAGAGAAAGAGCTGCTTAGTTTAATTTTTACCATACATCCCATGACTGGAGCAAAAAACCATAGTTTAATTAGTTAATAACATTGAAACCAATTGCAGTAGCTTTCATTCAATACATAGGAAACATGAAGGATGAATAGGACATTCATCTTTTAATGCATAAAGCATTTTACAGGTCTTGGTGAAATATCAATAGTACTCCAAATTTTCTCTTAAATGTCCCATGATTGGTGCCGTTAAAATATTAAAGATCTCGATTTCATATTTCCACTGGTCCGCAAAAAGGTAAGAATTGATAGGTTTTAGTAACTAACCAATTAACCTACTCGACCTACTTGGTTTTAATTATTTTTAGATAATGCATTCACCGATAGATAACCCATCATAGAAAAGTTTGACACCTCGGCCCGGACCCGTAGCTATTCCTAAGCGTAGTTATTGCTTATGTTATGGTGAAATTTGGGTGGATTGACTATTCATTGTTGTTATTCTGTCCCATCGGCCACAGGACAAGAATGAACAGAGTTTTTTAAAAAAGCTCTCGAACATATTGCTGAAAAGTGAAAACCAGCGACCCAGAAGATGCAACCAAGGCAATGATTGCTAAGGCATTTACCCTAGTCCACCTTAAATTACTGGCCTAATCTAAGTCAGCAATAGAACTGCACGACCCGTAGGTTAACTTGGGTTTAATGAGCCTACCGCAACATGCACTCACATTTCATTTTATTACAGAAAACTTTGCATGATATAATGCATTAACATAATCATAATGATATCTTATTACATTGTGATATAGTTCAAAGATTGGATCAACTAAGTGTAATGCTATATGAACATGCTCATTTACTTAATATAAGTAGTTACTGAGATCAGTTAGATCGTTTATTATTAGGTTTGTAAAGTTTAGAATGTGGGTTTATATTTTCTCTTTAACTACTCAATGTTAGGCTACATCAACTTATTACAAGACATGATAATTCTTGCCTACCATTTATTTTGCAATGTTTCTAAAGATATTTTCTTATTAGAAACAAACAAAGAAAGAAAATACATTTATTTAACGCCACAACACATTACATTTGGAAAAAGAAGAACATACAGAGAAAGAAAAACATTGGACGCTAAAATAGGATATCGCACTCAGCATAATGCCGCGGCAATCCGTGCCGCTGGTTTTCAGTAGGGATCAGGGGGTCTACCGCGAAAATTGAAATTCGCAAATTGCGGGGATCTTTCTCTTTTACTCTCACTAAGACGTAATCAGGGTGACAGAGAAAAATGCCCGGAATTGACGAACTTCGATTTTCGCGGTTATAGCCCTGTCTTAAAACTATGATAGTGGCGGCACATACGTCAACGAAACAGAAAAGAAAAACAGACATAAAAAGGAACACAAAAAATTTTATACATACTACCAAAAACATTAGAATAGTACATTACGATACAAGTGCGAAAAATAGGAAATTCGAAACGAGTGGCGATAAATTAAAACACGACCGAAGGGAGTCTTTTAAATCGACACGAGTTGCGAATTACCTATTCGCACATCTATCGTACAACGTTTTACAGTACATATGGCCCTTTAAATGTTCGACACAGTAACATAATATGCTACTTCTCGCACTAGTGCTATAAAGTAGCCCCACATGTACTGTAATATACTTTTCAGTAAAAACTATTTTAACTTCAATGTCTTTTCATTTATTACGGGCACTATTCGTTGTGACAGCTTGTACTTTTTTTTTATCTAGCGATTGCCCTTATTAGTGCACATCTGCTAAAAGAAAAAAATAAACTAAGTTTTCCATAATGGAGATAAGGATCAGCTGTTCTAACATTTTTCTTGTATACAGGGGGCGCGGAAAGGTTCAACTGTCGGGGCCGCATCCTGGGAGCCTACTACGCCGATGCCAAATCCGGCTGCAAAGCATTTCACGTCTGCGTGCGTGTAGCGGGCGGTGGTATACGGGACTTCAGGTTCTTTTGCCCGCCCGGCACGCTGTTCCACCAGGAGGCGCAGACCTGCACGGACTGGGGCGACGACGATCCGCTGGCCTGCCCCGCAGACCTCTACGACGGTCAGTTTGATCTCTACAAGATCGGATCCGGTGAGCGCTTCGCTACTAACAAGGCCTAAACTCGCTAATGTATTTAAATGATCGCTTGGTTTGTTGTCAATAATTTTCTTGCTGGTAAATTAAAGGAAATATTAATTGTGTGAAATCTTGAAACTGATTTATTTAACTACGAGTACCTACACTTATTATCTTAGGTTATTAATTTACATTGTTTCATGTTCAGAAATATTATTTTTAATGGGCTCGATATATTTCGATCTATTTCAATGATGATCTTGTACCCGAGCAATACCCGAAGCGAGTGCCCGGCGTGTACCTATACCTACTTAGTTCCGCTTGTTTTAGACGGTTTTGCTCCGATAGGTGATACTCGACGAAACGAAGTATAACGATAATCGACTAAAATTCAAGGTTAACAGTTTAAAATAATTTTAATAAGTATATGTAAATCTCACGGCAGTTGTATAGTGAAAAGTTCCTTCTTCCCTTCAGAACTTCGACAGTTTCCTATGAAATATGATGAATCGTAGTTTCGTGTTTGTTCATAGGTAGTAAAATGAAGTTGGTAACATTATTATTATATAATTATATCGTATCGATAAACAGTATGTAGATAGTAGCAACTACTTAACTCTAGCAGTTTCATCCTAATTATCAACAATGTCAACAATCCAATTGATATCCAATGTATTGCAATAACATTTGATCTCAAGGTAAACTTAACGATAATGTTTTAATAAGCCATTAATATTAAGTACATTTGCGAGTGATGCTATAGCAATAATATCAAACAGAAAAGTACCTACCTACATTTAAAAGTAAAATTTACATACGAATGTGTGGTGTGATGGTCTCATTAAAGTAATATTAATTAGCAACATGCAATCGACCTTCCGATTGATCTAAATACTAAAGAACCCGGCTATAATTAATGAAGATGAAGCAATACTAATGCTCATGCATATGGTCTACTAGCCGTGTAGCTATTACCTACCAAGGTACCAAGCATATACGGCCCAATGCCCACTGCCCGGGTAACCAGTTAACGTGACCTGGAGATTCGTAAAATCAAAGCTTAGTCAAAGAGCGCAATTATGCTGGCTCATCCGAGTCAACATTTCATTTGCGCTCGGTAAGTGGTTGGTATAACACGCTTGGTTGTAAACGCGGAATCGAATTAATTGCACTGACATTTATACCGCTGACCCACTCAAGCGCAGCAGGTACTATCGTTTTTATTACTTCTAAATCATACATGATTTATAAGATTAAGGTTGTGATTTTGATAAACATGTAATATGTGATTTTCTTAGAGATAACAGTCTGTACACTAAATTAGGGCATAAGTGGAGATGACCGCTTGCATCATGAGTGCTTGAAAGGTTAAAGCAAACTCAGTCGACGTTAACGCAGTATTTGGTAACGGATTGCAAAAAACTAAGCTTCAGTCGTACGCTTGCGTTGTGCTTCTTGTGGTGATCTCAAAATGTGTGTTTAATAAATTATGCTTGCGTTGGTTGCCTAAGTGCGCTACTACTATATACCTACGCCATGCATTCTGGGCTTACATGAAAAACGTACGGCATGCCTTTATTATTTAAACCTGTGCAGTTAAATGTGGTACTCATAGTCTGCGGTAATTTATATATAAATTATCTCAATTTAACATCCACACTGCAACCATCCATGCATGACGGATGCTATCATCTGCATCCAGCGGTGAATTTTTTACCGTGGGACTTAGTCGTGTAAGATTGTCCCTATTTAACATTAGGAACCTAACAACTGCAGCAATGCATGTATATACCAACTGTACGTGTAAAATCAATAAAGATTTTAGGTACTAGGTATATTACATTATGTAGGTACATACATATATGTAGGTACGTGTAGGTATAATCGGTAAAAAAACTGATGTAACAAATATAAACCAAATGAAAATGCTGTGTTCACAGGATTTGACACTAAGAAACTGTCGTCGCCTGGTGCCCGCGAGGAAGAAGCGGAATTCGCTTTACAGCGCGCCGAGACCGGCGACCGCCGTCTCGCCCAGAACAACGGTAACGCTCCTGCGTCGGACCTCCGCGCCGCACACTCCTCCGACTTCTTCAGCGGACAACGTGACCGCGGCCGCGACGACTCTGCCCCGCCCGCGCCCCAGCCCACCGCCTCAGCCCCCGCGCCCGCCGTACCCCAACGTGTCTCTTTCAGAAGACCCACCAGCCCCAGGACCACCTCCACTACACAATACACGAATCCGCCGCCCCCACCGCCACCGAAACCATTCAGCAATAACCAATACGACCCCAAACGAAAACTCGTGCGCAAACGCCCCATTCATCCGTCAACTCAAGCTCCCTCGACATTTGTACCTAGCTCTCCTCAACCTCAATTCCCAGAATACCAACAACCTGCGAATTTCGAACGTCGAGTCCCGCAGCAGAGCCGACCGAACCCTACTACGGCACCGGCTAGCGTCCCTCCTCAGTATAAAGATGAGTACGTCGAAGTCAGCCGCGTGACCCCTAAACAAAACCGATACTTCTCTAACAATCCCTCTCCTGCTCCTTTCTCCCAACCCACTACCCTAAATCCCTATTTCAGGAAGAAGGAAGGGCTTGTTGAGTTGTACAATTATAACGCACAGTCCACTCCAGGAATCACCGTTCAAAATGACAACAAACCATTCAAAGTGAGAAACAGCTTCAGCGTGGCGACAGATGTTCCTCAAGAGCAAGACTTTGTGCGTACTAACGTAAATAAAAATAATAATAATGGTCGAGGCACACCCACCACGATAGACTATAACACAGCTGCGAACCGCGGCTTCAGCACGACTCCTGCGTACAGGAACTTCAATAGCGTTTCCTACGAGCCGGAAAAGAACAACTTTGTCCAACAGTCGAATGCCAAGAATTTCTTCAATAGCCCGTCGACTCCGGCAACAACAACTACGCTATACACTACTACTCGCGCAGATCCCTCGTATAATCTGAATACGGTAGCCTATAATACGAACGTTGGCTTTAACGCACAGTCATCCAACTTCGCCGAAAGCGATGAAGACGACGGCCAGTACCGCCCCCCGGCCGGTGAAGACGACGGCCAATACAGACCTGAACTGTACGAACGTGAGCGTGAACGTGACCGTGAACTCCTATCTGGAGCTCACTCGCTCAACATCGCTGCCAGCGGAAATAGGTTGCCTGAAGATCAACAAAAACAAAAGGGTAAAACGCAGAAACCATCCAAGCCTGTATCCCAAACGGCAGCGCCGCGACCTTTCAGACCCGCTCCAACACCCTCGACTACCGCAGCGCCGCCGTCGACCTTCGAGCCCGCATACACAACTACGTACAGGCCACAGACAAGCACTCAGCGCGTGTTTGATTACTTCCAAACTTACACAACCACCGTGAGGCCCAGCGAGCCGCCAGTTCCCGTTCACGTGCCGACTACGGAAAACTTCGAGAACGTGCCCGTGAGGTCGTCGACGACGGTCCCGCGCACTCCTGAGCCACGGCCGACAACGCGCGCGCCCGCGCCGCCCACGCCCGCCACACGGCCGCCACCGCGGCCCACGCCGCAGCCGGCACCCAAGGCGCCACACTTCGCCAATCCCGCCAACCCCAAGGAGGACACGAGCTATGACTACGCGTATTACGACTCAGACCCCGGGTTTTCAGAATACGATCACATAGAAGAATTCGGTAAAACAAAAACAAAAGCGTAAAATTATCGTATTAAAAATTTAACTATTGCCATTAAATTAGTCGCCTCTTTAGATGATAAGACAAATGTATGTTATGTTCATCAGTGGTGTGACAGAATGCCTTAAATTGCCTTAAGCCAGATTAAGTCAAAATATTTACTTTTCCTTTAAAAATAACTGTAGATAAGTCAGGTTAACACAGCTGGCTACTCTATCGTTTGCCCCGTGACAAAGTAATCCATCACTTTTTTTATTAGGTATCTACCTACTGTGAGATAAATGGATAAATATAGCACGTTACATGACCAGTGATAAGATATTTATCGCGGATAAAAAAGTACAACATAGCAATGTAAGTACATATCTAATTGAATCTTTTTAAAATATAGCTACACCATAATGGAGATATGGCACTACTCAAAAAAACTTTAATAGCACCCTAGTAATTTTTATTATTTAAAAGTACGTAAACGAAATCAAAAGAACAGAGCAGAATATTCAGACTGAATAAACCGTGCCAGTTGTATCGATATTGCGTATATCTGAAGAGGCTTTGTAGTTACCCGCCCTAAATTATTTGTGATATTATGGATGTTCGAAGTTACTTTTTTCTGTTGGGTTAGTCGCTGTGTACTCACAGGCCTACTTGTAAAAAGAATTAGTACCGGAGCATGCTAGTGTCAGCGAGTCAACCTGCTGCACTCCAATCAACGAGGAGAATTCCAATTATTCTAACCCGATAAACATTTTCTCGTCTTTAATATTCTTGTTACAGTGATTAAAATGTTACACGGATATAAGACAATAGATATTCTTAAATTAAAAAGTATCTGCCTTTATTCTAAAATTTTAAATTCCAATGGACGGGACAGTTTTTGTCGGGAAACTACTTCGTTGATTGTTAATCGATGTAAAATGCTTGCCAACATTGGTATTTATGACGCAATACGCGATTAAGAGAATATATGTCCTATGTATGTACAATAGAGAGTAAGTTATAACTATAGATGTAAAATAATTCAATGTAAATAAAGTTTTCTTAAATACAATGGTTTGCGTAATTGTATTCTCAACCTGTGCGCGTGTGAATAGTTGGTAATGCTTACGCCGGTAACAATGTTTCATATTATAAGAAACTAGTCACTTGCCTTGGTAAACACATTATCTTTTCTCATTGACATCAAGAGGAAAGGGGACAACCTCTTCTCAAACGAATACTTCCCGATTCGCCGGATTCCTGTTTCGTCGGATTCTTGTTTCGCCGGATTCTTGTTTAGTCGGATTCTTGTTTCGTCGGAAATATTAATATACAATAAAATCACCCAGGCAAAGGAAACATGCAGGTTTTAACCGTGGTACCACGGCTTTTGTACCACGGGGGAATACTTCCCGATTCGCCGGATTCCTGTTTCGTCGGATTCTTGTTTCGCCGGATTCTTGTTTAGTCGGATTCTTGTTTAGTCGGATTCTTGTTTCGTCGGAAATATTAATATACAATAAAATCACCCAGGCAAAGGAAACATGCAGGTTTTAATCGTGGTACCACGGCTTTTGTACCACGGGGGACCACGGGTATTTTTTTTCCCCGTATTTTCCCACTGCTCCAGTTTTAAGTTTCAATCGGACATGCCCTTGAAAAGTTAAGATAAGTTTTTATTTTGGTGCTTTGTTTTACTAAAGCTAATAAAAAAATGTAAACAATTAAAGCCATTTTAGTTCATACAAAGTTTTATTTAAGTTTCAGACATTTTGGACACAATTCACTAACAATTGTACCGAAGTGTTTATGGAATGTATTGCGTTTCTAAAAATAAGAAGCACAGCAGCAAGATGTTGTTATAAGAAAAATGCAGCTACATTGCTTCGATGTTACACAGTTGCGTCGAATTAATATGACAAAATATCGATAAGAAAGGGGCATAGTTGATGACTACGTCGAAGGAAGAATAACAGTCATAGAATGTTTAAAAAAACAGATTATGCCAATTATATTAATTAAGTTACCTAATTACGTAATAATTAATTAAATGAATAACAAATACTCGTAAATATTTTTATTAATGTAACGAAGTGTCTGCCTTTTATTTAATAGATAAGTAAAGCCGCGATATTTCTATAGTATTTCTTAATCAAAAAAATGTGGCGAATCAAGAATCCGACAAAACAAGAATCCGGCGAAACAAGAATCCGGGGAATCAGGAAGTATTCATACAAATCATTTTCCTCTCTGTTTTTTTTTATGGAAAATGTTTATACATAAATAATTATCAAACTATTATATTACTAGATAAAAATAATATATTTTTTATTAACTTAATATATTTACCATATTTATGCCTTGACTTTTTTAGATTGTTTAATTATTTTAAAAATTAGAAGCCAATAATAGTAGTCATACGATTTTTTAAATGAACGCATTCGAAAAAATCTAACGTGTGAGCAATAGCATAGCTGTAGTTGGTATACAACAAATTGCGTCAAAATATTTTCAATGATGTTAATATCCAGAGAGGAAAATGAGGACTACGTTTGTATGAAAAGGTGATTTCGCGCTGGTCCTCCACTTTCGTCTTAAGTATACCTAATATACCTATTTATCGTAAAATTTGATGAAACACTCAAATAATTTAAATATTAGGTAGGTACTTGTCCGCTCAAGTCGGGTTGTATTAGCAACTGGTTTTCTTAGAAGTTGGAACTTCATGTTTATAAGTTTCCCACAAAAGTAAATTTATCAACAAGAGCCCTTACATTGTAAATTATTACTTCAGATATCTATCAATAAAACATTCATTATTGGCAATATTTTCGAAATGGTAAAAGCTAATTATAAGACAAGAGGGAAGTGCATAGCACATGGTCGTCTCGTCCATACAAAAAGAGAAAATGTTTTTTCACTTCTAAATATTTTCTCCATGATTTTTAGGGTTCCGTACCCCGTACCAAAAAGGTACAAACGGAACCCTTATGGTGCGACTCTGTCCGTCCGTCTGTCTGTCACAACGCTAAATATCTCGAGAACCACTTAAGCTATCGATTTGAAATTTGGAATAGTTATGAACAACGCTAACCCAGACACCTTTACATTTAGACACAAAGTATTTTTTTATTAACTATGCAAAATGCCCAATATGAAGAGGGGGTAAGAGGTTTTTTCTTTTTAGGGTTCCGTAGTCAACTAGGAACCCTTATAGTTTCGCCATGTCCGTCTGTCTGTCCAAGGCTTTGCTCCGTGGTCGTTAGTGCTATAGAAAGCTGAAATTTGGCATGGATATATAAATCAATAAAGCCGACAAATTCGTACAATAAAATCTAAAATAGTACATTACGATACAAGTGCGAAAAATAGGAAATTCGAAACGAGTGGCGATAAATTAAAACACGACCGAAGGGAGTGTTTTAAATCGACACGAGTTGCGAATTACCTATTCGCACATGTATCGTACAACGTTTTACAGTACATATGGCCCTTTAAATGTTCGACACAGTAACGTAATATGCTACTTCTCGCACTAGTGCTATAAAGTAGCCCCATATGTACTGTAAAAATATATTTTTTTAGGGTACCTCCTTTACACGTAAATTGGGGGTGTTTTTTTTTTTGCTTCAACCCTACAGTGTGGGGTATCGTTGGAAAGGTCTTTCAAAACGAATAGGGGTGTTCAACAAACATTTTTTGATAAAATGAATATATTCGGAGATAATCGCTCCGAATGAAAAATAAAATATGTCCTCCCCTTCTAACTTTTGAACCATAGATCCAAAAAATATGAAATAAATCGTGAAATGGAATTTCATAGAAAAACTACCGTTATTTCGTTAGGAACGCAAAGCTATTCTTCCCTATTAAAGTACGCATCTTTTTCTAGGAAGACCCCTTTCTTGAAAGTAGGTCTTTTGCAAGTTGCTTGATATCTGGGGGCACGGCCGTGCCCCCGCTAAGACGAGACAAAGGGCAAAAGGCAGTGCCTATCTTTTCTCGGCACGTTTCGTCGTATTTTCGGATCTCCCTTATTACACCCTATAAAGGTCACACCCATATAAAGTAAGACAAACCGACAATCACAATATAAATTCCTAAGAATTTACCACGCGTAGTTTTAAGTGAAATTGTATATTGTGAGATAAATAAATCATATCATATCATATCATATCATATAAAGGATGGGAATTATAAAACACACACAACGCATATTTCGACATAGGTGGCATATTTCGGTGAATACATTTTTCCTCCAATACTTGTTCCTAGGATTTGCACTTCGGATCTGAAATGTATGTGAAGATTACCATTCCATACTTACCATTCGCAAATTGTGTTTATAGGTTTCTAGAAATACTGCCATCTTTTGAAGGATAGCCGAACTGCATAGGTAATATATTGTTAGGCCGAACTTAAAGGCGCTTATCTTACGCTACTCAACGATAGATGGCGCTTAGTATAAAACAACTTTAAAGTATAGTAGTAGCAAATAGTAGTTTGCCGGTGAGTAAGGTTGCCAGAGGTCGAGGGTGGGGGGTGTCAGGGTCGGCAACGCCCACCTCTGGAGTTGCAGGCGTTCATAGGCTACGGTAACCGCTTACCGTAGTATAAAAAAAGTATTTGACTGACATGTTTTTCTTTTCCGAGCAATGAGTTGTGAAAATATACACTTTATAAAAAAAATATTTTGTACATCCCTATTCGTATTTAAAAGACGACCTCTATACAACGACACCCCAAGCCATAGGGTTGAAGTGAAAAAAAAAAGCATTCCCACTTTACATGTAAGCAGTGTTGGCCGAAACGTTAATGCAATTGACAATTAACCATTACAAATTGAACCGTAAATTGTAACCATCCGTTACAGGAATCTGTCTGTCCGTCTTAACTAGATTCCTAGTTGACTAGGGAATCATAAAATTATAGTTGAGATCTGAGATTTAGGACTTGCTTCGTGCAACCTAGCCTTCTACCAGTCTGTAGCTAACAATAATTACTTATTACCAACCGCCTCAGTTAAATATTAACACCTACGAGTATAAATATAAATATAGGTTGTGTCCTTCACGTAGACCCGTGCCTTGACTCGTAATGTCATGTTATTAAAGGTTAGATTTGAAAAATCTGCGCGTCATCGTAGATGACACTAACTATATAATTTGTTTGTAGAAAAATGGAAAAAAAACTCATAGTTTTTATAATCTTATTTTTTATTTAAATAAGTATCACAAAGTTTGATAACGCGGCGTTATTTTAACCATTACCTATATACATGATATTAACAATGTCAATTTTGTGTAACTACACTTTCATGGTCAGACCCCTTAACAATCATCTGCTCTTCCAGTGGACAACCAAGATAAAGGTATTCTTAAATAGGCCAGCCAAACGGGGCTAAGAATTTTTTTATGTGTGAATAAATTAACAGGATTTTGGTTGTTTGAAAATCGTGTAAATACAGTTAAAAATTAAATGGGGATCTCTCACAAATGCTGCCTGGAGTCACATACAACCAATTTATCATAGTTTTAATTATAATCTTTTTAAATTGTCTATCAAAATAATGCTTCAAGTGAACCTGATAGTGTAATCTTTTTACGTATGTAGGTATTTAACAGATTTAAGCGAAGACTACTACATGAATCGGTCGAGCAACCAATGAAATTACATTTTATAGGTACCTATCAATTGATTGTTTGTCATAGGAATTGGCATTATGCACTTCCTGATCCTGATTAGACTTCCGGTGTTACCCAGACCCCAGACACCTACGCTACGTCCATAATAGTACAGGACGTTTGCTACCAACAGACTTCCAATATGTAATGAAATGTATGGTTAACATTTAGTTTAGACATAGATAAATAACCATACAAAGAGATATAACAAACCTAAAATCCTTCTCGAAATACAAAAACAAGTTTCTTTCTCCACATACTACGACCAAAAAAGTGATCGGGCAAACAATACCTACTAATATGCTTGGATATTATTAAAAAACAGTCATGTAATTAACAACTAAAAAGAGATAATTACTTTCAATTATAAATAATAACTAAACTAAATAAGTAAAACTATTTTACAGGCTAGAAAAATGGCTTGATACATAGGTACATTCGTATGCTACAAAACTTACAATAATGCCTTGATTATAATAGCCTGGGCTAGATAGAAAAAACCCAAGGGTAACCTCTGCGACTACGCTGGAACTAAGTAGGTAAGTACCTACTGTATAGTACTGCTGCTGTATAGTTCGGCAAATGTTAAACCAACCACAGAGTGCTTAGCCTAACATTCATCCGAGAAATATTTACTAGATTTCGTGACACGGACGTGTAAAGAAGGTAAGATAAGTCCTCACGCAGCCTCTCGTCAAATCGTAAGTTGAGATCTGGAGGCAAAAATAACAATAGGATTTATTTTTCATCGTGAAATAAGTTAGAAAATTCTAATTATACTTGCACTTGTACTACAATATCAAACCTTCCACCTCCACTTACATCGTATTTTTAATTACCTGAATTCTCGGGGTACGATTTACACCGTTTTGGCCTGGCACTATTTTAAAAGTATATTTACCGTTTAGCTTTACCTGACTGGTCGGATTATGTACAGTTTAGCAAGGCATCGGTACCAATGGCACTCACACATTAGACACACACTCATACCATTGAACAGAATCGTCAACAATAATATTGACGTCCTTCAAACGTACTCACACAATTACTAGCAATGTCGACACTTGAAAAGTACTTAGTTTTACTAGACTATTACCTCTTTTATCGAGTGCATTGTCCGAGACGAACCAGTATAAAATGTGACCTCCTTAAAAACTAAGCGTAATCGTAGACCATACCAATACTGGAGCGCCTAAGGCGCAGCGTTCGGTGCATATTGGAAATACGAGCTGCAGTCATAATTATAAAGAAGGTAATAACTTCGTTACAATATAATTAAACTAAGATCAATGCCAGATTCATAGCACAGGAAATCATAAAAGCAACAATGAGAGCGTAACTATTGCTTTAACCGGTAGTTTTGAGGTACAATGAGTTGAAATATTTTTTCATAGATTATTATTACTACTGACAACCATACAAGTATCCCAATTTTATAATTGACACAGATAAACATGCATGCTTTTCTGGTCAGATTGCATACAAAAAGGACGACCCTCTTTAATTATTATAAACATCGGTTGCCTCACACGTGGACGGTTGCTAAGCTAGCATCTTTTAGACAACAAAATATATCGAAACGGTAATCTAAACGTGTCAACGGGTTTTTCCATTAACCCCACAAAGGCGTATAGACTATACTAACCGCAAACCAAACTGACGGCGTAGGCGAAAATCATCTGCATCGCTTCAGCAAGAAGGAAAAAAAAATTTGACTGCGGTGTTCTGTTTGGTCTGCGGGTAGTCTTATTTTATTACGTTGTAAATTACGCAGTCACACAACATCTACACTGATACTTTATAACAATTCTACATCTAATTATTAACAATAACTTAAGATTACCTAATTGAGCTTTCTCCATCGGGTACTCTTATTTAAAGGGCCACATAGAATGCGAAACGTCTACCCCTTTCGCTCTCCGGTAGCGTTTGGATACCGGAATGAGGAGCAGAGTTGGCTATCGGAGTCGGTAGTGCCCCCGTGGTTGCGGGTGGATTGTTCTAGGATCTAAGGGCGCGCGGCGGTCACTGCGCGGCGACGGCGCCGGCGACTCGCTGCCGCACGTCGCCAAGCGCGGCGCCATTGCTGAACCCGTTCAGGAGTGGGTACATCATGTCCTTTGATTCCGATTTCGCTGCCTCCGCTGCTACTTTCGCTTTGGCGATCTGAAAAAAATATATGATATTCACAAAAATATTCTTAAAAACACTATTTATCTTAACTATTTTCTAATTTCTACTATCGTGTCAAATTGAGTTGTTTGAAGTAGTTTCACTCCCACATTACTCATATTAGGAGCTAGACGTATCTTTTAGAGTATTAACCTTTGATTTCAGGGTCCTCACAATCTAGTTATGCTTGTAGAGGTTTGTTTACCTAAAATATTTACCAGTGAAGGTAGCACGCTATGTCAAACACGCCTACTTATTATAGAAAAAGGAAGTGGTCATGTACAAATTAGGTTAAGGTCTTGAACATCAACAGGAAATATGTTTTAAATATTTCCAGTGACCAAGAGAACAGGTTATGGAAAGATAGCCTAGACATGCAAATGATCAAGGGTGTGACCCTAGAGTTTTACAATGTATAATCAGTGTTTGATAACCATGATCGTCTATGGCAGTTCAATTAATAGGAATTATAGTACCTATAGTAAAGGCGTAATGCCAACACTGATACTTTTTATTAAGTTTCTGCTATAGACAAACATCAAGAAGATATGTCATATCGGCCTTGAAACACAATTATTTCTATGGTGACTATATGTATTAGTACAAAGAGAGCTCCAAGTACTCACTTTAGCTTTTTCCTTCCTCAGATAAGCCTGTTTGTAGAAGTCAGAGAAGAGGTAGTAGAACAGGACGGAGTGCATGCCGATCCACCAGACGAAGGCGCGCGGGTAGTCGCACTCCGTGAACAACAGCTGGAACGTGTGGAAGAACACAAGCACGAACTGGACCTGAAATAAGCAGCAACAATTAAGTACCCTTTAGCAAAGTAGACGGGTTACATTTTCGCATGAGTTAGGGTTATGCGTCTTTCCTCTGGGCGTCATAAAATAAATGAACCAATGAGCTTACAACAATACACTTAATTTTATTCGTGTGCAACCTACATTCGTGTGTACCTACTGTCTTATTTTCCTGTAAACAATAATCACATTAAGGCACCACAAATTCATCATCTAAGTACCTACTTTTTCGTTTTGGATGCTCATTTTAAGTATTACTGAGTTTTTCTTTTGTTTGTACTAACCATCTGCAATGCGGTTAGGTATTTCTTCCACCATAGGTACCTCTGCACCTTAGGTCCGAGCGCGGCCAGTAGGTAATACGAGTACATTATGATGTGTACAAATGTGTTCAGCATGCCGAAGAAAGTCGAATGACCACCTGCAAAAAAATAAACATAAATTACAAATAACTCGATTTTAGGTTGTATTTTAAATTCTTTCAAGACACGAAGACCATGAAAAAACCATGGAAACACAACTTATAAAAAAATAGTAATATAATAAGGACACCGCGGCATACAGAATAAAATCAAGGTTGCTGGTAACGATCCCACGTTTTATTTTAGGGTAATAGTGATGCAAGGGAAAGCTGTTAGTCCGGGTTGTTGGTAATTAAGTGCTTACATCACAGGGTTCAAGAGTCTGGATATCATGGTATTTAAAACAGACACTTTGTAGCAGCATTTGAATCTAAAAAAATAGGAAAGTTTGGGTAGGTAAATAAGTCAAACATAGATTGAGGCAAGAGAAACACTTATACCGAATTCCTAAGCATAATAAACTATGTTATATAAAAATGTTCCTCTTAGCCACATTACCTTATTTCATTTGATATAAGCTGTGCAACATTGCTAGCTAAAATGGATATAAAGTGTGCAGGAGAATATATTGAAACATTATCAAATATAAATAAATTATTTCGTGTTCCAATGACGCCGCAAATCACTTTCATGTAACTGATGTAACTTTAACATGAAGAGATGAAAATTAATAGAACAAACTAAACTGAAGTAGGAAATATTCTCATTGGATTCACGTGAATTATTTAACTCTCTCATACACGAATGACTAAATATTTACTTGTAACATGAACATGACTGTAGGTCGACATTGCAATTATAAGTTTATGCGTTGACCTAGCCCGCGCTCAGGTGCCTTTTAGAATTATATGACCCTTTTTTTTGCAGGTAGTAAGCACGTGCGGTTTTACTTAACAATAAACAAAGGATTAGCCGCTTGGGGCCAGCTTCAAATCGAACGACTATAAATATGAGCGCTCTTCTAACAGTCATTAATTAACCTCATTTAAAGCAGTTTCCTTAACTGATTCCTTATAACACTAATCTTACAACTTTAATATACAATGCCATGTAAATGTATTAAAACTGTTAAAGGAATGATTTACTCGATCCAAGTGCAACCAGAACTGGTCTATATTTCTGTAATCGCTTCTTGGAACCTGCCTATGGACATAAATTGCATCACTCAACCGTTTTTGTTGAAAGGCACACTGCTGCTTTTTGTTGACAATTTTTAAGTAAATTTCTGAATTATATCGAATAAATAAAAAATACTAAAAAGTAATAACTAACAAAATACTTGGACTATGAAATTGAATTACCTTTTTATAATGTTACAATATAATAAAATAATTATTACCCGTGATTTTGTTCTGGTTCTTCATAAAGATAATAATTGTTATTTTCGGTAAATACGTAAGTATAAACCTAATTTGAGGATGCTCTCCTGGCTGCTGCGTAAGATAAAACAGCTGTAGATTTATTTTTCTTTATATCATTTTTGATCCTTTAAATATTTTATTAAAATATTTAAATATATATTTTTTTACGGCCGGTCGGGCCCAGTGGGTCTGGGTAGTGACCCTGCCTATGAAGCCTATGGTTCCGGGTTCAAATCCAGTTAAGGGCATTATTTGTGTGACGGACACGGATATTTGTTCCTGAGTCATGGGTGTTTTCTATGTATTTAAGTATTTATAATTATACATTATATATATCGTTGTCAATAGGTAGGTACCTACCTACAACACAAGCCTTATTGAGCTTACTGTGGAGTCAATTCGTGTAATAATGTCCTAAAATATTTATTAATTTATATAATTTGCAACTAGTGATGGGTCGTTACCAGTAACTTACTCAAAGTGGAAATATTCCCGGTAACGCTACCAGTAATATTACCCGTAATATTACCCGTGATCGGTATGATTGAGTAACTTTGAAAAAATAATTAGAATGTTTACGTTTTTTTCGTGTTAAATACTTAAATAAATAATAATGCATATGCAATCTACAGTCATAAAACAGTCAAGGATTCTCTGATAGAGTAAATTCCCAATGTTACCGGTAATGTTCCCACTACTACCGGGTATTTTTCCAAAGTTACTGGGAACAATACTATCTGGAAGTAATTATCAAAATAAGGCTTAATTGTATAAAATAAAATAAAATATGCGTATAAATCAGTATAGTTAAGTTTGAAAATATAACAATCAACATTTTGTATAATAATGATCACAGTTTTATAGTAAAATATCAATTAATTTGTTTAAAATAAAATGAGCTTTATACATTTTTTATATAAATACAAAAGTACATATGTACTAGTATCCAACCGAAACATGTTTTTATGCCGAAACCGAAAGTTCGGTTTTGGTTCTAGTTTCGGCCAAAACCAAAACTTTTATAGACGTATTAAAATTGCGGAGTAAAATGTAAATGGACCGTTAGGTTAGACCTTTCTTTTTAGGCGTGTGAACTATAAAATATCTATAATTCGCGTAGATGGTACAAAATAAAACAAGTTTAGTAAATATACGTTAAATAAAATGTATTTATGAGTTTAATCTTAAGAGATCACAATCAACCAAACTTCAATAAAGCCTATTCAATTCACTAAGCGGAGACTCATTCTTCCACCTCTTTTAATCTGCTAATTTAAAACAATTGTTGTACAGCTCACTACTACTGCTACATATTTGTTGCCTAATAGTCAAATTTTACTCGATGGACCGAATTTATTTGGAACATTGCAAGTTAGTTGTGCAATCATAGTGCACAATGCACAGGCAAGTATTAAGTGCAAAAAATCGTAAACATGTTCAAATTTTCCTAGTCAAACGTGAATCAAATAATGAAAAAATCTTTAGAGAGCATCGTAAGCTTAAAGATTTTTCAAAATACCGGCACAAAAGCGACCCAGCTAATCTACAAACCGAAGTATTCTCATGTGGCTATTAAAATCGAAATCGAAATTCTCAAGAAAGCAGGCTATAGCGTAGCGTAGGCACACTTTGAAATTGATTTTAATTGTGACGTTCTCAAGCAAAAGGTACTACGTCTTCGCTTACCATAAGGACGAAATTTGCTCTTATCTTTATACGAATAACCTTTCAGAGCGTCCTTATGGCAAACGACAATGTAGTACCTTTTGCTTGAGAACGACACAATTGTTGACCCATTTACGGTTCAAGCAAATTGGTTGTAAATACTAACGCTATGATATCTCATATGTCAACTAAACCCTAAATGGCTCAATGATTAAAGTCCGCGACTGTACATAAATTGTTGGACTAAGACAATAACTTCTGAAGCTTATTTTATCTCATATAAATCATGAGTTTCGTATCTTACCATCTTTTGGGAATGTTAACGGTAACATTGGTAACTTACTTATAATATTCCCAAATGGAAAGTTACTGGTAGCGGGAATGTTTCCGCAGCCCATCACTATTTGCAACTATTATAAAATAAAGAAAACTTGTCTTGAAAATAGAAAATTCACTATTGAATCTTTAAGTTTAAGTTACAGATCAAAAGCATTAGCGTTTATTATACGTAGTCACTCGATAAATTTAGCACTCCACCAAAACTAATAGAGTAGCACGATATGAACATTTTTCAAATGACATTTGTAAAAAGAATATTTGAGATAAGAAGCGGTAGTTATTTCCGAAACTATTCAACATTAAATCTCTATTTAAGTTTAAAATTCCATAAGTATGAAAAACACATGAGATAATACATGAGGAGTGTCTTTTCAAAAGGACTTATTTCCATTTCTAACTATTCCTAAAAAGGGTAGGCAAATAAAACTGTCAACACATCAGCTGTTAATAAAAATTAGTTTTATTATATTACAGTGAATTACTTGGGACAATAAGTAGATTTTTTTTTAATGTCAACTTAACATCTATACCTACCAGCAGTTATCTCCATTCACAATTCACTAATAAAATTTCTCCACTTCAGTCAAGATTAACATAACCTAAAAGTCAACACAAAATGGAATCTGTCAAGCAGTCTATAGATGAAATGACAAAGAACTTCAATGAGCAGATGGCGACCTTCCAGAACCAGCTTGAGAAGAATGCTCCGACGAATCCCACAGTTTCATCGCTGGCGGCAGAGTTCAATGCCTTTAAAAATTTCACAATAAAAGCACTGGAAGCACTGCAGTCACAGGTAAAGCTGCTGGCTAAGCAGGTAGACCAGCAGGAAATGAGGACCCGTCGTAAAATGCTCCTTTTCCATGGCGTCACCGAAGCCAAAGATGAGAACACATCGGAACGGGTGCTTGAACTACTCAGGAAGCACTTGAAGTCCGACCTGGCTCTGAAGGATATTGCCCGCAGTCATCGCATGGGCCGGCCGCGAGGCAATCAATCTCGGTGCATTCTTGTGAAGTTTCGTGACCTCTCTGATCGTGACACTGTGTGGTATGCCAAAACAGCACTGAAGGGAACGGGCATTACGCTATCAGAATTCCTAACGAAGCCCCGGCATGATGTGTTTATGGCGGCCCGAGATCGTTTTGGAGTGCGTGGCTGCTTCACTCGTGATGGAAGTGTTTTTGTTATCGGTGCGAACAACGAACGCCGCTGCGTAGCATCTCTCGAGGACGTTAATAAAATCCAAGTGGACGCTGATGCTAATAAGGTTGAGCCCGGGACTTCTTCAAACCAGTCGGACAAAGAGGCTAAAAGGCTCCGAAGGCAAGCGGCGAAGTTGCGCACTTAGTACTTATTATAGAATCATATTACTTTCTTTTTTTTGATATTTTTAAATCCGGACAAAGCTTCTATTGATTAATTTTAGTGTGACTTTCATCCATAGTCGTATAATGTAGTTGTTTTCGTACCCACTTTTCTCTATAATGTAATTACTTGCGTATTACTCATTTCATGTTGTTATTGTTAAATTAAGGTATTTTATGGCTCGAATTTGGCACTTGGCAGTGACAGTACTGACCTTTCTTTTTAAGTTTTATAATGTTGCCAGGGTTTAAAGTAACGTTACGTTACAAATAACGTTATCTAGATCGTTTTTCTGTAATTTTATTTTTTGTGTTGAAATGTTTTAACATTATGAATTGTATTACTGCTGGCGGGTAGTAGAATGAAATTTAGTCTTATTTTTATTTTTGTACGTAGTCATTTTATATTTTAATCATATTCATATTTTTATACATATATATAACTATATAATTTAATTTTTATGACACAACCTAGTTTAGCTTGCGACAGTGATAGTGGTGATGAGTTTATTTCTTTGTCGTCTGGTGAAGGTGACGACAGTTTCCACAGCCTTCCGCCCTCCCTTCATGACATACTTAACAGACAACTAATCGACTTGCCTAAAAACTTTAATGTTGTACATATCAACGCCCAGAGTATTCCCGCCCACTATAATGACCTTTTATTAACCTTTGATTTAAATAACATACATGCCATTCTTGTTTCTGAATCATGGTTCAAACCTTGTTTGCCGTCCACTTCATATTCCCTGCCAGGATTCCAGTTGGTGCGGAATGACCGCTCTGGTAGAGGCGGTGGTGGGGTTGCCATCTATCTTCGATCTCACATTCCCTTTTCTATTATTAGTATGTCACCCGCTTGTTCCAACGAAGCAGAGTATCTATTTCTTGACGTTTCCTTGTCCCATTCAAAGGTTCTTCTTGGTGTTTTTTATTCTCCTTCTATGCATATGAATTATTTTTCTTCACTTGAAAAACTCCTCGAAGACCTTATGCCTTCATTCAATCATCATATTATTATGGGTGATTTTAATACATGTTTATTAAAAAATGATTTCCGAGCCAAATCATTAAAATCCTTAGCTAGCGCTTGCGACTTAGCTATTCTCCCTTCTGGTCCTACTCACCATTTTCCCAATTGTTCTCCATCTTTACTGGATCTTACTCTTGTTTCCTCTTCAAGTCATGTTACTAAATACGAGCAATACCCGGCAGTAGAATTCTCTTATCATGATTTGCTTCTCTTATCTTATAAAATTCGACCGCATAAATCTAAACCTAGAATCCTATTACAGCGCAGTTTTGGTAGAATGAGCATTGAGCAGTTGTGTGATGATGCTCTTCAGATTGATTGGAGCGTCATATCTGAGGCTAGTGATGTCAATGACAAACTTCTTTTATTTAACTCTCTCCTATCACAGCTTTATGATACTCATGCTCCAATCCGCCCAGTTAAAATTAAGCACCTTCCGGCTCCCTGGCTGACCGATAGCATACGATCTTTGATTGCTAAGAGAAACGTAGCAAAAGTAAAATACAGGATAAATCCATCAGACAGAAATAAGGAAAAATACCATACGTTGCGTAACAGATGTAACACTGTTTGCCGTGATGCCCAGAGACGCCACATCCACTCTTCCATTGAAAATGGCGATCCTACTAAGACCTGGAAATTCCTTAAGACATTAGGAGTAGGTAGATCTCAGCAATCCCCTGTAAATAACGATGTAGATCTTGATTTACTCAACCAGCATTTCTCCGCTTCTGCTACTTTTAGTGGACCAGCCAAAACTCAGACTCTCAACAATCTCTCTAATTTCACAACTTCTGCCTATTCTCATTTTTCTTTCTCAAAATTTTCCGAATGTGACGTTAAGAAGAACATACTATCGGTATCCTCTAACGCTGTTGGCGTAGACAATGTAAGCCGTAATATGATCCTTCCGCTCCTTGATCTCCTTGTTCCTATCATTACCCACATCCTTAATAGCTCCATTTCGTCCGGTGTTTTCCCAACGCTTTGGAAAGAAGCTCACATAATCCCTTTACCTAAAAAGTCTAAACCTTCTTCTTTTTCTGACTACCGTCCTATTTCCATTCTTCCCTTTCTTTCCAAGGTTCTAGAGCGTTTAGTCCATCAACAACTAACCTCTTATTTAAATAGATATAGCCTCATGAACCCTTTCCAATCCGGTTTCCGTTCCGGTCATAGCACGGTTACATCGCTTATTAAAATCACTGATGACATCCGAGCGGGAATGGATAAAAGGATGGTAACGGTATTAACGTTGTTGGATTTTAGTAACGCATTTAATACCGTAGATTTTGACATTCTCATTGCAGTATTATGTTCCCTTAATCTATCACCTCCGGTTCTTCAATGGTTTAGAAGTTACCTTGTTGGCCGTCGGCAGAGAATTAAGGTGGAAGATTCTCATTCCTCTTGGTGCAACACTCTTGCCGGCGTTCCGCAGGGTGGCGTTCTATCACCACTTCTCTTCTCGGTTTTTATTAATTCAATCACTAGTAACATTGTCTCTTCTTATCACTTGTATGCTGATGATTTACAAATTTATTCTCAGGGTGTGCTTGATGATCTACCATCCGTTATTAATACTACAAATAATGATTTGGAAAATATTTTAGACTGGAGTCATCGCCATGGTCTCATTGTCAATCCGTCTAAATCGCAAACAATCATTATAGGTAGTTCAAAATTAATCTCCCGAATAGATTTTTCCAACTTACCTACGATTTTATTTAACGGCACACAGATCCCTTATTCTTTTCAAGTTAAAAATTTAGGCATCATTATGGACCGTACTCTATCTTGGGTTCCTCAGATCAATGAGGTTAGTAGGAAAATGTTTGCTGCAATAGGATCGCTACGGCGGCTTCGTAACTTTTTACCGCTCGCTACCAAAGCTGCGCTTGCTCATGCTCTGCTTCTCCCCATTTTAGATTATGCGGATATCAGTTATCCCGATCTTACTGAAGAACAACTAAATAAACTCGAACGTCTTCAAAATCTATGCATCCGGTTCATTTATGGCTTGCGAAAATATGATCATGTCTCCTATTACCGTTCGCAGCTCAAGTGGCTTCCCATACGTTTGCGACGCAATTCGCATATTCTTGCTCACCTGTACGGTATTTTATTCAACCCCTCTACCCCACTCTACTTGAAGGAGCGCTTCAAATACCTCTCTTCTTTGAGATGCTCCCAAAATTATATGCTTGCCCAAATTTCTTCTTCTTCAAAATTCTATAACGATTCTTTTACCTTCAAAGCGATTCGGTTATGGAATGCCCTGCCGTCTGAGATAAGACATGCTAAATCGCTCCCCATTTTTAAGGCTCAACTCAAAATACACTATCTGTCCCTTCCTCAAACTCGTTAATCATTCGATTCAGTCTCTTTGATTCTGTGTTGTGTGAAATATGTATGTATATGTTTATATATATATATATATCATATTTATGTATATATTTATATGTTATACATATATTTGTGCTGTTTTATTTTTTTCCTCTGTTCTGGTTCTCCATTTATATTTGCTACCCTTATACATATTTCTTCCTTACAGTAATTTCTACTACCTGAAGGTTGTCTGGAAGAGATCGCTTTTTAGCGATAAGACCGCCTGTTGTTGCTTAGTTTTTTATGTTAATTACTGTATTTAATCATGTTTTCGTTGTGCACAATAAAGAATATTATTATTATTATTATTATTATTATTCTAACTATCAATGCGGTTATGTTTATAACATAAAATTATGCATTTTCATTAAGATGAAAGTTCTAAAAAGTCTTTTCTTATTTTCTAAAAGAAGGTTCAAATTTCGAAGTTCGGATCAAAAGGGCTTATTTCTTCTTTATACATACACAGTGTTTTGATTTAATCCAACACGATTTTTATTCATAATTTTAAAACGAATACGGGACTTAATCGCGTAAACTTACGTTTATTATATGGCCTGACGTTTCGAACGTGACGTTACGTTCGTGGTCACAGGTAGACTGGCGATAAATTGTATCAACATCTTGCTGCGCGGGTTTTGCGAACTACCCGCATTTGATCTTGATTATTCACTTGTACGCTAGGGTTGTCACTCCCAGAGTCCTCTCAAGGGAACGTCTTTACTACAGCAGGAAAGTACGTGAAGCAATTGAAATCATTAAACACAGAAATTGCTGATAATAACCTGAACCTGAGTATAGTTATTATGAAAAATTGAACAGTTTGTTATGCTTTTAAAATTATTCATTTTTATATAAAATCTACTACAGCACGGAGTATCGAGACAAACCTTACAGGTTTAACGATACTTAGTAAATAAGCTTAGTTTTTTTTTGTAATTACCTGAATAAAAAAAAAACACCACCATATTCCATAACATTAATTTTAGTAGTTACTTAGTTTAATTTCTGGATAAAAAGTTATCGATTTCGAAAAAGTTGATTCATGAAATGTGCAAATCAAAAAAGTGGATATCTCACAAGGCCATAATAAAACGGCCTAATTCCTGAAGTTTGCATCAAAAGTGCTTAATTTTGAAATTTTATAGTAAGTTAAATAATTATTTAGATAGATAATGAAACGTCAAAACAAAATTTATGCCAACTTACGGTAATACTGTGGATTTATGTTTTTTCTCGATTTCCCGAAAAAAGTTTATAGTGGATATAAGCCCTTTTGAAAAGACACTCCTCACATGTCTTTGGATTATGCGTAAAAAATGTGCAGTTTTTAACGTATTACTCAACTATATAGCACAGGATACTCGTTCAAGGAAATCCCAGTATTGCTCTAACCGGTCGTAAAAACATATCGAAAAACCAGATAACACTTTGCAATTGAAGCCGATTTTGATGTTTCATTATAATAGCCTAATATATTCCGAAACAATACCGGTTGGAAATCAAATATCTTAATACCTAACACTAAAGAGCTTATTTATGTAAATGCATATTTAATATGCTTTTCACACTGACATCACACAGATTAAACTAATATTCCTAAATCCTAAATACGACTGTAATTGCTCGGAGACTTGTATTATGTTATGTAAGATTCCCATTATAAACCTTTCTTGACGTCAATATAAGTCAAACAATGTTGGATTGCGCATGTTATTTAATTAATGCATAGGCATTAGGCAACGCAATACTTTGCTTTACTCTATCCCATCTAGCATTTTACCAACATTAATATTAAGATCTGTATTCTGTATGGAATCCTTTCCATCAGAAGTAATACTGTTGTATCAGCAGTTACCAATAGGTCAATTAATCCTGTTGTAAAGCTTATATTATAGCGGGTATATACATAACTATAAAAGTATCAGCCCCAGAGTCACGCACACAACGACGTCATATCATATCAACACTAATGACAGCGGAATTTTTAAATTAGTGTTCTTTTTTCTCACCGATAGCAAGGTAAATTGCAAGATTGAATGTTAGAAATTACTCCAAGAATTTTCATTTTAGGTAAAATTCTTTTATTTAAAAAATCTGATTTAAATGACACATCGTATTATTGCACAATTAGTTACTAATAAAAATTACGAATAATAATTATATTATTGTACAATTAATACGCTATAATATACGTAACATTATCCATTTATTATTTAATGCGTATAAAATAGAGTCAGACCAAGATAAGTTGCCAGCGATTTTGATAGCTCAAACGGGGCAAGTGTCAAGCAAACGGTATAATTCTATAGCAGTTTGACGTTTATGCAAACTCGTGCACCGTCTGGGCTATCAAAATCGCTGCCAACTTATTTTGGTTTGACTCTAGGTATTTGAATTGGATGAATGAAGAATAGAAAATTCAATCATTCGTAAAGATCAAAACTATTTATTTAGAAGTACTAACATATTAGTATGTACCTACTCTATTGTTTAGTCACTAGCTTTTTTGCTATTTGTAGGTACTTTGTGTCGCTATATAGGTATATGCAATATCATATCAATTTGGATGTGCATACCATTGTAAAGTCCCGCATTATTAATTCTTATGTTTAAACAAGTTAATTTGCGTTTATACCAAAACTACGTAAGTTTCCGAAAATACTTATTCGAGAAAAATCCGTTCGGGCCTCGACCGCGTTCTACAAACATCGTGATTACAAAGCGAGGCTCCAGGGGTCCGAGGCCTTCGAACACATTTGCTTTTTTTGCAGACATTATGATTATGACTGCCCATCAAGTTACTCGAATATTATAATTTCTTATTACAATGACGTTAATGACATACACTCAACAAATGAAGGATTTATTTTAAAATTATAACCAGAGACAGGAATTATTGTGGCATTATTGAACTGTCATAGGGAGTTTTCATTTATCGACTTCGAATACACATATATCGATACAATATAGAACACAAAATATTAAAATGATAATAGTTAAAGGATATTTGACAATAAAATAAGTGATTTAAGCGTATAATATGAAAAAATAGGCTAGATATTTCTTTTATAAAGAAACTAATAGAATATTTGTTAATAATAAAACAGACTTTGAGCGCCAAATTGGAAAAAACACGGAACTGGAGTAATTTAATGTGAAACTATTAAGTTTTCATTGTTTTATTGCACATCTCTATTTCGTATTTTCAACTAAGTACTTAAAAGTTATCTGGAAGAGATCACTCTTTCTTAATATGGTATATCGAAAGTTGATAAATGAGAAGTCCATAATGACAAATCAAACTACCACGAAAATTCCGGCCTCTGATTATGATCACACTGAATTTAATTTAACCGTTAACAATTAAAAGGTAACTAGCCTAGGTTGCTCGGGTGTGCCGACACGTATTACTAGCATACGACTAGCCTCTAGAGGGGTTCACGGCACGGTGCACTATGAATTATATTTTCATTTCACAGTCTGTCACAGTTACAGTGTGGGAACTTTTGAAGCGTTTCTTTTTTTCTGCTATTTTAAGTGACTTTTTGCCACTTTTGTGTTATTTATAGGACAGTATAATAGTAGTTTATAGTCAGGATCGCGAGCCCTTTACATTCTCGTAGGAGAAAATGTGTCCCGAAATTTCCATACATTTTTCAAACTTTCATTTTGGTAACCGCCATACAAAGTTTATGGAAAAATGGTAACGCAATAGGAAAACAACTCTGGGACATTTTTTTTATCCCATTAGGATCGAAAGAACTCGTTATTCTGAGTAGAAATACCACAAAATTTATGAAAAAATTTTTTTTTAAAGAAATGCTCTTTAACCATAAGTAAGTACGATTAAGATTATCGAAAAATTAATGTACTTATTTTTTTCTTGACGCTAAATGAGGGGTAGGTATTTTTAATTTCAGGACGTACAACTGCAAACTTATTTACCCTTATCAATCTTATCAGTATTGCCTTTATACAATAAGGTTAATTAAATACAAATTAAAACTCAAGTCTCGTTTATGTATATCTGAACTGACCAAACAAAGTATAATGACCTTTATTTAAATGTATAACACACCTACAGCTCTATAGAATGACAGTCGTTAGAGGCAAAGGAGAATGATCGTTTAAATATGATCATGACCATTATTGAAAATTTTCCAAATTAGACTTGTTTACATTAGAATTGGAATTTTTAAAGGAATTTAATACTACGATTAAAGTGATTTAGATTGTGGTTAATTGTGCACGTGCTCAAATTCCGATACCACTAATTTCGTCCTTAAATTTAGGTCTTTTGAAAATAGTTGTAAGAACTTTAAATACTATGTTTTTTACACATTCCTACTTATTATGTATCTTATCAATTATCATACAGCATATTCAGTCTCGAGATCTTCGACAACGTACTCAGGCATAAAAAGTACTTCTTTGGGGAATAAAATACTGTAGATACTTTATTCTACTTAGTCTCTCCCCCACAAGTTCCCCAACCAAGTAGGCCTGTTTAGGTTATATATATAATAAATCCAAATCGGAAATAAATTTATAAATCGTTACGAGTATTAAAAATAAATAATAAACGCGCATATTGTCGCTAATAACATTTTGGCCACTGCTCAAAATGGATGTAGGGTTAGGTCCCGTGGTACTAAAGAGCTCCTCCTCATAGACATGACCATTTGCCAACAAATCCGACGGAAAAGGGGGGGCCTCTTCCGCCGCTTGGATTGACTACAAGAAGGCCTATGATTCGGTGCCTCACTCATGGCTGGGGAGGGTCTTAGAGCTGTATAAAGTTGATACAGCTTTAAGAGCCTTTCTAAGCGCGTGTATGAGGCAGTGGACCACAGTTCTTCGTCAACCAGGAGGCGGGGATGACCGCCCTGGCCCGCAGGATTTTATAAGGATTGAGCGAGGAATATTCCAGGGTGATCCCCTGTTGTTCTGTCTAGCTCTGAATCCCCTCAGCATCTATTATCACTGACAGGACTATTGTAGCCAATAAGCCTGACATCGTGATCGCAACGCCGGGCCGTGCTCGTCGATATCACCATCCCCCATGATGAGAATCTCGTGAAAGCCGAGAAGGACAAGTTCAGCAAGTACCTAGACTTGGCTGACGAGATAACCGCCATGTGGGATGTTGATTCGACGATCATTGTCCCAATAGTGTTTCAGCGAACGATCTCATAGATAAGAGAAGAGTCTCGACCAACACCTTGAGAGACTCTCGCTAGGTGGTTGGATCAAGGGTCAGATGCAGAAGGCGGTGAACTTGGACACGGCGCGGATAGTCCTCTCTCTGCGGCCCTGACCACCAGCAGCTTGGGCTTTGCCCCGCTGCTGGCGGCACCCTAGGTTAGGTTTTTTATAATGTGTTTATATCTTTTGTATTGTTTTTTAAGTGTTTTTACTTATATTTTACTTTTATATACATATTGTAAAAATCCTAGCCTAAGAGAAAAACAGATAAATAAAGAATAAATAATAATAACTAACATATTTTTACAATCGGTACCTACGGCTGCAACGTGTTTTACTTTAAATATTTCTAACTTTTGTATTGGTTTTTGAAATTGAAAATGTTTGTTACATACCTGGTGTGAACTTGACACCGAACCACACAGACATGGGCATGATGCCGTGGTGGATCACGTGTAACTTGGATACATGGTCAAACTTCTTTCGCATCACGAAGAAGATCTGTAACAAGCATTGAGTGCAAATTATGGACACCATCCGTCTAAAAATATCTTGGTATGAAACCTGTCAGCGGTCAAGAATGAGATTGTTCCCGGCATTCTGGTTCCTCTATAAATAAAGTGTAATTTACATTCTGAATTTATTTGTAAAGAAAACAGGGGCTGTTGCGCCTCTTATGAATTTGGTACTAAAATTAAATGGAAAATTAAGATATTTTAATTGAACTGCTTTGTCAAGTTGCATGAAAACGTAGTATTCTGTTATAAAATATATGTTGGCAGACTGAAGTAAATGAAAATGGATTGAATTAGTTCAAAGTTAGATAGAGATTCAAAGAACGTGTATTAAACTCAAATACATATATTCGAAAACCAACCTCATGTACAACTACGATTCAAAGAAGCAAAGCGAAGCGTACGTAGGTATCCAGCAAATTCTTACAATATTAGTTAGATCGGACTCATAGACTTATGCAAATAATGCTGCGATGTGACCATATTAGTTGCGGAAATAAACATAACCGCCAACAACTTGCCTTCGTGTTGGTGCACCTTGGCAGTGTTCATTTATAACTTTTATAAATCTATAAAAACATTTATTTAAATGCACTAGTATAAACATTTTCTAATCTGTTTCCAACTCTTTCAAATAAGTATATTCATAATATCAGTTTAACGTATAACGTATGTATAGGACTAGGGAATAAATCAATTATTTTATTTAATATTTTGTTAGGAAACACTAATTTGTGAATTGTAAATTGAAATAGATACAATTATATCCGAAAGAAAAATTAACCGCTGTCAGTTCCCAAGGTTGCGATTGAAGAAGACGTTGGTTCCCAGCCCTGGGCCTGTTGTGTTGTTTGTATAATGTTTTAGTTTATATAATGTACCTATCTATTGCTTAGTGTCACTCGCGCCATCCAGGGTTACTCACTAACTCGGGGCTTACCGGTTAAACCCAGAGTTACCAGTACAATTTAACCCTGGGTTAAAGTTTAATTCCGAATTGAGACATTTACACCTCTAAATAATTTTAGTTTAGGTATGGCTTTGATTTCTTTTTTAATATCTAAGTTATTATAATACTTTAGTTTGAATTGATATTTACAGTTATTTGTATTTTATAATTGTTGGTGTTTTTTTTGCTTGTATTTTTTATTTATTTATTAAAAAACAGTCACTCATTAACATTAATCAGTAGATTAAGCAGCAGTAAATGGACCTACAGTCTCCTTAATTTACATATCAAAATACGTAGCTAATGCACTTTTAAATACAATGTATTGTATGTAAATTTCGAAATTTCCTAAATTCTATGTTGAAGCGGAAAAGTTCCCTTAGACATAAGTTCGCCTTTGTACGTAACATGTTTGTTTTGTCTGTTCTACGTTAAGGGTAACATAGGGAACAAGTGTTTATGTGCAAAAAAGTGACATACAAACATACAATGTTAAAGTTTGAAGTTCGGACCCAGGATTGGTGCAAGTGGCCCTTGTATAAATAAGGTGTGTACCTAATTTCCAAGACAATGTTCTATGTTATAACTTATAATAGTTATCATAGGGCCCAGAATTTTGGCTGCCGCTATTGATAGATTATAAGGCGAGACGCTTTTTAGGGTTCTGTAGTCAACTAGGAACCCTTATAGTTTCGCCATGTCCGTCTGTCTGTCTGTCTGTCTGTCTGTCCGAGGCTTTGCTCCGTGGTCGTTAGTGCTAGAAAGCTGAAATTCGGCATGGATATATAAATCAATAAAGCCAACAAATTCGTACAATAAAATCTAAAAATATATTTTTTTTAGGGTACCTCCCCTACACGTAAAGTGGGTCGTGAAATTTTTTTTTCGCTTCAACCCTAGAGTGTGGGGTATCGTTGGAAAGGTCTTTCAAAACTAATAGGGGTTTTTAAGAAACATTTTTTGATAAAGTGAATATATTCGGAGATAATCGCTCCGAAAGAAAATAAAATGTGTGTCCCCCCTCTAACTTTTGAACCATAGTTCCAAAAAATATGAAAAAAATCGTGGAAGTAGAGCTTAAGAAAGACATTAAATGAAAACTATAGCGGACATGATCAGTTTAGCTGTTTTTGAGTTATCGCAAAAAGTTTTCCCTTCATAGTAAAAAGACTTACTTTAATTAGGTACTGATTATGCAAATTTGCCTATTTGTTTAATTCGGGTGAACGGTACCGTTTCATCCCTTGGTTAACAATTTACTATACTTTAAGCTCCAGTTTAGCTTGTTGTGACGGAAGAGTAACTACGGAACCCTACACTGAGCGTGGCCCGACATGCTCTTGGCCGGTTTTTATCGATATAATCAGACTGTTACTGTATCAATGCAGTTAATTAATTTTAATAAAATTACGGAGAAGTCAACTTGTTAAAATGGATACTCATATCAATAAAGCAATTTAAAAGGATTAAACTTTCCGATAGTTCGATTTTTTTTTAATATTTGACCGTTGTAAAAATTGCGTATCAGAAAGTTTTATACACATCGTTTGAGGTTTGATGTTTAGACTTTAAAAGAACTATCGTATTATCGATAACATCGATAAATTGTTTTGTTCTCTCCCTATAATCCGCACCCAAAATTCTAGGCCTATGACACTCCTAAATAGTAGAATACTTACAGTATCGAAAAACTCCGTGAATTTAGAAAAGTAGTACCACCAACATCCGGACGCTGTCTGTAAACAACCAACGCATACATGTTATCATTAAAATATATAAAGTATCTATTTTATTTAACTAAAATAACAATTTCGCTAGTATAATGATTCATGAATAACTTCCTAATTAACAAATTAAACATGAGGATATGAATATATGATTTTTTTCTCAAACATACGTACCTACCTATTGCGACGTTTATTTAACATTAGAAAGAACTCCGTAGAACTAAGCATGAGGATTTTATTGGGGCACTGAATATGGAAACGAAGCAGTTCAGCAAAAGAAACATCTTAAAAATTTGCCATAGAAAATATCTGATGACGTGCTGATGAGTTAAGTTTTTGATACAAAAAAATCGATAGATAAATTTATCCAAACTACCTATCATCAGGTCACGTCGCCTCAAATGAGTTTATCAAACTACATATGTTACTAAGCAAACACAAATCCCCACAACCAAACGTGTTAATTAAAAGTAACTGTCGTGTTGGATCTTTTCTTACACTTTCCGAGCGATGCCATATTATACAGATATGAAGTCCGGCTTTGATGCTCATCAGCCATACATACACGACCGTGTATGTAAATTAGCAATTTGCGGGTTATTAAATTTCGTTTGCTTAACTACTCTATCGACAAGTGTAAAACGATTACACGAGTCAAGCGAGAATAAGCATGAATGTATATGTTTTCCACTAGAAGATAAGATGTCGTTTACCTAATACCAAGGGCAAGTGTGAAATAATTACACTAGTAAAAAGGAAAATAATGAAGCTAAATATCATAAGCTGAATTAATATAAATATTGAATCGTATAACCATAATTATTGGTGATGTTTTCATTCATAGCAAACGAAGAATGTACTCATTTTTGTAAATCTAGTATTATATATCCAGTTTATACATAATTACGAGTAATTTAGCATTTTTTTGCACAATTACTTGCAGCACTCGTCCTAAATTTTTTTTTAAATTGACATTGCTATTACCCATTCACAATCTTCAAGGGCTCATTACTGTTTCCGTATTACTGACAGCTCACCAACAATATGTAGATACACGCCTACTCTGTGGCGATTCTATTGAGTTTTCCGGTTATAAACTTCATCAAATTTACCGGTGATGTTATGCAGGCGCATACATTAGCCGGTCACTTGATCATTGTTCGTGTCAATAACGCATACGAACTTGAAGGCAAACAACCTGTTGTTTTACTCTCGATTCCCTATAACGTAGCCGACAATAGACATCTTACTCTAACTAGATACCTAAATCTTTTTTATGTTTATTCTCTTATGTAACAGTAAATGAATGAGCGTTTTTTTCTTAGACAAGTGGCTCATCTTACAGGAACTCCACAAAAGACAATGGAAATACATACCTAAATAGGTTGATAATGATAATGTCTGTCATCATTCATCTATTTTGTCTGTCAATTTAGGTATACATATTTACAATATCCTTATACCCTTTCAAAGTAACATAACTTTAACCCACTTTCACGCATAAGCTGTTTCTGAAGCGAAGACTGAACGCCCGAATCAATAAAATCGGACAGACAGACGGACATGACGAATCTACAAGGGTTCCGTTTTTTTGCCATTTGGCTACGGAACCCTAAAAAATAACTGCAGTCGGAGTAACATAATTTTTTTTTTTGATAATTATAAACTCATTTATTAATTGACCCTTATAAGTATACACCGTGGGCCAATTAAACCCGAAAAATGTTAAAGGTTAGACTACTGAGAGACATTTAGGTTTTAAAGTAAACTCGCAATTTTTATCTGTAAAATAAAACTTTACTTATTCGTAGTAATGTTTTTTTTTTACCAAGGTGTATAAATAAATAACGTGTCGTGTGCCGAAAACGCAAAAAAGTTCCGGCGAAAACATTTAATTAAGCATGAAATAGGTATGTAAAGCGTCTGCTAATAAACATGACAATGAGAGTTTATGTTAATAAAGCTTGGGCCTATGCTATGCTATCAAATTAACCTGAACTAATTTACACAAAAAAATAATTGTTGGTAAGATTTCATTTGACCTCATTGAGTATTAAATAAAAAATAATATCGCTTACCCTCATTGCCATTGGTGACCGTGAGTAGTCTACAGGCTGGCATCGGAAACTATACGTCGTGAACCATCCACTGGCTATGCTCTGTCACGGGAAAAATATGCAAATATTAATCACATACTCACATAAAATTGCCTTGACTTCATGCAACTCAATATACTATCTTATGTTAAAATCTAGGTTTAGGTATGACATATGTGAGTAAAAAAAAAAACAATATATCATTCACTCATTTTACATAATTGCTAACCATTTGAATGTCATCTTAGTCATTTCAATCTCAAAGTCGGCAGGTGCCGCTGAACTCACACCGCAAACAGCGGCAGTAGTTAATAAATAATAAATAAAGTTTTAAATAAATAATAAATAAAGTTTATTTCATTCAATATAAGTTAATACAAAGATAAATACAATTGTATAAATAATATGAGTAAAGTCTAAAAAAGTAAAAGTTTGACGATTCTTATGTCGATAACTACAAAACTAGGCAACTACTTAGGCTGTCAAACTCGGAATCTCGGAATATGTACTGCCCATTAAATATTTCAATTTTATCGAAGTGAATTAAGGATTAAACCACTTTTTCATAAAACATAGTAACCTCTTACAAACCTCTGTTAAGTTTTGTCTCTTTCTGACAAACAGAAATGTCAAAATGACGGATGGGACAAACGATTATCAAAGGTTTGTCCGATTTCACAAAAGTTTATGGAATAATGGCATAGTAGTACATTACGATACAAATTCGAAAAATAGGAAATACGCAACTAGTGGCGATAAATTAAAACACGACCGAATAGTGTTTTAAGTCGACACGAGTTGCAAATTACCTATTCGCACATGTATCGTACAACATTTTACAGTACATATGGCCTTTTAAATTTGCGACATAGTTACGTACCTAATGTGCTAATTAACGCGGTAAAGTACCACCAAATGTACTGTTAAAATATGAATCCCTTGAACATTAAGCAACTGGATTAGTAATTACATAAAACGTTGATTTCTTTTTTGACTATTCAAGAATATATCTTTATTAAAATTATTACCAAATATCACATATCCGAATAAAAGAAAAAATAAATATGTCATAATATTACAATCTAGGTAGTAGGTACATATTTACGTTCTAAGCAGCATCAGACATGCAACGTACCTAAGTATACTTAAGGTCAGGACAAGCAATAACAAACACATTATAACTATAAAAATAATTACCTCCTTAAATAACCATATACTGAAGAGCACTTGAAATAAATTGTACCATATAAGCACTTGTTTGAGTTCATAGGGTTTCCTGTTTTCCATAAACTTTGGCCCCGCTACCTGTAAATAAATAAAACTTTTTAAAATACTGTTATCGCTGTTTAATTCTTTCTTATCAAGAATTAAGTATTTAAGTCCAGTCCTAAAGTGATCACAGTAGTAGGTAGCTGCTAGTTAAATCCTTAAGTGACATATTACATATAAGTATAATGAACATCCTACGATTGAGTACGTACATACGGGGTATTTAATCCAAGTTAATAATAATGTTGTACGTTCCTTTTTTGTAGCATAGGCATGAAAGTACTATGCCCTCCATTATGTTACTTCTTCCAGCAGTTGTCCGGTTTTTACACAAAAACAGAGCCTAAATCGGGTAGCAGGAATAGAAACATTTTCATACAAAAAAAAAACAACTACTTTCGAAATTTTATAAATAAAGTTTTATTTCGTAATTCGGCATCAAGGTTCCTAAATACATATTTAGTTATCTTGTCTCTTATATCTTTGATGTTTACTGACTGACCTAATAGGATTTAATACCCTGTATGTTGAGTGAATCTCATTTACAGATTACGCAACATCAATAATTGTCGCAATACACGCAATATACCTACCGTACTTACGCGTCATTTACTACTATACGGTACTCGTTTGTAAATGATCATAATCGTCTATGGTTAGTTAGGTATTAATTTCTAGCGCTAATATAAAAAGGCAAACCTCTAGATTCGTTTCTCTTATTAATAGTTAAAATTTGTGGTACGGAGAAATTTTAATAATTTAAGTATCGATACGAATGTATAATTCCATATTTTTATAAAAATACAAATTGACAACCAAAACGACGCGCCATCTCCGAAAATACCTATATGTAGACTTAATATATCCTGCAAATGATTGGTACACTTTTGTAAATATTCGAACCCATTAATGTTGATAATATATCTCCGAAAAAGATTAATTGTATGTATCTTATTAGTGTATGTACTTAGTAACGACGACACGATGACAAGTTGACGATGACGGAGCTTTTTATTAGAGGAATTAGGAGGTACTATTCTTAACGAGTTGTGTATATTGTTACTAACCTAATTCGATTATAAACTAAAATTTAGCAATTACAATATCAATGAATACCAATTTGTTTTGTTTGACTACTGTTACACATTCGTGACGGCGGTTTAACATCTGGATGTGCTTTATTAATTATCTTTAAATAGCAATGAAACACGTATCTTTTAATCTATGAATTGATGCAGGAATTTGTGTCCATATATCGCTTTAATTCAAGATGCCTTTTGCACTTAAGCTTCTTAAAACCTTAAAGGTAGGTAATTAAGAAAAACGAAATATTGCCTTCCTCTAGATGTCATAAAGTTTAGTTAATTAAAAATCCAGAATTAAGCATTCTAAATGAACAACGAAGGTTAACATCGCAAATAATAAAAGCATTAATGTTACTTTAGTTACATTCTAGTTTTAAGTAGGCAAAATTTCATGATTAAAGAAATCTTGAGACAGTATTATCATGGTTATTTATAGATAATTATGTTATTAGAATCGTTATGTTATAACTCATGACGAATGGAAGTATATCCAATGAGACGTATTTTACTTACTTTGACTACGAATACGTATGTGAGGCATATCGCCAGCGTAGGCAGAGGGGACGACATCATGGGCCAATCTTTGACCCTCGGATCACTTTTGTTGTCCATCAGGTCATGGTAACCCGCCACTAGCCGATTCAACGTCTCCATTTTCACTGCAACAAACAGAAACTTATTTAAATTTACGACAGTCGAGCGTATTAGGTGAGGTGAGGTAACTAGCTGCTAGCCAGGCCGAATGTCAAGACAAACTGGCTCTCAGATTAGGATTAGGCATTTAACGTTCATTCGACCAAATTCTGTGTAGTGCCCTTGTACTCATGAACCTAGTAGTGAGTGGAGTGGACTGATTGATAACAGATGGTTTCTTAAGTATAGAGACAATATTTATCAGTTTATTTTAAATTGGATGCAACCAATTTATTCAACGAATGTAACGAATGAAATTAAGTTTCCGATTCGTATAAGAGTCTAATATACCTTTTTTTTAATAAAAATTAAAAATATAATCTATAAAAATAATTTATTTATCATCAATATCATCATACCATCCACTATTTATACGAAACAGTCACAAATGACTCTCAATTTGTTACCTATATTTGTTTCAGCCGTTCAGCGCGGTAACGCCGCCAGCCTTCTTGGCACCCTACTGGACGACGACGGCACAGATCTGGAGCGCATTTTTTATTTGTAGAAATTTTGCTTTTTAGATAGTTTTAGTTTAGTTTTGTATAGTTTATAACTTTATTGTTTAATTTATTTTGTTAGTTTTAATTTATTTTAGGCCTTATATTAGTTTATTTTTATGACTCAAATTTCAATTATTGAGATTTTAGTTGCCCTGGCGCAATTTTAGTGGCCCTCCCATGAGCCATGGCATAAAGCGGGGACAACGCCAGGAAGACCATATTTTTGATAACCGTAGATACATACATCGTAAAATTCATAAACCATCTCTATTTTGTTTACATTAAAATTATTTTACGAAAGTTACGACAACATCTTTTTCGAGGCGTTTACAAATTAGCTCCTGCATAGGTATACTGTAATCGGGTACTTATGAAATAGCAAAGTTCCAAGACAATCATAATTAATCAGTTATCTATGAATCTAAACCCGCTCACTAGCCATCAAGGCTAATGCTATATGTGGACATATTAAACGCATACCTTTTGTCAGTAATTTTGTTAAAGTTTTAATCAAGATATAATTATGAATTTGGTGTAATTTAGAAACTTATTTAGGAGATATGAACTGAACTATCGGTACATACATACATAAGATTAATTGACATACTTATGACCAGGCTTCGGAGTATTTTTAGCACGGTAAGACTAAAGTGAGCTATGGAGTCGTTGTTTACTTTAAAATTAAAGTTATACTTATACTCATCCTCATTAATTTAACAACATTTGCAATCCACGTATCAGATTCAAGCACATCCAATTCAGATGAAGATAGGTGAGCGTCAGGATGGCGGGTGGCGGGTAATAAATGGATGTATTTGTATTGTACCTTCAGTGTACCTCTGTAAACTATGAATAGAAATCAGTGTACCTATCCTTGAAGCGAGATATTTAACAAAAAAGGTATTTATATTTTCGTAAATATCTCGTTTTAGGGAGAGGTACACTGATTTATATTGAAGGTACAAGATTATACGATGATTGAATAACATAAATTTAATATGCACACGAGAGAGGAAGAGGAAATATAGGTAATTTAGTCCTACAAAACCTTTAATCTAATACTACATTACGCTTAATGTTTGATAAGATCTACAGGTACCTACAGTCAAGGCGCAGATCATATAATACTAGTACCTAGTCACGGAATTAATTATTGATCACGACAAAGTGCCAAAAACATGTAGAATACCCGACCTTAATGCCCATACATTAAGGTAGTGTGTAGGTACATACATTGGCTCTCCATCATCAACAATCAATACATCAACATCCGACCAGCCAAAATGTATTGAACAGTAATTCTTTTTTTTGTGATTTCGGGATTGTTCCCATAGTTGAAGTTACTCAACTCAATATGACCTATATATTCATCTTTCAAAATATTGCAAGTTATAAAAAAACATCCCATTTTTTTGGTACTATGTCAGTGTCGATATTTATTTTAATACCTTGACTGTGAGAGTATTTTAAAGCTAGTTTGTGATTAGAGGATGATTTTAATCGATGATTTTAAATTTGCGATACAAAAGCACCAAGAACTGTTACAATAAGTTCCTAACCTACATTTTAAGTAAAGATTACATGTCTATTTTCTAGCTTAAGGTGGTTCGATTTTCATACAAAAAACAATCGCTATTTATTAATTAATTACACAATATTATTACATAAATAGTTGCGCATCTATCTACTTTCGAATATTCATTTGCGCTAAATTAATAGAAAAACTTTGTTTCATACAGAAATCATGCAATAATCAACGTTATATTTTTATAAATTTTACTCATGTGTGTGTGACAAATGTCGTGTACAAATACATTGCGGCGTTGCCACTCCATGCTTCGGACGGCCATCGGCGCGACGTTGCGATGTTTGACGCGTTTTCAGCTGACTCTGTCGACACTGACATTCAGTGTGACCAGGCGTACGATAATTGTCGTACATGTACGATAATTTGGGCCCCGGTATGACATAATGTTCCAAAGAGCATTATCGTACACTAAAGTACTACAATTTCAGCCCTTGGATGATGCCACCTTAAAAGTCTAGTAATTTGAAGCAAAATATGACACTTTCTCTCAGAAATAGGCTAAAATGAGTATATTTTGGGTGTTCGGCTCCTTGGTGTAAGTTTAAAGTTTAAAATGTCTCAATTTCCTGTATACCGTTTGAGTCTATCCCAAAAATACACAAACAAACAGATTTTTTGCGCAATTTAGACGAAAATTGTCTTTTTTTTATTATTAATTGGAAATTTAAGCTTACTTTTTACATTTTTAGGGGCTGCCTTTTTGATTGGCGTACGATATTTTTTTCAACGGTACAATAATATTGACACTCAAGTACGTAAATTCTCTTCCGCTCGCCTGGCAACACTGCTGAAACTTGACAGGAGCTGGGGGCCTACCGCGAAAACCTAAATTCGCAAATTGCGGGGATCTTTCTCTTTTACTCTGACTAAGACGTAATTAGAGTGACAGAGAAAAATGCCCGAAATTGACGAATTTCGATTTTCCCGGTAGCCGCCCTGGTGCTTGACGTACTTGATAGAAAACAACGCTGCCGCATGTTCTGAATTGTGATTTTATGTGTTTTTGGATTGAAAATGATAGCGACGTCTAAATCACGTTACAAAAATCATCGATATTCTGGTCCGCGAAAAACTAGGAAAAGTGTAACTGTAATTGGAGTCTACAAAAATGACCAATTCATAGAAAATATGACCTAGAAACTAGTTAATTTTTATAAAACTCAATTTTGCCCGAGATTGTACTTAGGCGAATACCTAAGGGAGCTAAGTGTATTGATCTTGAATAATTGAATAAACATGATATGGACATTTACATCATAACTATTATACCTAGTTGGTTACTAAGTTCTGTTACTCGATTTCTTTCTTTCTTCCTAGCGTTGTCCCAGCATATTGCCACGGCTCAATCTATATATTTCTTCCTGCTCTTAGCAGCTAGTGTAAGTTATATATCATTTTCGTAAATAATACATCAGGTTTAAGTTTATAATTAAATAAAATATAAAATCAACCAAATGAGGGTGAAAGTTTGTCTTCTTCTCTTCTTCTTCCTTGCGTTGTCCCGGCTTATTGCCACGGCTCATGGGAGCCTGGGGTCCGCTTTGACAACTAATCCCAAGATTTGGCGTAGGCACTAGTTTTTACGAAAGCCACTGCCATCTGACCTTCCAACCCAGAGGGTAAAACTAAGCCTTGTTGGGATTAGTCCAGTTTCCTCACGATGTTTTCCTTCACCGAAAAGCGACTGGTAAATATCAAATGATATCTGTTCTGAAGTTCTGTTACTCGATTTGCAACCTCTTTATTTCCGTTAAAACAAATGCTACCGATAAAATAAAAAATGACATAATGTGGTGGATTTGTGAGCTATAATTATATACCACACATAACGCTTATCTCGTCGTATCTATAATGAATTGGGGCCTAAAAGAGAATCGTATTCCAATTTTTTGAAACGCTTGTATTACTTTCTATATTAACTAAAAGTTGCCTTAAAATTCAGCTTTTATACTAAAAACGGCTTTAAATATGTTAAATTAACAAAATATATTTTGACAGATGCTTTCGCGCCCAAAACGCTCTTTGAAAATTGTGTGACGTCACAGTTTATGGTTTGACACATAACTACATACACACGTAGAAGATACGAACTGTCAACTGATATTTGTCATTTGTTGTTAATCGCCTAACTGTCAACAGTGCCAATCCGAGAGTTGTGACGTCATCAGAATCTTCAATGACGTTTCGAGTTTGGTCACGTGACGTGTGCCAAAAGATATTTTAAATTCAATATTTACAAAAATATGGTCATTACAGGTCCCCTAAAAGTAGTTTAACATGTTCTTATAATCCAAAAGAATTTATTGGGATACAATTATGCCCTAAGATTTGTAGATGGAAACAACCCTATTGCGTTGCACAAATGTGGGCACCCGCCAAACATGATTTTGGGTGTGTCATACTCAGGGCTAACACAGATTCATTTCTGTGAAAAAGGTGTGAAAACCGGAAACTGGAAACCGTTCTCGAACCAATAGTGAAGCCCTTAAGCCACACCCTATTTCAAAACCAGCCATGGATCTTTGAACAGGACTCAGTTCCTGCACATAAGGCAAAAACAACTCAAGCCTGGTTTCGAAGGAACAAAATTGACTTTATTGCCCACGAAGACTGGCCGTCCTCCAGCCCGGACCTTAACCCCCTGGATTATGCCATATAGCAGGTTATTGAGGAGAAAGCCTGTGCTAAACCCCACACAAATCTTAACTCCCTCAAGCGGGCCATAGTTAAGACAGTGACGGAATTAGACATGACAATCGTGCGTGCCGCTATTGATGACTGGCCTCCTCGTTTGAGGGCCTGTGTCAAAGCCAGAGGAGGCGATTTTGAATGATATTGTCATATGTAATTCCTGATTTTGTGTACTTCATTTTAATATATACTTTATTAAACTTTCGTTGGTATATTTTATGTAGATAAAGATTATTGCAGTAACAGAATTTAATAACCAACTAGGTAGAAAACAATGCAATACATAAACACAAATTGGATATGATGTGATCCGTTGAATGAAATTGACAATAAATAAAATAAATAAATAATTTTCTATCCCTAGGCATTGTGTGAAACTTCTAGTTGTGTCAAAATATCGGTAAATCAATAATATAAACAAACATGGTAAATATCTCATTTCTTTTTATAATGGTTATAAATAGAAGGCCATGCAATTTTGTAACTCACTGTAATTTAATTAAATGTATCGTAAAAAAAGGTTTTAATTCTACTGTAAAATAGTACCTACTTTTTTAAAGGCTGGGCAGTAAGGGAAAACAGCGTTTTTTTAGGGTTCCGTAGCCAAATGGCATAAAACGGAACCCTTATAGTTTCGCCATGTCCGTCTGTCTGTCTGTCTGTCTGTCTGTCTGTCTGTCTGTCTGTCTGTCTGTCTGTCTGTCCGAGGCTTTGCTCCGTGGTTAGTGCTAGAAAGTTGAAATTTGGCATGGATATATAAATCAATAAAGCCGACAAAGTCGTACAAAAATTCCTAAAAATTAATTTTTTTTTAGGGTACCTCCCCTACACGTAAAGTGGGGGTGAATTTTTTTTTTCGCTTCAACCCTAGAGTGTGGGGTATCGTTGGAAAGGTCTTTCAAAACTAATAGGGGTTTTTAAAAAACATTTTTTGATAAAGTGAATATATTCGGAGATAATCGCTCCGAAAGAAAAAAAAATGTGTCCCCCCCCCCCCCCTCTAACTTTTGAACCATAGGTCCAAAAAATATGAAAAAAATCGTGGAAGTAGAGCTTAAGAAAGACATTAAATGAAAACTATAGCGGACATGATCAGTTTAGCTGTTTTTGAGTTATCGCAAAAAGTTTTCCCGTCATAGTAAAAAGACTTACTTTAATTAGGTACTGATTATGCAAATTTGCCTATTTGTTAAACTCGGGTGAAAGGTACCATTTACTACACTTTAAGCTCCAGTTTAGCTTATTGTGACGGAAGAGTAACTACGGAACCCTACACTGAGCGTGGCCCGACATGCTCTTGGCCGGTTTTTTTTTTTAAATACCGGAAAATCTGACTTACAAATTTGGACTTTCTTAGGTTCATTCTACTTAGAATCTTCTCCACCCTAGCATTAAAAAAAGATATCCTAAAATATCCATACCATTACGTCACATTTTAGTGTGAAAGAAATTTCAGTGTAAAACTAAAATTTGAATACAAATTTTCGGGTTTTTATAGCACGAGGATTGATTATGCTAGTGATTCTGAGTTGGAAGAACCCAAAAATATCATGATGTGTGAGAATCAGATTTTTAATATTTTTATGGAAAAACGCTCATATTTCTCATAAAATAATTTATTAATAATAGGTACTCGATAATACTGATAACAAAAAAAAAATTAATGAGTCTCGAACCCACATCCTCTTGCATGTATTTCCACGTACATACCGCAACGCTATTGAAGCCTACTCACGCTGTGCCAAATTGTCTACTACAAGGATCCCAGTACGACTGTTTGAATGTGTGAGTGATAGTTAGAAATAGAGTCAAGAAACATTCTGTCGACATTAAGGGCTAGTTTTTGTACAATGAAGTGTTCAATGTTTGTTTTAATAGTTCAATATTTATTTAAAGAGTGCGCTAAACATAATTTACAGTATAGAAATACCAAAGACTACTCCACAAAAAAATTAAAACTCAAAATTTGCAATTGTGGTGCCATCTAGTGAGGTTTAAGCTTTGGGTAACCTAGTCGAACCACCTTAAATCAATTATTGACGACCGGTTTGGCCTAGTGGGTAGTGACCCTGCCTACGAAGCTGATGGTCCCGGGTTCAAATCCTGGTAAGGGCATTTATTCGTGTGATGAGCATGGATATTTGTTCCTGAGTCATGGGTGTTTTCTATGTATTTAAGTATTTATAAATATTTATATATTATATATATCGTTGTCTAAGTACCCTCAACACAAGCCTTATTGAGCTTACTGTGGGACTTAGTCAATTTGTGTAAAAAAGAAAAAAAAAAAAATATTAACGTAACCTTAGCTAAATATCACCCAAATGTTATTGCTTTGTTTCTGAGAGATCAAAGAAAAATATAGATATTTATGACGTTAGGGGCAATTGTATATTACCTACTTGATAAAGTAATTAAAGTGGAACTCAATAAAAAAGACATATTATGTACCTAAACAAATATGACAGATTTTGTAAGCCTTTGACGTTTAACCTAAAAATGTACTATAGTTGTTTTCATTGAAATATTAATATTAACATATATTTAAACTAGTAGTGTGTAACTAACTAGCAGTAAGAATTTAAAGGGAAACACGAATAGGACATACGAGTAAACATTACGGAAGTGATAAATAATATTCTTTCACTTGAGTTTTAAAAATATGAAGTGAGAAGGTAATGATCTCCACAACCGAACTGCCTGGAACGTAAAAGAATCATTAAAAAAATTTGAAGACAATGACGGGACTTTAAGGAGATAAATGTTATGAGATACATAATTTTGGGAAGATCTGATAGACTGAACAAAGCTAAAACGGTCTTTGAGATAGCGGGGAGTTGCAGGATTAAAAAAAGTATGGAAAAAGAAGTGTAAAAATAAAAGTATGTCTTGGTTGTCCACAAAAAGTGCGAGATTATGAAAAAAATAAGGTAAATTTGTTTGCTTACTTTATTTGTCTTTTCTATTGAATTCCACTTTATGAGAAAATAGCCTTTTAGTTACTTAAAGCCACGGATAAACTAAGCACAACTGTCCCCTATCTAAAATTACTTTAACGTAGAAAAAGTTATAGTGTAACTAATAACTGTATCCGTAGTCGTAGTCGATAAATCTCATCTGTCTGTGATCATGCCTCTAGAACAACTCGAATTTACTAGATAACCGAGCGAATAGCGGATCCTGGCCAGAGAAAAGTTGTTTCCACTGTCAAATCTGTTTGTAATTTTTTGCAAACATTCGAGTGTTGACGTCAACTAAGCGGTTAATCTGGTCAAGTCGGAAAATAATAAAAACAAGATTATCAAATCGGGTTGACCTCAGAACCTTGCTGCCGACAACTGGTTTTCGGCTCGAGTCGCAAATATGTAATGCGATGCGGAGCAACGAACTTATTTGACGTCATATCCGAAATACCCAACATAGTAAGTATGTTCTGAGCATGATGCCAACAAAAAAATAACTTCAAAAATGTCTTAACACTTAGAACTAACTACTTACTACTAAAATGTTTCGAAACCTGTCCCTTCTAGATGTACCTAAGAACTGTAATAAAATTATTCTTAGTCTTATAAGCTTTCATATTAAAGCTGTATACCTATGCTATCTCTTAAAATGCCCGTAAACGTCGCTTTTAGAAATCAAACGATACTACTTAAATTTAGTATGACGATTTGAAACTGTTAATAAATCTGTCATAATGATTTTCTTTCAGTCTCGGGGTATTAGAACAGAACAGTACTTTGTTTTTATACACTTTTTGCGGTAAAAGTTTTGAAGTAAATCATAAGTAGCTATTAACCATACTACATTAAATTATTCAATTAATATTAACAACTAAAGAGCCCGACAAAAACTGCACGCTTACTTCTGTGGAGTTCTTACTAATGTTAATAAAAAATAAGTATAGTTTATACGTGATTAGATCTCATCAAAACGAATCGAAGATACGACTGTTAGAAGTTAATTAAAATCGGCTTGCAAGATTTTATTTCTCTTAGTTAATTTTTAAGAAGGGAAGGTAAATAAAAGTGTGATCAATGGGAGCTTACCGAGGAACCTTCTCGAGCCCGACCGCCCCGACAAGTAAACAGCGCCCGCTGTTCTTGTTTTACGGAAAAATACCGATAAGTACATTTAACCATCGCGGCATCGATAGGCACTTAAGGCACTTGCTTAAAACACATCGAGAGTTTAAACATAACCACACGGTTACAGTATCTAATGGCAGCCATGTAATCAATGTATGAAAAAAAAAACTATTTTCTCAAAAATTAAACATACCTAACATTCGTAAACATTGTGAGCGACTAAGCTCGCGTAATAGAAGACTTCAAAACATGCAATACCATTTTCACCCGCTTACAGGCTACATTTCAAAAGCTCCTTCCTTAGTAGACCTATAAGTACATATAAAAAGTGGCTGTGACATAATCGGACAGACAGACGGACATGACGAATCTATAAGGGTTCCGTTTTTGCCATTTGGCTACGGAACCCTAAAAACTGAAGCGATTTGGTAAAAGGCGATGCGGTAAAATAGTTTTAACCAGGGAAAACGCGTTTTCACTTTATATTAATATACATACAAGGTGCCCACGAGGAACCCGAGAGATTTTAACCATGTTTTTTTGAGGCTAAAGAAAGGAAACAATGATATATGAAAAAAAATTTTTGCTTATTTTATTTTTTTCGTTTTTTTTTTGTATATATATGTGTACCTACATAAAATGTAAACGCTATTTGTAAAATAACTCAAAAGAATTTGAACTTTTTTTGTAAAACCTATTTTTTTGCAAAGTAAGTAATTTTTTTTTATGTTTATCCTATAGTGGCAACATCATCACCAAAAAGGCGTTTTTGCACTAAGTAATAATAAAAAGATGTTTTTTTGTATGTGGCTTTAAACCTAAAAGTAGGCGAATTCCAAAAAAGTTTATAAGATATTTTGGTCTTTAAATAAGATCAGGAATATACTGTTAAAATCTCTTGCAATGCTCACGGCCCTCACGGGCATCGTGTATAATTCTAACTATAAGGATTTTTTTTTCTATAACTGACCTGACCTGATGTTTGTACATTTAATTTGTATGTAAATATTGTTTTAGGAGCTTTCAGATAGCTTTACTGCAATATAATACCTACTTCAGTGACTTTGTGGTCTTGTTCTATGTACTAATTACTAGAGTCCCCTTTGATTGTCAGCTACACATTAAAAATATAGCCCCCCTTCCATGCACCTTTATGTATACATGTGAAGTGGGGTTGGAGAGACTCCGCGCTATGCGACTGCGGCATCGATGACCAGACCATGGAGCACATCATCCAGCGGTGCCCACTCCGCGCATACTCGGGTAACCCAGATGATCTATTAGACTTATTGACGCCCGATGCTGTACAATGGTTGCAAAACTTGGATGTTGCCTTATAAATACAATAATACGGTATATGCATAATTTTGCCTATGTGACTATATCGCCATACGATTAAATAAATATGTATACATACTTATACATCGTATCCAGAGATGTGACTTATTTGTAATACTTGTTTTTAAAATGCAAATACAAAATGCAAAATACCTTTGTATGTATTTAAATACCTTTTGAAGAAAACTATTTTGTATTTTATTAGAAATGGTTTTTGGGACTTTATTTCTATTTTTTTAATACAAAATACTTTATAGTAGGTTTGTAGGCTACAATTACAATATCTTCTGAATACTTAGAATCCTTGCAACTCTCTCATTATTTTAAAATATAACTGTTGAGTCTGTTTAGCCTTGCCTTATTGCCTATTGGTAACGCCGAATCTTGAGCGTTGCGAGAGTTTCAAGGCACAAGAGGTGAACAAACATTCGAGACGTTTTCACCACACCAACGAGAGGCATATACTAGCTGTAAAACATTAAGAAACTAAATTAATGCTTTTGAAAATTTACCGTTTAAAAACAATTACTTAAAAATACATTCTCCCAATGAACATGAGAAAACAACTCGAAATTGGCACTCTAGAGTCTGTTTTCAAAGAATAAAGAGAGCCTTTCCAACGCGTAAATTCCGAGCAATACTGTTTTATTCAAACTAAGTAGGTGTTCACTATTCAGAGTACCGTTTATCGCAAAGTATTTGTATTTATGAGAAAAGTATTTTGAAAATATCTATTTTGTATTTAGTATTTTAAATACAAATTTAAAAACTATTTTGCATTTGAAATTGTATATCAAAGAAGTATTTGTATTTAAATACTTTTTATAAACTATTTTTCACATCTCTAGCCGTACCAAGAAGAGGGACTTCGCCGCGTTACATTATAGATCCATAGTTAACTATTTTTATTGCGAGATAACGAATGCATATTAATAATGCTTTTGTATAACGTAGTAAATAGCCAATGTAAAATATTCCGTAAATAGATTCAATGTAACAAATATATTTGGAAAAATCCTACAAGCTTATAAATAAACACACGATTTCGTCAACGGAATCATAATAAGTATATTTATTTCATTATTTAAATATTCTACAACATTTACGTCATTGCAGGTCAATTAATTATTATACAAAATATTTGCATTCACTATTATTCGCTTAGACTGTTTGAGGGTTATACAAAACAACACCTTTCTCTTTCCGTTTTTGCTCCTACACATCTCTTTACCTTTTATCTCTTTATTTGCATAAATCTACGATTAAATTTACCTTCAGACTGAGTAAATAAAAGGAAGAGGAAGGAACTAAATGGATCATAATATTTGTGCGACTTTGACCGTGACTGCTTTACTACATTACGAGTACTGCCCACTCGGTAGATATCCTTGTGCGGCGAGTTTTTTTATTAAGTAATTTATGAAAGCAATTTGGTATCTCTTTCGGTACAGCACAAAATTTACTATATTTTTACTCTCCTCGCGTTGTCCCGGCAATTTAGCCATGGCTCATGAGGGCCTGTGGTCCGCTTGGCAACTAATCCATAGAATTGGCGTAGTCTCTAGTTTCTGCGAAAGCGACTACCATCTGACCTTCCAACCCAGTGGGTAAACTAGGCCTTAGTGGAATTAGTCCAGTTTCCTCACGCTGTTTTCCTTCACCGTAAAGCGACTGGTAAATATCAAATGATATTTCGTACATAAGTTCCAAAAAACTCATTGGTATAAGCCGGGGTTTGAATCCGCGACCTCCGGATTGAAAGTAATACATAAAATGAAAGCTTGTAATTTGCATCTAGTAGATAAGTTTATTAACTTATGTATTTTAGGCAGTAAGCATCCCGAATAAATAAAAAACATCCATGACCCAGGAATAAACATCAGATCTATGCTCATCACACAAAGAAATGCCCGTATCGGGATTCGAACCCAGAGCCATCGGTTTCAATTCCAGGGTTACTACCGACTAGGCCAGACCGGTCGTCAAGACTACCATACTATATACCAATAGGTTAATAAATATATTTATATGTGATCTTTTTTTAATCTATATTTTTAAACAATGTGATAATTTTATATTAAATATATTTATTTATTTTTTTCAATTTAGTGCTCAATTTAGCTTATTATCTGGTATTGTTTCAACCACTTGTTGTTTGGAAGGAAACGCTTATTAGGGATAAAACTATATTTTCTGTACCAATCTTATTGTTTAATTTTATGTTTCAAGCAATAAAAAATACATTGTATTGTGTATAACCGCAAAGATCTCAACATCCTAAAATGTATCTCCATCCTGTAATAATATCCAATAGTTAGGACAAGGTGTGCAAAAACATCTACTTTTTTCTGTAGAGGTTATAATCGTAATTCTGTTACGTAAATAAATATTCGAGAAGAATGTGCCAGATTGAATTTAAATTAGATTTATATTGAATCAGATAAGTGCGGGTTAGGCACATGAAGAAAATAAGGTAACAGATTATTATTTGAATCCTGCATTACCTATCTCAAAGTGTTAGTAACAGAAGTCCCATTAAAAATGTAAATCAAGTTAAGATGTCATACTTATAAGTAATTAAGCCATTGTGTTGGTTACCGTACTAACCGACTATGCGGTGCGCAGGACCAATTTAAGTGCCTATTTTGTAAAAACATGCAGTACTATTAAATGGGGCCAGCGTTGTATCTTCATCTAATTCGATATTTTTACTTATCTGTCCACACTACCCTGTTATATGACACATTGCATTATTCGTATCATACAGAAATATACTGAGGTATCTGTGTGTCGCGTTTGCACACATTTATTTTTGCATTAACGAAAGAGTGCACACTATAATTCCATTCAAATGTAATGAAAATTTGACAAATTTTCATTGGGTAATTACCTCCTGAGCCTAGTTTATTAGAGGTCTATTCGAATTATAATAATCTCAACTTGATTTAGGTTTAGAGGGGACTGAAAACGCGCCGAGCGAAACTTGCGGCGGATGGTTTGGCGATCGCGCGGGCTTTAACGGTATACCTCATAACTCTAAAACTACACTTTCATTTAAAATTTTGCAAGTCAAATTTTATACTAAAATTATATTGTCTGTATGCATAGTAGCAATTAACAAGAAATTAAATTAAAATTAGGCACGATTTCGTGACTTTTTCAATCAAGACAACTTTAATACAAGGTGTCCACGAGGAACCCGAGAGACTTTAACTACGCAATTTTGAGGCCAAAAGAAGGAAATAATGTGATATGAGTTTCGGTCAATTTCATAAAAAAAAAATGTTTTTGTTCATTTTTTTTTCGATTTTTTGTAGATAAAATATAAACGTTGTTTGTAAAAATTTCTTTTGTAAAACCTATTTTTTTTTTCAGTGTTACTTGTCACGTTTTGACATCTATTAACAAGGATATTTGAATTAAGTCCCATAGTGGCAACATCGCCATCAAAAAGGTGTTTTGCACTAAGTAACAATAAAAATATGTTTTTTGTAAGTGGCTTTAACTCTGAAATTAGGCGCCTTACAAAAAAGTTTACGGGACATTTTAGTCTTTAAATATGATCAGGAATGTACTGTTAAAATCTGTCGCAATTCTCACGGGCACCGTGTATATAATATTTCAAGGTTTTGGTTGGAGTCTGCCCTTGCAAATATAGTCCTAGTTTATGTGTGATTTTTTATGGCATTTGCTTTTGATAAAACATCAAAATAAATTTTACAAATAAAAACTGTAATTTTTCGGTAGCAACCAGCAAAGCATCGTGCATATAGCAAATGGAGAGAAATCATTTCGCTTTGACTTGTATTAGTGCGAGCGAGACGCTCGCGCGAATGACAGATAATTGATATGATTCCAATATCATTCAAATATCGGTTTATGTTTAGTGTATGTTCGAATTGGCCTATGGATCGTTTATTGCGCATTGACGCGCGGCGCGCGGGCGCCGCATACACACGACGTCGTTGCCGCCTTGGTCGGCCCTGAGTGTGGCCCTGTCCACACTACCCTGTTATATGACACATTGCATTATTCGTATCATACAGAAATATACTTCCATTTCGTATTGTAAGCGGGAAGGATATAAAAAATTACCATTTTTTAAGTGTACACAGTGTGTAATTGCTTAACCCTTAGTGTGGCAAGAAGCCGGAAATCGATAGATGAAGTCAATTAAATATGAAAAATAATTAATTTGCTAAAAGTTGTCTTTTCAACAATTACGTATGCCATCTGAAGTGATAAACGAATTGGTTTTTGTGCCGCTTTAGTCTTTAATGGAAAGTTCCAAATAGCACACATTAATGACTGTCGTATTATGAATAACATAAACAACGATGGAGTAAACAAATTCAAATTCTTTCCGATTATAAAAAAAACTACCATTATTAGTAACCAACAAGTGCTTCCTGTTGATGTTGAATAAGATCAGCCTTTGTCGCTATAATTATAATATCTCGTCGTCACGGCAAGATTGAGCAACATTAAGTACCTACTTATAGAGTGTCAATGAAACAACCATTGCTAATAAGGAAAGCCTCTTTGTAGCAAAACCATTAGCAATGACTAAACATTAATTAGAATAAAATTTACGGTGATATCATTACCAAGATTCTATCGTTCGATTCTTAAGGATATCATGTTTTATAACTTCATTCGTCAACAGAGTATTTTACACAAAGCTGTACATTACCTATATGTATAACCGTATTCTTCATTTTATCCGCATTTTGTAATGTAGAAAAAACAAACAGCAAAACATTGTTTTTTTATTACGTTGGTCCGGTTTTGCGCAGCGTCGGTCAAGATGTTGCCCTTGGAATATTACTCGGTGTACATTATATAATAATAGGGCTTCTATTTTTTTTCTATGTATAAGCAAATCCAAACGTCACTAATATATCTAAGTATTGAGCGCACATAGCATATTAAAGGAACTAAACACAATTTACGGTTACTAAAAAAAGGCCGATTTTAATTTACTTTTGTTACCTACTCATTGAAATTGAAAGTTAAATGAGGTTTTAATAATATATCTGTAACTATTTTAGGCCAACCAATCGTTTTATTTACATATGCTTATACCACACACCTAGATCTATTTACATTTACATCAGTAAATATATTTGTACTTATATACGGTATAATTTTTCATCGAGTGTTGTTATGAATACAAAACGCCTTTAATGTCTAACATACCTCTTTGTTATGTTTCCGAGATTTGCGTTACGCGCAGTCAACGAACGTTAGACTTACTCTTGAGTAATCCCCGATACGAACACAAAGGATGACTTCAATTAAATGACAGTAATTGATGTAAATGGTCCAGTTATGTAACATGTCATTTAATTATGAGCAACTAGTTTAATTGCAGATTAATAGAAAATGGCGCCGTCACCACAAATATATTAAGACTAATTTCGCTTTTATTTAAGAAGAATTTAAAAGAATGCCAACTAACAATCTAATTAGATTACTGGCGCCTCATTTGGCAAATCTACTTATACGAGTAATCGCGGAGTTTCATATATAATAATTTTAACATGGTGTTTCACTGAATTCATATGTATAATTTTACGAGAGGCTGCATTAGTCTTCTTCTTCCTCGCGTTGTCCCGACATTTTGCCACGGCTCATGGGAGCCTGGGGTCCGTATGGCATCTAATCCTCATAATTGGCGTAGGCACTAGTTTTTACGAAATCGACTGCCATCTGACCTTCCAACCCAAAAGAATAAACTAATCCTTATTGGGATTAGTCCGGTTTCCTCACGATGTTTTCCCGAAAAGCGACTGGTAAATATCAAATGATATTTCGTACATAAGTTCCGAAAAACTAATGGGTACGAGCCGGGATTTGGACCCGTGACCTCCGGATTGAAAGTCGCGCTAGACCACCAGCGCTCTGAGAGGCTGTATTAGTGTGGTTAGATATAATTTACACTTAAGTAGTAAGTACACAAATATTGAATGATACATTAGGTAATTCAAAAATCTATGTGGCCTATGTGTGGTCAGTTCTTGTTAAACCAAATATTGTATGATATTGTCAAACGTTTTGACGTCAGACGTTTTTGGCTCACCTCATTTTATTTATATGGGTTTCATAATCTAGTGTTAATTGGTGTAACACTTATATGAGTTTTGAGATAAATAAATTAGCACCTATTTAATAAAAAGCTTTAGTTCTCCGTTTCAATTTCGAAATTCCTTTTGTCTTTAAACTTCTTAGAGTAAGCTAATCGAAATTAAAAACAAAATGTTTAAATAGGAATCAGTAATTGCAATCAAAGTCCATGGAGAGTGTGCCAGCAAAGTGACAGTGGTGGGTGTTCAATTGCAACACTAAACCGCGGCGGCGTGGCTTGCGCCACGAGACCGCTCCGCCGTCGGCGGCACATTCCTCGCTGCTCAAGCTCTTGGAGAAGTTCAAAGTCACCAGACTAGTCCTCTCAGATAACTGAGACGGCATTATGCTCAAGCCTAGCTCTCCGTTCCGCAGTGCTTCGATCTACTACTCGACGCGCAAAGTTCAGTACAATTACAATTACTTACATAAGGCCTCCGCTCGTCTTGGGATTATTTGCCCCATGTTTCCGTTATGCGTAAATCGACAATTTCCATTGATAATGACATCTTGCAATAAAATGATCAATTATCTGTGACGCGCGTGCTGCAGGTGTAATACATAGTTATGATTGTTATTTAGCTGGGTGCTATTTCAGTGTGTGTGGTTTTTTCCCTAAGTCGGAACGGAACCCATTTTGTGTAGATGTAGATATTACTTTCTCTAAAGTATATTACTGTTTCTCATTTTTTTAAAGTTATGATTCTTTCTAGATAACTAAATAAGCTTTAGTCCGGAATTACATTTTGAAAAACACATTTATTTATTGTCGACTAATCCCAAAGTGTCAGCTCCAAATATTGTATAATCTAAATGCAAAATTGTAAATCGATAAGGATATTAGAAGATTTAAAGTAGGTAGGTTAAAATCCCTTGTAAGATTTTTATTACATTGTTAGTTTATTATTACAAGGTTTTAAACCCACTTCGAGGATATTACTCATACCTACCAAAATAAATCTCTAAACCCAACTAATTAAAAGTTCTAAAAGGTCTAATTAAAAGTTCTAAAAGGTGCTTCCGCTAATATCTCCCTCACAGAATAAGTGAAAAGTTCACGGCTGCATCATGTAATATTAATTACGTCCTCATGCCCATTTGTTCTCGAGTTACAGGGGATTAACGTGCTTATTAATACGTAAAGTCCACCTAAGCTAACTCTACGACTTTAACAGAAAGAAATGGTAAGTGTAATTGCTTGCGCTTGTATCTATGTCTTCTATCAAATAAATAAAATAATTTTGAGTGCTACTGTATGTCGTTCTAGCTGTAGATTATATTTTACATGAGAAAAATTAAAAACAAAAATTTTCTCATACAAACAGCTCCACTATGTTACATTTTTTGGGGGCAAAAAACAAGACAACGAAAAGAATTTTGACCCAGTGATCATTACATGCGTCATATTTACACAAAAACATTCATAAGAAATTCCATGTAGAAATAGCATGGTCCGTCTTTACACTTCGTTTGTAATAGCGGCTACTATACCCTACACTGAGCATGCCCGATATGCTCTTGGCCGTTATTTATTGTAAATATTTTGGGTGTAATGTATAGTTATTGCATACAACTGCTAAGTCATGTACGACTTCAAGCTGGTACTGTGGTTTATATTATAACCACAAATTTACACGGTTGGTATTTACAATTTGGTTTGTATTTGGTTAGCCGTAACTTAAGCTATAAGTTGTAATATCAACATATAACGGTTATCTTCGTGTATTTCTTTCGGTACTCGGTAACTCATAGATTTATTATTTTCCATCTTGAGAAGCACAACATGTTTAGAATACTCGTTTGTTTTACTAAAACAATTATAAAAATCGCCAAGAGTAAGATAAATAACTACGCAAATATGAAATTTAAGCTATAGATGGCAACAAACAGTCGTGCCCATGTAGGGATGGGTAGTGAGTAAATGCTCACGAGTAAATACAGAGTAAATACCCAGTATTTACTCAATTTAGCAGAATTTACTCGATATTATGATTGATGGGTATAAACAATTTAGAGTACTGAAAGGGACATCTAAATTTGAAATTTAGGTGTATTTTGTAAGCTACTACTGGATTAGTACTCAAAATTGCAAGAAATATATTTTTAAGGGGGGCACTCCATGTAACTAATTGTCCCAAAATAAAAAAATTGAAACTACCAACATGTTACACATTAATAAATTGATTTTTTTAATTAACTTGAATGTTTCTAAGAACTTTTTTGGATAAATTAAATACTTTTGGAAAAGACCCATTTCTAAAGGCCGAAATAATGCTTATCCCTCCTTTATCTTTCAAACCAAAGTTCAAAATAATATGAAAAAATATCGGGAGATTAGCCGTAGAATAGAGAACTAAAAATACTCTGAACATGATCGGTTGTACCATTGTTGAGTTATCATTAAATATCTAGAACATCGATAGAATTGTCCCATATTTTTTTACTAAATACAACCTTCTTTATTAAAAACAAAATTGTTGGAGTTATAGAGATAAGTTGGCAGCGATTTTGACAGCCCAGATAGTGCAAGTGTTATTTTAAACGTCAAACTTCTATGAAATTATGACGTTTACTTAACACTTGCACAGGTTGGGCTATCAAAATCGTTGCCAACTTACCTTGGTCTCACTCTAACTACGCACTATCACAAATTGCCTCTCACTGATGATTAACCCTTTTTTTTTCAATTGAGGGCCCTATATATATACTTTTTATTATATAAATATTGTTATTATACGTTAACACTCTTCAATAAAAAAACAATTTAGTTCTGTAATCTCACTTTTTAATATATTATTAGCAATCGTTATTACTCACCTAAATGAGTAAATTAAGACGGGTATTTATCGGGTGCTTTGAGTAAATACTGAGGAAATACCCAGTATTTACTCGCCCGTACCCATCTCTATGCCTATGAGACTTAGTGTCCTTCCTTGTGGACTAAACAAAGCATTATTTAATTTGATAATTGTATGAGAACACTATCTTAGATATACATAAAACAATTATATTCATAGTTCATCGAGACAACACAAAAATGTTTAATCATTTGATGATTTCATAAGAAATCAGAGACGAATGCTATACCTACTAGCAAAATTGATTGAACTTATAACATATACAGGTGAAGGGCAAGTAGTCCATACAATCATACAAGCATTCAGCCATTAAGTACGTACGATCTCTGTGAGCCGCGAGTCCAAGTAAAGGTAAATCGAGGCCCCGGTCCATGCATGAGACCCATTTTGTTTAGATACTTAGCCAAATTATATAAATGATTCTTTACATCTATGCCAAGGCGCTACGAAGTATCATGGCTATGTTAAATTTAGTATACAAACCTATTCGAAATTAGTCAAATTTAAGCTAGAAATACATTCAGTAATAAAATCAAGATAACTGCAAAATAAAAAAATTTTTAAAAGTTGTGAAAATGTGACCTTGAAAGCATTAGTGAAAACTTTATGTTGATTCAAGTAAAGTTCAAGGGTAAGCTCGAGCCGGCGTCAGTCATTTCGGACGTCACGTGTAGCCGGTTCAAGACGAGCCATGATTTTAATAGCAAAATTATTAGCCATGAAGTATATGCCCAATTAATCAACGAACCATGGCAAATGTTATCCAAAAACGGGAAAAATCTATCTCCGTTGAGTAATTATAATTAACTGTACCTACGAGCTGATAACTATTAGAACGACGGTTTTTTTAATTGAAATTAAATTCTCGGTCTTGAGTATAATTTGATATGCAGCTTTAAATTTGATTAACATTGAAGATGAAGTATCATGAAGTAATAAAAAGTCAATGGGCGGTAAACGTTGGTTCCGGAGTGGACTATTTTCACATGATTCTATTTTCGTGAACGCATTGTTTTGGTTTATTGTGATGTGAATCATAGACAGGATGAATCTATGAAGATACGAAGCCCCTAAACTGTCTGCCCTAAAAATACTTAGCTTTGTGATATTTACTTTTTATTACTTTTTTTAACTTGGAACAGGTAATGAAGGAAGACTGATGAAATATAAGTGGACATATGTCTACCGATACAAAAGCGTTCGAACTTCAAGCGCATGTATATTGTCAGACGATAACGATATATAGTGAAGCTAAAAGATAAAAGATATGATATATACAGCACCGTGTCGAACGAAGAGTGCACGACATATGTGGTCCAAGACAATCATACAATACGATTTGGACTTTCACATAGAAATCTGTACTTAGGATTTGTTATGGTATTGTCCGCTTCTAGACATATTCTGCATAAACACTACTTTCCGCGACACAAAGAACTTGTCCGTCACCTGTAAGCAAGTTCTAAGAACAATTTAAGCACAAGACTCCACTGTCGATACGGTTCCCAGAGCCAGTCATTATTTACTAGATAAATGTTGAGCAATCTAGGTAAAGCAATTATTATCAATGCTGTCCATTTGAAGACTATTTTCCTCATCTCAAGTTCATTATTAATAAACAATATCTAGGTGACCGAGAAAAGTCGAGGCAAGAATTTTCGCAAGGACGAATCCTAAATTGATTGATTTCATGTCTTCGTAAGTACCTATATTGTAAGTTTCATAAAAATCTTTAGAACCATTCTGACCGAGTTATGAACGCCAATTATGCTATTTATTAAGTATAAAATAATAGAATCTGAGTATATTTTTTTCATTTCGTTTGTCTTTTTCTTTAGTTCATGTAGAAATGTTCAAATAAAAAAAACGAAAGTAACAAACATTATAAAAATATCTGTCACTTTAAAAAATAAGGGCTGTATCTCCAGTTTATGGTAGATTACTTGTACCAAAGTATGTATATTCTTTGTTAACTACTTAAGTGCTACTAGATTAAACACTGCTAGACTAAGTTTTAGTCGCAGAGTTGTTAGAAGTATATTAACAATTATTATTTAATTGAAAGATCCATTAAAGAAATAAGGACAATGAACACTAATAAAACTAGATTACTCTAAATATGCTGTAACAGTAATAAGTACCTATATAATGTTCTATGTTTTCATAATCAATAAGTATAATCCAAATCTTACCAGCTTTATTAATGCTCCAGCACAGAAATGTTCACTCAGGGCACTGGTGCAATAATTCAATAATATTTTATGGATATAGCACCGTCCGCAGCGATCTAGATCTGTCGTGCGAACTGGCGGCGCGGGCGAATGCGCGGGTCTATTGTGGACTAATAATGAGCGCGCGCGCGGCACGCCGCCGTATATATGCCTGCCCCTGACGTCACTCCGAGATAAGGACTTCGCAGCATCAAACTCCCATAAAGAAACGTGTTTAATCGCGGATAGCCGACTGTAATCCGATAACCGGCACGGGTGCGACGCTGTCCAGAGTACGACTCCGATGCTTGTCGCTATCTCCTATTAGAAGCAACAGTAAATACCGCTTTCCAAAAGTGTGAAGATACAATCATTTACACGGATAAGGTAATCAAATGTTAGACTATACAAGTGACATTTATTTTTCTTTTCAAAAGTTTTTATTTGTTTTTGTGCCTTTGATTTGACACTATCAATGTAAGAAGTATAATTGTGAGAACTTTATAGTAAACACTATTCTATAATTCCATATTAAATTTCATCAAATATACGAAATTTCCACTTGCCGAAAAAACGTACCTATGAAGATATTATTCATAGTTTTGAAAATAAAATTTTAAGCTAATATTTTACTGCAAACTGTTATTTTTTTGTTTGAAAGATATTGATGTATTGTACTGGTAATATCATTATAAACACTGTCAGAAAAATAGGAAAAAAATAATTGAATGAGAAATAAAGTCAATCAAAACAATTTAATGAAATTAAAAACCCAACTGCGGTTCTAAAATTAAATTATCAAATTTATTTAGGTAGCTATAGACTGAAAAGCAAGGAATGGGTTCTAAAACAAACAGCGGGCAGGTCAGCGCTTTGGGTAGCAGAGTAAGTATCAGATAGAAGGGATACCCACTTCAAAATACAATCTGAAGGCATGACTACAGTGCAATTTTTTTTTAGTGATAAGATTTAAAATAGTGATAGTGTAATTAAGACAAAAGTGGACTACCGGCACGAAAACACCTTTCCATACAAAGGGAGTTCTCATTTTCCTCTATGGATATTAATATTATTGAAAATTTTTAGGATGCAGTTGGATGTACATACCTATATCGACAGCTGCATCCACTGTTTGATTTTTTTAAATTATTATAAGCGTTAGGATCATTTATAAATTTTTATGGAAATGGGTTTTCGCACCTAATTCTTAAAATAATCAAAAAACGATAAAAGTCAAACGAAGGGACGTAGCGATGCTATTGATACACGTACAATTATATTATACAAAAATATTTTCCATAATGTCAATATACAGAGAGGAAAATAGAGAAACCGTTTGTATGGAAAAGCGGCCGCCCCCTTTCCTCATAACGCAATAGGGTTATTCGTCTACGTTCAATAAACAAACTAATCTAGTACTTTTGAGAAGGACCGGACAGGATATTCTGCAAAAAGTACAAAGCCGCAATGCCAATGATAAATGTCTACAAAAGTAACCTATAATATCTGTGACACTTAGTTTGCCTGCAGTGAGATAAAAATAAATTAGTAATATATATGTTTGCAAATCTGTATAATTCACTTACCTCCAAGTAGAGTTCAAGCGGGAGTGCCTCGCATATCGATGTGCCAACAGAAAGTATCTAAGTATGGGGAATTGAAAATTTAAACATAACTTTTGTTTCTTCTAAACGTTTTCAGATAGGTATTGTGTATGCGGAGAAGGCTATAAGGTATTCCATGTAGGGTAGAGCTGCCGCTGATGCCCATTTTACATCACTTTTAGGAAACTACACGAAGATGATTAGGAAGAGACCTTATGACGAAAGTTGAGGACCCGCTCGAAATCGCCTTTTCATACAAACGTAGTCCTCATTTTCCTCTCTGGATATTAACATTATGGAAAATATTTTGATACAAATAGTTGTATATTAACCACAGCTATGCCCTACGATTGATTTTTTTCGAATTTTTAGTTATTATGAGAGTTAGGAGCATTTAAAATTTGTATAAAATCTGTTTTTCGCTTCTAATTATTACAATAATCAAAAAATCGAAAAAAGAGTCGTAGCTGTGGTTGATATACATCAAATTATGTCAACATATTTTCTATAACGTCAATATCGAAAGAGGAAAATGTGGACTACGTTTGTATGGAGAAGCGGCCGTCCGCTTTCCTCTTAAGATGGATAGGTGTTTAACGGCTGCAAAATTTCGAATTAGTATTTCAATTTTTATACAAACACCAATAATTGTCGCAATTGAATTTCTTTGCTTGGGTATGTACCTATACAAGTTTTCTTGCAATGTTTTCCTTACCGAAAAGTTATGAGAGTAATGACCGCACTGAATAAGTCATATTCAGTAAGGTCAGCATGATTGTCAAATCACAATACTCCCGAGATAGCGCCTTTCGTCTCTTTTGCACAGTTGTTCTAATGAAAAACGGGTCGGTGTTAGAATGCCACGGGCGCGATTTGACTCGTGCGGTGAGATTTATGTACTAAAGCTGGTCTATAAGAACACATTTTTTGCATAGATATAATACACCCAGGACTAAGTTTGTATGGTACGGTACAGTAATTATTCGGTATTTGGGCAAGTTTTGCAATGTTCGAATTGTTCGGTTAAAGTGCCGAATATTCGGCAAATCTTTTTTCACCACACCAACTGGTAAAGGGTTTCTTGATTATTCAGGAACGAATAAGAAGGTTGCATTTTATCCACATGTGGGGCAAAGTGATCAGATGCACATGTTGAGTTGTTTCCTTATGTTAGCTGGTAGAATTGACTTTTAAATGATCGTTTTGAATGATATTTTTTTTTAACATTCATTTGGATTTGATTTGGTTTGATTTTTTTGGTATCTCATAGTTCGTATTTTCTTCATGTTGGTATGGTGAAAAAGAATGTGTTTCACTCGGAGGCAAAGTTTGTTTAACCCTCGTGTCTTGAAACCCTCACAATGCCCAAGATTCCATTTCTCGAACTACTCGCCACCCTCGTGGTTTATTTTTGGAATCTTTCGCTTGTTCGGGTATCAAGCGAGCGGTTAACTTTGCCCCCTTGTAAAACATATAACTATTTATTATGTTTGTCTTGTTACAACACTGTATTTAATATGTAAGCTCCTCCAGAACTTGTCAAATACTCTCTTCCGTCAGATTGAGTTTTCCCGTTGTCGTAATTAAAGGCTTTTAAAATGGTTTAGTAGAATGATGCAGGTGAACCGAAACATACTAAACTCCATATTGGAAAACCCGGTTCCGATACAGTTTTTAATATATACGAGTACATAACGTACCTAACTCCAAAATAAAACTTATAATCATATTTTCTAAAACGATAATTAATAGCTACGAAGACAATTCAACAAACATTCATTATAAACCAAGTTTGTATAATTTTCGGTCCTAAATATAAACATAGGTATAATTATTATGTGCGTTTACTACTAGCTGATAAAATATTTGTATGCGGTTAGCCTCTAATATTGTAAGCGATACCTAAATGTAATATGTGAACCCCTTAAGGGCAAAAATCTTTTAAACGTCTTACAGGCGGTGAGGCGATAACACAAAAGTGACCACCAATAGTATGACACTTAAAAAAGTGGGTGTCGAAAAAAAAGGTTAGCTCAGGTAAAGCTTATTGTCGTCCAATGTCTTTGTAGTGGCCGGCATTTGCAAACTAAGATAAGGAATCCTAAATGCATCCTAACTGGTTATCTTTATGGGGAGGCGAAGATTAGCCTAAACAACCACTAATAAACTGTCCTTATTACCTATTGTTTGTCTTATTACCTGCTTTTACCCTTTTCATTATTAAGATAAAGAATTCTAAATGCATCGTAATTGGTTATCTCTATGGGAGGCGGAGTTTAGCTCGGTCGTAAGGATCGGGGCAAAAGTTTTCTGAACTGGGGGCCTACCGGGAAAATCGAAATTCGCAAATTGCGGGGATCTTTCTCTTTTACTCTCACTAAGACGTAATTAGAGTGACTGAGAAAAATGCCCGCAATTGACGAACTTCGATTTTCGCGGTAGGCCTCCTGGTTCACCGCGAATGTCCCCGATAGGTATTAGTCTTATTACATAATTTTTTTTTTTTATACCACCTCGGTGGCAATCAATCATACGACCCGCCTGATCACCAAAGCAAGCAGCAGGTAAGCAGTCACCATAGCCTATGGACGCCGGCAACTTCAGAGGAGTTACATACGCGTTGCCGACCCTTTGAAAACCTGTAAACTCCTTTTTGAAGTACCCCATACGGTAAAACCTCGAGAAAACCTCGTTTACAAATAAAATATGTCCACCTTTTTTACCCGACTGCGTCAGGAGGGTAATGTTTATCGAGCGTATGTATGTATGTCCATTTCGTTGACACACCCTACAGCCCAAACGACTTGACGGTTTTAGACATATGAGGTGTCGTTGAATTATAAAATTGAAAATGGCGCCCGCATTAACAAAGGGGTTATTTTTTTACCATAGCAATATGCGTATCAAATGAAAGCTAATGAAAAGACCATTTCCTATATATCCTCCTTTAATGAAGCAGTCGAGTTTTTTTGTTTTGATATTAATTTACCTACTTGATTAAGCAAATATTTCGGTACTTAGTCTAAACGTTTCCATTTAACGTGACATAATTACAGCCATGTACGGTACCGTTAGAAAAATGAATGAAGGTTTTGATATATTGCCGTCGGAACGTAGGAAGTATCAAACACATACCGGTTCTATAACATGTCATTATCGAACCCGCGTAGGTATTATAAATTTTCTGGCCTACGAATATATATAAAAATTAGTAAGTTGTAGCTATTTTAACATTTTGTGTGCTGATGTAAAATTTTGACTCTTAAAACGTAAACGTGTAAAACGTGAACTTAATATTTAGACACAAGTTGAATTTAGGGATGCACTGAGTACCAAGGCATACCAAAGGTTAATGTCCTCTGCGTTTTTAATGCTGTTATCTTTCATTTTATTGAAGTACCTATTTATTTTTTTAATTTATTTGTGGAATGAATGAGTGAAAGGAGGCTAACAAAGAGAGTGTATACGGAAGAAGTAGAAGAGGGAACTGGAAGGGGTAAAAGACCACGCCGGACTTTCTCTGATCAAATCGGGAAAATCCTGAAGAAAGGCCAGGTCAAGAGCACCCTAAAACGGCGAGCATGTATGAGAAATGTTATGAAAGTATTGATTTCCCGGTAAACTACAGCCAGTACAATTTACATCTTTTAATTATAAATCTATGGCTGACTTATCGATGTTATTATTTGTCGATGTTTCATGTTCTCAAGCACTCCTTTTTGCCACAAAAACTTATACCTATGTCTGAACTTAAAACTCCGCACCCTCGTTAAGGTCTGGCAACCTTACTCACCGGCAGGAATAGAACACTATGAGTAGAGTCTAGTGTTATTTGGCTGCGGTTTTCTATAAGGTGGAGGTACTTCCCCAGTTATGCTCTGCTCTAGATCTCGAATGACATCCGCTGTGCTGTGTCCTAACTACATGATGACATTCACAGTGCCTAAACACCTCTTACACGAGATACATAATGTCATCAACTATTTAAAGCTACCAATGATTCAAAGAAATAAAACAAACACCATTCACAATATACTAATGATTACAAATCCAAAAAAACATACTTAACCATAACTTTGGCACCAAGAATAATCCAAAACAGGAATCCCAAATTCCCAAAAAAGTCCTATCTTCTGTGAGTATATAAAGGTATCAATTGGTAGCGCGTATAAAAATTACAAATGGTTATTTTATAAATTTCGGAGTCGGTTTTCTATTTAAAAATACAGTTCATCTATATCACTATTTAGCCTATTTACTGCTTACTAGTAAACATATCGATCTATATAGACACCCAAAACCCCCAATATAAGTACTATTTCAAGATGGTCCTTGTTAGGGCCATCGCCCAGTCGCCACCCTAATAACGTAATGAGCCAGTGTTTGAGAAGACTACAATTTTAAATTTTATACACAATTTGCAACATGTTAAAACATCTTTGCCTTTGGATATTTGACATACCACTTCATTTGTATTGTTACCCTGTGTTGTGACTATGGTAAAAAGAAAATCAGGAATCACTAATATTTATTGTGTAAACTGGGTACAGTTTTGATGAGTACTTATCAACAGTTTTACCCTTTCGTGCATACAATTAAGAAAGAGTTATGTTTCAGATAGTGTCCGACTGAAACCGAAATTTCAATTTTGCTCGAACCTTGGGCCGAAACATGATGTAAGTGCCGAAACTGCTTACATTTTTTACTTGGAGATGAATCTCCAAAATATAAATATTTTATCTGTATTTCATAAGTATATCTTGTAACTTAACATTTTATGGAAATTGTAATATCGGAGTTATACAAATACTTCGTCAAAAAAGTTGCAGAAGGATTTTCCCCATCACAGTTCATTATAAAGTTTTTAAATAATCTTATATCCAACATAAAGCATAATCAACTTTTTACTCATAATTTGCGCTCATTGATAATCGAACAAAAAAAAAGACGTACGAATTGGCGTACAAGTTTTTCCGAGACGTGTTGAATACTTCTCCTGGCAATTTTTGTAGATAGAGATCCGTTAACATATCCGTTGCCGGTAAGTGTAATTAATGTAGGAAAATCCCCCATGCCTCGGATATTTTTTTCACTTACTTAACAAATAAGGAAGGGCGGAGGAAAAAGATTCTTCGGGAAATGGTTCACATTGTCTATCTCCGAATTATAAAGTTCGTTTGCGATTTAAGTGCCCGTATTATGAAGGGATGTAAGACCACAATTAGGTTCGGTTGCACCAAAATATGTCACTGTTGAAGCGTTCACTTAATTTTATTGTATGGGAATTTTCATAGTTCAACTGAGTGACGTCGATCAGTTGGCTATTTGTAGTTAGTGCAACTGGCTCTATTACAAAGTAAATATTATATTCACTTTGTACTTTGTGTGTGCAAATACGAGCGAAATGCGGGATAACTTAATGACATCATTCTGTGTACGTTCGAATTAGCCTGTTTGATGAAGCTTGGGTACTATTATTTTTACAGGGTGCAATTTATAGCAGACAACTTTTAAAATAGTGCGGTTTGGTTAGGTTATTTACATATTTGCCACGGCTCCCGCTAAAACTCAAAACCCTCGTTTACTTGACCCTCTCTAAATGGCTTCCACGTAGCCATTTAAGGTGAGTCATTCTTAGTTTCTCACTCCATAGTTCGCGCCTCGCATCGGACAGTATAATTGTCATACAAAATCAAATACTTAGTTGCTTATGAGGTACACACGTCGGATACGAACAAAGTGCCAAAAACATGTATACACGACCTTTTTGCCCTTATATTAAGGTAGTGTATGCATATTTTTTGGCACTTTGTCCATATGGATATTTTTAGACGCAGTCACGTCTGAAAATATAGATACGGTCGAAGTGCCAAAAATATGTATACACGACCTTATTGCCCATATATTATTAAAGTAGTGTATAGGTACATATTTTTGGCACTTATCCTTATTGATATATTATTTTTAGATGTGATTGTACATAATATAAACTTATGGCAGTTATCAATATGAAATATCAATATTCATATTTTATTATCAATTTATCAATATGAATTAGTGATATAGAGTAGAGGAGCATGATATGACTCTCAGTAACCTTTAATTAATAATTAGCTGTGTTTGTTTTTAGGGTTCCGTACCCAAAGGTAAACCGGAACCCTATTACTAAGACTCCGCTGTCCGTCTGTCTCATGAACCGTGATAGACAGTTGACATTTTCACAGATGTATTTCAGTTCTCGCTATTACAACAAATACTAAAAAGTACGGAACCCTTGGTTTTTATGGCCGTGTTAACAATAAAATTTTTGAAAGTATCATTAAATAGGTACATTATTAACACAATGAACCTAACCAAGACAAATTAATTTTAGTAAGTAGCTATATTTAATCTATCAAACATTGCGAGTTATATATTTTCTTGTATTCTCTTATCAAAACAAATTTCACCCTTAAGGAAAATTAATTGGGGGAAAAGAGTTATCTACATAATAAGCAGCTCACCGTTTGACCTTTAAATTAGCATAAAATGTGTAAGGTCATGACGTCATGAGTACAAACCTCCTCGGAGCTCAATTGTGCTAATGATTAAATGTCAAAAAAATGCAAAAAAACATTCAAATGTAATGTACCTACCTCAATGTACCCTCAATGTGTAAAGAATCTATGCTTTGTTTCCAATTTAAGGGGTATCATGCAGCAAGTTTACAATTTAAACGAGCGTAGGAAACGCATATAACAAGCTTTGGATTTTTTATGTGCGCGGTAGAACCTCCGGTGTTTGTCTTATTTGCTCGAGTATCTATCCTAATTTGTATACGGAATATTTGTTTATATTTTCTACATTTGTAAAAAGGTTTTGTAAAAACATGGCAAACGAAAGTGACGCAACCACCGTAAACAAACCACAACAAACCCATAAAAATGGTTGTAGCGTTTTATTTACATATATATTACGTGGGTATGTTCATGGCGCATGTTCAACCGTAGCGTCAAAACTACTGAACCGATTCTAATACATAAGGAGTCAACCGAACTGTGTTATAACGCGGGTGAGGTTATAGGCTGATTAGATTTCTTAGTTTTCCAAACATCTTGCTTATTGTGGATAGTTATTTTTATTTTGCATCAGGCCACACAATTCGTGTTGATCAGTAGCATTAAGGCTTATAAAGTATGCTATTAAATTTTAAATTAAATATAAGCTGCTGCTGCTACAGACGCATCTGCAGTGTCGATGTTCGTGTCATTCGCATGTTGCTGTGCTGTACAAATACTGTGGCATATACGCGCGTGTATTCGCGTCATGTATGGCTAGCGTATTTGTATGTATATTAACACCAAATATTTATGTGATGATCACTCCGAAGCGGCGTGCGGATCCGCATTCAATGTGAAGACCTTTTAAAAAAACAGTAAGCTCGCAACCCAACAACCAACCATGAAGTGAATTGGTGGCATTAATTAATGGCGGCAAGGATTAATACCAAGTTATCGAAAGTCCACGCGACGCGCAACGTGACTAGGCGGCCAGCAACGACACCAAATCACTTCTAACGGCGCTATCATTTTATGGGCAAAAATGTTGAAAATCAGGGTATCACGGATCAACGAATAAAATAAACTGGAAATATAATTTTGTAAATAAACATCTTTACAATTAAGTATTAATTAATAGTACTAGTTTGTAGTAAAAAAACACAAAACAACCCACTCTATCCGATGCAATATACCCATATTATGAGAAATTAATATTACTAGGTTTTGGCCCATATCTACCTAACAGAAGCTTTTCGATAATTTCTATACTATTTTTATTAAAGTTAAAAACTGAGTGCTCTGAGACCTCGAGAACTGCCACACGCCACGGCGCCGCCATAATGAAATACCAAAAAATTAATTGACAGTCAAATATAGATTGGGAATATGCGATCTGTAGGGGAGAGTAGCCGAACATTTTACTCAAGCGGAAACGGTGAACGCTGCGCTCGGACTTGACCCTTGCTCGGTTTATAAAATAGGTTATAAACGTATGAGATGACAGCTAGGTGTCATCGTACTCCAGCGGCGGGAAAAAAATCAGGGAAATAGATTATAGCCGAAATGTTTTCCTGTGCGAAGTGTAAAGTAGAATGTGGCAGTGTCATCAGCAATACAAATCATGCTCAATATTTATTCGGACGCAAAATCAAAGAAATGTTTCAACTAGGTATTTAATAGAAATAGGTATGTTCATGTTTACACTACACTTTTATTATTTTATATTTACTACATATTTAACACCTGTCTAGTTTTCGATACGTATGTAATTATTTTCCACATAGAACAAAACTTGTTCTCGCGATTGTGGTAACGGGACTGATAGCTCAAATATTCATTGAAATTATCGGTACAGCTAGATATGCTTTTGATTAGGGTAATATTTCTACTCATGTAAGTTATGTATTATTTACATTGCGCAATAGGGACGATATTACTAAGCGTCATTATGTGGGTCGGCCACGGTCCTGTAACTCCACTGGAGTTGCAAGAGCCCATAGTTTGTGGTGGCTGCTTATCATCAGGCAGGCCGCTCGCTCGTTTGTCACTGTCGTGGTATAGAAAATAAATAATGAAAGTTAATAGAAAACCCGATGCCCAAAAGGCTTGGCTATTGTTTTAAATTTTAATATTACCAGTGTTATACTAACTTGTTTTCTACATTCATAGAAGGAAGTCAGTGTTAAGCTAAATGCATGTTGAATTCGTCTTAAAGGTAGGGTCAAGTCGAGAACAGTGGCTCAGCTTGAACAATGGCTTAGTCGCCCAAATATCGACTCTCTCGTGTTAAATTAGTTGGAGTGAGCCACTGTACCCGGCTTTTTTGTACCCAGCCACTGTTCCCTCCAGCATAGAATACCTGTATTACTTCCTAGGAAATAAAATGAGTTATTTATTACTCCCGTTATCATTTCCAAATCATTATTTATTTTACCTTACTATTAATTTATTTTTATTTCAAATTGTAATTCAGTACCTAGTTGTTAAAATGAACAATTCTCTATAGTAACCACTCTAAGAAGAAGAAGATTACGTATACATCTACGAAAGAACCGGTGTGGAGCGAAATCGGGTTTGGCCGGCAATATATACTAAATGTTTGCACTTTGACCGCATATTTGACCTTGTCTGTACACTAGTTCGTTCCCAGACTTCCACGTGTGCCTTAGATCGTTTGCGTAATAAAGATACTTAATAATTATGTAATTATATATGTATCTGTATCATGTTCACTTCGTTACAATGTAGTTTGCAAATGTTTTCAACGGTGACACATAGAGTTACTTAGTTACGTGCCATGCCCTGTATTACTACAAGATAATTAAATTGTCAGTAACGTAGGTTTTAATCGAGCAAATATTTTTTACCAGTTGGATAAATAGTGTAAACATGCCATTCTGCAATCTTGCGCTTTTCGATAACTACCCTTAAACCTTGCATTTACTTTCACTTACGATACTAAAATAATTCATAAGTGGAAAACTATTTTTTTTCTTTCATTGACTATCAATACTCGATAAACTATTTTTTAAGTACTCACATCCGATATAAAATGTAAAATTTTTGCATTTTGAACACATAATTATCTGTCGAGTTTTTATTAACCTTAAATCCAACATTTACGCAGGTTACGCAGGTAAACTGTGGGCCAATTTGCGGATGACTGATATCCCAGCAAAATGAAAAAACAGAAACCCTGGGTGCTTAGCCAACGTGCCAATCGTTAACGTAGCACAGCGTAGTCATCTCTCTCTATCACTCTTATTAGTGCGACAGTGACAGTTGCGTTTCGTTCGCTACTGAGCGTTACAGACTGGCACGTTAGCTACGCACCCCCTACACCACCGTGTACTCCGAGCTTCGGGTAAATTTGTATAACTACCCCACGACGATCACCCACAAGATCACGAAATCGAACCACCCATTACACGTAAGTATATTAATTATTGTCATGCACTACATGTATTTGCTGCATCTAGAACAATTAAAATTATGACCCATGGATGTAATTGAATTGGGTGAATCATCAATAATAATTATAACTTTCAGCCTGGCTGCCTTATTCATAAATAAAAAGAAGAATTCAACTAGGGGTTCTCTGATAGCAAAGGTTTAAACATCGACTAACTTCCTTATTCCTAAATAGTTAATTTATGTTTTAACTACAAATAAGTTAAAATAACAGATTAAGACAAACAATTACTAACTAATTGAAGCTTGTAGCATATTTATCAATAACGCCATAGACTTAACCACGACACTCACAATATTCATTGCCTCTCTTTACACTGTACTGTAGATTCCAATACGCCACTGCAAAAGGGAGTGCCTTTGCTTACTTACACCGCTTACACATATTTAAGTGGAGCTTTGAAAGCCAACTTTGATCATAGAAAGCTTAAAGTTGAATTCAAAAGCTCAGCCAAATACACCAGCAGCAACACTTCAGTACTCTATTTGAAGGAGCGGCGGAGAAAGGAGACATACTTATTGCTTTTAAGTATCTAGACATTACCAACGACTGCCTTATAGCATTGTCAAACTAACATATTAGCTAACGTCTGCCTAATTTACTTTTTATACATTTCGCTCGCACTAATATGCGAGTACGCGATAAGCAAGAAAGTAAGTTACACACATGCTAGTCGTACTGCATGACTACGCCACAATTCGGTACATTTACGTCTACTAAGACAATTTCTACACCATATTTAAACGGTGTCCTAATATAGTTGACAGTGGCCCTGCCCACGAAGCAAAAGGTCCGGGTTCGAATCCTGGTACGGTGTATAATCACAGATATTTGGTCCTGACTCCTGAGTTATGGAAGTATTCTATGTATTTAAGTGATGGTATTAAATTTATCTATATCTGTCTATTACATGTGTGTGTTGTGGTGTAGTAGCCTTACACAAGCTTATTTGTTTATTTGTTTATTAGGATCACCAACAGAAGATACAATTCACATACTATAATTTACATACTAAAAGAACACATTTATAATAGGGTTGTTTCCATCTACAAATCTTAGGGCAGAATTGTATCCCAATAAATTCTTTTGGATTATAAGAACATATTAAACTACTTTTAGGGGACCTGTAATGACCATATTTTTGTATATATTGAATTTAAAATATCTTTTGGCACACGTCACGTGACCAAACTCGAAACGTCATTGAAGATTCTGATGACGTCACAACTCTCGGATTGACACTGTTGACAGTTTGGCGATAAACAACAAATGACAAATGTCAGTTGACAGTTCGTATCTTCTACGTGTGTATGTAGTTATGTGTCAAACCGTAAACTGTGACGTTACACAATTTTCAAAGAGCGTTTTGGGCGCGAAAGCATCTGTCAAAATATATTTTGTTAATTTAACATATTTAAAGCCGTTTTTAGTATAAAAGTTGAATTTTAGGGCAACTATTAGTTAATATAGAACGTAATATAAGCGTTTTAAAAAAATTGGAAACAACCCTATTGATCCCCCACTTAAAGGTAGTCACAGCATGCACAGCAAGCTTTATAGAATTACTGTGGGATTAGGTGAGTTTGTGTAAGATTACTTACTTACTGCTGTGGCGCAGCGACCCGAAGTGGATCTTGTGTAAGATTGTCACAATTTATTTTTTTACCTTTATTTCTGACGTTTCCACGCAGGTTTTACTGGTAGTGGTCGAGAGTAACCGGGATAACGGGGTTGTTTCCAAATTTTTGGAATGTTCGTAATACGTTCTATAGTAAACAAACGTGGCCCTAAAATTCAACTTTTACCTTAAAAACGGCTTTAAATATGTTAAATTAACAAAATATATTTTGACACATGCTTTCGCGCCCAAAACGCTCTTTGAAAATTATGCGGCGTCACAGTTTACGGTTTGACACATAACTATGTACATATACACGTAACACCAAGGCCCCCCGTTGTCTGTTCTCAGTACAAAATTTGATACTCAAGCCGTAGCCATTCAGGTGGAGTGTATGCGTCCGTGTGGGTTTTTAGCCAACTAATAAAATATGTTTTCTGCAATAATTGAGTTATTTTAATATATCATAAAGTATTTATTATCCATTAGCATTTCCATGATGTTAATTTTTTGTGAATATATCGAAGCTTCAATTAATTGCCCACCACCAAAATGGCTATGGCTTGAAAACCGAAAATCGCATATTACGGGGATATTTCTCTTTTACTCTTACTAAGACATAATTAGAGTGACAGAGAAAAATGCCCGCAATTGACGAACTTCGATTTTCGCGGTTATAGCCTAGAGTCAAATCGAGAGTTCGTTATCGTCAGTCATCAGAATCTTCAATGTCGTTTTGACTTGGGTCACGTGACGTGTGTTAATAGTATTTTATGCAACAGTTGTATAAGAAGGGTCAAAAAAGGTGAGTGGCGTGAGTTACATGGCGTATCGTATAATTAACTAGGAGTATTGTAAAGGAATACGCCACGAGCAGTTTTTTCTCGATTTTGGCCACTGTAGCCTACGGAGACTAACAAGCAACGCTAAGCGGTCTTCGTAGTCTATGGGTGTTGCTATATTGCGGGTGTCACATGCGTGTTTCTGACTTATGAAGTGATTGTTTTTACTATGCAACAAAATGAATATTTTGTAAGTTGGCAGCAATGCACTTAGTTTAAACTGTATTCGTTTTGATTTTGTTAGGTTGGTAGCCATTAATCGCAGTAACGTTATAGCGATTAAAAGCACAAGAGCTGTTATGAGGAATAGACAATATAGACTTTTCTTGAAACCTTTTATGTATGTTCTTATATTTGTGTTAATGAATGCATAAATGACAGATAACAGTAGAGGAGTAGGAAAAAGATATTTTAAATTCAATATTTACTAAAATATGCTCATAAGAGGTCCACTGAAGGTAGCTTAACATGTTCTTATAATCCATAAGAATTTATTGGGATACAATTCTGCCCGATTTGTAGATGGAAACAACGCTATTGATATCCCAACAAATTGTCAAAACAGAGGTCATCCCGACGAAAAGTCTATGAAAAAGTTTGGGGCGGCATCACAATTTTAAACCACCAACAATCACTATATCCGCTCACATATCCGAATACTTGTTTTGATACTCGTATAAACTTCATCTCTCTATTCATCATATTTGCTCGGTATATTATTCTAAATCATTATCATAACTAATGCTTGAGTATGTTTGATTATCTTCCGTAAGTATTTTGTTGAGTCACTTGACGAATTCTACATGATTCTAGTAAACTCATCCGTCCGATTAACTCTCAAGTTCTAGTTTTTCTCTACATTACATTATGTTGGTAAAAAACGATTTAAATAGTTGTTATATGTACTTCGTTATATTTAGACTAGGTACTGAGCCCAGAAATATGCCAAAAAATTTGCTTTTAAAAGTTCTACGAATTAAATTTCTAGAAAATTCTATATCTACGTCATATTTTCAGTAGAGAAATTTCCGGGTTTTTTTTCGTGAAGTTTTTACATATTAATATACCTATAAAACGAAGTCGAGTTTGTCAAAACACTTATAAGTCGAGAACTACTAGACCGATTTTCATGGTTTTTGATTTGTTGGATTTGATGATGATGAAATAGGATGAGATGAGATCAGTTGAGTTGTCTTGAGTTAAGACAAGTTACATTATTCGTGACAATCATAAACATGTGCGAAACTGCGTAAACTACCCAAATTACTACTTGTTATTCTACGCAGACGAAGTTGCAGGCAAAATATAAAACAATTTTCATGATTTTTGATTTGTTGGGTTTGTCACCGCTCCGAATAGCATAATAACTATTAAAAACATTAGAAAAATTTACGAATAAAATATATGAAAAAAACATCACAAAGCCGAGCCGAGCCGGGCCAAACCAAGGCGAGCCGTGCGAGATGAGTTGACTATCTAAATTACTAATTTCACGAAGCCGCGGGCAAAATTTAGCAGACTAATGAAATGAATAAACATGTACATATTACATGTACATACGACATCAACGTGCGCTCGAATAGATGCTAGAACTTTATATCTTTTTTCAGAGGCAAATAATTGGGATATAGGTATTTTCTCCTATAGTTCGTTTCTCGCAAAAATAAGCTTGTGGTTCCAAACCGGGCACATCTTGCGGTAAAATTTGAAGTCAATTATAAATAACTAGGCTACATTAGACAATTCCATTAATATTAACAATTAAGAGGCTGTTATCGATTTTAGTCGCAAAAATGTCAAATTGATAGATTTAGTCGATGAAATTGTACACCTTTAGTTAAGTATTAGAAATATCAAGTACTGGTTTCTATTAGAACGGCTTGTTATCTTTCATTTTAATAAATCATTTTTTGAAAACAAAGTCACTAAAATCGTTTTTTTTTTCTGATGGAAGTTTAGGTAAACGCGCGTAAAGCACTGATTTTAAAGCTCATATTTGTAAATTTCGTAAAGTTTGGACTGCTAAAAAAGCGGCCAAGTGCGAGTCGGACTCGCCCATGAAGGGTTCCGTACCATTTATGAAGTATTAAAAAAACTACTTACTAGATCTCGTTCAAACCAATTTTCGGTGGAAGTTTGCATGGTAATGTATATCACATATTTTTTTTAGATTTTTCATTCTGTTATTTTAGAAGTTACAGGGGCCCCCCCCTTTTTTATTTTTTCACACACATTTTTTCACTTTGGAAGTGCCTCTCGCGCAAACTATTCAGTTTAGAAAAAAATTATATTAGAAACCTCAATATCATTTTTAAAGACCTATCCATAGATACCCCACACGTATGGGTTTATGAAAAAAGATTTTTTGAGTTTCAGTTCTAAGTATGGGGAACCCCCAAAATTTATTGTTTTTTTCTATTTTTGTGTAAACATCTTAATGCGGTTCATAGAATACATCTACTTACCAAGTTTGAACAGTATAGCTCTTATAGTTTCGGAAAAAAGTGGCTGTGATATAATCGGACAGACAGACGGACATGACGAATCTATAAGGGTTCCGTTTTTTGTCATTTGGCTACGGAACCCTAAAAAGTAAGGTTGTATTACACATATCCTGTACTTCAGCCTTTTATAAACTACATTTTTATTATTATAAATTTGAAGTAGTGTAAATGAAATTTAGACGAAATCAATTTTCTCCAGAAATTACTTCAAAACAAGTGACAATTTCTCTGAAAATCGACTTGATTTCTACGTAATTTTGATACTTAAACAATCTACAATATTTGCTGAAACTGTTTCTATACATCATTTTGTATAATTCACCACCATATTTTTTAATGATTTTTTTAAAACTGTTTCTTCTCGTCACATATTACCGGGACGCACGCCTGCGATCTCGTTATTGAAAGGCAAGATGAGAAGACGTGCTAATAGAAACCGATACTTGTTATTTAGATATTACGTAACAAAAGGTGTACAATTTCAACGACTCTATCAATTTTACATTTTTGCTCTAAAATCGTTACCGGACTCTTAAAGAGCCTGATAAAAATTGCGTAACTTATGTGGAGTTCTTTCTAACGACCCGATTCAAACTTTAAGATACTTACGTCAAAAATTTCCTAGAGATACGATATGGATTAGATATGTCAGTGTCAAGTGACGTTTCTCCAAACAAAAACGCCACTTTTGACACTGACATATCACATCGTACCACATCGTATTTTTAGGAAATTTTTGACGTATCCTAAAGTTCGAGTTAAGGTACATATACTCTGTTTTAGTCATTCTAAATATACATAATATATTTCTACTTAATATGATCAATGCGTTAGTAACTCTGTCTGTCTGTCTGTTACCTCTTTACGCTTAAACCGCTGAACCAATTTAGTTGAGGCCCGGAGAAGGACTAGGATAGGTTTTATCAATTATTATTATTTTTCCATACAGACGTAGACGCGGGCAGAAGCTAATATATTTATACAATACATAGGTTTTTCTACAGATATTTCAATGGTTGTTCCATTATCTAAGGTAAATTAATGTTGTAATTTGAATAATAATAGTATACCTAATATACCTTGTTTTTTTATAATGTGTATATATGTAACTTATTATGTATTTTTGTATTTTATCTTTATAATCATATTATAAAATGCCTAACCTAAGACCCAAGATAAATAAAGATATACCTAATAACATATTCTAGCATATTCTTGTCCATAAATAACGTTATACTATAATATTATTAATACCTATTACAAATATTGCTACAAAACATTATCTTCCAAAAGACTAGCAGGATATAAAATAAGGAAATATGGATTCCTCCTCTGGTGAAAAAGATAATATATAAGCAAATAATATTACTTATGTCTTGTGTTTTTACTATGTACAATGCTATGGAATCGTATTCTAGTACCTATTATTAATAAATTTAGTCATGAGTCAATGTTTACTTACAAACAGATACCAATATACTTATAAGTATTATTCTTAATGTCAGTATATATAAAGTCTACTTTAATCATTGCATCATACGAGAGGAACATATTAATCATGAGGATCTACATCAATGATTATTTTAATTTAATAAATAACTAATTGACGTTTGTGGTTTTGAGCTTAAGAGGATACACTACGGCCACTTAACGTAGTCCTGATTTTCCTGTCTGAATATTGACATAATAGAAAATGTTTTAACATATTTTGATGTTTTAACATATCAAACGTAGGGGACATTTGCCTTTTTTCGATTATTTTAATTGTGTAAAAATTAGGAGCAAACAACAGATTTCATACGAATTTTAAAATGCTCCTAACTCTTATAGTACCTAATGAAAGATTCGAAAAAAATCAATCATAGGGGCATAGCTGTGGTCGATATACAGCAGTTTCAGATCGCACCCCATCGCTGTGGGGTGGTCTAGTCACCGTTATTTTGTGGACGGTTGAGTGTCAGCGATATTTTAGCTGACACACGTGACTAATTTTAGGCTCTCTCAGAGCAAGTGAATAGTACTCCACTAACAGTAAGATTGCTGGTTCTACTTACGGCATGCGACATTCAATCAGAAGGTTGTGAGTTCAAACCCCAGCTTGTACCAATGATTTTTATAGAGAAGTTTATTCGTTAGGCCCTTACTCACTCTCCACGTTTCGCAGCTAAAAAGCAACACATATTTCTTAATGGATTCAAAGAGGGAAAGTTTAACACGTCGTGTAAGCACATTGGACTCCCAAACAGCCTTTCACTGAGCGAACACAGCCTTCGCCTTCTTTATCCTGTTGTTAATATCGTCATCCTATCCACCTTTGCAGGATAGTACGCTCCCTAGGTAAACTTTGACACCAAGTTTAGGGTCTTGCGTGACGTTTAAAATAACACTTGCACTGCGTGTGCTATCAAAATCGTTACAGACTTCTCTTGGTCTGACTTTATCAAGTCTTTATTAGGGTTCCGTAGTCAACTAGGAACCCTTATAGTTTCGCCATGTCCGTCTGTCTGCCTGTCTGTCTGTCCGAGGCTTTGCTCCGTGGTCGTTAGTGCTAGAAAGCTGAAATTCGGCATGGATATATATACAATAAAGCCAACAAAGTCGTACAATAAAATCTAAAAATTTAATTTTTTTGAGGGTACCTCCCCTACACGTAAAGTGGGGGTGATTTTTTTTTGCTTCAACCCTACAGTGTGGGTATCGTTGGAAAGGTCTTTCAAAACTAATAGGGGTCTTCAAACATTTTTGATAAAGTGAATATATTCGGAGATAATCGCTCCGAAAAAAAAAATGTGTCCACCTCCCTCTAACTTTTGAACCATAGGTCCAAAAAATATAAAAAAAAATCTTGGAAGTAGAGCTTAAAAAAGACATTTAATGAAAACTATAGCGGACATGATCAGTTCAGCTGTTTTTGAGTTATCGCAAAAAGTTTCCCCTTCATAGTAAAAAGACTTACTTTAATTAGGTACTGATTATGCAAATTTGCCTATTTGTTTAACTCGCGTGAAAGGTACCGTTTCATCCCTTGGTTAACAATTTACTATACTTTAAGCTCCAGTTTAGCTTATTGTGACGGAAGAGTAACTACGGAACCCTACACTGAGCGTGGCCCGACATGCTCTTGGCCGGTTTTTTATTAAACAATTAGTAGGTAGGTACCACGGCACGGTATTTAAGATAAATTATTTCAAACCATGCATGAAATAAAGCACCAGATAATTATTAAAAAAAACTAAATAGGATATAAATATAAAAATGTGCCTTGAAAACCTAACTGCTTGGCAAAGAGAACAAATTGCCAAACGTGAACTATGCATCATTGAAGAGTTCCGTTCTGTTCATCATCAGCAATTCCACTTCATCAAATGTCACTTCTACAAATGTAAATACTCGATTAGTTAATGAAAATACTAATCACTATATATATGCCTTTAACATTTGAGGAGTTCCCTCGAGTCCTCATGGACCCCATCGTCAGAACGCGAACTTGACAAAAATTTGTCTTGAAAATTTTATTTTCTAACAAACACAGCGAAGAGGACTAATTGCCAAACGTGTACTATGCGTCGTTGGAGAGTACTATTCTGATCATCATCAGCAGTTCCACTTCATCAATTGTCACTTTTTTTAATGTATATGCTTGATTTGTCAAAGAAAATACAAAAAACACTATATGTATGCCTTTCATATTTGAAGAGTTCCCACGATTCCTCATGGACCCCATCGTCAGAACTCGAACCTGACAAAAAATTGTTTTGAAAATTTAATTTACTTAACAAACACAGCGAGGAGGAGAAATCGCCAAACGTGTACTATGCGTCGTTGAAGAGTTCCATTCTGATCATCATCAGCAGTTCCACTTCATCAAATGTCACTTTTTTGAATGTAAATGTTTGATTTGTTACTGAAAATACAAAAATCACTATATGTATGCCTTTCACATTTGAAGAGTTCCCTCGATTCCTCATGGATCCCATCATCAAAACTGAGTTTTGACCAAAACGGGACCAATCTGTATACATATACATTCAAACAAAAAAATAATTTTCAAAATCGGTTCAGAAATGACGGAGTTATGGAGTAACAAACATTAAAAAAAAAAAAAAAAAAAAACACAACCGAATTGATAACCTCCTCTTTTGAAATCTTGAAGTCGGTTAAAAATAGATTTTCGCGGTTATACCTCTGCTAACATAACATGGGAGCATTTAACAACTTTACTTCACGTTTTAGGTATTTGTAAGGTATCTCCCTAGACACCGTTACAAGTAATATTTTGGGGTAAAAAAAAACCTAAAGGAATAATATAAAATGTAAACTACAATAGTCAGTAACTAAGCTTTTATTGAAATCACTGAGGTTGGAAGAACCCGGCAACAATACTGCAAGAAGTTGCAGTTGAGGTAATCCTATATTTATATATATATAAGGTTTCTTAATAGTAAGACAAGTTTCTTAATAATAACCGGCTAGCATAGATTGCACAGACTCTACAGTACTTATTAATTCTTTTTTAAACTAAAGCTTCAGGGAACAAATCGGGGTTAACGAACTCTTTTATTTAGATTTTGGTAGAAACAGCGATCCGAGGAACTAAATTTAGAAAATACAGGAGATGTATATGGGCGCCAGGGCCAGTCGATCTGGTCCAAATGTCATATAGTTAATAAAGGATGGGTCTAACCTCCAACATCGGGAATTGTACCCCAGCCGCCACGTTCTGTGTAGGCCTGGACGGATGGTTACAAAAGGTCAGCGACAGCTCACTACCGCTGGTATTATTTGGGGTTACCGGTGCATGAGGCAGGTGGTCGGAGACCGCGCGAGTTAAAACTACCTATACTAATGTGGTACCGCGGTATACGCGCAGAGGTGTCTACGTGGGAGCAATTGAAGACCGCCATGATTGATGAATTTTTGCCATTCGATTATGATGGTTGTTTTCCCTTCTGCCTTACATTGTGTAACTGTTCATTTGGGAGCTGTTGAAACCTGCGGTTTGTTTTGCGAGCTGGGGACCAGCTCAAAATTTTCTTCGGGAAGGGGAGCACTGTAACAACAAAATGTAATTTTTCTTCTTCATTATTAAAAAAGTAAGGCTCGCGTTAGTTCCGAACTCCTACAGCCATCTAGCTAAGGATTAGCGTACTAGCTAACGCGCGATCGAACACTATGGGTCGGAATTGCCAGCTTCAAATCCGGAAGAAACATTGCGCTTCCCCGCATTCCTGTGTTTTTTTCATAGAACCTATTTAATTATAGTGGTTTTTCTTTAACATTATGTTATTTCTGCGCAGTTGTTTAGTTCTTTTTAAATAAAACCGAAGGAACCATAAACGATCGTTTTGTCTGTGGAGTCATGTAGTGTTTGCACGAGCCTAATTCGGACTTGGCAACCCCGTCGGCCTATCTGTCACTCAAGATGTCGGAAAGGAAGGGAGATCTTCTTTTTGTTCGTTTCGAGCCGGGATCGGCTATACCCTTTGAGATCGGGCTCCATCGCCCATTTGAGTAAGTGTTATAGTGGTTGCGTTGTTTATTTTGTAAGAATAAAGTGCCTTTTTTAATGTAGGTTGCGTATTTTCAGCCCCGGCATAACATGCTAACCTTAAATTTGTTGCTGCGTTGAAGAGCGATACATCGCGTGCCCCGGGTGTTGACATAAGCTGCATAATTTCCATGCAAGCCTTTTATCCACCAACGGGTAAGTTTTGCATTTTTTTAAACCTTTAGGTAAGGTTTCGTGTAAATCGAAATTCGTGTCGGGCATTGTTGAATCGTGTTAGTGTTCCAAACTTGAAATCAAGGCGATCTCCGCCCTACAGTATTAATTGGGATTCAATCCCAGCCGTAATCAGGTGACTTGCCCTAACGAGTATACAATAATTTCAGGGTTCACGGCGGGGCGCTAACTACCTGGCTAACTCGCGCGGTCTCCGACCACCTGCCTCATGCACCGGTAACCCCAAATAATACCAGCGGTAGTGAGCTGTCGCTGACCTTTTGTAACCATCCGTCCAGGCCTACACAGAACGTGGCGGCTGGGGTACAATTCCCGATGTTGGAGGTTAGACCCATCCTTTATTAACTATATGACATTTGGACCAGATCGACTGGCCCTGGCGCCCATATACATCTCCTGTATTTTCTAAATTTAGTTCCTCGGATCGCTGTTTCTACCAAAATCTAAATAAAAGAGTTCGTTAACCCCGATTTGTTCCCTGAAGCTTTAGTTTAAAAAAGAATTAATAAGTACTGTAGAGTCTGTGCAATCTATGCTAGCCGGTTATTATTAAGAAACTTGTAACAGTGTTACAAGTAATATTTTGGGGTAAAAAAAAACCTAAAGGAATAATATAAAATGTAAACTACAATAGTCAGTAACTAAGCTTTTATTGAAATCACTGAGGTTGGAAGAACCCGGCAACAATACTGCAAGAAGTTGCAGTTGAGGTAATCCTATATTTATATATATATAAGGTTTCTTAATAGTAAGACAAGTTTCTTAATAATAACCGGCTAGCATAGATTGCACAGACTCTACAGTACTTATTAATTCTTTTTTAAACTAAAGCTTCAGGGAACAAATCGGGGTTAACGAACTCTTTTATTTAGATTTTGGTAGAAACAGCGATCCGAGGAACTAAATTTAGAAAATACAGGAGATGTATATGGGCGCCAGGGCCAGTCGATCTGGTCCAAATGTCATATAGTTAATAAAGGATGGGTCTAACCTCCAACATCGGGAATTGTACCCCAGCCGCCACGTTCTGTGTAGGCCTGGACGGATGGTTACAAAAGGTCAGCGACAGCTCACTACCGCTGGTATTATTTGGGGTTACCGGTGCATGAGGCAGGTGGTCGGAGACCGCGCGAGTTAGCCAGGTAGTTAGCGCCCCGCCGTGAACCCTGAAATTATTGTATACTCGTTAGGGCAAGTCACCTGATTACGGCTGGGATTGAATCCCAATTAATACTGTAGGGCGGAGATCGCCTTGATTTCAAGTTTGGAACACTAACACGATTCAACAATGCCCGACACGAATTTCGATTTACACGAAACCTTACCTAAAGGTTTAAAAAAAATGCAAAACTTACCCGTTGGTGGATAAAAGGCTTGCATGGAAATTATGCAGCTTATGTCAACACCCGGGGCACGCGATGTATCGCTCTTCAACGCAGCAACAAATTTAAGGTTAGCATGTTATGCCGGGGCTGAAAATACGCAACCTACATTAAAAAAGGCACTTTATTCTTACAAAATAAACAACGCAACCACTATAACACTTACTCAAATGGGCGATGGAGCCCGATCTCAAAGGGTATAGCCGATCCCGGCTCGAATCGAACAAAAAGAAGATCTCCCTTCCTTTCCGACATCTTGAGTGACAGATAGGCCGACGGGGTTGCCAAGTCCGAATTAGGCTCGTGCAAACACTATATGACTCCACAGACAAAACGATCGTTTATGGTTCCTTCGGTTTTATTTAAAAAGAACTAAACAACTGCGCAGAAATAACATAATGTTAAAGAAAAACCACTATAATTAAATAGGTTCTATGAAAAAAACACAGGAATGCGGGGAAGCGCAATGTTTCTTCCGGATTTGAAGCTGGCAATTCCGACCCATAGTGTTCGATCGCGCGTTAGCTAGTACGCTAATCCTTAGCTAGATGGCTGTAGGAGTTCGGAACTAACGCGAGCCTTACTTTTTTAATAATGAAGAAGAAAAATTACATTTTGTTGTTACAGTGCTCCCCTTCCCGAAGAAAATTTTGAGTCCGGCAAAATTTTGAGCTGGTCCCCAGCTCGCAAAACAAACCGCAGGTTTCAACAGCTCCCAAATGAACAGTTACACAATGTAAGGCAGAAGGGAAAACAACCATCATAATCGAACCCACGCACTAAACTATAAAATGATAAACACAGTTGGCTGTAAACCAGTTATCAAATACAAACTATAACAATTACTCCTACTCTCCCTTAAGAGGGAGCTTAACCTAAGTAAAACTTAACGCAGGTAGGAGAAGCTCGAAGCTTCCTTCCTAATGCGTCGCATCGCTATATATCTTGGCGGCGCAGTGAGCGACCTGAGTTGCGGGCTGCGCGTCCAGGGTATACGACGGAATATGGCATATAGCCAGTTAGGTTAAATGAATAACCTACGGTAATAACTGTGAGGTAACAGTCTATCACCAGGGAAAATAATTAATAGTAGTGTCCGATAGTTCGGCTTAGGAGCCACAGAACTACCGGTTGACACTCTTCACAGGAATGCTGTCCCTGCAGAGCGAAATCAGGGACTTCGCCCTGCACTGCCAACACACGCTGTGGATAGACAGCTTATAGCCAGTTAAATTGATCACGGAACAAACTTTTTAAGATTCCGGGCATGCCAGGACCCCAAATTTTTACCCGTATAAAAATCTTCTAACTCGTATACTAAATTCGAGAGTTTACGAATTACTCGGCACTTCGCATACTTAGGAGCAAGCTTAGCCATAAAGAATTTACCAGCGTCACTCAAAGGAAAAGTTCTTTTCATAACAACCTCACCCTCACTAAATTCAACCGACTGACGACCCCTATTATAATAACGCGCCCCTCTATCATGAGCTTTAATTAACAATAACTTAACCCGATCGAAAACTTCTCTCAAGCCGCCTAAAGATTCCGCGTACCGGTCTGGAGAGTCAATTGATAGGTTTAACTTCGAAGTTTGGCAATCTCCATAGACTTTACCGCAAGCAACAGCCTCCCTACCATGAACCAGAAAGAAGGGGGGATAACGAACTGTTTCACTAGTGGTGGAATTCATGGCAAACTGAACCTTCGGCAAAGCTACATCCCAAGCTCGATGATCATTCTGGACCATGATAGAGACGGACGTCATCAGGGTTTTATGGTAGCGTTCTACGGCGTTAACCTGAGGGCAATAACGCGGGGTGTAGTGAATTTGGGGAATAAAATATTTCTGAAACAAAGCTTTAAGCTCGCTGCCAGTGAATTGCGTAGCATTATCCGCAATCACTGTGCGCGGCACGCCGTGCTTGAGAAACACCTCATCCTCTAGACGCTGGGCAATAGTCTTCCCTACCGCACGCCTAAGAGGGAAAAACATCACGTATTTCGAAAAGCAACATAATACCGACAGAATGTAAGTATAGCCTGCCCGGGAACGAGGTAGTGGACCCACTAAATCGATACTAAGTGTGTCGAATGGACGCGAACAGTTCTTAGGATGTCCCATGGTGCCTATAGGAGGCTGTTGTGAGTTTTTATACGTAGCACAAACCTCGCACCCTCGAATGAATTTAGCTACATCCTGGTACATTGAAGGCCAATAATAGAGTAGCGTTAATCGCTTGTATGTTTTAAAAACTCCCAAATGGGAAAGCTCCTCGTTGTGACATGTTCTAATTAAATCTTGACGTTGACTCGATGGTACGACCACCTTCCAGTCGAACTCCCCCCGAAAGATTAAATTTACTTTTACAGTAACGCATAAGTTTATTGTTTTGAATCGCGTAATTCGGACAAGAGCCTGGGAAAACCTGACATCGCTTAAAGATCCTATTATACCACTCACACGTATGAATTTCCATCACGGGTACACTACGGGATAAAGCGTCTGGTACTACATGTTCTTTACCTTTACGATGTATGATTTCAAAGTCATAAGGAGATAACCTACAACCCCAACGTGCTAATCTGCCCGTCGGATTAGTTAAATTAAAGAACCACTTTAAACTGGAATGATCGGTAATCACCTTAAACCGGGGTCCGCCTTCCAGATATGGCCGAAAATGCTCTATGCTGAAAACGACGGCTAGTGCCTCGCGCTCGGTTGCGGAATAATTACGTTCGGCGCGGTTTAACGAGCGGCTCGCGTAAGCTATTGGATGCTCCAGCCCGTCCGACATTAGTTGGGTCAAGGTTCCGGCCACGCCGTACCCAGACGCATCACAATGTAGAAGGAAAGGCTTCGAAAAATCCGGGCACGATAATATCGGTGCCGTAACTAAGGCCGACTTGAGTTTTTGAAAGGAATATTGAGCTTCCTTCGTCCACGCGAAAGGAGGCGCATTCTTCCGAGTACTTGTTAAAGCATTTAAGGGGGCCGCGAGGTCACTGAAATTTTTAATGAATCTACGATAATAGGACGCGGTACTTACAAACATTTTCACTTCTTTACGGTTGGTAGGAACCGGGTAATCTATGATAGCTTGGATTTTGGAAGGATCGGTATGTAGTCCACGCTCGTCCACTACATAGCCGAGGTATTTAAGTTCCTTCCGGAAGAACTGGGACTTACCAAAATTAATAGTTAAGTTAGCGGCTGACAAACGGTCCAATACACGAGTTAATAACGAAATATGTTCCTCAAACGTCTGACTAACAATGATGATGTCATCCAAGTACACAAAAAGCCTATCATTAAATTCGGGTCCAAACAACTTATCCATTAGACGCTGTTGGGTACCAGGTGCTCCAGTCAACCCGAAACACATAACCTTAAATTGAAACAAGCCGCGTTTAGGCACCGTGAAGGCCGTTCGTTCGCGCGAGGCCTCATCTAAAGGAATCTGCCAAAACGCGCTCTTTAAGTCAATTGAGGACAGAAACTTCGCGTCCCTCAACTGATCCAGAATACGTGATATATACGGTAACGGATACGCATCGCGTTTACTTACAGAATTTAACTTGCGACTATCCAAGCAAAAGCGTAACTCCCCATTAGACTTAGCTGTAAAAAGGGTAGGATTATTCCAAGCACTAGTACTAGGTTCAACTACGTCCTGCTCTAGCATCTCATCCAATTGACGGTTAAGCTCTACCAGACGATGTGGCGAGATTGGATAATAACGTTGTTTAATTGGAGGACTATCACCGGTATCTATGGTATGGGTGAGTAAGTGCGTACGCCCCAAACCTTTCCTCTCAAACGAAATACCCTCGAAACTACGAATAATCCCGTCCGCGATAGCACGTTGATCATGGGTCAACTCCTGAAAGGAGCAAAGGTGTTTTTCGGGTACGACCTCATCTACGGTAGGGTCCGAAGTTTGGTTCCCATACCGGCGAAACAATTCCGGTGCGATGTTAAACGCCTTAAAGAAGTTAACACCGAAAATCATGCGCGCACCGACGTCCGGTATCACATAAAATTTAATTTCGCGTGTTAAATTTTTAGCTTTAACAATCAAGTACATACACCCGATTATTCTTGAACGAGTTTTATTCGCAGCTATAATATGGGTATTATCCGTGGCAGAAACCAACTGAGCTCCCAATGACAAAAAGTCCTTATGCGAATTCGAACCTATGATACTGATCCCTGCCCCCGTATCCAGGAGGCCACGAAAAGAACGACCTAAAATTCCTACCGACATGTGCGGTCGCTCGTCTTTATTTATAATATACCGACTCCGAACCACCGAAACGGGAAGAGACATCAAAGTACTTACTATAAGGGGGTAATCAGGACAGTCTGGATTAACCCCAAGATTATCTTCACCAAAATCGACAAGATTACATGAGTTCCCACGCTCCCAATCGTAGGGACTCGATATACGGCGGTCCGGAACAATTAGTTTTTTGAAACCCCAGGCATCGTGCCTGTATCTGGCGAGGTAGAAGTAGATTCCCGAGGGAAACAATTGGGACAATCCGGGTAAGACACCCCCGCCCTACCACATTTGAAACAAACTACACGTTTAGACTTACACTCCCTTAGACTGTGCGTATCTACACGACAACGAACACAGAACGGCTTCTCCAGAGGATTAGCTGCCTCAACTTTAGGACGCGAAGAGGTTTTACAACTCAAGTCTGCGGCCAAGGTAGACGACGAGGGTCTGGGAGGCTCCACAAAAGCATTGGCCCGCTGCCAGCTGTCCTCCAGCACGCGACACACCCTCTTCAAATCCTTTAAGGTAGTAACCGACTGGATGGCCAAAGGTACCGTATACTCCGGACGAACATTAATCGAAACTATGTCAAATTTCTCCTGATCCGACAATTCACTATTCAAACGGCTAAAATAGTTCTGCATAATGCTAATGTATGTAGAAATGTTCTCATTAGAACCCTGAGTACGATTCCTAATTTCTTTAAGTAAGCGCCTGTCATAATCGAATGGCAAAAATTCATCAATCATGGCGGTCTTCAATTGCTCCCACGTAGACACCTCTGCGCGTATACCGCGGTACCACATTAGTGCGTCGCCATCAAATAATTCTACCGCTGAAGCGAAAAGCCTAACTTCCGTAATACGACGCGAAGCTGCTAACTCCTCGACCCGCTGTAAAAAAGCCTTCACACACGTCCGACCATTAAATTTAAGATTTAAAGAGCTAACGGTCTGATATTTATTAAAGCACGAAGTTGCAGAAGCCATCGATGAAGTCTCAGGTTGAACAGGGTTCACCGACCCCTCAACAGCATCATCAAAGCCAACATTGGAATGAGTCGACACAAATACTGATAACATATTATCTAATTTTGAAAGGATTCTCATAAGTCTCTCCATTAACCCTGAATGTAAGGTAACATCTGTGGACCCCTCCGGATGAATCCGAGTTAATCGATGGTACAAATGATGCCCTAAAGCCTGTACCCGGTTAAGAGATTTCAAAGTTATGGGGGTCTTGGCGGCTGTGGTTAATTTCTCCAGTTCGCCCAATTTATCCTGGATAATGGTAAGTTCCTGGGCGATCTGCCCAACAAATTCCTCAATATCATCTGACGGTAACTCTTTTGCTAGCTTCCTAATTTGTTCCCTCAAACCCTTCACATCTTCAGCGGGAGTGACATCCCTTACTGACACTTCATATTCCAACTCATCTTTGTGTAACAAATTATAATTAATAGGACGGTCCTCCATTATGAACAATGTTACAATTGTTTACTACTAAAAGGTACAGTAACCTCCCACAGAGGAAAGCAAAATTAAATAAAAATTTAAAAAAACAAGTCTTAACACTTTGGTACACGACTGTCCCTTATCATTAAAATACCTTGGTTGGTGATACTCTGTAAGCATGCAATTTAATTTTTAAATTGTAATTAAGTTACGTTGAAACTAGTTCAACACTCCTACACTTGAAACCCGGTAACCACAATAATAATTTTTATATGCTACATAGACTTAGTCTATTATAAAATAACTTAAGTAATACAGTAACTGCAAACTGTTAATTAATTATATTATTAATGTAATATCCAGAGCAACAAATTAATTAAGGATTTTAACACCCTGTGCTAAACATTACAACATAAGCAATAATAAACCCACACATGTATATAACTTAACCTATAATCATACCACATGTGGTCAACAGTATAACCTAACACAGTTATGCACTAATATTTTAAATTTAAATTTAAAAAACGTATGTAATTAATTTATGAGGATACAAGCTGCACTGTTTCTACCAAAACTCCCTTTAGCTAACACAATGTGACCAAAGAGGTTCGCTAATAATGCCCCACGTTGGGCGCCACTGTTACAAGTAATATTTTGGGGTAAAAAAAAACCTAAAGGAATAATATAAAATGTAAACTACAATAGTCAGTAACTAAGCTTTTATTGAAATCACTGAGGTTGGAAGAACCCGGCAACAATACTGCAAGAAGTTGCAGTTGAGGTAATCCTATATTTATATATATATAAGGTTTCTTAATAGTAAGACAAGTTTCTTAATAATAACCGGCTAGCATAGATTGCACAGACTCTACAGTACTTATTAATTCTTTTTTAAACTAAAGCTTCAGGGAACAAATCGGGGTTAACGAACTCTTTTATTTAGATTTTGGTAGAAACAGCGATCCGAGGAACTAAATTTAGAAAATACAGGAGATGTATATGGGCGCCAGGGCCAGTCGATCTGGTCCAAATGTCATATAGTTAATAAAGGATGGGTCTAACCTCCAACATCGGGAATTGTACCCCAGCCGCCACGTTCTGTGTAGGCCTGGACGGATGGTTACAAAAGGTCAGCGACAGCTCACTACCGCTGGTATTATTTGGGGTTACCGGTGCATGAGGCAGGTGGTCGGAGACCGCGCGAGTTAGCCAGGTAGTTAGCGCCCCGCCGTGAACCCTGAAATTATTGTATACTCGTTAGGGCAAGTCACCTGATTACGGCTGGGATTGAATCCCAATTAATACTGTAGGGCGGAGATCGCCTTGATTTCAAGTTTGGAACACTAACACGATTCAACAATGCCCGACACGAATTTCGATTTACACGAAACCTTACCTAAAGGTTTAAAAAAAATGCAAAACTTACCCGTTGGTGGATAAAAGGCTTGCATGGAAATTATGCAGCTTATGTCAACACCCGGGGCACGCGATGTATCGCTCTTCAACGCAGCAACAAATTTAAGGTTAGCATGTTATGCCGGGGCTGAAAATACGCAACCTACATTAAAAAAGGCACTTTATTCTTACAAAATAAACAACGCAACCACTATAACACTTACTCAAATGGGCGATGGAGCCCGATCTCAAAGGGTATAGCCGATCCCGGCTCGAATCGAACAAAAAGAAGATCTCCCTTCCTTTCCGACATCTTGAGTGACAGATAGGCCGACGGGGTTGCCAAGTCCGAATTAGGCTCGTGCAAACACTATATGACTCCACAGACAAAACGATCGTTTATGGTTCCTTCGGTTTTATTTAAAAAGAACTAAACAACTGCGCAGAAATAACATAATGTTAAAGAAAAACCACTATAATTAAATAGGTTCTATGAAAAAAACACAGGAATGCGGGGAAGCGCAATGTTTCTTCCGGATTTGAAGCTGGCAATTCCGACCCATAGTGTTCGATCGCGCGTTAGCTAGTACGCTAATCCTTAGCTAGATGGCTGTAGGAGTTCGGAACTAACGCGAGCCTTACTTTTTTAATAATGAAGAAGAAAAATTACATTTTGTTGTTACAATACCTGTAACTAATACTAATACTATACTTATTTTGGTTGTAGGTTTTACTAATTTCTGCAACACCCATGTGATACCTCTGCAATTCTAACTGCTCATAAACTAACTGGCCCCACTCAATACTAAGATCGTAAGCTTGTTTGTACAAATAACATCGAATTCAGTCAATTAGAAAGGCAAAAAACAACCTTTGTACGAGGAATTAAAAAATATCTCATCTCGAATAGATATGACGTCGCCACGAGCATCGTCTGACGTAGCTGGTGACCTTTGCAAATATTTAACGGACCACTGTTTGATGTTAATGAGATTATGCAATATTCGGTAAGTATGTAGTTACACATATTTCATTCGTAAACAGGACCAGTAGGATTAAAATATTTTTTTTTTTATTTGTCCCACTTTCTTCACTTTTCTTGGAGCACCTATTAAAATGTTTTTTTTTATGATAGAGGAGGCAAACGAGCAGACGGATCACCTGATGGTAAGCGATTACCGCCGCCCATGTACACCTGCAACACCAGAGTTTCGTTACCGGCCTTTAAGATGGGAGAACGCTCTTTTCTTGAAGGTTTGAAGATCGTATCGGTCCAGAAATACCGCAGGTTCATTCCACAGTTTAGCTGTGCGAGGCAAGAAGTTCCTGGAGAAACGCACAGTTGAGGACTGCCAACTATCTAAGTGGTAAGGATGGAAATGCTGTCGCGTAGGGCGATGGCGAAAAGAAGTGGCAGGGATTAATCCGAACAATTCCAAATACAAATACAAAACTTTATTAATAACGCCAAAGTTATAGGTCAAAATGTCTTAATTATAGGTACAATAGTACTTAAAACAAACATGTCAATGTCACAGAGTAATATTTAATATAGATCTCATTCACATTAATTCTCATTTCATATAAAAACACTCAACATAATATAAGTTAATACAACTTCATAGTACCTTAATAACCTATGTACAAGGTAGTTTAAAAAACTCATCGACGTCATACAAAGATAAGGTTAGTAGCCACTTTTGTAGTCTACATTTAAATATATCGGTGGAGGCTGCATTTCTGACCACTGCGGGCAGTCTGTTATAAACGGACGGGCCCATAATGTATGGAGAACGCTCTGACTTCGAAAGCTTGTGCTTAGGAGTGACAAGACGGTAACTGTATTTATTGCTACGGAGCGCATGACTCTGATTTGTACCGTGTTTTTTGAACAAGTGTAAGTTTGAGTGAGTGAATAGCGCCACCTGGTACACAAGTTCGCCTGGCAATGTCAAGACCCCTAGGTCCTCGAAGAGGTCTCTGCATGAGGTGTCGGTTGGTGCCTTAACAATGGCACGTAATGCTTTCTTTTGCATTTGAAATACACGCCGGGAATCAGCCCCTCGGGCCCACACCTCGGCACCGTATGTGAGAAGACTATGCACCGTCGCAAAATAGCAGGAGCGCACTACGTTCAGTGACGCGGTGTTGTCCAGCCTACCCAATACGAAACACGCCCGCCCTAGCTTCGAGCTTAACTCATCGATGTGCCCGTCCCAGGTGAGAGAGGAATCAACCAGGAATTCCAGTAGCTTTGTCGACTGAACCTGATGTAATACTGTGTCGCCAGCGTACACATTGAGAGACTTCTGAACTTTCCCATTCAAATCAAATGTCATGAAGCAGGTCTTGTCCCTGTTCAGTGCGAGACCATTTGACGCAAACCACTCCTCGAGCTTATGGACTACCTGGTTAACTTTAGTTTCGAGCACCGCGTCCAAGGGAGCCTCGATTACCGCAGCCACATCATCTGCGTACATGTAAATTTCGGCGCCTGTATATAATTTCCTCGGAGCACTCCCCGTTATACATGCGATAGATAATGCAGAGCGAGGCCACATTTCTACGCAGCGCCAAGGAGTCAAGCCGATCCGAAATACGCTGGCAGTCGACAATTCGAGTCGCTCTTCGTTGGATGCGGTCCAGAGGGAAAAGCTGGTACTGGGGTGCCCTGCCCATAGATGAGAACAGTATTCCATGTGACAGTTTGCACCTGCGCCTTATAAAGCTGTAGGCGGTGAGCCGATGTAAAAAAATGTTTCGATCTGTTGAGCACACCGCTAATTTGGCCTTACTCTCTAAATGGCCGCGGAACTGGACTTCATTTGAGATGTCGACGCCAAGGATTCCCATACCGGCTGTGGCAGTCAGGGGAGTGCTCTCAAAACGTGGTGATACGACAAACTCTAACTTTTTAGCAGTAAACGCGCAAACTTGTGTCTTCGTAGGGTTAAAACGGACTAAGCTAAGTCGACCCCATTCAGAGACTTCTTTTAGGGAAGTCTTTCAGACACAAGTTTCTTCCGGCTCTCGATGACGTTTTCCCGAGAGATATTGGAGGGCCGATGTAAGCGGCATCGCCTGTACTATCATGTAATTAGATGTACTTAGGTAAGAAGGATCCAACCCAATCGAGAAAGTACGTTTCAATTCCTTTAGATATTACGCGTAGATAATAGTTTTTTCACCAATATATTCCGAAATGTTCACCTTATTGTAACAAAAATAGTACGGGAAATTCTTCGTTATGGTCAAACACAAATTAAAAAAATTCAAACCATTATTGTCGTGTTTTAGCGGAGGGAAAGTATTTTTTATTTTAATTTATTGAATTAAGAAACAAACAGTCGTTTACAAACAATTTTACAAGAATATTTCTTAAATTAAGACCTGTAGTTTCCTTATTGTACCTATATAAATTGCAGTCTATAAAACAACAAACAAAAATAGGTAATAGGTAGTTAAGTTTGAAGGTATAGAGGTAGATATAGGTAGACTGTATTGTTTTTTACTTTTTTTAAACATGTATCCACTAAGAAAAACGCATACAGCCAATTAATATAGCTGCGGGCCGCGTCTACACGACCCGGTCAACATCATTTCAAGCTATAGGATAGAGTCGTGTAAGACCGACGTGTATAATCATGTGAATACTGCTTAATAAAATCAAAGACTATATAACTTTTATATTTTTTTAAGGATCTCATGCGTGCAAATACAGCTTATATTGCACAATTATATTGAATGAGCGAATATTGAATGGTACTGAATGGCAGAATAGTTGTGCCTTTAACTTTTAAAAAATAATCAAGGAGGGAAATTGATATTGACGTTTTTGATGTGAAGTTACGATTTGAATGATGGGTCATGTTTAAATTATGATTATTTTACCTGATTTCCTCGCATGTTTGGAGAGAAGCACTATATAGGCCTCGGCAGGAACAGCAATTCGTGGATTCGTCTCTTCCACGAAAATCGAAACTCATCCACGAATTGCCATTCCCCGGCCTATGCAATAATGTACTATTACTTAAAACGAAAGTGACGTCGTATAAAAATGTAACTAGACAAATATTGACATACCTAATATATTTAGTTATCCGTCTCTCTCTCCTATATTATGATACAACTATTGAAACTATTATATATGTGTTCTGTTTTTGAACTAGATACCTCAGATCTATGGCAGAAGGGGTTCAAAAAGTGTTCATATTCATATCATATTCAGCAAAATTATATCATGTAATAGCAATAGCAGCCAATATTTTTATTTTTATTTTTTTCCAATACTTAATACAAACAAACATTTTTGTTACCAGAATGTTTACAGGTTGCTAAGGTAGTCCTAGACTTGTTTAATGCGCGACTATTTTGTTTAATTTATTCAATCCAGATTGAATTAAACTACCTACTAAACCTACCCCTTTTGATTGTTGTAATTTCTTCGGTTTTTGTGCTAATTTTTTTTTTTTGTACGAATGTTGGGCCATTCGTAATTACGAGTAGCACTGCTTCCAATCTGTTCAGATCTGACAAAAGCATCCTCATGGCAGCGCAGCAACGTTAATTTGCCAATTCTTCTTTTTTCTTCTTCTCTGCTTATAGTTAGGGAGGTGGCGAGCATTTCGGTATATGATTTGCACACGTTTCACATCGAGGTAGATTGCAGTTTACGTCAGTACGAATCGATTTGGTCCAGTCAATAATGGTCCTACGTCGCTGCGTTTTCGCGTTACAGCCGATTAAAGTTGTTAAAAAAAAAAGGGGTATCAAATTATTTGCACACGTCTGCCTCTGGGGTTCATGGTCACAAATATCTTGGAAACGAAGAAAATCGAGGAGGCAGACATTCAGGGCTCTGCATTATCATGGGACGGAGTTGTAAAAGTGTTTGAAAAAAAAACTCTACTAAGTCATTTGCACACGGTTCTCATTGCCCCCATTCGATTCATTACGACTCCGTGGATACGAAAAAACATTTGGCAGACACTTTGCTCACTGATATTTAACTTTATAACGGTTTGAAATGGACGTAATCAAGGGGAAGCGGGTATTGCATGTTATTATTGTGATTCTTTATAGGTTTATTATTATTATTTTGTTTATTGTTATTCGCTGAACTCACGGTGACAATCCAACTTCTTCTAGAGCTGAAATCTACGAAATTATTTGTTTTAAATGCTAAGAGGAAACGAAATGCGCTCGAAACTTTAATTGGAGAGTGAATTTTTTTCAATTGTAGTTTTTATTTGTATAAAATACGTAGATTTTTAACCTCGGCTCTATTTTCTTCTTTTTACAATAGAAAAGTTAACAAAAAGCGATAATATTTAAAAAGCGTCGTCATCACTGGCATCCGAGAAGCCTTGGCGATCGTTCATGTCGGCGCTTTCATCCATGTCTCCTTCCTCATCTGAAAAATACACAACGTGTTAAAATTTTTATGGCACGAAAGTTACATGATACACCTAAATGAAAAAATTATTACCTGATTGGTGTTCAGGATCTTCAACTTCGAAGATGACGTCGCTGTAGAACTGGGGCAGTTGTTCTCCTTTGAACCATTTGAATGTCAGCGTTCCATCTTTTTCTTCCCAGCCACAATCATTCGGGTCCAAATCACCAACAGGATTTTTTTCGTGGGCATTCTTCCAAATTTTCGTAATGTACAGAGTCCTCAGAAAGTGTTCCGTCAATTCAGTTTGACATGGTGGCAAATTGGAAGCGTCGAAATTGTAGGGAGACAGTTTGAAAGATGCGGCGGCGTTTGAGACGTCGTATGTTTTTAAGAAAATTTCGTATCGTCCCTCGTTTACTTTTTTTGTTTTTTTGACGTTGTACAAACGGCACACGAATTCCTCTAATACGCTGAAAACGCTCTCACAAGCGTCGAAATCGATATTCCCAATGGCGATCAGAGCTCTTTGCAATTCCTCGGACTGTAATAATCGTTCGAAAGGTCTTTTTTTACCCTTTCGGAAAAATGCGGGATTATAATCACAGCCGGTGATTGCGTGAAAACCAGGTAAGGAATTGCACACCAAAGGTCCCATCTTTGTATATATTTCGGAAACATCAATATACCGACGGGTATTGCCAGTACCAAAATCGATCCAAATCTTGTGGGAGCTTTGCAGAAATTCCATATTTCCGAGCATGATTATCAAGACGTCAGTATCAGCGCAGCGTATAACGATATTCGCGCGTCTTTGAATTTGGCAAACGTGATAAATGATTTTGGTGTCCGCTTCTTCGTGTATTTCACAAGAAAAATTTTCATTTATTGTGCGAATTACATGTTCATTTTCAATACGGAATTCGTAGCATTTGTCAGCATTGAGATTAACGGTTTTGTTTCCAAAAAATGGTGCCATTTCAGGATTCGCCCAATGTCGAATGAAAAAATTAACCAATGCCTCTTTGAAGTTCATGTTTTTCATCTCTTTTGCGAAATCGACGGGTCGTACTTGCTGGGGACCTGAAATTTGATAGTCGTGCTGCGTCCTACCGCGAAGAATGCGTTCTGAATCTTTGATCGAAGGCGTGAAATATCTATCAAAAATTAGATCGATTCTTTCAGCATCTCTTTGGCATATGGAATGTAAAATTTTTTTTGATAAATCACCGAATGTCCGAGGAATTTCTTTTAGTGAATTGATGAGGAAAAATCCATCGATAATTATGATGTCGACGTTTTCTGGGTCTTGGGAAATTACTTTCGACTCTAGGATTCTTAGTAATTGTGATTTATCGGTCTTACAGATTGTTCCATCCATATGAGAAAGCGATAAAGGCACAGGTGTTATTGGATAGCACAGCACCTTTTCAATAGCAATGTTGTTCTTCATTGACAATGCCAGCAAACGTCCGAATAAGTCTCTTTGCAGCCGTACTTCCTTCACTTTATCCGCAACGACAATTCTTTGTTTTTTTACGGCCTTGGCGAAGGTATGAACTTTATTTTTGTATTTGCAGCTTGGCGCGAGTGTCGAGTTGAAAAAAAAAAAAAAAAAAAAAAAAATTCAAATGGTCTGCCTTTGGAATATCAGGGGTCTGAACGTCTGCCTCATCGATTTTTTTCGTTTTCATGATAAATTGAAACATCAGTCCAAGAGGCAGACATGTGCGCATAATATAGCACATCTTTTTTTTTTTACATTTTTGAAGCGCTGTCAATAGACAACGCAGCGGCATCACGCTGGCAGACTATTTTTCCGTGGTCCTTTTCATTGGTTTTAATCGAACAATTCAAATCTGCCAAGTGTGCATTTTATATACAGTTTTTTAAATAATAAAAATAACTTAAAAAATTGAAAACTTCAAAAGTCAGAGCCCTGGATGTCTGCCTCTTCGATTTTTTGTGTTTACAGGATGACTGTGATCATCAGCCCCAGAGGCAGACATGTGCAAATAATATCGCCCACCTTTTTTTTTTAACATATTTGAAACGCTGTAAATTGACAACGCAGCGCCACCGTGGTGGCAGACGAGGTCCTTTATGTTTCTCAAGGTATCATTATTGCTATTAATAACGTCTGCCATGTGTGCTGATGATATCGAAATTTTGCTCGCCACCTCCCTAACTATTAGGCTTCTCCCATTTCACTTGGGGTCGGCTCTCCTCGTCCTTAGTCGCCAGACACGTTGGTTCTGGGTCGTCGAGTCATTTACTTGGACCTGAAACAGGTCATTGTTGATGACGGAAATCCAACTCAAGGGGAGTCTGCCGTGAACGTGATTCCTCGGACCGGTACACATGTTAAGGACTTGTCGGGTCACATGCTCGTCAGGCCTTCTCATTACACGTCCATACCACCTAAGACGCGTTTTGGATAGTTTTTCTTCGATATCTTCTCGGGCGGATCTTAAATCTCACCTTATCGGCGAGAATGATACCTCCGGCCCATCTCAGCATCTTCATTTCTGCCGTATTCGGCACCATAAATTAAGGCAGGGTGGACTGCGGTTTTATACACCTTTCCCTTTACACGAATCGGCAGTCTACTGTCGCAAAGCACGCCCGATAGCTCTCGCCATTTCAACCAACTGGTGTTAATGCGGTCGGCCACGTCAGCGTCGATCGTACCGTCGTTGGAGATAATAGAGCCTAAATATTTGAAATTAATTTGCCAATTAATGATTATAACTCAAATAGGCCTATTTAGGAAAAACTAGGCTGTCCCAGTTTTTCTCAATGTGCTTTGGTAAAACTGGTTTGGCCTAGAACAAACGAGTATGACTCAAAATCGGCCGGTAATATATGTATTTAATACGCGCTATCGCGACCACCACTAAATTGTTTCTTATGGCTCCTCTTCACGATGGCCCAGCGCTGGCCCAGCGAGATGGCCATGCGATGGCTGACACGCCACTACACGATGGCGACATTCAGTTGCGATCTATTCGTCTTCCAAGATGGACGTGGGAGCATTAGCCGCTGCAGCAATTTATTTATACGCCACGTACCAACCTTTTCTTAATCTGCACAATAATAAAGTAATTAAAAAGAAATGACGTAGAAGATTATGGTGGATGTTATCTATGCATCGCAATAAATAAATAATTAAATAAACTACTTATTATGGGACAGTATTACACAAATTGACTAAGTCCTACGGAAAGCGCAATAAGGCTTGTGTTGTGGGTACTTAGAAAACGATATACATATTATATACATTTTTATTTTTTATTTTTATACTACGTCGGTGGCAAACAAGCATACGGCCTGCCTGATGGTAAGCAGTATCCGTAGCCTATGTACACCTGCAACTCCAGAGGAGTTACATGCGCGTTGCCGACCCTAACCCCACCCCCCCTCGTTGAGCTCTAAACACATAGAACTAAAAAAAATACTTAAATACATAGAAATACTTAAATACATAGAAGACATCCATGACTCCGGAACGAATATCCATGCTCATCACACGAATAAATGTCCTTACCAGGATTTGAACCCGGGACCATCGGCTTCATAGGCAGGGTCACTACCCACTAGGCCACACAGGTTGTCACCTAAGTCAATTTAAATTTGTGCAATAAACTCTTCAAAGCTTTGAAACCCTACTAAAAATCATTACTTGTCTCTTCCGCTGTGTAGGTATATATTGTGCATATATATAATTTATGTATGTATATTTAGATATGTAGGTATCTAATATTAATTTATTTTATTATTGATATATTTATTTATTTAAATTGTGAATGTACTGTATATACAGATGTCTGCGTAATGTATAAGTAATTTTCCTAATCCTCTAATTAATTCGTGCACTATTTGTTATAAAAACTTGTTTTTTTAATATCCTGCTACCTTATTTCTATAGTTTTGGTCTTTATGTTTGGGGTTCCATGTTACGCTTTCTCCCCGATATAACTCTAAAAACTTTATTCTTTCGTGATGCGGCCACATACTCGTCATTTTTAATCAAAATAATGGCTCCTCTACACGATGGCCCAGCGTAGGCCAGTCCAAGGGACGCATTTATGCGTTAGAGGGAGCAAGTGATATTGCTATCTCATTCCACCGCATAGCCGCGTCCCTTAGACTGGCCTACGCTGGGCCATCGTGTAGAGGAGCCCTTTGATGTGCGGACGAAAAACCGACACCGCGGCCATCCCACCGCCATCCCGCGCGCCATAAGCCATCCGACACCACTACCCTCTCTACACGCTGGCCCAGCTTAGTGGGCCACTATGATGGTCCATCATGTAGAGGAGCCATTATGTACATACCATAAAAACTTACTTTTTACATATAATGTATTATTACAGTATAATGATGTACGCCATAATTATATGCCTATTTTATCATAACATATATAGTTATGCTACATAGCAATAAATGATATCTCTCTACTTATCTACTGCACAGCTGTCCCATTTCCTAAAGTCACAAATTGAATCCGTTCTTAACGTTCATTTTAGCGAACAGGCCTGGACTCAGGCTTGTTTACCAGTAAGGTTCGACGGCTTGGGAACCCATAATATTTCTGGCGTCGTTGTCTCGGCGCCAACTACGAGTTCGAAGCCTTTGGCGTCGAGACACTCGGGCCGTGGGGCAAAGGTGCGCGTGGGCTCCACAAGGAGGGAGACCCTCGCGCACGCAGCATCCTCGCGCAAAAACTCGCTATTGCGATACAGGGCGGGAATGCTGCCTGCGTGATGGGCACTCTGCCAAGAAGCCGAGGGTTGGAGGGAAGATTTCAGTCATATTAGTTAGGTTTAGTTATATTATATTGTTTTATAAGTAGTCATAATTCTTGTAACTTAAATTCAGTTTATATGTGCATACATTATTTAGTATAAAACTTAGAAAAAGTGGTATTGGTCGAGTGGTATGTGTCCAGTATAAATATTTAGATGTATAGACAGATACACATCTAGAAGGGTAGGGTATCCAACTAGCTAATAAAATTGATTATATGAGCACATATCTTGTTAAATTTATTATATTTATATACTTATCGATAAAACAATCGAATGAATGAGGTGGCGATAATCCACGTCCTTGCAACGTGCCATATCAGAATCGTAAAAGAGGTACTCTATGTAGATATGTTATTAAGTAACTGACCGATTAACCCATACAAGTTTTACACTATAACACTTTAAACTCTCATGTTTTGTACACATATATACAGATTAGAATGGGTTTAACTCGATATAATTTCATTAATTTTGCCTTATCCGACGTTTCAGCTGGGTTGCACCAGCTGTGACCGGCAGTGACAATGACAATAGGGTTGTTTCCATCTACAAATCTTAGGGCAGAATTGTATCCCAATAAATTGTTTTGGACTATAAGAACATGTTAAACTACTTTTAGGGGACCTGTAATGACCATATTTTTGTAAATATTGAATTTAAAATACCTTTTACACACGTCACGTGACCAAACTCGAAACGTCTTTGAAGATTCTGATGACGTCACAACTCTCGGATTGACACTGTTGACAGTTAGGTGATAAACAACAAATGACAAATGTCAGTTGACAGTTCGTATCTTCTACGTGTGTATGAAGTTATGTGTCAAACCGTAAACTGTGACGTCACACAATTTTCAAAGAGCGTTTTGGGCGCGAAAGCACCTGTCAAAATATATTTTGTTAATTTAACATATTTAAAGCCGTTTTAGTATAAAAGTTGAATTTTAGGGCAACTTTTAGTTAATATAGAACGTAATACAAGCGTTTCAAAAAATTGGAAACAACCCTATTATACGTGCTACCCAGCTAAAACGTCGGATTAGGTTAGAAATAATCATATTATATCGCGCTAGACTTGTTATGATGACTAAATAAGTTTTTAAAGGGTCGGCAACGCGCATGTAATCTCTCTGTTGTTGCAGGCGTCCATAAGGCTACGGTGACTGCTTACCATCATACTATGATACCTCATTGCTTATCAGGCATAAAATGGTTATCTATACTGGTTAATAAAACAGCGAAGCGCATTTCTTGCATATTCAATCAGATCGTCGGTTCGCTTTGCTTGGTTATTGCCTGCCGCATTACAGCCGGGAGTATGACGTTCATTCCGTCACTCATTTAATCAAGGAAATTGTCAGAGGCCATACCGCAAAAACGAAAATTCTTTATCTGTCGCTCGAATAGGCAAGAGCGATAGAGACGCAGATAACGATATTTCAATTTTCGTTTTTCTCAGTAGGCCCTCTGATACAGTACAGCGCTCTCTTCAAGGCCGCAGGAATAATGCAGCTGAAGTTAGCATCCGGACGTAACCTTTATTGAGTTTACTGTGGGACTTTCCCTATGCACAGGTACTATACTATATGATAATAAAATATATATTATTATCAATTTCACTTCTTCGGAAATTCCGAACTTATTGAGCCTTCTTACTACATTCATTGTGAAACCGATATTTTCATATATATACGTAGGCACATACATACGTATAATTTAGGTACATAGGTACTTACAATTTACATTCAACTGCAACCGGAGCACGAAACTAGTTTTGAGGGGAATCCAGAGACGATGAACAAAATAGAAAGAAGCAATCACAAACAGCTTCAAGGGCTTCAAGGCATGGAACCCGTTCATAGGACTGGACGAGTCTTTATTTCGCAGTATAGGAGACAAACAATTGATGCATTGGAAGCGGTAAGGCGGGCGACTTTCAGACCGAATACCATCCCATACATACCCATACAACCCATAAGCCATAAGTTCGCCTTTATTGTTTGACGACCGGTTGGCCTAGTGGGTAGTGACCCTGCCTACGAAGCTGATGGTCCCGGGTTCAAATCCTGGTAAGGGCATTTATTCGTGTGATGAGCATGGATATTTGTTCCTGAGTCATGGGTGTTTTCTATGTATTTAAGTATTTATAAATATTTATATATTATATATATCGTTATCTAAGTACCCTCAACACAAGCCTTATTGAGCTTACTGTGGGACTTAGTCAATTTGTGTAATAATGTCCTATAATATTTATTATTTATTTATTGTATTTAATTTACTCTGTAACTGTCTTTTTCGTGTTTTTATTTATATGTACAATAAACAATAAAGTATATACATACATAAATACATAAGACCACAGTCTAAGAAATAATACAGTCGGTCGACGAAGGCGTCTAGACAGGGCAACCGTGCGGGGTGCGAGGGGTGGGGGGCGGAAGGGGCGGTCCCTGAGTTTCATAAACGGTATTGTTCGTATTCAGGGATATGATTTTGAGGGCTGACGCGTGTCTTGTAATTATCAATCAATTTGTGCTCAATTAAAATATTGCATACGACTTGTGGTAATTGTTTGTTTCAGTGTAAACAAAAATATATCATATGATATCATTTTTTTGGTTCAAAATGGCGGATATGTTTTATAGCTTATTTTAAGAAATTACGAAAATTAAAGAAATTAAAAAAAAAGAAATTAAAAAGCAAAAAATGTTTCTGGTTTCTGTTTGAATATGTATCATGTAGTAGTTTCATCAAGTTTTAATTATTTTTGAGAGTCCTCGGGGTTCCGATGACGAAAATGACATCCATTTGGAATCGAAGATGGCGGACATTAATTTTTCTTAAAGATCGATATTGGTGTCATTTCCAAGGTTTCTCGGGGTTCCGATGACGAAAATGACATCCATTTTGAAATCCAAGATGGCGGACATTAATATTTCTTAAAAATCGATATGGGTGTCATCTCCGAGGTTCATCGGGGTTCCGATTACGAAAATGACGTCCATTTTGGGGTTTTTTTATGGGTGCAGATTTCAAAAATAGAGTCCATTTTAGAATTAATGATGGTTCACATCACTGCTACACACATCGACACCCATTTCAATAAGTGACGTCCGCCATCTTCATTTCCAAAACGGACGCCATTTATAAAATTAGTACACATACATACATACATGAAACCTAAAAACATTTCCCTCCTCTTTTGGGCAGTTGTGTAAGTCTGTGACAACCCTAGGTAGGTACGGTGACCTTGAGCGGTGTCGGCATTTACGCAAACATCAAAGGCGTCGGCCCACTGTTACTTTTTATACTGTGCATAAGAGCGTGAAATCAACACCCCGGCTTGTAAAAAAAATTGCTTTCGGTAAAGTAAAAAGTCCTAAGGAAAGCGGATCTATCCCTGTAAGGCTTAGGCGCATAGCACACTGGATCCGATTCGCATGTCGCTATCACAGAACTGGATAAAGCGTTTGGTAGATCTGTGGTCGCTATAAGGCGCGCATAGCGTTGTCTCACTCAAACATCGGAGCGACGTGGGAATCGGATCCTTTGCGCTAAACGCCTTAGTTGCACTCAAGGTTAAAGTAGGGCTCTTCAACCGTACTACGTTTTTCTCTCTTTCCTTCTCAGTTAGAATTTTATTTTAGAGTATTTTAGAGTATTCAGAATCATTGACTTATTACACATAGACGGATAGTCCCATATGCATACGGCTAATCTACTAAAAGTGAAGCCAAAACACCGTCGATGCTGCAATAAAAAAAATTGTTTAGAATAGGTATCTTAACACTACTCTGTCTACAGTCACGGACTTTCATTGTTGAACCATTTAGGGTTTACTATGGAGTTAGTATTGAAATCCAAATTAGCTTGAACCGTAATTTGGCAAAAATTTGGTGTAATCCAATCTGAATGAATCATTCCCATATGCGCCCGCCCCTGGCCGGTGGGTAGGTACAGCTAGGAATAAGTACACTAAAAATTTCATTTTTGGTACAGTCGAGTTCATAAATATGTATACGTTTTTTCACCTTATTGCAATGGATTAAGGTGAAGAAATTTGTACATATTTATAAACTCGAGTGTACAAGCTTTTATCACGGACTGTACTTAACTTTCCGCAGGCAGCTAATACTCATCTAGACAATTCTAAAAACCCCGAACACCTAGGTACTCGTACCTATGGCCAACTCCTGTCTCCATCATCAGATCAGCTCGACAGCTCCATCACCCGACTTGCATATGCAGCTTTCATCGGAAACCGGGATATGGGTCAAATTTAACTTCCAAGATTTGACCCGTACAAATACACGGCCCGATCCGAAGTTTAAGAAACGCCAAAATTTCCTAAAGATACGAAATGGATTGGACTTCAAATATCAATAGGGACCGTGCGTGTTGGAGGGTCTTCCATCTTGTGGTCTGAATTGGAACCATAAACATGTACATTTACACGTCACCTATATTTTTTTGTGCATAGTAGGTTCTGCCATCTTGTGGGTTATATCGGGACTATAAACATCACATTTACGCCTCCCGCCAAAAATTTGACGGCTCCTGTGCTGCCTCCTACAGTTAATGCACGCTCCCTAAGCTATATCAGTATTTTTGTTTGGAGAAACGTCACTTTTGACACTAACATACCTATCTAATCCATATCGTATCTTTAGTACCTACCTATCTTAAAGTTAGAATCGGGCCGATAGTTATATGTATGTATATTATACATACATACTTGTAAATAATTAAAGTCTGTAACTAAGGTGCATATAAAATACTTTGTAACTTCGCGACTTCGCGAGTCTCTTTGCATAACTTAAAACTGAATAAATGTAAGTTTTTGTTTGTTTTCTTTTTCAAAAACTGGATCGACAAAAGAAACTCACGAGAACCGATTGACAAATGCGACGCGTAGAGGAGAACAGCCGTATAACTCAAGCATAAACATTATAGTTGATAATGTAAAACAAGGTATGTACCTAAACGAAATAGGTAAAGACCTACTAACACTATTCTAACGATCTGATTCGAAGGATGATTAGGATACGTTTAAGATTTTCTAAAGATCTTTAAAAGATCGATAGCTAAATGACATGTCAAATTTAACGTTTCTTTCGATTCCGCTGTGATCCCAATAAGATCTATCTACGATATTTCTAACGTCAAAGTGACATTGGTTGGCCGAATCGAGCTGCTTCTGTCAATTATACGACATACAAACAATATTTAAATGAGAACTTATCGTTATCGTATCTCATTCTTGGAATCGGGCCGTAAGTTCGTTCACTCTCATAAATTGTATATTGTAACCATGAGCGTGAACGAAAGCGTCCACATGAATTACATTTCCCTTTTTCCATACTTACCTACTTTTACGGCTTGCGTTTTAAACCTAAAAGTACAAGAACTAGTCATTGCCCCCTATATTTAGCCTCTCTTATGGTAAAATGTCCACGGGATTATTCAGAACTGGAAATTAGAATCATTTTTTAATAGGTATGTTTTTTTGACCCCAAGACTGAGAAGAGGGCTCAAATCAATCGAAAGGTGCGCTAGTTGTGAGGGTTAGGCGCCTATTTCAAACGGAATGTCTCGTTGGGGTTGGGGAACCCCTATAGGGAGCGTGCATGAACTGTAGGAGGCAGCACAGGAGCCGTCAGATTTTTGGCGCGAGGCGTAAATGTGATGTTTATTGTTCCGACGTAGCCCACAAGATGGCAGCACTTACTATGCACAAGAAAACGCGTGACGTGTAAATATACATGTTTATGGTTACGATTCAGGCCACAAGATGGCAGACCCTCCAACGCGCACGGTCCCTATACGGAAAAAGATCCAAACAATTACCAAGGTCGCCACTGCATACCAACTAGCTAGCTATAATATTATGCTGTACCTATGCAGCCCAAGCGTCAAAATCAAAAAAGGTAGTGTTGATACCCTACGCATATACTCACCTTACAGGTATACGTACTTTAGCACTATCAAACTACACATATCAAAACTGCTGTAGTACTTATAAACACTTTAACGTTAGTTTTTCAATGTGCGTTTGAGACTTCTACTGCCATCTGTTATCAAGTAGTGTCACAAATTAGTCACTACAAATGCACAGCACCATCGCATTGTATAAATACTCTTAGTCTATCTATTCAACACAAGATGGCATTAGTATGAAGAATTAATGTTGCTAAAATTATGAAGGGGCGGAATTGTCATAGCAAAAACTTTATGTCAAAAGGAGAAAACGATAGTTATTTGTTTTACAAGGGGGCAAAGTTGTTGTTTAATCATTCAAAATCATAATTTAAAAGTCAATTTGATTATCTAACATAAGGAAATAACTCAAAGTATTTAGTAACGTTCATTTGGATATAATTTGGTTTGATTTTGTTTAATGTTTTACAGTTAGAATTTTCCTCGCGTTGGTATGGTGAACAATTTTGTGTTTCACTCGATGGAAATATTTGTTTAACACTCAATCAATCAATCAAATCATTTATCTCGTACCTTCAAACCCTCGAAACGCTCAAGGTTCTATTTTTCGCACCACTCGCTACGCTCATGGTTTAATTTTGTAATCTTTCGCTTCCTCCCCCTTGCCTTTCCTATCGATAATTAACGCAGCACGTCAAATAAGAATAATAAGTAGGAACAAAATTCATAAAATGGAAGACACTCATTCATTTAATCAGAACGTAAATATGTTATACTACCTAATTTTTTCCAGTTGTTGATGTTTTTCGTCGAGTATTAAAGACATTTAGTATTCTTATTTCATGTCCTTATATACATAATTCTAAAATGCTCGAAGGTTAAAGGAACATTATGATATTATGATATTTAAAAGAAATACTAAAATAAATGACATACGGATAGAAGTCTATGATTTAAGTCAACTCTCTTCTTCAACCTTGCGTTTTCCCGGCCTAGCGCCAGGATCCGTTTTCCTACTTAATCTTCTCCACTTTGCCCGATCTTCGGCATCCTCAGGTGTGAGATTGTTTTCTTCCATGTCCGCTGTTACGACATCCAGCCAGCGCTTCTTAGGCCTACCACGGCCGCGTAATCTAGGGCCTTTGGACAGTGAGGTTGAGGCATCTATTTCCGACGTAGTTTACTGGTCTGCGGCTTATATGGGCCATACCATCGGAGGCGACTATCCTGCAGCTTATCCGCTACGTTACGGATTCTGAGGCTGCCACGGATATGTTCGTTAAGTATGCGATCTAATAGCGTAACGCCACACATCCATCGCAACATCTTCATCACGGTGACGTGAAGCTGCTGATGGACATGTCTTCCGAGGACAGGCCAGGTCTCGCTACCATATACTTAACTAGTAGGTCTGGGCGGATGATGCTCTTGTACACAAGGCCCTTTAGCTTCACCGGTATCCTGGGGTCGCAGATGATACCGGTTACTTCTCGCCATTTTGATTTAGGTCAACTAACCAAACTAATCGTTATTATGTACTTATTACACCTTACTTTCTTCTTTCCTAATTAAGACGCTGACTCAAAAACTTCAACAGGGACCGTTCTACCTTCCTAACTAGCTTACTTATGGTTCAGAAAATAAATTGGCGTCAATCTCCAATTTAATCACCAATTTCAGATTTATGGTGATATTTGAGCGCTCTACATTTAAAAACACCGGATAAGTGCGAGTAGGACTCGCCAACCAAGGGTTCCGTACAAATATAATTTAGTTTTTGTTACAAATTTAAAGTTCGAGATTTTTTCCTGTACTTGTAGTGTAAGACAATATTATTTGCCGAATTTCATAGTTCTAGGATAAGTGCCAATTACATTCACACTTTATCAGGACTGATATCAGGCCCGAAATCGGGCCCAGGCAGGAGTATTTTTCCGTTTCACCAAATATCAGCACATCGTTAACAACTTTTGAAATGTTAAAAAATGGTCCATATGCAAAAATATCAAACACTGAACATTTTTGGCAATTAGAGACAAAGTATGTTTTACATTTCAAATATTGTTAACGATGTGCTGATATTCCGTGAAACGGAAAACGAATATGAGGAACGAAATCGGGACTGATTTCGGGCCCGATATCGGGAAGTGTGGATGTAATTGGCGCTTTCGTCTTTATTTTGTCGAACCGGGTCGAATGATCATCTCATATGGAGCTCACAGACCTTCCAACAAATCACATACGATTTTAGTACATTGCTGACTTATGCAGGAGAAACAAATTCAGTCGTTAAATCAATTGCTTCAATGTATCGAAAATCGCATGCGATTTGTTGCCAAGTAAGTGGATGGATCCTTATAGTACGGACCAATTTGAATTTGACACATTGAAGGCCAGGAGCGCCCATAGACATAATCGGTAGAAAGAGGAATGCTTTGAAAAGAAGTGAAATTAGTGATACGAATGAGGGAAGGAAATGCATTTCAATTGCTAAATATCTCGTTGTATAAGTATCTAGTGAGAAGTTATTATAATTCTAAAAACAAATGAATTTAGCTTGGCTCCCAGTACAATGTTTAAACCCGTCACATATCCTATCGTTCTTACTGCCTTGACAAATGAAGCGTGACAATATTGGGTTCTACATTTTGTTTCACCAAGTGACAGCTATATTTATAACCTAAATTAGTCATCGAGTGTAGTTAAATGATAGTGGCGGCGTCTAGATTAAGTGCTAGTTATGTTTGTCAAATAAATTTGTTCATTAATGTTAAAGTACCATATTTTGGTTAAATAAGTCTCTGGGGTGACTTCACCGTCGAGCTGTCGGCGACGCTAGCTGAGGTAAGAGACTCATCTTTTCTAATACAAGAATTTATGTAAAGATCTGTACACGCCCACTGGAAGAATTTACTTGTTGAATTCAAATATGATTAAAAACTGTATTCAATTAATGTATTGAAATTACAAGTATACTACCAATATGCTTTGAGACAAATAATAATTTGGCTTTGCTATTTGTTGTTTGTATTTGGTTATTGTTATTCTTTATATTTTAATTAATTAAATTACTATCACTTACAAATATTTGCAATGTCAGATTTCTATAAATTAATTAATAAATATTTCTCTAGTATAAGACAGATATAGTTAATACAAAATATTGAGGTACAACTATAACATTTAAGCAAGTTGTATTACACTATGGTATTTGCATTTAATATTAACTTTACGAACAATATCGATTTGTTTTCTGACAAAGATCTTAACCTTAGCGCTTAAATGTTTAGTGTTTAAATTTATGAATAAAAATGAATAAACTACCATAATTGTAATGAACTGATCTGAAAGTATGAGAGGAATTGGACATTATTTACTTGAGACTGGTTGCAATACTGTTCATTCCTAATGCAACCATAAAGTGATGCACTGTGTATGAGCTCTGACAATTTTTGATTTAAATAAGTATGTGCAAGTAGCTGCAGCAGTAAAAGCACAGAAAATATTTAACTATAGATTGTACTACATACAGAATTCTCACTATCTAACGACCAATGTTTCACAGCAAAAGGTCACATATCATGTTGTCCCTCTCTGGCATAAAATGCCAAAAATGCACTATTATTCTCGCTCACTATACTGTGTGTTTAATAACTACTTGGAGCAATTGTGAGCTCTTTAGCACATTAAAAATGGTTTTTATACTCATCTTGGATAATGATTGTATGAATTTAACCTCTAGCCGCCTACTACCTACTAAAACAATTGCAATCTCAATTGATAAATGAAAAAAAAACACTCAAACAATAGAGTCTATTTTCCTTTGTTTAATTTAGTTAGGTATTAGATTATAATCAAGGGGAGGAAATATTACAGCAAAACTCAACTTAAAGAGGGATTGAAGAGAATGTTTTATAAATTTTTCCAGTTAACATTGCTCTGTAATCTATTTGCCTTTTAGTACTAACCTGTACTATTTGTACTCTTTGATAAGTAAATTGCATCACCATAATGGCACTAAATCACATTAACATCATATACCTATAGCCTAAGAGCTATCTGGTTGCACTCTAAAAAGCAGAAATTTATTTACTATTACAATCCACCAACATTAATGCCTGTGATAGTTAAATATACTTACTTAAAAATAATAATATACATATTCACCTTCAAAATCAAGCCAAAATATTATAAGCATTATTTATTTTATGTTTTATTCCATTTATTTATAATCTTTATAGTGCAAGTAAAATTACTTTTGTTAATGTAACATAAAAATGCAGTGTCAATCTTAATAATTCAATAAAAAATTAGCATTTTAGGTACATTTCGTCACATTTATGGTCTTCATATTATTATTTAATGTACAGTCACGTCTGATATTATCGATACGAAAAAAGTGCCAAAAATATATATACACAACTTTATTGCCCATATATTAAGGTAGTGTATACATATTTTTGGGACATTTTTCGTATTGATATTTTCAGACGTGACTGTACCTGATCACATTTTATTACAAGTCCATACTAAAAACAAAAGGAAGTTTAGAATTGTATGTATTTAACCTCGAACTAGTTTATTAATCTCCCATTTTCCTTATTTCCAGTCACATATACATATTTGTTGATTCAGGCTGTGAGTCTTAAAACTTATTTTTACAAATATGTGGTAATCACAAAAATACTAATCATATTTTCGCGGAAAAAAACACCTGTTTTTGGATACTTACAACTTTTTTTGCTGCCTTCCGGAACCGGAAATTGGTGGATTAAAAATTATAGGTTCTTAAAATTTTTGAGTTATTTGAAAAAATATTGTACTGCTGTCGAGGTACTATGACATTTTAGTAACTTGTGTTCTTATAAGTATGTCTAATGTCACAATAATGGTGGATGGAGCTTTACATGTTTTAATACACAATATACAGGGTGACCTTAGCCATTGGATAAACCCTGACATCCCACGTAGGGTGACTTCTCAGGAATGCTCTGACGGTAATATTTTTTTAATGAGAACAAAAGATAAAAAAATACATTTACCGAACAAAAGTTATTTGCAATAATCGACAACAAACTAGACTATGTTGGCGAGAGCAGACTAAGCAAAACCTTAAAAAGTAAAAAAAAAACATCAACAGTATGTCAAGTTTTCATTTATTTTCAATTTAATTTTTTTTAAATTTTAGTATAAAATAGCTACTGACATAGCCGAGGGATTAAAACGGGAGGTAAAAGATTAAAACCCGCGTGATCGCCAAATATCCGTCGTAATTTTTTATCTTTTGTTCCTTTCTAATTTCCTGGTTTTACGCCCCCTCTTAATCATCCTATTCTTGTAAAGGTCTACATTGGTATAAAGTAAATTTGAAGTAGCTAAAAACATTGCAATGAAACAGGAGTTTTATCTGATGTTATCTGTTTTTACAATATACGGTGTTTTTTATAAAAATCCATCATCAACTTCGGGGTATGGCCGAGTATGGCTAAGCACATATATTCAAGGAAACTAAAGAGCATAGTTAATTTTCGTAAATTTGTATTCTTTTATTTTTCTTAAAAACTAATTAAATGCTGCATTTAGCGTTGTAACACGGGCATTATGTTTAACTCAACCAATTTAAAATTATTACATATCAAAATAATTCGAACATCGATCGTCTGAGATAGTACTTACTTGCTTTTAGCAGCAACTGCATAAACTAATACTAAACACTAATCAAACAGGTCCTAAGGCAAGTGTACTCGTACATACACGCTCGTAAGGGCCTTATCAGATAAAAAGTGACTGATTATCTTCGAAATGGTTCGAAATTAATTAAAATACCGGTCTCAGTCAGAAATTAACTTAATTGAGCCAATGATGTTATAATTTTTTTAATACTACGTCTGTGGTAAACAACCATACGGCCCGCCTGATGGTAAGCAGTCTCCAGAGGAGTTACATGCGCGTTGCCGACCCTAAACCCGCCCCCAACCTCTTTGCGCTCTGGCAACCTTAGTAACCTTACACACCGGCAGGAACACAACACTATTAGTAGGGTCTAGTGTTATTTGGCTGCTGTTAAGGTGAAGGTACTTCCCCAGTTGGGCTCTGCTCTAGATCTGGAATTACATCCACTGGCTGTGCCCTACCACACAAAGCGAGATGACATTCACAATGCCCATACTTACCTCTCTTTTGGACGTAGTTTAAGGACGTACCCGGGTCCAAAAATATAATTATAACTATAGATATGACATACTCTAACATAACTAAACTTACGCTCTGCTTCTGGGAAAAGTCCAAAAAACTGTTCTCAGGTTCCTGTACAAAATAATCATACATACTTCGAACAAATATCTATTACGATCGCTTCGCTTCAATTGCTTGCGCTTGAGGTAAGGCGCAATTCTAGCCTCCTCTGTATAACGTGCAGCGTCTTAGATGGTGACGCTGACTGTCCAGATCTGGTAGCACGAATTGTTAAGATCGCCATCCCATTTGTGCCCAAAAATCTCCTAAGGCCGCGAACTTACAATCTCTGGGCAGTCCCAACACGCACTGTACGCAAATCCAAGTTCCTCGTTCTGGACTCAAAAAAAACAAGTAAACAGAATTACAGCTGCTAATCCTCATGTCAATATTTCAGGCAAACATGTGGAGATGGTTTCGGAAGCCCGCAACCTAGGCCTGCTTATGGATAGCTTTCTGCACTTTGAAAACCACATCTTAGAAACTGTCAGAAACTGTTTGTATAGGCTAACAGTCCTTTACCGGGTTCGTAACTATCTTAGTGTAGAAATGCGTGTGAAATTGTGCGATACATTGATCCTGTCCAAGCTTAACTACGCGGATACGGTGTATGGTAACTGCCTACTCTCACGTACAAAAAGAGTCATTCAACGGCTATAAAACGCTTGCACACGTTTCTGTTTCCCAATACCACCGACCCACGAACCCACGATCCCATATTACTTCCCTATCTCAATATGAACAAACTTTTAAATATGGATGGTCGACGTATTTTGCCATACTTTTATTTGGTATTTGCAACAGTAAGAAACCCACATATTTGCATGAAAAGATGGTCTTCTACCAGCGTCGTATTAGGCGTGTTCCCCGACTGATTTGCCCAAGGCACAACACCGTTGCATTTCGTGGCAGTTTTCGTTATGCTGCCACGAAGTGCTGGAACAACCTTCCACCTCCTATTTGAGAGAGCACAACTGTTAGTAGCTTCAAATCTAAACTGAAAACACACCTAATAGATCAACAGGGTATTGCTGCCTAAGGGCATCACTCTACAAAGCCTCAGTTCCTAAATATGATTAACCCCCAAGTAGATATCTGGTTACCGCAATATAATGAACTCGCATGTATAATGTATAATATGTGTACCTTAATAGCTGTTATTTATAAGTATTTTTTTAGGGTTCCGTAGCCAAATGGCAAAAAAGGGAACCCTTATAGATTCGTCATGTCCGTCTGTCTGTCCGATTATTATTGGATATTGCCTATTGATAACTGATTATTTATTATTATCTGTCACACAAGTCGCGCAGTATGCCGTTCCGCTCACCTCGCTGGCTCCACAGAAAACCAGCGCCGTTGACAACGCTTAGTCGTGCCAACTGCAATGCTGAGTGGAGACCATTTCAGCCTCACATCCTTATCTGTTCTCTATTCTTCAACTTCCACTGTTTCTTTTTTAATTCTTGTTGTTGTTAATGTATTATCTTCTTTGTAATAATTGATGTGTAATAAATATTATTCTATTCTATTCTATTCACTGTAGCGCACAAAAACTATGAGGCCATGCGAACACTAAGACTCTTGAACTCGCTTCTGTAATGGGTACCAGAAAGTGCTATTTTTGCAACTCCCTGGGCAATTATATGTCGGACATGTCAGTTGTATTGTGAAACTCTGGATGTCACTTGAAATTATTATGTTCCTGTTTTTTCACTCATTCAAATTTTGTATGTAACAATAAATATATAAATATCAAGCGAAAAATATGCTTCCAGCATCACAGCTGCACACACACTCACAATATGTTTATTGTTTACATACACCTACATACTACGCAAAAGGGCATATAGAGATGGCATAATTAAAAAACTACCTAAGTAAAAAAGAGACGACTAGTAGTAGAAGATATCACTTGCGGTGCGCGTCATATTAAAGTCCAATGCTCTTAGGATTCTGCGCGTATAACCTATCTATAGTTATAATATCATTGATTTAAGCCCAATAATTTAAATAAACGGAGTATAGTATAAACACGGCGTATTAAATAATTTATTTCGCTTACTCTTACATTTGAATATGAACATGTACAACAACATCATTCATGTCATTTCATGTAATTTGTGTTGAACATGTAGTATGTTAATGATTTAAGTCAAAAAATATTGAGAGAAAAAAATGAAATTTAAATAATTAAATTTCTAAATAGTCACTTAAAATGCAAATAAGCATTGTTTAAATGTTTAAGGCATTTCATGTGTATCTACATTTTATGTAATATTGACATTGTGTTTTGCTGGTGCTGGTACATTCCAACTATTCCAAGAGGAGCCGCTATCTAATGGCGACTGTACATGTATTTTTAGGGTTCGATCCCCAACTAAACGTGTGACAGACAGGACCCTATTACTAAGCCTCCGCTGTATATCTGCCGGCCAGTCTTTCACAGAGCTGTAGCTAAAGAACCCTAATGAATAGATAGCTGAAAATTATACATTAGTATTTCTATTGCTGCTACCACAACAACTTACCATTTTGAATTATAGTAAATTAAAAATATTAAGGGGCTCCCTGGCGCCTTTGATCTGTCGTGATCTCTTGGTTTTCTAATGTTTTTGTAGCTTATAAAATTAACAGCAACCGTTTTAAGCAATATACTATGCCATATTTGCTTCAAAATTCCATGTCTTCGGGATATTTGGCGTCAAAGTTAAACAGTTTTACCATAACTTTTGTGTTAATTAGTTTAAAATTAAAATCTCTGACTAGTTTTTAGACACGTCGAAGACGAACCCAAATATGTAGATTTCGTATATGTAAGATCCTTCACAGCAATTGAGTAACGAAAAAAATGTTTTTTTAGATTGTTTAAAAAAAAAAGTATTCATTACTTTTAAAATCCGGCAGACGTAGGAGTGACGACTCAAAACTTGTCAAAAATCGATGAAAACCGCGGGGAGCCCCTTAAGGAATACTTATATGTATGTATGTAGGTAAATTTTGGGCCCTTACTTTTTGCATAGAACACTCCATTAATTTTGCGGAATACGAGTTCCAACAGTTTTGGAAGATGAATAAGAAAATAATAATGTTCATAATGAATGCACTTTGAGTATTTCCATACAATTGAAACAGGTAAACAACAATCTTAAACCTACACAAAACATTTTTTGTTTTAAGTAATTTAAGTTTTAAGTCGTATACCTATTTTTTTTTTTTCATACCAAGAACATTATTAAGTACCTATACTTTAATGTAAGTAATATTAATATAAGTAAAAATAAATTAATAAATTTCTTTAGTCACTCAACCAATAAAAAATAAATATCCTCGTAAACATTTTTGACTTTTAGAGATTACAACAAATACATTATAAAGTAAGTAGTTTATTGTAAAACAATGAAAGGTTATTTGAAAGTTGCATTGTATTATGGTTTAACATTTCACCTACTGAATACTCTCTATTGGTAGGTAAATAAAACTAAGGGACCTGCCTTAGTTTAGGTACTTATTACCTATCTATATACTATATACTATAAACTTTGAGTCAGACCAAGCTAAGTTGGCAACGATTTTGATATCCCAGCCTGTGCAAGTGTTAAGTAAACGTCATAATTTAATAGAAGTTCGACGTTTAAAATAACACTTGCACTATCTGGGCTGTCATAATCGCTGCCAACTTATCTTGGTCTGACTTTAATAAAATGCAGTGAAATTTTATTAGGCGAAATGCGAATAAAATTTGTACTTAACTGAACTCAAAGAAAACAGTACCCCTAGTGTAAATAAATTCGATTTCCAAACGTGACGTACGCGTTTGCGTTTAGTCTCATTTTGTATTGGATTTCGAAAGAGCGCGCCAAGCGGGACGTTTTGGAAACTCAAAATCCTATACAAAATGAGACTTAACGCAAACGCGTTCGTCACGTTATGATGTCGATCAAAGTTACACTAGGGGTACAGGTATATAACTGGTAACTACGAATATGTGTTTCTATAATGACCTCTAAGATTCGAATTTTCGATAAGATAAGAATATTTCGCTAGTTTAACCTCGAACTCCAAACAATTTTCTTTTTGTTCGCACAAAACACTGTGTATAGACGAAAACTCATGTATACTAACTTTTAGGCGTTTTCCTTGAGATACATGTTATCAAGGTTCATGATTTATTATACCTACATATAAAACCGGCCAAGAGCATGTCGGGCCATTCTCAGAGTAGGGTTCCGTAGTTACTCTTCCGTCACAATAAGCTAAACTGGAGCTTAAAGTATGGTAGATTGTTAACCAAGGGATGAACTGTGGGTGTACGTCTTTTTACTATAAAGGGGAAACTTTTTGCGATAACTTAAAAACAGCTAAACTGATCATATCCGCTATAGTTTTCATTTAATGTATTTCTTAACTTCTACTTCCAAGATTTTTTTCATATTTTTTGGACCTATGGTTCAAAAGTTAGAGGGGGGGGGGACACATTTCTTTTTCTTTCGGAGCAATTATCTCCGAATATATTCACTTTATCAAGAAATGTTTGTTGAAGACCCCTATTAGTTTTGAAAGACCTTTCCAACGATATCCCACACAGTCAGGTTGAAGCAAAAAAAAAATTTCACCCCCACTTTACGTGTAGGGGAGGTACCCTAAAAAAATTAAATTTTTAGATTTTATTGTACGACTTTGTCGGCTTTATTGATTTATATATCTATGCCAAATTTCAGCTTTCTAGCACTAACGACCACGGAGCAAAGCCTCGGACAGACAGACAGACAGACGGACATGGCGAAACTATAAGGGTTCCTAGTTGACTACAGAACCCTAAAAATTGATAAATATGGTTTTATTGTGTTATGTATATTAGAAACGTCACAAAAAACAAATTCAATAAATAATAGGAATTCTGACTCGGCAACCTACAGGTTGGAAAGGAAGAATGTCACGCATTGACGAATTTTATATTTTTTAGTTCTTTGAAGTTATAGCCGAAAAAGAAGTACTGTTATACTGTATACATATGTACACATTCTGTAAAAAAAGGAAAAAAAAAAAACGAAATTAGGAAATTACCTATTTTACTATATGTTTTTCCCGTACACGAATTAATGGTGTTCCGGATATATGGGACAGTGGGAGGTGTTCGAGGAGGCGAAACCAACACGTCACAGCCCTTTGACAGGTTAATGAAAAAGAGCTCCCCCGGGAGCGGTCAGGGTCAAGGACGTGGAGTCGCCACTCCCCGACAGCTCATCACAAGCTGCCCTGCGTTAAATGATTGCAAAGGCACAACCAGTTTGTATTTACGAAGGCTATAGAAACACTTTGCACTGTCTAAATTCCAACTCTATCAAGTTAATTACAATTCATGAAATTGTACGTATTTACATGCACAATGGTTGCTGATAGAGATCATACAAAGATTTCTATATTTAGTGAACAAATTTGTTATTCTTGTTATTTTTGTAATCGTCACCATTGCTCGATGTTTCGTTAAAAAAAAACTTTGGACGTCAAGGACCTGAACCGATACCAATACTTGTTCAAAATCCGGCATCTGGACGAATGATGTGCGTCACAAAATAAGCGGCAGAAACTGGTTTCCAGAAAATATTCCATTAGTTACTTATAAAAGAAACTACTGTTATGGCAAAAATAAAATGGCTTATTAAATAAATAAAATGGGACTTATTTAACCTCTGAGAGCATTTAATGCATGGAAAAGATAGTAATAGTTTTTTTACGGTTTACTGTATATGTTCTCAAAATAAATATGTTGTTTAAAAAAATACGCTACCCAAAAATTTATCCATACACCGTTCGTTGTTCTACAATTTTTTCAAAAATAGCAATAATTAAGTATATATTACCTTAGTATCAAAGACATTAAATATCTCGCGAGTATCATTAATAACAAATCAACATGTAGTCAAGATATCATTACTCGAATCGCAATAGCCAAACAAGCTTTCAACAATAAAAAACATATACTTATTTACATCAAAAAGGTCTACAAATACTAAGAAACATTTTATTAAATCCTACATCTGGAGTATCGCCTTACACGCCTGCGAAACGTGGACACTGACACAAAGAGATAAAGAAAGATTGGAAAGCTTCAAAATGTAGTGTTGGCAGGGAATAGAAGGGATTAGTTGGAAAAAATATCAAATATGAGAGTTCTAGATAGGATTAAAGAGAAAAGAAAAATAATAAAGGCAATAGAAAATAGAAGAGGGGTACTAATTGGACATCTGCTACGACACGATCTGTTCCTTAAAAACATAATAGAAGGTAAAATAGAGGGAAAGAGAAAAAGAGGAAGACCGAGAAGAAAATATTTCAACCAAATAAAAGGTTCAGGTCGTGTCATACCAGAAGGTTAAGGAGTTGGCAGAGGACCGGACGAGTTGAAGATTGCTCCACCGACAAGAACACAGCTCTTAAATATGAAGAAGAGAAGAAGATCAAAGACAGGTCACTACTATAAAACCAAGTCCCCCTCCGCGTCTGTCTGTCCGTATGTTCGTGATAAACTCAAAAACTACTGAACGTATTTTCATGCGGCTTTCCTTTATCAATGGAGTTATTCTTGATGAAAGTTTAGGTGTATAATTTGTTAAGGTTAACCCGTGCGAAGGGGCGGGCCGCGGGTCGCTAGTAATAAATAAAATATAAAATAGTTGTTTTGGCAGTAAGGCAATACGAGTATACAAAATGTTAATGTTGGGGTCTTTGATTAAGTATAAAAAAACTTGTGTAAGAAGACTTCCATAGCGTTATATGTAGTTATAGATCTGATTAATTTAAACACCTGAAATAATGTCTGCTTTATAATTTATATCAATTAATCACGCGTAATTAAAATGATATTCACATATAATATTAATATTACAACATGTGAATGCGCGTGTGTATGTGTGAAATAAATAAAATAAATAGATTACTTTTACCTACCCAATGAACTGCAAAAAAAGTATGGAGATTGAGCTGAGTTCTGAGATGGAATTTGGAGCAGCCAAGGTATGCATTTATTCTAGAAACGTCTTATAAATCAGCTTTTAATTATATATCTAATTTGGACAAAACGTTTACATTAATTACGTAATTATTTACGGTATGTAGGCTCATGTTGAATCAATATTGTAATTATTAAATAATTAGGCAAGTAATTGTTTTGGCTTAAACTTGCGTCCTAATATACTCCTAATATTGCTTTATAACGCCAATGTTCATTTGAGGTGCCAAATATTGTTGCATTTGCTTCCATTGGAGGAGGAGGGCGCTCTTCAACGAACTGGATAAATATTTCGTAAGTTATTTTAATATTTTTTATTCAATGCTTTTGTATATACCTATACATGGTGGGCGGTGGGCCCTGTAAAACGATCAAAAATTTATACGGTAAATTATTACGCCAACTAGTTGTATGGTAATGTGTGTTAAATAATCCGGCAATGTTGATTTCAAGGTACAAACAAAGCCAAAAAGTTCGAAGTCCTAGCAAAAACTTACAAGTCGGTTTGAGGTGATCTAAGTGATCTTTTAGATATTTGGCAGCAAATATTTAAATAAAAATGTGAGTGACGTAGTGATGACGCAGAGCAGTGGGTTGCCAGCACCGGCGCTGCGCTCGCGCCGCCAGTCGCCTGCCGGGCTCGCCGACGGCACCACAGCCCTGCATCCACCTGCACGGTGATACGCGAAAGTCGATACGTTATTATTTGTATTCACGAGGTGCATTAAACAAGCACACTCCAGTGTAAAGGATAGCCGTATACTTTTTCCGTTCGTCGGGCCTCCGAATAACTGCACGTACGTACCAAAATGAGAACATTACCATTTTGTTTTTATTCTGCAATTAGTAAGTTTTATTAAAAGCGGGTAGTACTTACGCAAGTTGAAGCTAATGTTGTCATTACTTTTTGGTGTCACGACGTTCAATTAATCTACCCTTTATCCTTAGGGAACGCACACCGTATTAAATTTATACTGCTATGTATTAATTTGTTATGAGGTTCCTAATAAATTATTAACAAATTTCGTTAAAAAAGGAAATTAACTTTGTTTATAAACATTTAGTAGACTTCATTGATAATATTATGGTCACTAAACCTTAGTGCATAAGTCTTTTTGATTATTGACCTAGACACACAATCCGACCATTAGCGCGGCAAGTTTGTTTACAAACTTTGTGGCATGTTGCATACACAGCTAAACTTTCAAAATTAGCTAAATGATTTCATGTTTGTGTGATTTCGTCTGTTACTGCCCGCTGCTATGCAATACTTTAGTGTCGAGGACGCCGCCCCAGTATGTTTCAAAATTGAAATAACGCACTATCCTGACCATGTTACTCAACATTATTGAGAGTTAAATTAAATGTTGAGTTTGTACCGATTATATATTTAAATGTATCATATAATATATACATATTATATACCGGCTTATAACATTGTTACTGACAATATATCCCTCATTTAACATATTTTTATCATTAGGTATATAATTAAGAAATCAATTTGGTAGCATGGCCTAAATAATTGGTGCAATAATAGGTATTAGGTTCTAGACCTATTTAGAGTTTTGTCCTTTTAAGAATAAAAACACGGTAACTTATATCATATCATATCATATATTTATTGCGATCATGTTGGTACAAATAAATACAGGTGAAACTTACAAAATTAAAGCACAACATGAGACCCTGTTAGGATATTGCAAAACTATAACTAAAATCACACACAAAAAAATAAATAAAAGTACATAATCGAATTATTTTTTAAATTTATACAAATCAAAACAATCTAGTATAGAATAAAAACAGTTTTCTATTAAATATTATATGTTCCCAAATTGATTGACTATTGACCCGTTTGTTATCAACTTGAATTTGGTGACATACATTTTCAAAAATATTAACCTTGTGTTAGGTAACATTGAACTTTGGTGTCTCAAGCAAAGCCCTAATAAACGGACGCTCATTCAAACTGGAATGAGAACGACCCTAATTTAAAACTTGACAATTCGGTCTTCTTCAGTTACATAAGAGGTCGGCGTAGGCTTCGCGCGTCAAATTGATATGGCGGCATGTCGTTGTCTTTGCGCAATGTCCCAACCTCGCGCTATTGCCTCCTGCGCAATCAATACACTTTTATCCTTGTGACATAATTACCTAGACTTAATTAGGTGCATCTAAATGGAATTCTGAGCCACCAAGGACTGCACTCCAAAAATCAAAAATCCCAAGGCAATATACACTTGTATAGTTCAATATTATTAAGCCGTGATTGTTGTTTATTGATGATCGTGTGTAATACTCAAGGTCTCGGCTTGTTTTTTGATAATGCCCTCAGTTGGCATATTTATTTAACCTGTCCATCTCTTATTTACGTTATATTGGAAAGACCCAAGTGGCAGCATTGGCAGCCCTTCACATAAAGTCCCTGCCTACGCCTGCGAAACCAATAAAATAATATTAACCGGGTGTTGTTTTTCCAACTGAATTCACGTCGGCTCACCTTTTCTCTTATTGCATTTGCGCTTTAGTAATATAATAAAAGAGTTGTTCTGATCTTGCAGAACATTATTTGTGTTAAATTAAGCACATTTTAATTTTAATTAGTTTTTCTGGTTGCGTTAACGCCTAGGTATTTACTTATTAATAAATCAAGTAAGGAACTTTTTGGATTGTGCGAACACTGTTATAGTTGTGAATAAGGGCGTTTTCTAATTGTATCCTAATCACACCATCGAAGTCCTTTTGCCTGGGCAAGACACGTATCTTGGGTGCAAAGTTTATTCTAGCAAGCTAACGTTGGAGAACATTCCATGGCATGCATAGAATAGTGGGGTGGCCGTCTAAGGCAGTGGGTCAGTGGTTCGGGTAGGGCGCGGGCGGTCTTCTGGCGCAACACCCTTACGTAAAGCGCGGACGGCTGCGCCTGCAGTCCGCACGGGTGAAAGTTGCCGGGCTCCGCGAGATGGGCCTTCCTCACCACATGCTCGCTAGTCCTCCAAGGGTGAACTGTGGACTTTGTGCACTTGTGTCACCGTTCGAATCGAGATCACCTGACCATTACCATCTTATGCAATACTTACCGGTGAATTATAAAAGTCGACCTTGCCGACGTAAGCGCTAGCCGTGATTGTTGTTTATTGATGATCGTGTGTAATACTCAAGGTCTCGGCTTGTTTTTTGATAAACTGGTGCTAGAACCAGTTTTAATAAACCTGGTGATAAATCCTGTCCTTGGTAACATATTCAAACTATTTAAAATCCAAATTATTTAAGAGAATATGAAAACATATAAGTTCTGTCGTCTAGATTGCACATAACTTATAGTTTCTGATTTTTCAGTTATGGAAAATGGTATACTTAATTTGTGATTTGAATAAGTTTCAAGTGTACGAGTGCATTTGCCGCGAAGATCAGGTCAAGGTCCCGCACAATAGGCGATTGCGCAAGCACCGACGGACGGCTAGACCGACTGCTGCGCAGTGCCATCTCGTTATTTTCGGTTAGTGTTAGTAAATGCCCTAACCGCGTAAACCGGCCTGCACTTGCGGTTCAGAGACAATAGAGATGTTGAAACAATTTGATTTTATAACACAATATACTATTTTATAACATTACAAACTATTTGCGTCAATAACGCAAAAACCCTCACTCTTGCGTTGAGCACTCCAGTTTACCATCTCGTTCACCTCGCCTATAATACTGATAATCGCTGTACTATTATATTACATTACCGCTAACATTCATGTTATGCTTCTTATGAACGATTCCTCGAAATAGTCTACCGTGTTTCCCGTAGAATGGTGCATTTTCAGAAAATACTTAGAACTGGAACCTATAAAATGTACTATTTCATCACACTTGCTCAAAAAAGATCTTTTTTCATGCAGGTGTATTGAAGGACAAAGGTCTATATTGTTCCCGTGGGAGTTAAGGATTGTGAAAAAGAAGCTATAAATATATAATTAGCTTATTTTAAAATTATGTCACTAATTCATACTAACCAAGTAGCATAAATTAGTTTTGCTTTTAATATAATGAAATGACGTTTATAATTTAATATTTTTGTATATGTTAAAAAACCGTGGCTGAATGCCGAATAGGTCTGTGCCTTCGATGTCTGTCAAGAAATGACAGTATGGCGAACGAATGTTTGAAACGTCACCGTATTAAAAAAAAATTTGTCTTAAAATTCAGTTTTTTCTTCGCAAGTATGATGAAAAACATTGTGTGTAACTCCGGGGGTAAGAATATTGCAAACTGGGGTCTAAAATTCAATCCAGCCTGCGCGGGTGTCGGGAATTACCACCCTCGTTTCCAAAATTTCACTTACTCCCCTCGTTGCACAATGTGGATACTATATTTTTGACCACAGGACTCAAACAAAATAAATACACACAAAAATGAGTCATCGATTAGAGTATGCTAATAAAACGGAAAACATGCGTTTGGGGGAGGCAGGCTCGTGAAATATATACTCGTAAACAAATCACCAAATGACGGATTAGCATAGACGACACTGCATAGAACTTTGTTTTAAAGTAGCATAATTCCCTCTATAAAAACGTTCCCGAAAATCTGCGCGGAAGTTTTTTGCAAAAAGTGATTTCGGTTATCAACTTGGTGCCTAATAATTTTATTTTCAAAGGATAAACTGGTGAAAAACAATAATTATGGAATATTTAGGTAAAGCAATAATTAACTACGATACTAAAGCAATTTTCCCTTTAACTTGCGTGGCTAACTTTAATTTGCGTGGCTTCGGCTAGTATTTACTCTGTTTATTAGAATCAATTTGAGCTGTAGCCATTTCCTTAGAATCATCGTCTTCCAGGACAGCCGATGCGTCTCATACGAGGAACGTGACAATAGCGCGTCACAAACGTGAGCATTAGTGCAAACGTGCTAATATCACAAGCTACGGCCTCATATTTACTTTCCATTATACCTATCAATCAATTCGTTAGGTGTGAACATGCGAACAATTGCCTCATACGTGGAGATGCTTCTGTATTCTAAACATTTTTGTGGTTTATTAGACCTCATCATACAAACAGCAAAAACGGAAATTCTCATCATTTAAAATGTATGCCGTTCTATTGTTGATATTAAATAATAATTACTTTTGTAAGTTATCTCTATACACAACAATGGTCTAGTTGACGAAATATAATTTGCTAATCTGTCGAACTTTTATAAGCAGGTACCTATTTCTTGAATTTTGTAATTGTATACAGTATTTTTTATACTTACCCTGTATAGCATTTCCAAAATCAAGTTTACTTAAAAGTATGAAAAGCCCTGATTTGGTAACTCTAATTGTTGATTATTATGTTGTGTCTAAAAAAGGATTGTCTGACAAGGGATTATACCTACTTTATGATCACGAATTGGATATTTAACACGTGTTGAATATTATAACAAAATTTAGCTAAATGGATAGAAAATGAGCCATCCATTATAAAAATGTGGAATTTAAAAAGACTGAGATTATAAAAAAATACAAGCAAGTAAGCAGCTCCAAAGTAAAAAAAAAAATACTTTCAAAAAGAAAATAGTACCATTCGATTCCTTTAACTTCATTGAAAAATAAATTGTAGGACAACTATATACATAAACGCAATATTTCCGGGTCAAAATAGCAATTTTCTTGATCTTCCATACATTTAGGACAGACTAATGTAATGTGACGTCACATTACAATATCATTTTGTTAGAGGCGTTTCAATCGTTTTCCATTATTGATTATCTCAGAAATGGAGTTAATTAGAATACCGGTGTCTTTGAGAAAGTTACTTAATTTAAGCTTAGGAATGCACCCTTGAAATTCACGGAAATTAAAAAAAAACAGTGTATTGTATACTAATGAAGTATTTTGAAATAAGTAGTCGTAACATATTTTAATAGTTCAGTTAACGCAAGAAGTATTTTATATTCCGAAATGGATTAGCCTTGTAACCTATTAGATTGCTTAATTAACAATAGCACCTACTTGATGTTTGTAAAATATCTAAACATTTCGCCATTTCTACTTAAGAATTAGGTATATGCAGCTAGAGCGAGCGGGCGAGGTGTTCAATACGATCTACACACATGTTATATATATTACGCGATCTACACATTTGTTCAACATCTTTGTAACTATTCAAGGTAACAACCAGGGATCGGAACCGGTTTTTTGCAAAAACATCGAAATAACCATATATTTCGGTTTATTTTATACTCTAAATGTAGGACTCAGTTGTGTTTTCAGATAACGACTTCGTATTATTAGATTGCCTAATTAGAAATGAAGTAATTAACAAAGAACGAAAAAATACCGTTTTCGTTCCCATACAAAAAATACCGGTTTCCGATCCCTGGTAACAACAGACGGGTCTTATCGCTGCAAGCAAGATGCAAGTTTGATGTGTTCAGAAAACAATTTCAAGGGACTGTAGACCTGAGTAACTATAATAATATGGTTTTAATTTCAACTCGATGCCGCCACGCGTTCCTGAGATAAAGGGTCTTGACTTGACAGACGGACGGACGGACAACAAAGTGATCCTATAAAGGGTTCCGTTTTTTCCTTTTGAAGTACGGAACCCTAAAAACACAATTTCGTAAAAAAATCCGTTACCTATAGTCCGGCGGCGGATTTCTTATGTTACCTATATATTTTACAACCATTTTTTCGCAGTAGTTTAAACAGTTTAACCTCGGCCCTGGCACTACAAGGTATACGAGCGAACAAGTTAAATATTCGTATTTGCAATAGCTTTACGCGAGATCGACGCGACGATGATATTTCCTATTCCGCATCCGTACGTCACGTTTGTTTCTGCGTACTGTATTCTCTTTGCTCTAGCTATTCTAGGCAATCAAATCATCATGGAACTCGTTTTTAACTAGATACTATATAACATAGGTACCAATAATGAAATTGATTAGATACTAAATCTCTTGACGCACCTTTTTGCTCGGTATACCAAAAAAAAAAGATCATATCACGAATATCCTATCGATAACAAGAGTAGATAAGAGATCTACTTGTGTTATTGATAGGATTTTAAGATGCCGACTCATAGTTTAATCACGAAAAACTGTACCCCGAAGGGTAGGATAATCATTATCTACCTTGTATTGGCGATAAGTAGGTACTAGACCGTCTAGACCTGACAGCTATGTAAATATTGCTGTTGTGATAGCAATCTAGATTAAGATGGTGCGTCAACTGTAAATTTTTCCTTCATAAATAGATAGTATACTTATGTATGTTAGCTTTACCGTTTATTTCGTTCGAGTAAATTAACAGTGGAACTATTGAACTTTTCAAAAGCTGTATCTACCGTAGGTAGAAATAACAAATTACAAATTCAGCCCTCTAGCAGCGAATCAACAGTCCAGTTTGAGTTGAGAACCGGCATCTATAAAAATCAATTTGTCACAAAAACTTCAAAGAAATATATAATTTGAGCAGGCGGCCGATACCTGTTCGACCAAATCAATAAATTAGAATAACAATTAATTTGCAAATCAAACAACTCAAATATACTTAACGTAGGTATAGGTATCGCCATTACAGCGTTGTCAGTTGACAACAACAAATTGATAACTTCAATATTTTAATTGGTTCATTTACTTGTTACAGATATCTGCGTCGAACTAGCTTTTCAAAATGACGAGCATCTACAACTGGTACAGAGACCTCTTGGACAACAGGAGTGGTAGGTATTACTTTTGATTATACGCTGGTTTTTGCGTTAATAAATAGATCACACCACGAGTAACGGGTAAACCCGTATGTACATCAGTTAGTTCCTGAATCGATGGATAAATAAACTAATTCTTGAAGCCTTTTGTGTTTCCTTACGTCCGATGGTCCCCCTGTACACCTGACTGTATACAAGCCTGTCGCTTCGAAAACTTTGCGCCAATTGCCAGCCACGCCGGTTGCTCCCAAGGTTTACCAGCAAGAGTTTGCTCAACAAAATTACATAAGTCTTAGAATGTTCCACACTCCAACTTCGCACCGTGGCGGCGTCTTAGCGTAACGAAAACGGAGTTATGTCAATGTTCTAAGCTTCAACACATGTGCCGAACCGGCATTGATCGCAGATCCGCGCTATGACGCACAAACTAATACTTCACTCCGTTATTTATTCTCATTTGAATATTATTTACCTGTCATTCTAACTCTCATAGATTATATATACCTACCTACGGACGTTTGTATTTAGCAACTGTTAGAAAATCAATTAACCTTTCTGTGACTATTTAAAACGAATATACGTTGACGTAGTAATTCTTGTTTACCTAAATGCGGAAAAATCATATCATAATCGCTGCTTGACTTGTCTAGGTAAATAAATGCAGGTCGTCCTTGTTGGTCCAATGGTCAACTAGTGATATTACCTGTAGCGTATTACTTATTGTAATCATGATATATCCACCCATTGTGCTTAAATTGCTGTACGATTGTGTAAATTTCGTGCTTGTAGTTACACAATTAATTAGCGTATGAAATACCTAAAAATTCCACTCAAATTATTTGAGCAGGATCACTGCACTGTTGTAGAAGTGATATAGGTACATATAGAGAAATGGGACGTTCCCACGTTGCGTGACCTGAAACAGTTAATTTATAACAAAGTATATTTGAGGAGGGACGATTTTTTTTATGGAAATGATTATACACCACACCCGCTCAGTTTTAAAGAGAATTATAATTTCGTTCCAGATCCCCGGGTAAAGGATTGGCCGATGACGTCGTCGCCGTGGCCCACGGTCGCGATATGTCTGGGCTATGCTTACTTCTCCAAGTCCCTCGGGCCCAGGCTCATGGCTAACAGGAAACCCTTCGAGCTGAGAGGCGTCCTCATAGTATATAACCTATTCCAAACCCTCTTCAGTGCCTGGATATTCTATGAGGTAAATACCCAAAGTTAATTACGTACTAGATCGATTAGCATTCTGCCACAATACATTTCCGCTTCGACAAGCATGCTGCCTTCACGGATGGAAATGGGTTAACTGTTATGACGTATTGTGAGATAATTAACCTCGCAGACGGAAAACATTGACGTAAATGTAATTAAGTAATATTCAAACCAATTTAGTTCTCCATGTTGATTTTTACCGGATTCGTGATAGATTCTGCATCAAAATGTCGATCATTCACTTGTTACCTACCACAATAATCGCTTCTAGGAAGTTTACATTGTATGTCGATTTGATATTTGCATATGTACCTACATAACATGTAAACTGTCAAATAATTAATACAAAACATACCACATGTATACAAAAATCGCTGTATTAAGTAAAGAAAGTAAACTTTTTTGGGTGCCTACTGTACGATATATCGTCGAATTGTCACTCAAGATATATATCTAAATCAAAAATAGTCTCGTGAAGAAAGCATTTTTTATTGCAGTACCTAATGAGCGGCTGGTGGGGTGAATACAACTTCAGTTGTCAACTCGTCGACTACTCGCGGAGCCCGACAGCAATGAGGGTTTGTATTTGATACATGTTATGACTCGTCCTAGTACTAGGACGACACTCGTTAAATCTCATCATCTAATGCTTAACAAGTTCAATAATACACATATGCACCATTCAATGATTTATTATAACTCAAGAAAGGTTATAGGCGTTCCAAAATTGAAGCGCTTACCTTGTGACAAATTGTACAAGTTGCCTTTAGTCGCATCTGGGCAAGTGAGAGATGTGCACGTGCTAACGAGCTCCCGCTCACCGAAAGAGAAATAGACAAGCAAACAACAAAGATGAATGGTATGCGAAAACGGATAAAAAATAACAGATTTTTCTTAGATATGGAAATAAATATGAAAGGATTTTTCGTGCTCCTTATATATGAGTATAACCTGTCTATAGTTATATAATATCATTGGTAGTATCTTATAGTCATGTTCGAAGTCATGCTCAAATGCATCAATATAAAAGCCTAGAGTCCCAGGGGAAAACAAATGAATGCAATTTTACATTTTACATAAATGGTAAAACGAAAAATTGTTAATAAAATACATGTGGGAACCTTCCTCATGTTTAAATTGTACTTAATTTAAGTGTATTATATTACACGGACATACGAAACCTGATAGAGTTGGGATTTAACAGATAAATTTGACCATACGATTTTCTGCTATATACTTATACTATTTATACGTAATGTCGGTGGAAATAAGAGTCCTTATTACTAGTTTTAAGGTAGAAAATCATATAATTTTGTAATTTAAATATATCTGTGGTTTATGTCCCATAAGATTTATGCGGTAAAGTTTATCTTCCAAATAATGTAATATTCATAAATTACAATTTTAAATCTAAAAAGCTTGTTTCAAGGTTTAGTATCGTTGACATTAAAGTGTGACGTGTGTTGTAGATGGCGGCCACGTGCTGGTGGTACTACTTCAGCAAGTTCACAGAGTTCTTCGACACGCTGTTCTTCATTCTGCGCAAGAAGAACGAGCAGGCGTCCACGCTACATGTGATACACCACGGCATCATGCCCTTCTCCGTGTGGATGGGCCTTAAATTCGCGCCAGGTAAATAAAACTAGAGATGCACAAAACGCTTCACTGAGTTGAAAAGATTGATTCATATCTTTCGCTCGCGGTGATATATATCACACATTTCGCTCAGTGGATCTGTAGACGATATTGTTCACAAGTAGAGAGAAATGTCAATCAATCAGATACTCTTAACCAAAAGTGCGACCAAGATGGCGAACCACGCAATACGATCCCTGTTTTTCCCGACACCCTCCGAACTCTTCCGAACCACTCCGAAACATATTCGCATCGTCTCATTCGATCACTCGCTCGTCACGCTCGGCCGGCTCATTCGAATCATAAGTGGTCAAGAGCGAGCAAGGAACAATGAGATAGTTGAGTTTCTGAGCGAGTTAAATCATTAGTGTGTGAGTTCAATCAAAAGATGTAGTTAATTTAAATCACTCACTCGAGAACGACATATGTCTAAATAAAACAACATACTTCATGTTTTGCCCTGTAGGGTAAAGTCCATTGAGAAATCATGAGCAAATATACATTAACACCTATCCGCCGCTGTACAATCGAAGTTACGTTCTCATTTTAAAAAGATATTCTAAAATTACATTAAATGTGACATTAACATTTAAAATGCCCTGTTCACATCTATTGCAGTAGCATTCCAGTCCAGTGATCGAATCCAGCACTTAACTGGATCGAATCATTTACATTAATTCCAATCATTTTCATTATCCAATGAATGGATTGAAGGTCTACAATATTCCAGTGGTGCTGGATTGGGCGAGCTGGAATCAAAAGTAGACCATCATTCCAGTCACTGGATTGGAATGATTATATTCCAGTGCCAGTTCACATTATTCCAGTAGCATTCCAGCGCTGGATTCTATCACTGGAATACTACTGGAATAGATGTGAAGCGGGTATAACATATATCTATGTCCGTTTCCAGTTTTCATTATTAGAAACTGTAAAAAAAAAGAGTAGAAGTTTTATGTTCATGTTTGAGTTACGTAGGGGTCATAATCATAATCTTTTATTGTATAATTTTATAAATTACATGTCAATAATTTACGAAAAAATATTAATAAAAATGAATAATATAACAATCATTAATATAAATATATATACTCTGGGTATAACTTACAGTTTTAGCTTTAATTTTTTTTTAATTTACATACTAAACAAACTTCTACTCGCTATATTTATAGGGTTCGTTTTTTGCTATTGTGGCTACGGAACCCTAAAAACTCGTACTTACTCTCTCTGACTTAATTACTCTCGTGTAAAGAAATGATTATCCTTGCATGGGACCATTGCAAGGATAACCTTAGTGCAATTAATTACTGTAAAAACTGCATCATCGATAATACCGTCTAAAAACATAATGTTCATCCTATCTTTTTTTTTGTTACTTTTGACTGTTCCGGAACTTGTTTATTTATAATTAAACCTTGAAAATGTAATTTTACCTACTTGGCGGTTTCTATTTAACGAAAATTTCACGCGTCGAATGATGATCCCTAATGAAAGTTCCTGCAAGTCGCTTTTGGATAAGCTTAATTTTTTTTTAATATTTAAAAACTAATTGAAGAAATATATTTAGTTCATTTCTAAATAATGTCCTATAAGTTCTTCCAATAAATGTCTACAAACATTTTACGTGCGCGCGGTATAGGACCTATGTAACTTCGGTGCTAATACAAAGTTACGGTACCACCAAGCTGATCTGATTCTGGTGACCGTGGGCAGTGGGCATAGAAAGTCTCTAATAAATTAACAAATTTATCGCTATTGGGATCGCCAAATGTCTTGACCAGTTGTAGATGACTGTCTGAAGAGACTTTAACATATTCTAAACTACACTTGAGCTACGCTATACGTATCGTTTCTATCGTTGACATTTTGTCATTGAGGATTTCGTTTTTGTTCTTCGTCAACAAATAAATTCGAATTAGGAATTGTATTGTCAAAGCATGGGGGAGCAGATTGCAAATTAATAAAAAAAAATGGCTGTGACATAATCGGATAGACACACAGACGGACATGACGAATCTATAAGGGTTCCGTTTTTTGCCATTTGGCTACGGAACCCTAAAAACAATGCTAGTTGAGCACATAGTTGTAAAAAGCAATGAGGTTAGCGAAACATCGCTCTGATACTGGGAAAATTTACCATTTTCAATTAATATTGATAAGATAAATGATTATTTATAACATAATGTAAAATTGTACTGTGGTGACAGCTGGCATTCAAAAGTAGCTAGAATGTTAAACATTATGGTAACTAACAACTTATCGCGAGGAACGGGGTGGATTGATGTTTTAATATGTTTGCAACAAGTTTCAACAAATTCGTTCTGCTGTTTTCTGGATAATTTTTCCATTTATACGTAGGTCACTTGATAAGTTTTGCAATAGACAAATATAAAACAATGAGGTGGCCTATCGCATATATTTTATAAATAGTTTAATATTGCAGAGGCCGGGAAAGGGCAATTCGTGGATGAGTCTCGATTTTGTCGGACGACGCGAAGCGGAGTCCGACAAAGACGAATCCACGAATTGCTGTTCCTGCCGAGGCATATATATAGTGCTTCTCTCCAAACATGCGAGGAAATCAGGTAAAACAATCATAATTTAAACATGAACCAGCACTCAAATCGAACCTTCACTCCAAAATTGCAAAAACAATATCCCTCTTTTAATTACTTTTTTAAAGTTCAAGGCACAACTATTCTGCCATTGTGCAATATAAGCTGTATTTGCACGCATGAGATCATTAAAAAAATATAAAAGTTACATAGTCTTTGATTTTATTAAGCAGTATTCGCACGATCATACACGTCGTCGGTCTTACACGACTCTATCCTATAGCTTGTAATGATGCTTACCGGGTCGTGTAGACGCAGCCCGCGGCTATATTAATTGGCTGTATGCGTTTTTCTTAGTGGATACATGTTTTTAAAAAGTAAAAAAACAATACAGTAATAACTTTCCCGTCCGCTAAAACACGACAATAATGGTTTGTTTTTTTTTTAAATTTGAGTTTGACCATAACGAAGAACGTCCCGTACTATTTTTGCTACAATAAGGTGAACATTTCCGAGCATATTGGAGAAAACTATATTTCCATTGACAATGTTTGGCCGGAAAACATTTACTTCATTTTTAAATTTACTTATAAAAAAAATATTATAACTGAAAACGTCGGCTTGGGCTAAGAACGATTTACGCATATTTTATACAACATTTTCATTCCATACAACGTTAAGATTTTTTAATAAGTAAATTTATAAAGAAAGTAAAACTTTTCCGGCCATTCATTGTCTATGGTTATATAGTTTAAAAAAGTATGTGACAGGCCACCTCTTTGTTTCACATTTGTCTATTGTAAAACTTATCTAGTGACCTATGTATTAGTGAGATGATATATTTACTTTGTTCCCTGATCGTTATAGATCCTCTTTCGAGTAAAATACAAGAACACACATTATCCAATACACTTTCAATAACTAATGAGAGCAAACAATTGTGATAAGATTGCATGTCTAGATTAATTTGTATGCAACAAGAAACATCTAAACGTTTCCGACGAATTGTTTCAGTCGAAGGCCGAATGTAAGACTGATGCATCAGCACTTTCTAAAACGATGTGACGTGAGTCATCGTACTTACTGGTGATTAATCGCCATTCGATGAATTAAGCAGGCGACGCAACTCGGCCGTCGCTGAGCTCTCGCGGTCATGGTTAATTTCGTTATACAACCGTTTTGTTGCTGAAACTTGGCTGTCAGGGCTCGTGATAATCATAACAGTCAGAAGGTTAGGTTAAGAAAACAAGCTAAAAATAATCACAATAGCAAGCAAAAACACAATAAGACAACATAAAAACTTAATTAAGTAATTGTTAATTTATTACCGCCAATACAATAACTAATTTGTTCTTCATTTTCGTATTATTTGTTATGTATTTTTTAACGCGCATATTAAGATATTTTATTTATTTTGCGCTAATTAGGTAATGCGATTGTCAAAATAGAAATGAAAATATTGTAAAAATTACGGACACCGCACATTGGCACTCCCATACTCATTATTATGACACCGCAACCGCTTATTTTAGTTCATGTTTACGAGCTGTACTCGTGTGTACTTTGAGTTCTAGGTGTAAACAATCGTAAGATGTATACAATAGTGTAGGCCGCCACTGTGCTGCGCGGCTCGCGGTGGTGTAATATTTAACAAAGTACAAAAGCACCTACCTATATGGTGACCACATAGCGCTTTATTATGCTGAGTATTTAGGCTTAATTCAGATATTTCAAATAATATTAGCTTGGGGGATAATAGGGCTAACCCTATCCAAGCAGCTAACTGCGCGGTGCTGTTTTTCACGCGACTGTTTCGCCTGTATCACTTTTGCCTATTTATGTTTCTGTCGATTGTCCTAATTCAGGCATTAGGTATTTAACTTCTTTTTTATTATTTAAAAAAAATAATTACTAAAATTTCTTAATTTAACCAGGAATAATTCAGATTGATATAGTCCCGTCCCATCAGCTAGTTAGCAACTGCTTCATTATAGGATCGTTTTCCGAAATGTTTTTTTCCACTACTCATAACCTTCTACGGAGTATTTTTACAAAAGTAAATATAAACCCGGAATTGCCATTTTACTGTACCGTTAGCTAAAGTTACTTTTATGGATTGAATTGGACAAACAATGAATTATTACCACTGTGTTACTCTTTCGTTCAATTAGCAGAGTCGACGTGACAATGTAGAATCTAAGATAACGTCATATTGAATAATAAACATGATCAATATTTTTGCTAAAACCAGACGCATTGACAAATATGATTACCTATGTTATTTTTTATTAACTTCGCATTTGAATTTTGACACAATGTCATAGACTTAGATAGTATTAGATACATAGACTTGCCATAGATTAGGCTGAAATGAAATGAAAAAGAAAAAAATGTCATAACTACATTATCTTAACACAATGTAGTCAAGGTTTCCTTGTGATTCAATACCTACTTTATCTTTTTAAACACCATTAAACGAACTAGCATTGTTTTTGTGACACTGAACTCTGAATTAGACAAGTCACCGTTTGACGCAATGACTTAAGTTCTATGACACGTGAACTATTCAAATTAAGCTGGTACGCAAATCTCTGTTTACTGATGAACTCACTAGGAGTCGAATAGTTGTATGTTGTATGTTTTATACAAATATGGCGGCAAGGCACTTGCATACAGAGGTACTTCTCATTTCTTTATTATTGGTAGGTATATATGCCACTTTAGTGCTATAATATGGAGGTCTAAAGTGGAACATGTACGAAACTATAACCACAATGATCTTATTAGTTTTGTGGATAATATCACCGATGTAGTGTCTCACGGCTGGCAGTTTATACTTACATGTAGAAAAAGGAACCTTATTGAGAAGTTTTACTTTATATATTGAAGTGACTTAAATGCCTTTCCTTTGTACAAAATGTTCAGTTTAATCGTAATTATAATTATGCAATGGTGACTGTAACAAGGCAAGAAGACGCCTGAACGCTCTACTAACTAAGAAGTCGAATTGTTTTATCTTATGTAATGGATTCCCTTTCAACTGGATCCCCATTTATTTATACAAATGTTCTTGCGAATATTTGGCTTATTTGTAAAATTGGTTTAAGTTATTATTGAACGCTTACCGCGAGCTACTTCGTTTGTTCGTTCGTTTTCTTGCCTCATCGAAATAACGAAATTTGGATTTTTACTGTTTGGTTGACATGCACGGTAAGTTATTTTCGGAAACACAATAACGTACATTTTTTTTGGAAACAAAGAGGAACTTGCTTTACAGTAGTATAATTAGGGTTCCGTACCCAAAGGGTCAAACGGGACCCTATTACTGAGACTTCGCTGTCCGTCCGTCCGTCTGTCACCAGGCTGTATCTCATGAACCGTGATAGACAGTTGAAATTTTCACAGATGATGTATTTCTGTTGCCGCTATAACAACAAATACTAAAAACAGAATAAAATAAATATTTAAGGGGGCTCCCATACAACAAACATATTTTTTTGCCGTTTTTAAATAATGGTACGGAACCCTTCGTGCGCGAGTCCGACTCGCACTTGCCCGGTTTTAAATTTATCTACGTCTTGTCGGCGGCGAAAATTATATATTATTTTGATTTATATTGGTTAAATAATTTCGAATTATGTTAAGCCGGTACGTTTGACTCGAATTGTCAGCTGCCAGCGTATTTCAGATCGTCTTGACTCAATGGTGATGGCGTTGCGTAGAGATGTAGCCTTACTCTCTTTTCTATCGCATGTATCACGAGGAGTGCTCCGAGGAATTGTTACAACATTTCCATCTTCACCACCTAGATGGTTGGCAGTCCTCAACTGTGCGTTTCTTCAGAAACAACCTGCTTCGCACAGCTAAACTGAGGAATGATCTGTCGTCTGCGGTATTTCCGGACCGATACGATCTTCAAACCTTTAATTAAGAAAAGAGCGGCAATGTTAAAGGCCGGCAACGCACTTACGACCTCTCGGGTGTTGCGGGTGTCTATGGGCGACGTTAATCGCTCACCATCAGACGATTCGTCTGCGTATATCATAAAAAAAGTAAAGTTTACATGTATTTTATTCTTTTCTACAGGCGGCCACAGCACATTCTTCGCGCTACTCAACACGTTCGTGCATATCGTCATGTACTTCTACTACATGGTGTCAGCCATGGGACCCAAGTACCAGAAGTACATCTGGTGGAAGAAGTACCTCACCGCTTTCCAAATGGTAAGTCATATTGTACATTAACATTGTATCCCCTCTTGATACGACGTTGAGATAGGTATACATAATATGTATGTTTATAGTTAAATCATTTAACGCCTGCGTCAAGCATCGCCTAGCCCTTTAACACGTGTAAAGGTTACTTGCGTCCATGTCACATTTGCATAGGTAACATCACTAACAACCCTGAAGCTTCCACTTGTATGGTATTCACAGATTACCTCCCAATAGACCGTGCATTAAATGATGTACATTAAATCATATAACACTACTCGCGGTATATTAGCCACGAGAATGCGACAGTACAAAATTAAAGCAAAAGGGCGTACGATGCAAAAACTTTACGGCTTGCATCGTATTATTTTATATGTACCTATGTACTCCGTCTAGTGGTAGTTAGTAGTCCGCGATAGGAAAATAACTTGTTTAGAGGAACAGGTTTTGCTTTAATTGTCATATTCATATTAGATCGGCAATAAATATATTTTGTGACTGAATGTAAAAACCGCAGGTCTATTTTTGAATAGATATTAGTTCTGTTGTAGGTATGTTCTTTAATGTGTATGTTTAGGCTTTGAATTTACTTAAGGTTGATAATTTGTCAATCAATTTAAATTATGTTTAAAACCAATCTATTAAATTCGTTTTATGCAACCGTAAACTATTGCAATGTATAATCACGGACAGCTAAATATTTGCCAGGCTAATTTGAGTCTTGTTCTATCAATAATAATAGGGTTTAATATCTTTTGTTATGCTACCTTAGGGGCAATTCGACATGCTAAACTGACAGTATGTGATCTCGGCACGCTTCGTCGTATTTTAGAACCCTCGTAGTTTTGGTTTAGATTATCATATGACTCACGAGATAACTACCTATAGAGAATAGAATTGTTCATATTCGAACCTCTACGAGGCACTCTACCTACTCGTACCACCAACCACCATTATTGAACAATGAGCCCCATTACAACCGATTACGTTATTGTTTGCAGGTCCAGTTCGTGATGATCTTCACTCACCAGCTGCAAGTCCTGTTCCGGCCGTCGTGCCAGTACCCGCACGTGTTCGTCTACTGGATCGCCATGCACGGCTTCCTCTTCCTATTCCTCTTCAGCGACTTCTACAAGGCGAGATACACGCAGAAGGTGCAGAAACGCGCCGATGGACTTTGTATGGTAAGCTTAACATACTTGATAGTTCCCCCTAATCCCAAAGGCTCATTTAGACTTAATCGATCTATTGAATTGATTACTGACTTGCCTGCTCTAGTGTTCTCGCTTCATTTATCTCTGCTTGATTCCTGGAAACGTGCTTGCCAGTTTTTCTGTCACGTGTCCGAATTGATGAATCATCAAAGCTCAGTCACCTAGCAGCCCCCATGAGATGCTCTTGATAGTTGATTGAGGGCCAATGGCACCAACCACAGTTAATATACTGACCAACGTCTCGCAGCAGAGATCTGTGAAACTTCCCATACAATAAATAAAATAAAATAATAAAAATCTCTGATCCGGCCCAGTCCCATACACCTGCATAAGCTATTTTGGTTTTTAAATGTATTGTTATCTAAAAAGATTACTTCAAATCCAATTTACCTGTTACCTCCCTCAAAAGTCATATGTAGTAATGGCAGTAAACTACTACTTTGTGTCTGTACTTGCGTAACCAATTTAACCAATACGTTTAACGATTTTAGAATCCTTTACTTCAATGTTTTTAATATACATTCTTGTAGTATTGCATAAGTAGTAGGTAACTATTGTGTTAATATGTCGAATGTTGTTGACTTCTTTATTTTGTATATTTCCTAGTATTAGGTACACTGCCGTTGAAGGCTACATTTTGGCCATTAAGTTCAAACGACATTTAGTAGTAGGTAGTAGTTTTGTAAAAGTGTAAAGACTTGCACGGAATACCGTCTTGCGAAATGGCTTAATGCCTCAAGGCCGCGACTGCCCGGAGATACTACTTTCGGACGCAATTCGATGTATGTCATGTTAAACGAAGTTTGTTAATGTTACGCCCTGTTGCAACACGCCGTTGAACTTAGTCTGCATCTTTCATGTTCGTCTTGTCTCTAACCTAACTTGCTTAACAAACACTTGACAACAAGAAAACTAACCTAACAAAAACTTGACACCAAACTACTTAAATCAGCATGGCATAATGTGTGTGATGCATGACTTAGTGTCGGTTGCACCAAGCCGTCTGTCACCGTCAAAGCGTTCGTTTGCTGTGTGGAACGTTTCATAGATAACTGCTGAGTGACGTTGGTCAGTCCGCTAATTATGGTTGGTGAAACTGGCCTTCATTGAAGTTGCAAGATGAACTGACAGAACTGGGCTGGATACTGTGCAGACTGCAGAATCAGGGGTAGTGACAATCGTTATCCATAAACGCCAATCGGAATCGGAACTAAGTTAGAAGGGGTGGTTAATTGTTATTTTTGTATAGAATTAGAGTCTGTTAAATTAAAGGGATGTATATTACCAAGTGCGTACAGAAGTTACATCGGTACGCAAGTCCGACTTGTGCTTATGAGAGATTAAAATCAATGATAGTCTTTTTTATTAATCTTTAATTGCGAAAGGACTTACACTGGGCAGGAAGTGATTACAGGGCGATTTTTTCTCGTTTGATTGTTTACTTTGTTCATTATCTAAGTGACTGTGAAGCGAACTAAAAGCGTGGGAGAAACGTCAGGGTTAGTTATTCCATAGTAATTATAATTTCATTCCATAGTACGAGGAAATTAAAAGGATCACGCGTGTCTCTACACGTGTCTGCAGTTTTTATTTTAATTTGTATGTCTACGGGAATAGGTTTAGCTTTAATAGAGATAATTCTTCTCTCACTGTGACAATCACACAGAGGCGCGATTATTTTTATTGAAGTACTTTTACATCGTTTCCACGTACGGAGATAATTCATTTATCGATTTACGTTAATTTACTACTAAAGGCTATTGTGTAGAATAAGATTGATGTGAAATGACAATTAGTATCGTATTAATTACGTACTAGCTTTTGACCGTGTGTGTGGAATGATAATTTACGTGATAATAACTATCTTATTTTTTTTTCGGGACTCAAACTATAGTCCGCGCACGAAGTCGGTGCAAGGATGAGGAATGTAAGGAATGTCGGACGTCATAACCGTGTGTTGTGATTTTCTCGATATTACGTTATCGATAATAAGCAACTTGTTTGCCGCCGCGTGCAAGTTAAATAGTTAATTTTGAAACTAATGATTAATGTGTTTTTGGTAAAATACACTTTTTTTGTAAATTGTATAATGAAGTGAAAATATTTTAAACACTTTTTATCAGGAAAATATTAGCCCATAGATAAATACCTTAAAACTAGAATACGTTTAAAACGTTACTTTAACGTTACGTGAAGTTACTGACTGCCAATAAAGCTAAGCACTCCACGGTCCATAACGGTCGAGCAGATGGCATCGCATTCTCACGCCGGTAACTACCCGACAAAACAAAAATATATAAACACGCAAAAAAGTCTGCTAGCGGCGTATTGCATAACAATACGACTGTCATGGCAATTACAAAAACGTGCACATCGCACCATCAGTAAATTTTACTATTAAAGTTAGAGTACTCAATTATTAAAAAAAATATTTAACAATTACATAATTATAGGTATAACGTCCTCAGAAAACATCTAGATTTGGGCGAATGTAGCTACAAACAAATTTACACTAGCAGATTTAATCAACAACTCGATAAACATGCATTCGTATCATTGCCGACACTGGTTTCGGGCGAGTGTGGGGTGCGATGCGACGTACGGGCGCACATCTTCCCACTTCCTCGACCCCCGAATGCACGGAATTGATGCGCAATGATTGACTATATTTTTATACCAAGTTTCATCTATATCGGTTCAGTAATCTTAAGCGTGAAGAAGTAACAGACATACGTAACAGAAACGGGTAAACGACGGGTTTTGGGTAATGCTAGCGAAGAAAACAGACAGCATGTTTGTGTCTGCCTATGCTTCAGAAACAACCATTTGCCTCCCCACTCATTTGATTCTGGTAGCTGTAGCTACCAGCTGTCACCCCTAGTCATAACTAGAGTTCAATAAAATGGTAGTCGAACAGGCGTGGCGTTTGTCATGATTCCGTTTGTTGCAGGCGGTGGACGTGGACGCGACGCGCGGCTACAAGGAGGGCGCGGCGGTGCCGAGCGCGTACGCGTCGTCGGCCGCCGACGCCTTCGTGCGGCGGCGGCCCGTCTCGTAGTGCCGGCTGCTGCGGACATGTTACACGAAACTTTCTTAATGCACAAACTCACCGCAACTCGAATGCCTTGTAATTTCTCTAAGTACAGAACTATATTCCGAATATATTTTATGAATTGTTATCGATTCGGCGAGAACTAGGATGTCTAATGAGGTGTGGTCTGTAATTTTTTAGTCACAATTGTAGATCCTACTTTAATTTCTTCGCGATATCGTGGACGGGCATTGTGTATTTTGTCGTAACTGTAAATAATAATGTTTTTGTAACGTTCGGGTCTCGGCTTACGTTTTGAGGAGGGTAGTGGATCGTTTGTAAATATTACTTTATCGCTTAGGTAGTCCATAATGCGAATAACTGAAATGTACGTTACCATAAAATTCTGTAAGGTGTCCAGTGTCCATATTATTTCGGCATTTTCCTAAATGAAATGTATTTTCGTAGTTTCTTTCACGTATATGATGTCTACTGTTAATACCAAAAAATGAACAAGTATATTTATGAATCGACACAATGTGTCGGGTCTGTGTGAATACTGTATAGATTGCATTTAAGTTGTGACATTAATATGTACTTGTTCGCGAGTACGGGAGCAGCGGCGGCAGGGGCCGCTGGTAGGTTATGTAGATGTGTGCGCGGGCGACGATTCGCCGACTAAACTTAATTATTATTTTGTATCATGTTTTGGTGTATTAATGCTTTGAATGTTGTGCAATGTGAAGTGCCGGTTGCTTGTCGCGACAGATATGCTCAAATAATACTGCGTATTCACTGTTTTGCTATTCTATTTATTATTTTAATAAAGAAGTTTACAGTATTTTTCTCGTGTTTCATCTAATACCCCTACCACACTAGCTATAGGTATCGGCATCAGAGTTGGAAGTAATGCACACGACGAAATGACACCTAATGACAGCGATATTTTACAATTATTCTTCTTTCTTACCGATAGTAAGTTAAATAACAGAATGCGAAATTAATCAACAATTTATTCTTTATGTAATTGTGTGTGTAATCATTCATATCAATATTATGAGGTAGATGTGGATGGAGCAGTATGTATTAGTCGCAATGAAGCATCCATTTTATCAAATTTTCCCGATACAAATGTACCTATACTAAGTAGTCCTAGTAAGGACTCATCACCACCATCACTCAGGATTGGTGATGGCAAAACCAAATAGTAAAGATACAAAAAGATCGATAACTACTTTAATAGTTGTTGGCCAACCGACTAACTACCGAGCCTCGGGACCGTCGGGCGCCAATTTCCACATGAACTTTGCCGGCAAGGCTGCTATAATCTGCATAGCATTGCAAATGATTATTAGGGTCTTGGGAAATACATAATGTGGCCGTTTACATGACCGAGTCGCTGCTAAATTCGTATTTTGCGTAGGTTACTTCTGAGCCTAAACTTAGTATTTATTGCCTAGACTTAATGATGTGCCGTCTTCATGAAATTCGATTTGCATTAAATTCATGTAGATACATCAGTTTATCACGGAGTAAAGATTATTTTAGTCTTCATAATCACTGATCAGTTCCACATATGTATGCCTTTTATGAGCTAACAGACGAAGAAAATAAGTAATAAAATATACAATCATCAATCTTGCACATCGTTGAAAGGATTTATGTTGACTAGGTGAGGTTTTCATCATCTATCAGGCTGCGTAGACAAGATGCCAATCGTTCACGCTCCGTATAGTAGCGTAGTTATCTCTCTCTATCACTCTTCCATATTCTTGCGACGCAGACAGTTGCATTTCGTTCGCTACGGAGCGTTAACGATTGACATCTTGTCTACGCAGCGAGGTGTCCAAATCCTATCATAATAATTTTCAAAATCAGTTCCAGTATTTTAAACAGAGGAAAAAGTGGAAAAAAGACTGATTTCATGTTCACGTCCAAAAAAAACCATCAATTATAGTATTAACAATACAATTGCTATTCGTGGACTGCAGTCCTAGTTATATTTTGCTTTTTTACGTATTAGTACCTGGGCGACCGAGCTTTGCTCGGTTATAACTATTTATAACATAAACTTAAAAAAGTAAAATGTGAACTGACAATTATTATTATTTACAATCGGTTTCAGTGTAGATCAAGTGTTTGATTTCAGTGATACTAAAAACTGATATGATCACATGAAGGCTTTCCTTACTTTTTTATTTTATTTATTCGAATATTAAAATATAATTTAAAAAATTGGGCCACTAAAGTCACACAATATGCTCGGGTCGAAGAAGTGCCCTAAGACTATCACAGCTAAACATACCATAGATATTTCTGATAGATTTTCAAGATGTCGCTTTTCTACATTGTCTCAGGTCTGGGTGTTTGTGGTACCGTCCTACCGTCGTTGTTTCTGATTTCCATGACAAAAGTGCTTTAGCTACTTACTTGTGATGTTATCCACATTAATTTGTTTGTTTTTACAATATTCGTAATCTCAACCTTACAGCACTTGTCACAGAGTAACGCCATCTATTGTCAATTTCTCTTATTATATAGCTCGTGAGGTATGGTTCAATTTAGGTCAATACGCATTGTGCGAGACATGGTAGTTAGTTTTTATGGCATTATCCGAGAGATGGCATCACAAAAACTACCCTAGAAACTGTATCTAAAATTTGTATCGGTAAATTTTTCGTTTTGCACAAAATAAGTCTCAATAAAATAAAAACTCGAAAGCATAAATCTTATTCACGTAATCAGTATAGGTAAACGTTAGACATATTTATGAGAAATATATACTACTCAAAAGAAAATAAGGGCCAACTGACGACTGCTACTTTATTTAAGTTTAATCAGCGTAACTTAAAAAGTAAGATTCAATTTAGGCATGTCACGAACTGGAATCTAAACTTTATTTTTTTGTTGAAATATACTGGCTGATTAAAAAAAATAGAACGATTTTATTTTTTTATGATCTTTTGTTTTGTTTTACGGTGTTCAATAATTGCTCTTTTTCGTACGTTTTTGTCCAAAAAAATAAGGTTTTCTTAAGGAAATTCATTAAATATTCGTTTTAATGAATAATGGAGAGACATCGAAGACATATGGACATGAATACTGCAACCAGGGCTGCTACATTGGTTGCAGAAGGTAATTCACAGCGTTCGGTGGCTTTGGGGCTAGGATTTTCTCGTCAAGCAATCCAAAATGCTTGGAATCGCTTTCAGCGAACCGGTAGTGTTGCAAGGAGACCTGGGTCAGGTAGGATTCGTGCTACTACTGCTCAAGAGGACCGTTACATCCGATTAAGTGCCCGACGAGAACGCTCAGTTACGGCTCGTACACTACAAAATCGACTACGGTTGACGACAGGTACTCGTGTCAGTGACCAAACAACTCGTAACCGACTGCATGAAAATCACCAAACATCGTGAGAGTCAGAATGGCGGGTAGTACCTAAATAAAAATAAATGAAAAGCATACCATATTTTTGTACCCAATTTGTACTATTTAGTACCTCCGTTAAAAAAAATGTACCTCACGGTACACAAAGTTATCATCAAAAAACAGTTTATTACGCTATGTTCCCGTGAGCCAAATTTTTGTACCTTTATTGTACCTTCATATTCAATTATAATATAAGCCATTTTATTTGCGGTTTCCAAGTTTTACTCATTTTATATTTTGCTTGCTATTACAATTTCGCAGGCGTAATCATTTTTCAAGTTATCGATCTCATTTTTAAGAAAAAACGCTAAGGTACAATTATTTTTATTACGCCAGAAATTAGTACCTTTAATGTTTAATCTGTTAAGTTTAAATAACTGAGAAAATCATGTTTTAAAAATGATTTTTCTTAGGAAGATTTCTTTGAACTGGCGCCTAGCCTTTTTTAAGACATGATTTTCTGCCAAACATCCAGACGACGAGTGGTTCTAATTCCGCTGTCCAGGGTTCAACGTACAAATCGTAGAAATTTCTGTCGTTGATATTTGAACTGGAACCTTAACCAGTGGGGCATGGTTCTTTTTACAGACGAGTGCAAAGTGAAGTTTTTTAATGACGATCGGCGTGTTAGAGTTTGGAGACGACGTGGCGAACGCTTTTCTGGAGCTTGCATCCATGAAGTTGACCGTTTCGGAGGGCCCAATGTTATGGTTTGGGCCGGCATAAGCCTACACGGGAAAACGGAGCTGGTCATTTTAAATGAAGGTACCGTAACTGCACAGCGGTACATCGAAAGCGTTATTTGACCCCAAGTGATCCCATTTTCACAGCGAGTGGACCCTGGCTTCATCCAAATGTAGGACAATGGCCGTGCTCATACAGCTCGAGCGACTAAAGCTGTACTTGATGAAGCTCACATTGATGTCTTACCATGGCCTGCCAACAGCCCTGATTTAAATCCGATAGAACACTTGTGGGACCAGTTAAAACGACGTGTTAGGGAGAGTCAGCAAGAGGTTAACAACCAGCAGCAACTCATAAACGTTTTTAAAAGGGCTTGGGATGCTATTCCAGAGGAGAATGTGAATCATTGATCGAAAGCATGCACTCAAGGGTGCAAGAATGTAATGTTAAAAGAGGAGGACATACCCGTTACTAACAAAATGTTACTTAGTGATTTAAAGTCATTTTGTTTAATATTCAGTGATTTCTAAGTTTTTAGTTTTTTTATTAGAGAAGTAAATTTTCATTAAAACTTTAATTTCTTTTTTTTTATTCGTTAATGGTTACAGAAATACAGTTAAATTGTAAAAAAAGAATGCCATTTTTTATTGTAAAAAAATGTATCACATAAAATAAGTATGTTTTAAGTTATAGCCAAAAAACTCAGTAACCCTTATTTTCTTTTGAGGAGTACATATTGTTATCTCAAACATTAACTACATTTTTTTAAACTTGTTTAAAACAATAAAAATTAAAAAATTATATATAAACTTGAACATATAAAAAAAAAGTCAGTTATCGGGCGAGATTCGAACCCGTAACACTCGTTTAGCAGTCCGCGTCTTAACCCGCTGGACCAGACGGACAGTGGCCGGCAACACGAAATTAGCGACCATATTCTGCGTCGAAAGAAAAACGCATGAAAACTCGAAAACACGCGTTTTCCCAAACATAAGACTAATCTAGATAGATTGTATACCTCCAAAAGCCCCCATATACCAAATTTCAGCGAAATCGTTAGAGCAGTTTCCGAGATCACAGAAATATATATATATATATATATATATATATATATACAAGAATTGCTCGTTTAAAGGTATAAGATACCAACATATACACCGTGGCAACTCTAAAGGTTTTAACCACGCATTCCCGAGTTTATAAGGAGAACAAGTGTTATATGACGTTTGGTTAATTTTGGCAAAATTATATTTATTTATTTTGGGTCTGTATTGTTTCCCATAAAGTTTAAAGTCATAATGTATTGCTTGTCCGCATTTTCGTTAGCCATAATTTGATTTTTCTCCGAAACGCGTAACTTTTCAGGATTGCCATAAAACAAACCTAACCTAACCTATCTATAGGATAACCTAAGGAAATTCCTTAAAAGTTAGCGGGTTCAGAGTTATGACTAATGATAATATGACTATCATTACATTATGACTTTGAATAATTATGTGAAGAAAGGGATCCGAATTTTTTTTGTATTTTCTTCACACGACAAGTTATTTCTTTTTGCATCTTGGCGAAAAAAAAACATTAAAACGAATATGTTTTTATTTATTTATAAGGCCGAATTCAGACAGCTTTGAATGATATACAATGTGTTTGTGCACGTATAGTGGAGCCGTTAACCACGTATAGTACGATGAATTTTATCGACAAATCACCCCCCATACCTATGTTTTTTCTCAACCATTTTAAAATGCACCAATATATATATGCAGTGTGCCATGCGCCTTATCTGGGGACGAAAAATATGGAAGTGGAAACAAATCAGACAAGACACCTATGTTTCTCTGCCATTTTTATAATAGATAGATAGATAGATAAACACTTTATTCATCCCCCTCGACCCCCGCTCCGGGTCGTTCCTGGCGCAGAGATTGTCTATCGCGGTTCAACGCGGAAACGCGGCAAGCGTAATGGGCACCTTTGCGCCGGGAACGATGCGGGGTGGGTTGTTCGAATAGTTTTTAGGCTTTAGTTTAGGTTAAGTTTAATTTATAATGAATGTATTCCCTAGTTTTTAAGTATTTTGAATGATTGTAATTTATTTAATGATGCAAATTGTTTAAATGTTGTCTTTATTCATTTCCACAACATACATGGTAATTACAAGGAGAGATACTTATTAAACATTAACATGCAGCTTAAATTAAAAGATAAACTAACGATATGAACAAAGAAATAAAAACATAAAAGGACATAACCATGTGTCGTGGCAGAGAATTGGCGCTGGCTCAGCATGATGATGCGGCAAGCCACATCGGAGATATTCTGCCAGGACCTTACATAAAAGTTTGTGCAACGCTTTATGACGTACCTTATGTACAAGTTCAAGTAGTATTTGTGTAAGTGTTGTGTTAGTATAATTGTGTATATATGCGAGGCGCGGCAATATCTTCTATTTGTTATCTATTTAATTAGTTATTTTACGTGAAAAAAATATAGTGACATAAGTTACATTTTTATTTTAATAAACATCAAAAAGGAAGCAAGGGAAATTCAGCCTTTATCTTTTTGTTCGTTTAAAAGGTGTAGACGATATTTGTTTTTGAAACTAAGTTTGTTTCGTGAGCGACGAATCGGTGGAGAAATATTGTTCCAGCATTTATTTGCATGGTACCGAAAACTCCCCCTAAAAGCAGCGGATCTGTGCCTGGGAACCAGTAAGACGGCCGCTCGTGACGTTTCATTTCATTTCATTTCATTTAATCCATTGTTTTATCATGTTCATCAGTACATAAAGATCTTATTTTTAGACTTAGTAGGTACATGATACCCTGTTAGGGCATACAATATGGGACATGTTACTTAATCCTAAATAAAAATTACAATAATAAAATTATCATGCAACACTTGGTTTAAACTAAATTTAAACTTGAGAGCAATTACTAAGTTAGTTTATAATTATAACAAGTCGTGCATGTCAACATAATTACGTATATGCCAATGTTTTACATTAGAGAAAATATGTAGATAAATTCAATTCATTCTCAGTAAATATAAAATTAAATGTTTTATGTCATGTTCGCTAAAGATTGATCCTTAAAAAATTCGTCTATGGTATAATAACATTTCTCAATAAGTATCCTCCTTAATTTATTTTTAAATAACTTAATGTCGCTGAATTGTTTAACAGTATCGGGAATTTTTTGCATTATTTGGACACATCGATAGAAGGGACCATTTTTAACCATGACAAACTTGCTAGGCGGTAAGATAATTTGATTTTTCCGTCTACTCTCGGGTTTGAATACTTCCGTTCCGTTAAATAAGTGGGGGTGGCTCCTGACAAATACTGCTGCCTCCATAATATACATAGAGGGTAGTGTTAATATTTTAAGGTCTCTAAAATGTTGTTGACAACTATTTGGAATACGTGTATTGGTTAGAATGCGAACACACGTTCTAGGTTGGTGGTGGGTATTAGAAAGCCATACGAGTTTTTTAAAGAGATAGGAGGGCTGTTTCGTTTGGATAGTGTCAAATAGCAGGCATGCAAACATAAGTCCTTGCCTACCGGCCATTTTTAACGTATCCGAGCTATTTAGGTACGGTGTGATGTGCGTCCTAGGAGGTATTTTGAAGCAATATCGCGCACAAGCATTTTGTACTCTTTGAATGAGACGTTGAGAACGAGCCAGAAGGCATGGGCTATATGCAGTGAGACAATAATTAATTTTGGATAAAACCAAGGATTCACAGAGTCTCAATCGAAAGTCGACACTGAAAAAGTTGCGGATGTTATATAAAAGTTTTAAGCGATATAAATAGTTTCGAACAGTTTTTACCACGTGATTTTCAAAGCGCAGATTTGTGTCAAACAAAAGTCCTAGATAATAAATACACTAAAGTCAGACCAAGCTAACTGCACATACTTTGACAAAGACAGAGAGTGGAAGTGTCAGCTTGTCCTTAGTGAAATCGTTGCTTGGCTTCAAAATAATAATTTGATTATAAACCTTAAAAAACCAATATAATGCACTTTAAGCAGAAGGTTCCAGTGCCAACTAATATTAACGAGGTTGAAATTTGTGTATTCCTAGGCATTACCATAGATAGCAATTTAAAATGGAAACAACAAGGTATAGATATTTGCAAAGCAGTCAACAAGGCAGTATATACTTTACGGAACCTCTCGAAACTTGTAAATCGAAAAACATTAATTAGTGCGTATCATGGGCTCGTAGCATCGAAATTGCGTTATGGTGTTATTTTATGGGGTCACTCAAGTTATACAGAACATATTTTTAAAGCTCAAAAAAAATGTATTCGTGCATTGCTGAACTTGAAATACAGGGAAAGTTGTGTTCCCGCTTTTAAATATTTAAAGATTTTAACTTTTCCTTCAATGTACATCCTAGAAATAGCTCTATTTGTAAAAAGCAACCAGCAACTATTTATACTCGCATCGCAAGGGCGCATGTTGCCTGTGAGAACCCAATATGAGCGCAAGTTACGAGCTCCACAAGGCAATACAGCCCTTTTTAATAAATAAATAATATTCTTAAAATGGCCCCTATTATCTATAATAAGATACCAAATGACATTGTAATACAAAAAAAGCTGACGGAATTTCCAATTAGAAAATGTTGTTATTCAATCAATGATTTCCTGAACGACATAGATAATTAATATTATTATTATTTTTTTAAATGAACTGTTTCTCAAAATTCAAAAATTCAAAATTCAAAAATTTATTCTGCAAGTAGGCCTCAAGGGCTCTTTTACAAGTCAATACAACATTTATAGTAACATCATATAGTGACATGAAAAATACATAGGTAACAACATTTATAAATACAACAGCCAATACCTGGGCCCTTATTCGACATGCTAAAAGTGACGTTTCGTGTTGATTTCCATTTGATGTGAGAAATATTGTGACTTGTCGAATTGCTATTATCACCACCTGTCAGTGAACAATATCCACACTAGAGGCGGGGCGTTGTACCGGAATAGTTTTTGGAACAGGTTATTTGTAATAGACTACTTTTAGCTTGTCGAGTATTTAAAAGTACGGACTTTGATTTCTGAAATAAAACAAGTATGAAACTTTTATCACCTCGTACCTCCATTCTTACCGTTACTTTAGGTAAAATAAAATTTTGTTAACAGATGGTCTTCTGGGTGTCTGTTGTATCTAAAAATAATGTAATAATATATAACAAAAATATGACAATAGATTCATAGCCTTCACTCAAAACGTCACCATATTTCCGACCCTTACCGAAATAATAAGTCGATATTTGTATAAATAATCCTTATTTGTAAGACGCCTAAGCACGGCAAATACGTAAACTGCCTATTGGGGGTCATACTCGTAAAACTGGTATTTTAGACGTACTTTTGGTACGAGTAACAGAGACGTACTTTCGGTACGCAGTCCCAGCTCTAGTCAGGATTCTAGTTGTCAAATATAAGCGTGTCGAATACGTATTAGTTAACTGTCAAATGAAATTAGATCAACGGTAGACTTTTTTGTCGATGGGTATGGCTGCCATGTTTGGATTTATGACATTTAAAAGGGGATCCTAAGGCAGAGAGTAGTTTTACCTGTACGATTTTGATTCTTCTACTGGACGCAAGATGGAGTTAGCTGCCAAATTCCGATCAGGCTGACGCAACTAGGAAGAAAAAAGTTTTGTATGGAATTTGTTTCGCAAATCATTGCCAACGAAGAAAAAGAAAACGTCAGTGCTGTTTATTCTGTCAAGTTTACATCAAGTCTACTGTCAGCCTAATTGCTTTGTTTGTTTTGAAGGCTTCAATGTTTTGTTCGGGTATTTCGTGTAATTTCTTTATTGTTTAGTGCAAAAATCGAAAATAGTCAGCCGTGATCAGAGTAAAGAGCGAGTTTGTTACAATGCCAGCGAGAAAACGGTTTACTAAGTGTGAAATATGTTGCAAGCGAGCCACTCGAGAAAATCACGAAAAAAGGGGTTTTATGGCGAAATTTCCCTTGGATGTAGACTGGTAAGTATTGCTTTAGATACTTTTGACCTTATTTTGGGTCAGCAGGCTATAAACACATCGAAAATTAGATATTTTACATTATTTTTCGTTGTGAACTAGGGATGTGCTATAACTATCGATAACTGTAGTTTTATTTGTATATCAGTGTAAATAATTAAATTAAATGTGTGAAATTTCCTTAGAACTAGCATGCAATATGACCATAATTAATTCGTCGAAGATTAATAATGCATAAATTATCTATTATTTATGCATTAATGGTCATTAGTTAACATATTTTTTTTATCTAGTGATTATTTAATATATTAACCTAAAATGTAAGAAAATTAATCTCTGTTTTTATGATAAATAAAGAAATATTATAGGACATTATTACACAAACTGACTTAGTACTAAAGTATGAATGGCATGTGTTGTGGGTACTTAGACAACGATATATATATATATACCCACAACACATGCCATTCATACTTTAGTACTAAGTCAGTTTGTGCAATAATGTATATATATATGTACATAGACCTAATTTATAAGTATTTATAAATACATAGAAAATACCCATGTCTCAGGAACAAATATTCATGCTCATCACACTAATAAATGCCCGTTCCAGGATTTGAACCTGGGACCATCGGCTTCATAGGCAGGGTCGCTGCCAACAAGGCCAGACCCGTTCTCATGATTAACAGACATATAAATACATAAAATTAAAGCATTGATAAAGGGTTGTTGATAACTGGATGCCGAAAAACATGATTTATAGATGCATATTAGCGCGAAATAATCAGTTGATCATCTCATTAGCAAACACATGGAATATAAACTGTAGATAAAGTCATGTTTTTCCAAGGCTGTATGTTTTCAGATGCAGGCAGTGGGCCAAATTTGTTGGGAACGAAGACCTGATACATCTTCCCATAGAAAAGTTACATTTATTCAAACATGTATGTGCACATAATTATGAAAATCAAGCATTTAATAAAATAAAAACACACGACTTAAAAACTGTATTAAAATAATTCGGGTCCACATTAAGCCCGACCAGATAGTAGTCCAATTAAGAACTATCCACTATATAACATACAACTTAAATGTGGACTCGATGCTAACCTGATTTCGAGTACAAAATTTGTAGACAGGAGCCTATGTTTCAACCCTCCCCATTTTATCGATATCGATAAGAATCGTAAGCGTGTAGCGTACTATACTATTTAAATCGCTTATGTTGGTACTATGGTTCTTTGACAGTTCTTTGTCGTACATTTTGGTAATGATTTGCGAAACAAACTGATTCCACTCGCTAGTATCGAAGTCTAATTATATGCTAGAAGTAGTAATTATATGCTCTTTGACAATGACATGCAGTTGCGTCGATGTAGATCTATCATAAAACGTACATGTGACGCATGTGACAATTGTCCAGGATGAAAGAACTATCTTGACAATTAACATAAAGCAATACAATACCACAAAATGTCAACAAGAAAACAGATTTATTATAAAAATACAAATTATATACAAAGCTTCATTTTAAAACCAATGGTCGTGGGTTCTAACCCCGGCTCTTAACAATGTGCATCTTGTAACATGTACCGATTGCTTTTCAGTAAAGTAAAATATATTATCATGAGGAAGATGGAGTAGCCCCAATAAGGTATATTTTCCCCTCTGGGTTAGAAGGTCAGACAGTAGTGAGACAGGGAGATATAGTGAAGAATGCGGAAAAACAAGCATTTATTGTGTTGTTAGGCTAGTTCTTTTTTTCAAAATTTGAAAACGACCGCAACAGCATGCTCAAAGCCCCCTGTGAGTCAGAATCTGTTAAATTCAGGCTTAAGACGAAACAGGAGCTGAGCCCGTACACAAATTTGATATTTTTAGGTAAAAGGTAAAAAATATCGCCGTCGCGCTGACGAGTGTGGCACCCCGTACCTAGCTATCCCTTGTGTGTGTACCAACAAACCAAATTTTAGACAAATATGATACGTCTTCTTCTTCTTTGTCGTTGTACTCTTTGCAGAGCGTCGTGGTCAACTGCTGATATCAGGCGCAGATGTTGCTTGCCGTACGATTTCTCGCCATTTTTCGCGGTTGGGGGCCATTCTGGCAAATGCGTTCAGGGGACCCTTCATGGCAGATTTGATTTGGTCAGTCCATCGCATAGGTGGCCTTTTGCGTGGTCTTTTTCCGTTTGCTCTACCCTGCACCACTAGACGCTCTATGGAGTCGTTGTTCCTCCTCGAGACGTGACCGAAAAAACTGAGTATGCGGGTCTTTACGAGAGTCGAAAGGCGCTGCTTGATACGGAGTTCTTTAAGGATGGAGACATTAGTCCGAAACTCGGTCCAGAATATCCCCAGCATTTTCCTCCAGCACCATATTTCTAGGGCGTCTATCGTCTTTTCCTCTGTCTTTCGGATAGTCCAGGTCTCCGCAGCGTATAAGAATATAGGAAAAACGAGGGCCCGTACAAGCCAAACCTTCGTGGTGTTTGTGACGTTTCGGTGATACGTAGCCTATACGTAAAAACTAGCCAAGACAAATCCTTTATAATTTCAGGATTTTCTACACAGCACAGAACATGGCACCCATATAGATCTCAATTCCGTTGTCGGCGAGTCAACAACGACACATATTCTTAATATTGAACTTAATTGGCTCTCATTTCACATTTATGTTTTAAATTAATTATAGGCATAGACATACCATATCCTATTGTAAGTACAAAGTTTCAGAGCAATCTAGCAAGTCATTTTAAAATGAGAGCGTAACTACATTTGTATGGAGAACCGAATTTGCTGCGGACGCACAATGTAGCATAATCGGATTAGGACCAACCTCGAAATCTCTGTAACAGTCATGAAATTTATTATGTATATAAATTAAAGGCCCCTTTTTCATGCCCAAACCATTTAACATTTGGGGACCTCGAGGAATCCGAGCCATCTTGGAAAATGTGTACCATCAACACAACAGTCAACATTAAAACTTATTAAATTCTTCACAAAAAAGTCCTCGATATCTTTGCTGAACAATACATCTTGTTATAGAGAATACTTGCTGAATCTAAGTTTAACGCTTATACACTTCCAGGGGACATTCTCTTAAAAGGAAACTCGGAGGAATATGAATTCTATTTTTAACTATACATTTGTACGTGGTCTACCCCAATATTAACATTTTACTCTACTGTGACTAAACCAGAAAGAAGGGTTATGGGTGTAAGTACTGATGATTCAGTACACCCAGTAGCTAGGTATTAGGATACTGGACGGATTTTTTTAAATGACGTATCGTTAAATTTCTCTTGCCATTCACAACCTACTTTTACTTGTTCTATTAAAGAAAAATCAATACAGCCGCCTTGAGAGGACTCCGAATATTAAATCATATTTTTTCTTCTAGCGCCTAAACTATTGAGCGGAGTACAGTAAAACAGACATCAGTAGATCCACAGTTAGTATACAAGTGCTATGCAATACAAAGTTACTAAAATTAACGTAAGAAAAAAGTTTAGGGCTAAATAATACGTCATTTAAAAAATCCGTCCAGTATCCTAAGGTACAGGGTGTCCTGAATCCTCAGTACTTATACCCATAACACTACTTTCTGGTTAAGTTGCAGTCAAGTAAAATATTGATATTGGGGTAGATTATGTACAAATGTATAGTTAAAAGTGGAATTTTTATTCTTACAAGTTTCCTATTAAGAGAATATCCCATGAAAGGGTATAAGGGCTAAATCTGGGTTTAGCAAGTATTTTTTACAGCAAAATAATTTTTTTTCGCAAAGATGTCTAAAACTATTTTATGTAGAATTTTATAAGCTTGAATGTTGCCTTACACGATTATTGAATAAAGAACGTTAGATTTAGCGTAAAACGCGAATTTCTCCTGGATGGTCCACATTTTCCAAGATGGCTGCGGTTCCTCGAGGTCCCCAAATGTCAAATGGTGTGGGCATGAAAAAGGGGCCTTTAAGGGGCGTATATACATACCAAATTTCATGACTGTTCAGACATTTCGAGTTTGGTCCTAATCCGACTGTGCTAATGCCACTATGTACGTAAACTGTAACTGTACTGCGGACTCAACCTTCACGTTATAATTTTTTAAGTATTAACGTTGACATAGTAACGAAAATAATAAACACGTCAATTGAAGTAAACAATATTATTATATGCAAGAAAATTTTGCAAAATAGGTACATTAATGATTAATATGTAAAACACCATTAATTATTGAATTAAAATTATGATTTTGTGTTAAAAAATATGAGACCAATTATACAGCCCGACTACACGGGCTACATATTAAAAATGATTATCATGGAAACAGTAAATATACACAGGTGAACAAAGTTATAGTAAAATAGGTGCATAATTTCAGAGCTTGCCTGGCCCACCTGTACCACCTACCATGACCACGGCCGTCTCCTACTATTATTTTTTTCTAATACCTATGGCCTTACTAGCGAATAGTATTCCATGTTCTTGATCCAGAATTTAAACCCTTAACTACATATTTGTGGCACTTGGGGTTGAATTTGAAACTCTAGGGCACTAGCGTGGCTCTATGAGAGCGCCTTATATAGGCTTCTGGTGACCAGAGGATCAGCATTGTTAACCAGCGCGGAAATGCACCCAGCCTTCTGGGCACCCTACCGAGCGACCAGAATATAGGGCAAATATTTTATGTATACGTTTTTGACTTAAGTGTTTTTATCATGTTTTATATTTAAACTTACAGATGTCGAACTACCAGCAAAGTTTTTGAAGAGGTGTAGTTTTTATATTTCCTGGTACCAAACTGATACAGGAAATTGGAACATCAGTAAATAATCTACACCGAAGACAATGAAATATAGTCACATAATACTTTAATGTTTTATTTTATTAAAGAAATCGGTAAAAAAATGTGTTAACTGAAAAAGATACATTTTATTTTATTTGTAGTTGAATAACAAAATATGTATTTAATCTCCTTTTAACATAGGAATTCTCTTTGTGTAGGTACATATAAATATAATAGGTACTTAGGTCTTGGTAAGTAATATAGACAGTACAGTAGGTCTTATCTTAATAATTTGAGATCTCATACATGCGTTCCGATATATCTGATGGCGACTGTACATACAATGGGGTCGCGTATACGAGTACAAAGAGCATTAAAATAGTTGTTGATAGACCAAGTGAGCGAGCTACTATGGTACCTATCTTTATATCAATTTTATGCATTATGTAATAGCGCAATACAGAATTTTTTTTTGACAAATGTAGTATTATTTTTATAGTAATAAAGGTTATTCATGAACCATCTCGTAATTTTAAAAAAACGGACTTTATCTCTAAATCATATGCCTTATATTTACAGATGTGTTAGGTTACAACTTGGTTCGTGAACGTGGTTTAGAAGCAACTTGAGACTGGGTGCGGAGTAAATTGCATCAATTTTTTTTACAATTTTGAGCGTTTATAGGAGAATATGTGGAGCGAGCATTATTCGACGTGTAGGTGTGGGTTCAAAAAAAAGATCGCATGTCAATAGTTCTTTATTGTCGTTAAAATTCAATTAATAATCGCCTTTATCGACCATCAACTGTGTGGTCACTTTTTAATTGATTGACGTTGTCAGGTACAGTTTCACTACTCGCCGCCGCATTGTTCATAGCGCATTACTTATCCTATCGAATACAAGATGTCGCTGATTCCTGTAAACTTATGTTTAAAAAAAAAAGACGCTTTACTCTATGCCATATATTGTAGGAAAGGAAGGGTATTCCCTGTCGTACGTCAAAAAATCCAAGATGGTGCCCAAGCCCATGGACAAAAAAGTCTAGCAATAAAATCAACACTTGTCAAAATTTGACATTAGCAATCCACAGTCAGGTGACAATCAAATCAAACCGAACCACTTCGAGTTCAGAGCCATTTCAAACTATATAGTATTAATAAACAAAGTTGATTTTTGTATGATTATTTTTTCTATGAATGAGTTTTGATTGTTCCAAATGATAATATCCACAGTTGATAGAATCAACACTTGATACAATCAACATGCGATAGAATCAAGTGTTGATTTGATGTGGACGCGAAATTTGACAGTTGTGCATCTCGAATAAGGCCCCTGGGTAAACATTACATTATAATAATCTTAAAATAAATAATTAATACAATACAATAGAGATGTATAGTCTCTATGGTTAAAAACACATTAAATCTGGAGATTTAAAAGGTCCCCAATGTCAGAGTACTAATACTAATAAAATTTGGAGGTGTAAAGTCTCTCCAAGTGTCAAAATAAAATTTATACTAAATAAATAAACCGCGTCTGGACTGTTAAACTAGCAGTCTCATAAACTAATGCTACATTCTGTACATAACTAGTATGTACCAAGTCAAGTATATTATACAATATGACAGAGACGTATAGTCTCCACGGTTAATACATTAAGTTTGGAGATGTATAAGGTCCCCACGGTCTGAGAAAAATAATAATACACAATAATAAGATTTGGAGGTGTAAAGGTTCTCCAAATGTCAAAGAATAAAAAAATAAAAAATTGTATGAAATACATATTTCACGTCAAGAGACTGTTAAGCTAACAATCTTAAAACTAGATCTACAGAATACATAACTACTATGTATTTAATATGTCAATGTCATCATCAAAATAACTAAAACATAACAAACATTAATACATAAGGTTGAACAGCTAGAAACAACAGCGCCATATGCCTCTCCGGGACACTGCACGCAAAACTATTACAGGTTTTGAGAATGGATACTTGGCCATGATTCCGTGTCTCCCAAGTAGTCATCTATTTTATAGTATCCCTTTTTGAGAAGTGCATTTTTGACGTATTGCTTGAATGAAGTATAGGGCAGGTTCCATGCCTCTAAGGGTACTTTGTTATAAAATGTTACACAGTTTCCCATGAACGATTTTTTAACTTTCTGTAGACGAAACTTGGAGACTACTAACTTATGTTTATTTCGCGTATTATAACTATGGATATCGGACAGTTTCTTAAAGGACTTCATATTCTTATGCGTATACATTATCACATCTAGTATGTATTGTGAAGCTACTGTGAGAATATCTATTTCCTTGAATCGTTCTCTCAGTGAGTCACGAGAAGCCATGTTATAAATAGATCTGATTGCCCTCTTCTGAAGAACGAAGATGGTTTCTATGTCAGCTGCTTTGCCCCACGCCAGTATGCCATAAGACATAATACTGTGAAAGTAACTGAAGTAAACTAGGCGAGCTCTCACATTTCAACTGTAATTTTTTTTTTTTATATAGGTATATTAGATTTTTTATGTTATGTAAATTGAATATCGTAATATGACATCTCACAATTGATTGAATGTATTAATTCGTTTTCAGATTTTTTTTTTTGCAAGTTTGGTTGTGATATTTCTAAGAATATTATTATAGTATTTTATGCAACAGTTGTATAAGAAGGGTCAAAAAAGGCGAGTGGCGTGAGTTACAATGTGAGCCGGAGCCGAAGGCGTAGGCGAACATTGTAAAGGAATACGCCACGAGCATTTTTTGACCTACTTATACAACGTTGCATACAATATTTTTCCTACGAGTCAACAAAAATAAATCTTAATTTAGGTAAACAAAGCAAACCTATATAGCCAAGCAAGACGCGCGAGCATACCTTGTTACGCGCCCAGCCCGCCCCGGGCCGCGGCCGGCCGGTCAGCGACACCTCGTAACTCATGGCGCCCTGGTAGTTGCTACTTGCTAAATTAAATGTTTGGACAGTTTTTTCTCAATTTTGGCCACCGTAGCCTACGGAGACTAACAAACAACGCTAAGCGGTCTTCGTAGTCTATGGGTGTTGCTATATTACGGGTGTCACATGCGTGTTTATGACTTATGAAGTAATTATTTGTACTATGCATCCAAATGAATATTTTAAGTTGGCAGCAATGCACTTAGTTTAAAACTGTATTCGTTTTGGTTTTGTTAGGTTGGTAGCCATTAATCGCAGTAACGTTATAGCGATTAAAAGCACAAGAGCTTTTATGAGGAATAGACAATATAGACTTTTCTTGAAACCTTTTATGTATGTTCTTATATTCGTGTTAATGAATGCATAAATGACAGATAACAGTAGAGGAGTAGGAAAATATCATAGTATGCATGCAGCATGTTATTTGTTATGATATTGAATTTGTCCATCCGCATTTGTGGATAAAACATAGTGATCGAAATGTATTTAATCGTACCACCTATACACCTATGTTGAACAAATAAAATTCTGATTCTGATTCAGCATTTGCATCAAATTTCTGTGCATGTATGACTTTTATAACAGCACTTCCACACTCTGCCACTTTAAAGTCAGTGCAAGGTGCGAAATTAGCTTGGCTTAGCTTTTACTCGCTGTTCAAAAAGAACGACATTTGTTTACGTGCATACCTTATTTTGTTTTATAAAAAAATAATAAAAATCATATCTCAGAAAATAACAGAGATAGGAAGCTGAAACTTACAGGAAATAATACTTGTCATGAGGGCTCTTAATAAAAAAAATACTGTAAACATTTCGTGGAAAGGCCGCTTTTCCATGAAAACACGGTTACGATTTTTACTATGAAACGAAATGATGTCTTGAAAATTCTTTATTGGTAAAATTGTTCCAATAAGTAAAAAGAATTTTAAATTAGTTACTCAAATAAAAGTTTAAAGCAATAGCTCACACGACACACTGCCCGAATCTATTTTTCTATAGATCACGTTCAAAAACTTACTGTACCTCGATAGTTTCATTTTGTTTGTAAACATACATGTTCACACTTAACATAACACTACATTTAATTTATAAAATAGTAGGTAGGCACCTCTTACGCATGGCCCTGTCCGATATAGGTTCTATTTATTTGATCTGACTGTACTTATATTCCATCATTCTTTATTATCGCTAATTATAATCAAATTTGCGCATAGGAGACAAAACAAATAAATAACTACCTACTTACTTATAAAAACAACTCCCCAAATTCCAATGTTGGTACGTACATTCTAATAAGTTGAAATACGGTACACTTCTCACCACACGTCACTTCACGGTGTCAAATGTGAACCTGGTAAATAATTCGGGTAAGTATATGTACATACCTACACCAATCGAATCTACATAAGTACTTGATTTGAGTATAAACCAAACATCCCGTTGACGTCAAAGCTTATTTAAATTAATTTACTTATTGGAACATTAGCATGCATTTCTTAAAGTTTTGGTACAGGTCATAATACTTTATGAAATTATCTATTATATAATTTATATAGGTACACTTAATAAAAAACCGGACAAGTGCGAGTCGGACTGATGTTCCAAGGGTACGTACCAAGTACGTACGTCGCGCAATTTTTTACGTTTTTTTCTGGAAATGAAAGGTCTTGAAAACTCGAAAGGGTCGGAGTCGGATCAAAAACCAGATGTAACAGAAAGTGTTATGTTGCTGTGACTTAGATTTTTATACCTATAATAGCTATATGCATAGATTCTATATCGATGTTTAGTTAAGAAGGTATTACTTGTAATTGAATGTACCACCGACAGAGATGGCGCAGGTTTTGCGCTAGAAACCACGCATTCGAAGCTAAAATAAACCTTATGCGCGGTATTTTCTTAGTAATCTCATCAGTCCATCAAGAAAGTGGTGTCATTTGATAGCTTACTTCACAAGCTGTAAAAAATTAAGACTGGGATTATTCAGAGATATTTTAAGGTACAAAACTGATGCAAAGTAGCTGAGATAGCAGGATCAAATAAAGAATAATAGTACAAGTGTCTAAAAGCGTAGGCCAAAGACAGAACTGCATGAATGTAGTGCTCAAACACAGAACAATAGCACAAGTACCTCATTGATCAATAGTACAAGTATCATTGCGGCTGTGTGCCAAATATATAAAGCGTAGCCGCATTTTTTTCTATAGGCCAACTTACGCTTGAACAATAAAGGCGTGCCACTCTCAGATGCTTTAGGACTTCGTTCCTCGCAGCTCGGCCTTCGGCCTTCGCAATTAAGTTACTTACCTGGATCATTATTCTGTGTTTAAGCACTAATCTCCCGCAGCTCGGCCTTTGGCCTCGCCTTAAATATTTGTGACCAATTTCCGGTCAAGTTGTTAGGTAGGTGCTGTAGGTATACTATAGAGTCAGACCAAGATAACTTGGCAGCGATTTTGACAGTCTAGACATTGCAACTGTTACTTTAAACGTCAAACTGCTATGAAATTATGACGTTTACTTAACACTTACATGGGCTGGGCTATCAAAATCGCTGCCAACTTAGCTTGGTCTGACAATGACTATATATACAACTGATATATATAGGTATATTATATTATATTGTATGATATATATATATATATATATACAATCTTTACCTGTATTTAGTATATGTACAATAATAGTTTTAAGTTTCTGCTTATTTGTACGTCACTGGTTTTTGTAAATAAGTAAATGAGGCTTGGAATTAAATAGGTACAGGCGGTATTGCCTTTGCGCTACGACATGGGATTCTTCAAGAATCAAGTATTTAGGATTCTCAAGGGTCGGCAACGCTTAAGTGGCTCATATGATATTGCTTATGTCCATGGGCGACGATGATCGCTTCCCATCAGGCAGCTCGTCTGCTTGTTTGCTATAACGGAAAAAAAGGATCCGAACCAAAGTTTAGGATCGCACATTGTTACAGTCCTTTCTTCTACTCTTAAACTCAAGACACACGACTGCAGCTGTTTATTTTAGGTACTATTTTCGCTGCTGAAATGAAAATTGCGTGGGCTTAAGTTCGGGATTCATAGACGTTAAGGCCAGTGACGATTTTTTATTTATTTAGGTATGGCTCTCGTACGAGAAGGATATTAATTCTATTAATTTGTATAGGCACATATTTTATTCATTGTTAGAACCAAGTTTCATCTACGGCAGTTAGCTGGCTACACAGTCGTGGTTAAGTATACTGCGTTCCCATTAAAGATAAGGTATATAGCACGCATATTCAAGCGTTCATGTAAATTAATAATAGCTATTGATTGAATCGGTTTTCATAGATTTGATTTTCTACGTTAATAGTAAGAGAATAAAGTCGACATTTAAAATACGCCGCCCAAGAATGTTGTACCTGTTTATGATCAGGTAGAAAATAAAATGTATAAAATCTTGCGATCCCAAACTAGAGGTAGGTAACCATTTAAGAGCGTACTCCCATCTTAAATGCCGGCAACGCACTTACAACCCCTCTGGTGTTGCAGGTGTCCATGGGCGGCGGTAATCGCTTACCATCAGGTGATCCGTCTGCTCGTTTGCCTCCAGTATCATAAAAAAAAAATTACAGAGGAAGCAGGAAGATCCCAAAGATGTAAAGTTCATCACAGTTGTTGACATTTAACAACATCAAGCCTCATCAACCACGACACTTCCCCGTGTCTGTACCTAAATACCGGTTATGTTAACATAACGACTGTACGGCCAGTTCTTATACTAAATTGATCATTAGTTTATAATCTGTGACGCAAATTGAATGGAAATTTATGATGTTGTGTTGGTTACAGGTTGATTAGTTGTATGTAAATTATTCTATAGCTGCCTGAAAATTTGGTGTAAATATGATTATCCCAGTGTAGAATGTTATTCATGAATTTCATAATTGTTGTTTATATCGTCATCCTCCATAACACTTTTTTTGACTGGATTTGCAACACCTACTAATATTGTGTACATTTATCGATTTCTGCTACCTAAAGGTTGTCTGGAAGAGATCGCATTTTAGCGATAAGACCGCCTATTGTTTAGCTCTACTTCTGATGTTGTTTTCTCTCTGTATTGTGTTTATTGGGTGTGTAATAAAGAGTATTTGTATTGTATTGTACGCCGGCAGTCCACAAAAGTTCCAGTGCCACAGGCCACTATGATTTTTCATTAGTTTTAATTTACTTTACACTCACGGATTCGAGCCGATCGTGCAGTCTAACGCAACTAGCTGCGACCAATCGCGTGCGTGATGCGAACTCATCAACCAATCGCGTTGTGGCGTTAGACTGCACGATTGGCTCGAATGCGTGTGCGTGACACCGCTGTACTGGCCCTATTCTTATTGCCCGTACGGCCCGTCCTTAGATATATGTAAATGTAAAAATCATTTTCACGAGAATTAGTCTACCTGACAAGTTCTAAATGGTGAAAAATAGAGATACTACTCGTAAAAATACGTGTGATCCCATATTAGATTCGGAATGATAGATAGGAAAATGTATTCGAAGCGTTTATTAGCACAAAAAAAAAAAAACAAAAGTTATAGACAAAAATGCGAAAAAATTCTATATTTATTTTTACGCCAATATCTCAAAAAGTATTGATATTTAAGAAACCTAAATAAAATATTATCAATGAGGAGGAAATTTTCAATAAAAATCCTTACTTGCAGATTAGGCAATTGTTAATCAACTAAATTTTCTCGAACTTCCTTCTTAAAAATGTTTAAATAAGTATCGTAAAAGGTTTTCGCTTCGTAGAGCCCTTCTTACATATCTCTTAGATTATAATATTGTTATATATTTTACAATTTTATCTTCATTCTTTGTTAATTTACACTAATATTCAAAAATGTGTTTTAAACAAAGTACTTATACATTTTTAGAAAACTTTTATTATGTGATCTTATTACGTATGTATTTATAAAGGGCTCCACGAGGCGAAATATTTTTACGCCAATTATTGTAACATTTTTTTTTAACTTACCATAAAGACGATAATGAATAATTGCCTAACTTGTTGAAAAAATGACTTTCAGATAAATTTCTAACAGGATCACATTCTTCGATATGTTTAAAATGCACCAATATTTTATTTTCAAATTTTTAATCCTTTTAAAGTAATATTTAATGTTACTTACTCACGTCTCGAAAATGAGGCGCGGAGGTCTATGTTCTGCGTTGAATATAAATTATAAATAATGGAGATACAGTTCTGCAAGGATATTGGAAATTTCCTCCTCTTTAATTAACAATATTCTATTTAGAATTCTTAAATATTAATACTTTTTGAGATATTGGCCAAAAAAAGAAATATATTCTTTTTTCCGCCTTTTTTGTCTATATAACTCTTGAATTTTTTGGGTGCTAATAATTGTATTAAGCTTCGAATACATTTTTCTGTACATCATCCCGAATTCAATGAGGTATTACACGTATGTCTAGGAGTAGTATCTCTATTTTTCACCATTTTGAACTTATCGAGTAGACTAAGTAACCCACATAATAACACCGTTAATCACAGCAATTTGTCGCTGCGCTTAGGGTTTCCATACGTCTGGATTTCTTTGTCAAGATTGCCAAGTCCCCCGGCAGCGATTTTTAAAAACCTCAAGTAATCAGTAGAAGCTAGCTAAATGTTTGGAGTTGGGCAGAGGAAACGGGAGATTATATTGTACTGTAGCTGTAACACGTCATGACAAATTTATGGAAGTAAGTATAGAAACATGAGTTAGTGGTTACAATATTGTGTCCCATACAGACATTTGATCCTCGCAACAAACCTGTTCGATTGATACCAAATAATAATAAAAATGTCAACTAGCCTATTACGTAATCTCTAATTGATATATCTATCTATTACGTTAGGGATGCAGCCGAAGTGGAGTATGTCAGTGAAACAACTTATCTAGTAATTGTCCGATTCTACCCTCATGCAGCTCGGCCTTCATCCTCACACCGACATCAAAACAGGTGTTTTAGGGCCGGAATTTCTATTTCAAGCTGAATTAAACTAAAGGGAAGGTCTAGTTTTCTTTTAAAACATATCTCAATATTCTCAAATGATAAAATTAAACACCTACAGATTAGTTATATGAAAACCGTAAAATGCTGCAACTTTGCCATTTAAGCTCAATTTTGCCTATTTCATTTCAATTACGATCTCTCGAATTTGCTTAGTTTTTTCTTGTTTTTTATCATTTGATAGTAATTTTCATTATTCTGGCAACACATATTTCATATTTTTACAATGGCAACTCCATTGTTGCTCCGCCAGTTACGTATCATAAGTCGGCGTGAGGGGCAACATTTTTTTAGTGTCTCGCAACTTTTGAATTTTTATCTACGAAAAAGGTGTTTTTTGAGAAGTGGTAACGTCCCAGGGTAAGTAAAGACTGTCTATTTCCCGTAGGTTTAATATTTTCAAGAAAAGGACATGATTTCAGCATAATAACGTACTAGGCAATATTGGGCAGTGTTTTGGAAACTTGAATGACACAATTTTGCCTGGGTCTAGGGCTGTCACTAGCTGAATTTTATAAATGTACAGAAAAGAGTAAAAATAAGCTTGCCTAAACTGCTTAAATTAGTTTATTTTAGCTTTTTATTAACTTGCAATGTTTGTTTGTTTAAGTCAAATTTTGCAAGTCGATTTTCACCGACTTTCTGTGTGGGTACCTATGTAGATCTGCTGACAATGCAATAATAAACTAACGTTAACAAAAAAAACTTATGGGTATTAAAATGAAAATTATAAAAAAAAAACTTATTGCAATCTGTTATTATATTTCTATTGTAGTTACTTGTAATTGTATATTTATTGTATTATAATTATGTTGTATGTTTACAATCAATTTTCAACCACTTATTAGCGACCAATTGAGGTGTTTGACATACTTATGTAACTTGGGTGACAATGCAATGTTTATGGTACCATCGAGATGGTCTGATGATGGAGACCGAAAATAGCAACTTCTAAACTACACATAATAAACCCACTGTGTTTAGGCTCATTTGATTTGTCTTGCAGTTATCTTTCTTATCGAAATCTGGGTTGTGAGGTGTCAGGTCGATTACAATTGGAGTTCAAAGGTGATGGGTGATTAGAACTTTACAATGAAATAGAACTTTACACTATAATAATGCACTGAAAATTAGCAAAATAGTGTATCTGCAATGTACTTGTAATAAAAAAATTAAAATAAGTTCAAATTATTAAATACTAAAAGAAAAAGAAATCAAACAACATTATATTACATTTGTTTGTTGATTATTTTGTAACTAACAATATAAATAGATTTTTTTAATAACAATATTTTTTTGGCACAACCCTACAGTTAACGATATTTTTGTATAGAAAGTTTGTGGAACCTGCTACAACTTTACCTATTGCATGTGAAAAAAAAAGTATTAAGCTTAAGGCCATAATTTGACTGCCAGGGACAAGCATAATGTCTCATGCACAAGAGTAAATATTATTGCAAATAGCAACACATTATTTATGGAGATATCCGTCTAGGCAAAGTTACGTCTTAGGCCTACAACTTTGCCTGCCACTTTGATTGCTTGTAAATCGGAAATACAGTATGATTAGGTATTAAGATTTGAGTCTTATCTGGTAAGGCATAGGGTATGTTTTCCGACTAATACTCATGAAACTCATAATGAAAAATAGGTTCACAGATATAAGAAAAAAACGTCAAAATCCAGGCAAAGTTGCAGCGTTTTACGGAACTCTAGTAGATTGAAAAACAAAACAACTTTGTAGAGAGGATTTTAATAAATTATTTATTAGAGAGGGTATCATTCCAGATTGCATTAGGACCATACCAACCATCATCATCCATCTTCCTCGCGTTCTCCCGGAATTTTGCCACAGCTCATGGGTCCCTGGGGTCCGCTTGGCAACTAATCCCTAAAATTTGTTATAATAAAAACACGTTACTTCACTTGTATGTTTATTTTTATATAGACATATTTGTTTATAAAAACACCATGGTAACTATCCATAATAATGTAAAGAGTATAGTCAACGTATTGTGAATCCTACCTATTTCTAACACTCCCACTTAGGTAGGATATAACAAAAAAATAATATTAAAAAAAAAAAAATAACACAGAGATAGCTTCTAACACCAGTGATTCCCACTGCAACTTTCATGGTTGTTTAGAATTCAATAAAATAATGATCATAATGACTCCCACTGAATAAAAATGTTCAAATCAGTATTTTGTTTTGAAATCTTATAAATTTATCTTTCGGGAGGGGCTTAGTTAAACCGTCTGCAAGTTGGTCTTCTGTGTTGACATATGTGACGGTTATATCTCCAGCGTCGTACCGTTCACGGACGTAATGGTATCGGACGTCTATATGTTTTGAGCGCTTGTGATATTCTGGATTTTTAACCAGTTTTATAGCGCTCTGGTTGTCTACATATATGTTCAAAGGTTGGCTGCTACTCTCATCGATTTGGTTCAGGAATTGGCGGATCCACATAGCTTCCTTTGTAGCATCACACAAAGCCATGTATTCTGATTCTGTCGTTGAAAGAGCAACTGAAGACTGTCGACGGCTGCTCCAAGTGACAGGTCCACCATTCATCATAAACAGATACCCTGTCGTCGACCTTCTAGACTCTGAATCTGTAGCATAATCAGCATCAGAATATCCAGTAAGATGTGGATCACCACTGCCACTATACAATAAACCAAGCTGTGAAGTGCCTGCAAGATAGCGCATGATTCTTTTTACAAGATACCAGTGGGACGCAGTATAATTAGTCAAGTATCTGCTTGCAACTCCCACGGCGTAGGAAATGTCCGGTCTAGTTGTAGTTGCGAGATAAATCAAACACCCGACAACTTCTCTATATGGTGCATTCTCGTCAATATCATCACAAATAGCAACAGTGCTGGTTTCAATTGGAATGCTCACCGATTTGGCATCATTCATGTTAAACCTTCTTAACATATTCTTAACGTAGTTTGATTGATGAATAAGGATAGTGCCGTTTTCTTTATTCTTCTCCATTTCTAAACCAACAAAGTATCTGGGGTTTTCCTCAATTGTTATTTCAAATTGCTTTCTGAATAAATTAAGGAACATTGAAAGTGTAGATTTCTTCTTAGAGAACAGAAGTCCATCATCGACATAAATTATTAGTATAATTCTTTCATTATCTAGTAGTCCCACATAAACACACGTATCTGCTTGTATGCTTTGAAAACCAATTTGCCTTAGGAATTCATCAAGTTTTTTATTCCAGCACCGTGGGGCTTGCTTGAGTCCATATAGAGAGCGTTTCAATTTACATACTTTCTTCGCATCTACATCAAGGCCTTGCGGTGGCAGCATATATATTTCTTCATCTAGGTTTCCGTACAGAAATGCCGTCTTTACGTCAAACTGGGTCATTTCATACTTTTTATCTGCACAAACTGCAAGTAGAATTCTTATTGAATCGTACCTGGTCGTTGGAGAAAAAGTCTCGCAGTAGTCTATTCCAGGTTTCTGGTCAAATCCTCTTGCAACGAGTCGTGCTTTATAGCGTAAAACTGTGCCATCTGGATTTATTTTCCTTTTAAATACCCACTTACATGTAATTGGTTTCTTTCCGTTTGGTAATTCAGTAATTTCCCAAGTTCCATTTTCTTTTAATGACTTCAGTTCCTCGTCTATGGCATCTTTCCATTCATCTACATCAGGGCTTCTCATTGCTTCTTCGTAAGTGCTTGGTTCTTCAGAAATAATATTGGCCTCATATCGGCTTGGAGCTTTAAGATTTTCTCTCGGTCTCAACATTCTTGTCGCATTTAAGTTTTCTACAGTTGATGTTTCGTTGGTATCAAAGAAAGTGTCCGTCGGGTTACGATTTTCCTCCATAGAAGCTTGACCAGTACCAGTGGCGTTTTCTATTAGAACCAGGTTGCGGGATTCAGTCAAAACATTCTGTTCAAGTTTATCTTCTATTACAAATTGCAGTGGTTGATCATGGTCTCCTTGCTCACCGGAAAACGATGATTCATTGAAAAGCACATTATGTGAAATGTGTACCTTCTTAGTAATCGGATCATATAGACGATAATTGGTAGAGTTCCCGTCATAACCAACGAAAATTAATTTTTTGCTCTTCGAGTCAAGTTTTCGTCTCAACTGGTTTGGTATGTGCATGTATGCGTCACAGCCAAAAATTTTTGTATGATTTACATATGCCGTCTCTCCCGTCCACTCCTGATAAGGTGTCGAGTTCGGCGTTTGTTTGGTAGGAGTTCTGTTTAGAACATATATGGCACAATTGACAGCTTCGGCCCAAAGATGCTTGGGGCGCTTAGAATTCTGGAGCATGGTTCGCGCTGATTCCATAATCGTGCGCATGTCGCGTTCGGCTCGAGGGTTTTGTTCTGGTGTATATGGTGCCGTTGTTTCCAAAGTTATACCAAAGTTACTAAGAAATGCTTTAAATTCATTATTGCAATATTCTCCGCCACAATCTGTATGTAGTACTCTAAGAGGACGTCCAAATTTGTTTTGAATCAGCCGTAGAAACTCCTTGAAGTTTTCAAAGACATCACTCTTGTGTTTTATGAAGAATGCGACTCGATAACCGGTACACGCATCTTTAAACAGAACGAAGTATTTAAAACCAGATATCGAAGGTGTTGACATAGGCCCGCATACGTCTGAATAAATAATTTCGCCAGGGCGGCAGACACGCTTCTCTGTGTCTAGTTTTGTATGAAATGGAAGTCGGTGTTGCTTTCCATAGGCGCATGCCTCGCAAAAAAAATCTTTAAAATCATTTGAAGTAATTCCTTGTAAAGTTCCATTGTTTATCAAAATTTTCAAATAGTTAATGTTTATATGGCAGAGCCTGTCATGCCAAAGTTTTAAATTACTGTCAGCTGTCACAGCATTGACATCTCCAGCCAGAGTTTCATGTACAGCGGTTTTAAACAGCAATCTATACAGATTATTGGGTTGTTTGTGTGCATAAGCTACCAACCTTTTTTCGGCATCCAATATATATACATGCCACTTGACTTTGTTAATGGTGTAGCCTTTGTCAGTTAAAACGCCTTCAGAGATTAAATTTTTCTTAAGTTGTGGAATATACAGTACGTCATTAATTTCAGAGTCGTACCACTGATTATTAAGCAACTTCTTAATATATACTGTTCCTGCCCCTTTAACGTTCAATTCAGAGTTGTCTCCGAGTCGCACTGTTCTTGTTGGGCACTCGTCAAGATTTTTGAAAAAATCGAGTCTGCTGGTCATATGAGCTGAAGCTCCACTGTCTAGATACCAGATGTCGTTGTCTCCAGCTTGTAGATTTTCTGTATAGGTTTTGACCATGAATGCCGAGTACGTCATATTTGCTCCCGAGTTCGATTTGCTGAGGCTTCGTTTTCGCGAATAGCAATCTTTAGCTATATGTCCTTGTTTTTGACAATAATAACAAATGGGGGGCCTTACGAAAGATCTTCTCTCAGGACATGAGTTCTTAGTAACAGTAGCTAAGGCAATGGGATCGGAGATGTCATCATTGCCAAGGCTCGCTTCTTCATCCAGAAGCCTTGCAGTTAAATTATCTATTGTTTGTTTTGAAGCATCCATCGATAGCCATGCTTGTCTAACGTTTCTGTATTTAGCTGGTAGACTGCCGATAATTTTTGTAATAATTGCTGCGTCGCTTATGTTGTCTCCGGCCTCTTTTATTTGCTTCGCTAATGATTCAACTTTTGCGATGTGTTGTGCAACACCATCTTTCTCTTTCATCTTATATGCGTAAAATCGTTCATGAAGAGACATTTTGTTAAATTCAGATTTTTGAGCATAAACAGCGTCAAATTTTTCTATCATCTGCCTCGCTGATATACAGTTTTCAATAATTACCATCTGTTCATATGTCAAAGACGATGTGATTATGAACATTGCGGCCGCATTTTGCCGCTCTCGCAGGTCCGCGGCCACCGGGGGCTCCCCAGTGCCGCCGGTGCTCGCACTCGTGCCAGCCGATCCACTAGAATCACTTTCTATAAACTGTCCTAGGCCTTTCGCCTTCAAAGCGCACTTTAACTGAAACTTCCATTGTAGGTAGTTTTCCGCACTGAATTTCTGCAGCATACCAATGCCCGTTATTTCTTTATCCATCTTAAAGGTGTAAGCCCATAACCGTTATAATAAAAACACGTTACTTCACTTGTATGTTTATTTTTATATAGACATATTTGTTTATAAAAACACCATGGTAACTATCCATAATAATGTAAAGAGTATAGTCAACGTATTGTGAATCCTACCTATTTCTAACAAAATTGACGTAGGCACTAGTTTTTACGAAAGCGACTGCCTTCTGACCTTCCAACCCAGAGGGTAAACTAGGCCTTATTGGGATTAGTCCGGGTTCCTCACGATGTTTTCCTTCACTGAAAAGCGACTGGTAAATATCAAATGATATTTACCAGTCGTTACACATAGTTACATATACATAAGTTCCGAAAAACTCATTGGTACGAGCCGGGGTTTAAACACTTTAAACCCGCGGCCTCCGGATTGCAACTCGCACGCTCTTACCGCTAGGCCACAAGCGCTTCTTAGAGCCATACGAACCATGTGAGTTTAATTAAAGTCCCTGTGTCTGACACTTTTGCGTAGAAAGTTGATTGAAGCGTTGATTGTACCTAAAGTAGGCAATTGACAATTATTACGGCAAGAAGACCAGACCTTATCTCGTTCTTAAAATCAATAACAATCGAATTTAAACTCTCGAGAGACATACTAATATTAAACTTATTCTACGTTTTAATGTCAGAACATAACATCTCGCGCGAATAACTAAAAACACCTGAGTGTAAACCGTAGAATTAGTTTAATATTATACCTTTAAATATGAGGAAAACCACCAGCAAAAATGTATTTAAATCAAAATTAAAGAATTACATGTTCAAACAATATGAAACTAAAATAAACTTAGGAGGGAAGTATATGCCACGTACTCGTCCATAGAAAAAGAGAAAATGTTTTTTTTACGTCAGTAGCTCGACAAGGGTCATTTGCTTCTCAAAAACAGTGAGCAAAATCGCATTTTGCTCACTGAGTGAGACAAAATAACATTCACGGGCCTTTATATTCGAATGTCATTTCAACGTCCGGGGCCTAATACGAGTTCGAAATATTTGGATTCTACTGTCTTTGTCCCTTTCACGTCATTAGCGAAAAGCGGTTTATAATAGACCCCCGAAATAATTTAAACCGTATCATTCCAAAACACCCTACGAGTCTTCATTCGTAATAATTCATTAACGAAATAAATGTTTAAAATGTAATTAAAACATCATATTTTACGTATTTTATTATACAATTAAAACAATGAACTTGAAAAAATTACGCAATTGTTACGCAAAGCCAAAAATTCTACTTTTAACGATCTCTGCTACAGCTGACAAAAGTTGTATCCGGAATTCGGACCGTATTTTATTACAATAAACAAGTTGTCGATTGTACTATCAATTGACGTTCGTTATTTCATTATTTCTGGATTATTTTATCGAAATTTCTTTCGTTTTATTTTATTGCGGTAATAAAACTTAATTGTTAGAATACCTTAAGTGAACATGAGTGAAATAGTGATATGAAGACGGATTTTTTTTTCAGGTTGTATTTTTACCTTCCAAATATGTTCTCATTGCTGTCGTGATAAAGTTTTTGTGTACTGTGTACACGAGATCAAAGTTATTTAGTGCGCTTTTGAGTCCCTTACTGCGCTCAAGATTCTAGATCTATTATACAATCTTTCACTTGCACGGGACTCAAAATAAGGACTCGAATAAATATCAAACTTTGCTCTCTTGTTGTACAAATAACTATTCCACTTCTAAATATTTTCCATTCTCCGTGTTTTTTTGCATGTTATTGACACAATGAAAAACTAGATTTATTTACTGGGTATATTTATTTTCGTTTAAAACTGTTAATATACTAAATTTAACGTGGAGCATTCTCTTCTAAACATTTATTTAGGTAAAAACATAATAATAAACGGAAACATATTTTGCATGACAAAAAGCAAGAACGAACATAGAATAGTAAAACCAAAGACAAGGAGTAAAAATAGATAGGAGTGTTGCCAATGTAAATGTACATTATATTAACAAAAACGAAACCTAGAATATATTATACTGAAGCGATCGACATCGAAATCAAAGTGATTTCTTAAAATTTAGTTAGTGGAAACCGTTTCTCCCGAAATCGCAATGCTATTCTTCCCTCTTAAGTCAAAATATATTATGTCCTAACTAACTTACATTTATAACTCATACTAATACCTAAGCACATTATATACCTAAATAAGTAGATAAGAAATAACTTAAAACAGTAATGTAAAGAAAGGGACCCTATTTCTGGCAACAAACAACTGTTATACAGTTTGGCGGAAGTTGTATACCATTTCATGAATAAATGTTTTATTTATTTATTTTATTTTTTAACTACTAAATTTTGTTAAATGGAAAATATTGCTTTCCTAATCCGCAAAATAATGTGTGTTATAAGTATTTATTCTCGCGGTGAGAGAGTGCGAACATTAATTGCATTTCGTTTCCCTGCAACTCACAGCAGCAACGCTGCAACAGCTGTATTGCAGCAGTCACAATCAAAACCTTACTGATCATCGAGATTAGAACCTCATTGGAGACTTCACTATCTTAGTGAAAAAATAAACGAATATACAGTCAGTAAAGTTATTATCTTTGCACCTAAACAGGGATTCAAAACGAATAACTTACGGGGTTATTACATCTTTCATTTCGCTGGACACTTTCTGCTATTTTGCTGCTAAGAGGGACAAGAAAACAACATACCGTTACTTTGTCCCTCTCTACAGAAAGTTTCCTACGTAATAAGCACTTTAGCTGACTGCTTATACAAATATACTCATCGCATCTTAACCAATAAAGGAAGAGAAGTGCATGACAGGCCATGACTTTGGCTTCAACTTGACATTCCGTCACATGCGCCAACGTGGAACAAACACTACACCCTGCCAATGAGCGTAACCTTTACATGCGTAGATGTGTCAATAGTGGTCGGCAAATATTTGACCAACCATTATAACTTACAGCAATAAACATAATATATATAGTAAATATAGACGACGCACACTGGTCCGGACTTCCTTGAAACAGGAACTTGGGTTTACTATTCGTTAAACATTTATTTAAAAAAAAACGGAACCTTAAAGATATAAGTAAACCGTCAAAGTAGGAATCAAGTGCTTTTAGCTGGGTCTTCATTTTAAAACCGTCTAATTACCGGTTTTACCAAAATTAAAACAAGGTTTTTTGCATAAACATCTTAATCAAAATAATATTATTAGGTTTGTTTTTAATTTTAGACATATATCGAAGGTGCGGCCACGTTCCGAAATCTAGCCATGAATAGGAGAGATTTTACAAAGGTGGCCACTAACGACGGCATGACAGCAGAAAAAAAGAAGCAATATCGCAGATATGTCAAATCTAACCTTTAATATTTTGACAATAGGAGTCAAGGCACGCGTCGTCGTGAATGACACATCCACACCTGTATGTATATACAGACCGTTTTTTAATGATTTATGGCGTTATTGATAAACGCGTTACTGGCCAGAATTAGCTATGAATCGTTTGTCTTTATCTGTCATTTTGACTTATATATCTGTAAGAAAGGGATAAAACATAATTTAACTAAATCAGGCCCGTAAAGTTTTATGAATAAGAGGGTTAGTGAATAAATATCAAACTTGTTCTAGATAACCCGTAGCATTGAGCCACGATGACTTTTAAGTATTGTAATTAATTTATTTTTGTTACATTGCGTTTCAATATTAGCATGTTACATTGCGTTTCATTTTTGGTAAATGTCACGTAAGTTGGTACGACCAATAGCATACTACTTAATATTTATAATCCACCCATTCATGTTTGTCTGTTTCCTTTTAATGAATATACTCGTCATCGGTTTCAAAACACAGTTTCCGGAAAAACGACGTCTTTACTGAAAATGGTATTTCATACAAAAAAGTTTCATACAAAACACACTTTGCTATCGAGAGAAATACAACATGTTTCACCTCACCAACGCGAGAAAACTACTAAATCCAAATCCCAATGAACGCTATTAAATACTTATCATTCAAATCATCATTTAAAAGTTATCTTATATTGTCTTATCAGTTTTTGGAGAACAAAGAGAACCTTTTCACCTGGTGAAAATTATTTTCTCGGCCACATATTAACGTCTTAAAATTTTCTAAGCTCAAGTCAAGGGTCGAGGTTATTCTCCTCAAAATAAACAAATATACGTCACGTCGTCTAAATATACGTCATATGACCACTAACGTCATATATTTTGATATACCTAGATGACCCGAAGGTTTCATATCCGCAATCGACCATTTGGCGGCCGAAATGCCCAGCTCACCTTGACTGTTAAACTATCAATGACTTATTTATCCAACAATGCCTACTAAAATAATATAGGTACCTATGCCACTTCTACAAGTGGAAGATACTACTACGTACAGAATTCTCACTTGCCGAAAAAAACGGAAGGTCAATCTTGTCGTCTCTCCCTTAACGCATGAAACGTTCTCTTTCTTGCTCTACAAGTAGGTCTGAATTACATATGGTAGGGGAGCCCAAGAGGGGATTTTTGTAGTTACTAGAGCGATCAGATTAAAATATGAGTGATATCTTGCTACCCGTGGATTTTTAGCCGTCTATGTTGGTGGGTTGGGTGGTATTGGGTTGGTGGGCAATTAAAAAATCGTTAAGTAGATTTTTGGATTTGGTTAGTTTGGTCCATGTTAATGCTATAATTGTGCTGATACCTTATCTGACAATTCTTTGTACGTATTTTCTTAATGTGACGATTACAAGTTAAGTCGCATTGTTCCCTAACATTAATTGTTTGGAGCAATCATGAGCTTGAAAACAAAGGTCTGTTTGAAAACTTCAATAAACAGGTACCTAAATATACAGTCTGAGTGATCCGTACACTACGATACCATACGATAAGAGCTTGATATAAGTATTTGATTAATTTATTAATCAACGCAAACGATTTTAATATCTTCAGCGATATTTATCACCAATTTTATTCATAAGAATGTTTCGTAAATTTCGTAGTAGTTTCGTTTTTTATAGGCTGTTAATGTGGCTGGAAAAGATAATGGTTAACTTACATGTAATATAAATAATTATAAAAGAATGTGATTTTAGTTTTTGTTTCTTACCATAAAAATTAAGAGACCTATGCTATGCCTGGTTTTCAAAATGTATATTTTCTTACCAGCGCTATCCAGGATGTTTATTTAGTCACCTGCAATAATTTACGGGGTGAATATTGACCAACTTTTACTGTAAGACACACCCAAAAATCGGGAAAAAAATATTGGCTGTTTTATACATTTTATGGAAGAGTAATTTTTTTTTTTTTGCGATTCGAGGTTAGTCCCATAGCAAAAGTTTCTCAATATGACCAATATATTCACCCCGTAAATTATTTCAGGTGACTAAATAAACAGCCTGTATAATAGGCTTCAGGCTATACAAAATGACTGGATACGTCAAAGGTATAAAATCCACCAGTCGATCCGCCTATGAGGATAGGTAATGGCTAAAGTAACTCCCCATTGACGATAATTAGTTTATCAACCACAAACAAACTTAAACATAAAATAGCGTTAAACGGTTACACAATGTAATGTACATATATTTAAGTACCTATACGGTAAAGTTTGGTTTGACTCATTGTTTGAACGTAGTAGTAATTTATCAAGTTATTGACGACATTCTACCAATAATTTGCAATCTTACCTTTACCATTTAAACATTTTAAACCTTTGCGTCGAGAGCGATGCGGGGTGGGTTGTAAAGATCTTATTTCATGCAGGTATACTGAAAGACAAAGACAAAGGCATGTATTTGTTCCCGCGGAAGTTATGGATTGTGAAAATAAAAGATATAACTCCCGAGGGAGTTATAGAGTTTTTTATTCTATTGTGTCACTAATTCATATGAACCAAGTAGATATACATTTTACTATTAAAATACTGACGTTTATAATTTATTTTTATTGTTTAATAGCCGTTTTAAATATTCCTACAGAATTTTCAATCGAGTCTGAATTCCGGATAGGTCTGCGCCTTCGATACCTAACCTGTCAAAGAATGACAATATGGCGGACAAATGTTTGAAATGTCACCAATTTAAAAATTATATCGCCTAAAATTTAGTTTTTTCTGCACAAGTGTGATGAAAAACATTGTGTGTGACTCCGGGGGTAAACTCGAGTCTTTAATGCACTCCAGCCTGCGGCTGTCGTGCATCTAAAGCTTCATTTGCAAAATTTCACTTACACCCCTCGTTACACAATGTACTATTTTGTAGGTTAGTGTAGGTTTAGTTTTATTTATAGTTAAGTTTATTAATAGATTACTTTTAGTTCTTAAGTATTTTTATATATTGTATGTTTATTAACAATAATTTTCGTTATACTCGTACACTGTTCTCAAGTCGTAGAATATTAAAGTATGGTTCATAGTAGTTACGGTATAGTGGGATTATTCCGTCAGGTTTCCGGGCGAATTGAGAGTAATGATCAAATAATCTAGTTTAGACTGACATCACAAGTTACGAAGTTTATGAATTGATGCCATTGTTGTTTGATTAAAAGTATGTTTAAGTACAGATGCCACGAACAGTCGCGCCGAATATTCAACGCTTCGGCCGAACATTTGTACATTTTGAGTCACATTTATCATGAAAATTGTTCGTAAACTAAGCACAACGTTTGCTAAGATTAAATTTTTATTGCTAAGAACTGGTCAATGTAGTTAAAAGACAATCAAATTAAACCCATGATAAAAAAATAAAATTATTTGTGTTCAACAAATACTCAAAAATGGGTCTTAATACAGTCAGCATCAAAAGTAGCGGATCAAACAAGGTCTCAAAAGTACCATTCTGTAATAACTTAACAAACAGTGATGGTTTTATATCTAGAACAATCAAGACTGTAAAAGATATACTTTTGAATGAAAATTTTAGAGATTTATCTATATTTGGGAAAGTTATCCGGGATGTCAGATACTTTTGGCGCGTTGTTTCATCAGCTCCTATTGATGCTGACTGTACCTATTTAACAACTTTCTAAGGAATATTTTAATATACTTAGTAGTTTGGTATTAAGCGCTCGCTGGTGGCCTAGCGGTAAGAGCGTGCGACTTTCAATCCGGAGGTAGCGGGTTCAAACCCCGGTTCGTACTGTTAAACTAAATACACCAGTCATCATCAAATAAAGGATTTAATACAATAAAAACAGACATAACTTGGGAAACTCCACCACGGCGACGCCATTGCCGCGATGCTCATCTGTCAGTCCTTGCCGCGCTATAGTGATGTGACCATATCCAATACCGATTGTAAGCTGCACTCGAGAAAGCCTCATCATCGGTTATCAGTACCACTGAGTTTTTTGAAATTTTATGTACGAAATATCATTTGATGACCAGTCGCTTTTCGGTGAAGGAAAACATCGTGAGGAAACCTGACTAATCCCAATAAAGCCTAGTTTACCCTCTAGGTTGGATGGCAGTCGCTTTCGTAAAAACTACTGCCTACGCCAATTCTGGGGATTAGTTGTCAAACGGACCCCAGACTCTCATGAGCCGTGACGAAAATGCCGGGACAACGCGAGGAAGAAGAAGTAGTTCGGTATTTATTGTGCATTTTTTCTTTTTAGGTAGGTGTAACAAATATTCGGTATTCGGCCGAATATTTGTTACACCTACCTAATTCGTTAGTAGGCAACATTCAACCGAATACCGAATATGCCGAACACCGAATAGTTGCCGAATATTCGTGGCATCTCTACTTATAAGAGTTACACTCATTGGACACACAGCAGTTGGCTATGAGTTTACAACCAACTCACATACACCTACTGTTAGCGTTGAGAATAACCGGAAGTTGATTTGAAATTTCTGAATTAACTCGCTTCATGAAACAAACCCACCACTATGATTTACAAATCATAAACTCGCATTTTATCCTTTTATTTTTCCTTTCTTTCACATAATGTAAATATAAGCTGTTGATCGCGACTTCGCGCGCGCGAATGTGTATAGGTAGACCGTGTCATTCACAAACGCGTCCCTTGACTCCTAGGCCGGCGCCCCACTGCTGCGCACGCTATGTACACAACCCACGTTCCTGTACAAAATTTCGTGGGCTTGCCCATTGTTTGTATTAAAACCTAATTAGTATGTTGAGATAACTTTTGCTTAGAAAATCAATGAAAATATTAACCATGCAAAATAATTCGGTCCGCAACCGCAAACCGCAACACAAGTTACGAGATTACTACGAGTATAAAAAGCTCGTTTCTCGTAATGTCGTGTCATGTTGTGTCCCGTAATTTTTGCAATAGGTATATTGCTGCTTGGTAAAATTTAAAAAATAATAATTACCGTTCATAATTAAGTGTAACATTGATTACTCGGTTGAATTCTATCTCTAGTTTGATTTGCACACTGTATATTCTACATGAGCAACGAACATTACTTATGCAGCAAAAGGCTGTGAACATTGTGAAGAGAACATTTTGCAGAAGAAGAGTGTGTCACAAGTTCAAGCCCCTAACTGAAAAAAAAATGTACCAGGTGTAATCCTTCTCAACCCTTAGTAGAAGGATTTTCCAAACCACTTTCTTGTTTCCAATGTTTTTTTACGAAGATTAAAATACGTATGAATGAATTTAAAAAAAAACACTACAATTATTTTTTCACCACACCAGCTCGTCAAGGCTCTCTTGGTAATTGAAAAATGGATGAGAAACTTGCATTTTATCAACAGAGTGGCAAATTAATTGGATTTTGAGTTGTTTCCTCATTTTAGCTGGTGGAATTGACTTTTTAGTGATGATTCGAATTATAAATATTTAATAGCGTTCATTCGGACTTGATTTTTAATGTTTTACAGTTAGTCTTTTCCTCGCGTTCGTGTAGTGAATTTTTTTTTGTTTCTCTCGGTGCCAAAGTTTTTTTAATCCTCGCGATTTGATTATGTATCAACAAGGGGTTCAAACAACAACTTTTCCCCTTAAAAAACAAATAGCTATTCTTGTATTCTAATAACATGCCTTTTTATAAAGTTTTAAGTCCCTCAAAAAACTGTTCGATCCCGATATAAACCTTCAACCTCTTGTTTACTTTTTAGGGGATGACTTTAGGGGATGAAATTTTAAAAAATGTTGATATTGGTTTTTTAACCTATTTACGAAGGAACATATACAAACTCTAATCCCCTTTTTACCCAACCCCTTACCCCACCTTTTTACCCTGCGGGGTAGAATTTTTCAAATCAGCTTCTTATTTTTTGTACAGTCAGCTGCTGAAAGAGGTAACTCTCCCCCTGCATACAATTAGTCTATGCAGGGGGGGTCACCTCTCTTTGCATCAGACTGTACTGTACCTACACATTACAAATGTAACCTGGCCGCGTAGCCAACGTGTCAATCGTTAACGCTCCGTAGCGTATCGTAGTCATCTCTCTTTATCACTCTTCCATATTAGTGCGACAGTGACAATTGCGTTTCGTTCGCCGCGGAGCGTTAACGATTGGCAAGTTAGCTACGCGGGCTGATATGCAAAATTCTACTTTCTAACTTTTGTAGTTTCGGCTCTGCGTCATGAGTCAGTCAGTCAGTCAATCGGTCAAGACATACACATTTATATAAATAAATAACTGAATTATACCTGTAATTATTGTATTAATTATTATACCTAACCATTTTGGAATCGTAAAGGATAAAACAAATTAAAGAAAACTACACGAGTTATTTAGGTGTACGCTGGGTTCTTAACAAGGGAATAATAATTTTGTGCAGAACTTCGACGTACATTAGTCGTGTGTACCACAGGCCGCAGCATGTATAATAAAGTAATTTACTCAACGAGTAAGGTAAATAATCGCCTGTGAAGTGGTTCTCCTTACACTAAGCTTAATTATAAGGATGTCTACACGTACGACGTAATCTTTAGTTAACTACGACTTAATGATGATTCCTACTCTAAACTATGAATTACGACTAAAGCATTTTGTATGTATGTATATGTATAGGTATACCTAAGTAATTTTTTATAAATATACAGATAACTTCGCGTTTACTACAAGACTACAGCGTAGCTAAAAGAAAGGGTTTTTGCCCTAGTTACATTGCGGCATTTAGCACACTTTAAAGTTTATTCCAAAACGCAATGTATTGAATTTTTTTAATGTTCCATTTAAAGACTTCAAAGCATGACAATAATACTGATAACGGCGTACATTGAAGATAATATTTAATTTGTATGAAAAATAGGAAGAATTGAACAAAAGGGTCATCGTTTGAGGAGTATAATTTATGTTTAGATAAAGGTGTGTAGTGTTTAGTCTGATTATAAAAAAAAAACTAGCATACACTTGCCATAATGCCATTTCATATATACTTGTTACAGTGTAATCATTATTATACTTTGATTTTCTTATATTATGATTTAATCTAAACCTTAATTGATATAATGTCAATTTTAGGGTTCAGTGCCCAAAGGGTCCGTCCGTCCGTCTGTCACCTGGCTGTATCTCATGAACCGTGATAGCTAGACAGTTGAAATTTTCACAGATGATGTATTTCTGTTGCCGCTATAACAACAAATACTAAAAAGTACGGAACCCTCGGTGGGTGAGTCCGACTCGCGCTTGTCCGGTTTTTTATTAATTAGTATGAAGACATAATATATTGTTTAATGGCTTTTGTTATATTATATTGTAATTATCTTTTCCGTCATTAAGCTAATATAGTAGTATGCCTTTTATAACGTTATTAAAAACGACGATATGTCAAACTATAATTTATGAAAAATAATAATTAAAAACGTAGTGCACCCATTGAGGTATTAGGTAGTACTAGAGAAGACCACTGGAAGAAAATGCTTCCACACCTCAATGAAGTGCCGGCACTTCACTGCTTTTACGAGTAGTACGTCTCCGACTACTGGCGAGATGCCACGCATGTGTCACAAATTAAAAAAAAACAATAAACATTAAACAGTGGCGGATTTATAAATTGTCAAGGTATAGGCTAAATAGTTTTTGCCGCCCTTGCCTCAACAATTGTCATATCATACATTATTTTTACAATGCAACAATTTCGTTGAAATTGCACGTAAAATAATTTTTCGGTATATTTTTGAGCTAATCGAAGCTCAATAATGTATAGGCGGGGTAATGTATCAAGAGACGCGGCAGCGGCTCACGCCAAGTATTAAAAAAAAGCGTATGCTATTTACACAATAATGAACATTTGGTAAACGTTAATAAATAATCTTTATTGCGCTTTCAAACAGTTAACAATAATCGACTCCGTCAAGTCGGAAAAACGTAATTTTTTTCTATGCTATCACGAAAAAATCAGACCTTTGCACAGTTTCCGATGAATTGTTTATTCTTAATTATTATTTCTATTTTTTAATGTTTGCTTAATTGAAAAAGACAAAATCACAATATAGCCATGAGCAATCTTTTAAAATACTATTTATAGTTAATATGAAAATGTTCAGTAGTAAGACTGGCATGTATGGGTTGTTAGTGGGAAGAGGGTCATATTTTTTACAATTGCGCTCTTTTCACTCATAAGAAGTGTGGGCAAAGGGCGCAGAGGCGAGAGGCCGATTACTGCTTGAGGGGCGGCGAACTAGTTGTTTTACTCTAGAATATGGAAGTTTGCTACTCTCGGAATGTGCAATGACAAGTTGATTCTTTGCATTTGATTGATTGCAGACTTCTATCTGTAAGACATCAGAAAACCGTCATAGAAAAATCTTTTTGATTTCTATGAGGTAAAAAAAAAATCGTTCCCCAAATTTGCCGCCCCCAAAATCTGCCGCCCTAGGCTCGAGCCTACTCAGCCTGCTGGTAAATCCGCCACTGACATTAAATGTTAATGTAAATATTTTAAGAATGATGTATACCGGTTATTCTATAATTTATGTTTCCCTATAATCAGGGTAAATTGTATAGTGACAGACCAAAAACTGCAGAATGGTTATCCAAGGTCATGTTGGATTAAACGTAAATTGCTTCACCAGTATAGCAATAGTAGAAGTGTAATAGGGCCAAGTAAAGGTAGTAGAAGTGTAATAGGGCAAAGTACATTAGGGCAATCCTGTCCATCATATACGATGGTGAAAAAATGGGCAGCTGAATTCAAGCGTGGACGAGATAGTATCGCAGATGACCCTCGTCCCGGGAGGCCAACAACGGTGACTAACACGGACAATGTGGCAATTATATGCGAAATGATAATGAAAGACCGGCGATTAACGGTGCGGAAATAGCTGACATCGTAGGCATCTCTTATGAAAGAACTCAAAATATTATAGTCAACGATGCTACGCTCGTGAATCTATTATAGAATCTTTCGCTTGCACGGGACTCAAGCACTCGAAGAAATATCAAACTTTGCTCTCTTGTTGTACAAACGACTATTGCACAAAACTCTATCTATCTAAAAAATGAGCAATATTATGCTTGAAGGAACTCAGGAATTACTTTTTTATTTTTAGAACACACGATAAATTAAAATTAATAAACATGATATCCGCGCTCCCGGGCACGCACTTCCATCTCGCTCACGCTTACACTCAGTGAGAGTGAGAAAAGAACACGAACTTCCTGTATATATTGAACGATTGAACTACTTTTCGAATATCACTTACAGCATAAAGACATATCTCTTTTTGTTGAGGAACGAGAACAGATCCCACCAACTTAAGACCAATTTCTATACTATCGGCGTTAAGCAATGTTATCGAGAAACTTATTCTTAATCAACTTTTGTCTCATTTTAACAGAAATAAATTGCTTGACAATAATCAATTTGGTTTTACCAGAGGTCGGTCAACTACTGACACCGGTGCGGTACTTCTAAAACACATTTTTGAGGCTTGGGAAAAAGCCCAAGATCCTGTTGGAATTTTCTGTGATCTATCAAAGGCATTTGATTGCGTTGATCACGAGAATCTAAAAAGAAAATTAAACCGCTATGGGATAAAAGCTACTGCCCTTGACCTTGTTTCATCGTACCTCTCAGATAGAACTCAGCGAGTAGTTATCAATGGAACTCAATCGGCGGGGTCTCCGGTAGCCCTTGGAGTGCCTCAAGGTTCAATTCTTGGTCCCTTTCTGTTTTTGGTATACACTAATGTTTGTTTTTCTTTTAATAAGTCTCTACCGAATGTATTATATAGCAAATCCGCCTACATAATACATTTCCTCCTTACCACAGTGTAGACAGGAGGCATCTCTAGGTATATTTAGGTGCGTAGTCTGAACCGCTACTTTTGCTGCGGACTGTACGACAGAGTTGCTTGGCGCCGCATTATGTCCCTAATAACACCTTTCTGCGCCCGCTGAAGTCTCAAAAGGCAAATTACACTAAACAACAATGAAGCTAGTTTATGGTGATTAAAAATGCTACCTGGGACCAGTCCCAAACAACGTTCAAACATTTTAGCATAAAGGCAAAGACGTAGGTAGGGTATATTCACGTTACGTCATCGTTTTTTCCAGTGCCAGTCTTTGGAGCCACTTTAATTGTCGATACACGATGTTGATACGTCAGCATCACTTATCGCATTGAGGTATACCTAGTATGTACTAGAGTCGGCATCTCTAACAAAATGTTTCCTCACGTCAATGAAGTGCTGGCACTTCATTGGGTTTAGTACGTCTCCGAGTACTGGTACTGGTGGAAATTAACAGTTGTCAAAACAGTGGCAAAACAGTGTACGCTTATTCTTTAGCTTATAGTGACAGACGTCAAACGCCGAAAATGGCGGACTCAATTTATTCTCGATAGCCTGTCTAGGACGTAGTTCATAGAAGTCAGTGACTTATCGACTAACTAATTTTAATAACTTTTTACCGAACAATGCTTTAAAAGGCACGGGTCAAAGATTTTATATAGATGTGTGTGTATGACGGCCTAAAAATATGGGACGGGATGAGATTGCAAGTGTCATGACATAAGTCACATAAGTCACAAACACAATGCTGTTTTTAGAGCCAGGAAAATAATGAAACTATGCAAAATGCGACAATGTTAAGTCAGGCGATCACAGTGTAACATTGACTTAAAAAGAAAAACGAAGATAAATTCACATAATATAATTCCACAAACTTGGGGGACATTTTTTATTAGTTTTAAGTTAGTTTTTATTTAATTGTATCAAATTTTAGATTTTAAGAAATTCTTGATGTATTTTGAATGTACTTCTTTTTATATCATATAAATAAATAGTTTATCATAATATACATTAAAATAAAAAAATATAATTCTAAAGTTATCAAATCAGGAGTTCATCCTGATTTTAAAACTGTTATCGTTTTGATATTAATACGATATTAGTCGCTGTGCATCATACATGCACCATTGAATAATAAGTGCAGGCAAGATAAATATACTAATGTCAATAAAATATAGTAAGGTCCGACCGAGAATGCTTTTTCTGGCTCGGCCGAGAACGAGACCGAGACCGAGATTCAATGGTATTCTCGGCCGAGACCGAGACCGAGACCGAGAATTTATAAAATAGAAGAAAAAAAAACGATATTTGCAATCAAAATGTTTTAATAGTCGAAATTCGACAATTTATCAGAAAACGTTATCATGATCAATTCGTAGCGCTATTAAATGGTATTTTTAGGGTTCCGTAGCCAAAATGGCAAAAACCCTTATAGTTTCGCCATTGCCGTCTGTCTGCGTCTGTCCGTATGTCACAACCATTTTACTCGAAAACTATACGATAGGTATATTTTATAACGATATATGGAACGAAGGTGTATTATGTAATGTAAGCCGCATCTTAGTAAGGTAAATAATTAAGCTGTAATAAATACTTTACCAGGAAAATTATTTTGAATATCTGCTTATTAAAACGAAGCAAGCGCCACAAACATTCTCTCTTTTGCTTGTCTGGCTTTTTGTATTGTATGAAGGTACAGAACCCTCTATTATGCGTTGCCCGACACGCTTTTGGCCAGTTTTTCTAGTACGGATGTGCACAAAAAGAGGTACAATAATAATAATCAAAATTATAAAGTTATATATGTATTGTTACCCAAAAAACTTATTTTTTCAGCGTTATGGTCCGTTAAATTGTGACAATGCTCGTCGTTTAACTGATCAGTTAGTGACTTGCTACTAAGCTAAGCCACATTAAATGAAAATCAACCTATGTCTCAACAACCACACCGCGAGTTTCGTCAAAATTGCATAGAAGCATCCGCAAAGCTAGCATAAAATTATGTCCAATATTCCACAACAGTAATCCGCCACAGGTATTGTTTTGTACTTACCTACTGCTTTACCTTTTCCGATAAATAAAAATATATTAAGTATCAAAATATCCAGTGTTATCTTACACCATATCAAGTTAATTTAAGTTACATCTCAGTAACAATATACACTCATTTATTATTTCTTCTGCAATAACAACAACCACAAAACGAAAAGAACCGAAGAATACTCATTACTGGAAACCGAGCCTATATGATCCCAACACCGTATTTGATAAGTAATTGGCTTAAAATGTGAGTACGAAACCAATCAAAATCACAAAAAACGTCACACCACGCGGGCGATGCAACCAACGGGTGGCTTAGAAACGGACGCTCGTGCGCGGTAAATTCAAATCCATCAATGATAACTTATTGCCAATATGGGCCGAGATTCTTGCCGAGACCGAGATCTCGGCCCGATTTTTGGCCGAGAATGCCGAGACCGAGATCTCGGTCGGACCTTAAAATATAGTATCAAGGGATTGTTAAAATTGGTATGAATTGGTCGGAGGCCAATTCAAAGTTTTATTTTGACATCACAAAAATGGCATTTTACGTACGTTACTTGCACGTAACGAAACGTACGTACTAGCGAAATACATGTACATTTAAAGACTGTTAAACGTCTTTGTCAGTAGAAAAAAGCGCGAAATTTAAATTTTCTATGGGAAGATAACACTTCGCGCCTACATTTTTTTTATACTACGTTGTGGCAAAGAAGCATACGGCCCGCCTGATGGTAAGCAGTCTCCGTAGCCTATGTACGCCTGCAACTCCAGAGGAGTTACCTAGCATCCCCCACCCCCACCCCTCGTTGAGCTCTGGCAACCTTGCTCACCGGCAGGAACACAACATTATGAGTAGGGTCTAGTGTTATTTGACTGCGGTTTTCTTTAAGGTGGAGGTACTTCCCCAGTTGGGCTCTGCTCTAGATCTGGAATGACGCCGCTGGCTGTGCCCTACCACACAAAGCGAGATGACATTCACAATGCCCATACCTCTCTTTTGGACGAGGACGTACCCGGGTCCACCGATTTGCCGCTTTTTTCTACTGAAAGAAATGGCTTGACAGACTATAGACATCGAATTGTACGTTCGAATTGGCCTCTATTGTGTTGCTTTTCCCAAAAAATAACACTAATCCTTTTCGTAGCACAGACCGCTACGAAGTGCTACGGAAACAAGTTACGTCAAGGGAGAGCTACGGCCGTTATCCTTATTATTATAAGCTGAGGTTTAGACAGCGCAGGACTGAACACTAATAATAGGGCTTCCAAATACCGGACTTCTCACAATACCGGTATTAATACCGAAACTGTCTTCATCCTCCATCCATCCCGGGATCCCGGTATTGAAGACGAATCGCTTAAAAATGTATAGTTTTATTAGAAACGGGAATTAAAAAGGCTCACTGTAAAACCAGATATATCCTAAGTATAAGCTTTTATAGGTAGTAAAACGATAAAGGCCCATCCAGGCGGGAATAATTTCTCGCCAATCTAATTAAATAGACGGGTCCACACAGAGCGAGCATACGCGCGAGGAAATTTCCGCCTCGGCCGAGCCACGTCTACACTGGCCGTTTTGTGTGCGAGGAAATTGCCTCGCGCGTATTCTCGCGCTGTGTGGACCCGCCTAATTGTCTGATCAAATCGGGAGGTGTGGATGCAAAAGTGAAATTGGCTCGCCGATTCCACTTTATTCTAGTGTAAGATTATGATCGATCAAATGAAGGCACGAACGCAAGAATACCAATTTCCGACGCTAGTATGCACATTTGGGGACATTTCTTTACAACTACGAGACCTCGAATTCACCATAAATATAAAATTGGTGATGAAATTTTGTACATGTGGACGCTGGATGAGATCGACGCCAATTTCTTTTCTGATCAAATTGTTCCATATCATGATTGCGTCTGGGCTGGCCTTAAACAATCAATGTCGCCATCCGTAATAATTTTATTTCACACTCCAGATTGGCAATAATTTTCCAAGTTCCAATTAATTTAAAAAAAAATCGCAGAGTTCCATGTTTACTTACTGCTAAAGTCATGAATTGCTTAATTACAGCAAGGGTTCGGACTTCACCAGTCACATTGATAGTCCAACTTAACACATTCGCTACCAGCGTTTTCGTAGCGCTACGCTCGTAGCCGATCCCAGAATTTTCCCGCTTTTTAGAGGAAAGCGACTACGAACAGAGAACCCTCTGAGCGGGTTCCCGGTACTCAATGTGTAACCAACCAGCTAACTTTTCATCAAATATCCGCCAAAATTGGTTTACCATACTACTGCAGCGGCGCCTTGCTCTTTTCTTTTGAATTTTTGATAAAATTTTAAGAATGAATTATTTTAACGTCAGTATCATCATATTCATCAGCCAGAAAACTTCAGAATTCATCCACCAGTTCCACCACCAACCACCAAATATTTATCTGACGTATAGCAACGATCTTGTTTCAATAATAAAATGACAATGCCAGTTAGATGCGTGTGACGTGCAGTAATAAGCTTCTTGATACAGCCGAATGTGACCATTTTAATAGATATAAAGGGTTTATACTGCATATTTCCCTTGTTTTTGAAAATACCGGGATCCCGGTAATGCATTTAAAAATAGCGGTGTTGAAAAATGCTTTTTAAACGAGGGATCCCGGGATCCCGCAATACCGGGATCCCGGTATTGAAGCCCTACTGACCACTAAGTGCAAGGAAATATCAGTACAAAAACACCGTTTCAAAATGAAATAAACGAGCGTTGAATGCTTATTTATTAGTCGTTTTTTGCATCGATATGTGCACGACTGTCAGGCAATCTACATCCGCAAATCTAGGGGAAAATGTCAATTCACTACATCTTATAAAACTATTCCAAAACTAAAAGCTACTGAATGGATTTCCATATGACTTTCATTTATCAATAGAGTGATTCTTGGTTTAGGTATGTAACTTGTTAAGCTTTTCTTTAAATTTGTGGCTAGGTGCTTTAATCGAAAACGCTTTTTTCGTTAGTCTACAAAAAAGTCCGCGATGGTGTATGTCTATCGTTTAAGGATTACTAACTTATGTTTGGATTATACCAGAAAAACAAAATTCTCATAATATAATGTTAATAGTAGACTTATTTGCATAGCTCTCATACTTTCGATTTTATTCACAGCCCCTTTTATTCATAAACCCCGATTTCGTCAAACTCTACTCCTTAATCAAAATAATTGGGTTAGCCGTTTCGTTAATACAAGAAGTATTGTATAATAATAATAAGTAATGGATAGTGAATAAATTTTTCACCTTACGCCCATGTGACGGTAGCAAAACGGCCGGTAGCAAAAGTTTGTGAAGTTAGGGCTTGTGTAAGTTGTGTAGAGTTAGAAGCTTGGCTCTCCAAGAGATCTGATAACTTTTTGACAGTGCGAGCCTTCTGGTCTCGTCTTGGCTACATTTTACATGAAAATGTTTTTGATGAGATGTACTTTTGTAAAAACGAAATGAACCAACGAAACCAAACCAAACGAAAACAACCTTAAATCAGAAGGGCACAGAGTAGGTAGAACCAAAATCTTATATTCGTTTATACAATGTTGGTAATACAAAGATGTATTTTTCTTGCGCATGGACTGGTCCCATACTCTTTTGCATATAGAGATAAAACAGGATAGAGCTCTAATGGAAACAAAAAGCACTTTAAATCAGAATTTACGGAAACGTTATTACGTAATTCCTAATACAACTTCAATCTACATATAGGCACAAAAAGATGACATTTGTTATAAGTAACATAAAGTATTCATAGGGGTAATAAAACATAACCGTTACTTTGTTTTCAATACACTCCATACTGGTTTGTACTTTATGTCCCTTATCGACACGTGGCTAGGCACTTAAAGTTGCTCCCAGATATAGCGAATAAGTCGCGAGAGCGTACGCATGTTTGCTTTAAGTTGCGCACCTGATTAGCGCAATTCATGCAAGGCTCGCATACAGCGCGCAAACTATAGCCCACATGCGTGCGCATTCACGCCGCATTAGCTACTTATATCAGGAGATCAGGACGCACCTTTGCACAGTGAACGAACGTTGCAGAATGTTGTTTTCTATTACCATTATTATAATCAAACATGTATTTGTGTCCTATGTATTTAACGACCATGTACATGTGTATATGATTTAATTATCATTCTAAGATTATGTATATACAGTCAGAATCAAAAGTAACGGATCAAACTACGCGTCAAACGGAAAATCGAACGCGACGTAACGTCGTGTTCGATTTTTCTAACATTATCTAATAACTAAAAAAATATGTCTAGGTGTATACATAAGTACTTATTTAAGAACAATTAGACTGAGACACATACTTTTAAACGCAAACTAGAGATATCTCTGTATTTGAAAAGTATCCAAGACAGATGACTTGATGGCAGACACATTTGGCGCGTGGTTTCATCTGATGCTGATTGTACCTAAGCAAAACCCGTTGTCAAGGATTGTATATTGGATTCATTACAGCATTGTAAAGGCCTTAGAATATAATAACTAGGAAGATTGAATAAAAGAGGAAAAATAATAAATGAACCCGAATGCGGCAAACGTACTATATGCATAATTATGTTACAAAACTACAAATTAAGAGTTCGGTGTTTGTCTCTTTTATATAATTGTTAGAAAGAAAGGCATAGTTGGAAATTTCTGACATAGTTTTTTGGGCTCAAAACCCCTAATCTGTTAAACAAAATATAATGTTTCTTTTAAGTAGCGGTTACCCCTGCTACTGCTAACTGAACAGCAAGAAGTCCGTTTAAAAAATACGTTTTTTAAAACTCCTCAAAAAATTTAAGTACCTAAATGTGGGCGGCCGATCGTTCTACATTACCCAAACGTGTTATCTCATGGATTTGAACCATATAAGTAGGATGGTAAAATTCCTTTTTAACGGGCTGGTTCCCGTTCAGTGAGTAGCAGTAGTAACCGCTGCATAAAAGAAACAATACCTTTTGTTTAACAGATTAGGGGTTTAAGCCCAATTAATCACCTCAGGTAATTCCAACCATAAACAGCGAATTTGTATCTTGTAGTTCTATAAACCACGGCCTTGTAGGTCGCTTGCTGGACCTGCTTATTTATATGTATTTGGAAATGTGGCCGTATTGCAAACAGCAAGCTATGTGATGTGCGTTTGTTCGTCCTATCTTCTGTCGGAACTAATGAACAACTGAACCAATTCTAATAGATGCTCACGGCGTAAGATTAAAATAAAAATAAACTATATTTCTTTTCCGTATATGTAACAATAGTGTTCTTTTTGTTTTGTAAGTGGACGACACTCCAAGCGGATGCTACCCTTCATCATATCAAGGGACGCACGCAGAGGCAGCACCCGCCAACCATTGAGAGTTGATGAAATCTAAAATATACCGAGTAAAACTTATATTATTCATTAATTTCGATTTTTATTTAGTTTTCGTAGTTATTTGTCAAGTTTTAACCTACGTAAGTACAATCGCTGACAGATTTATGTATCTGAGGAAAAGATACTCGCAAACCTAAAGCTTAACACGACTTAATACTATGTACACAAGAGTACATACATATTTATGGTCATTCATATATAAGTATAGAATAACTTAATATTTATAAAATTTTATGGCAACTATCTTATTATTACCTACCTACTTCAATGGTATAAAGGGATTTCCACTACATGACTGTGACGTCTAATGCTATACTTACTGGTTTATAAACTTTCCAGATTATTTTAAAGATGCCATTATACCCAGGTGTCCGCTAAAAAGCCAAATCAGGGGTCACTTGACCGGTGACGCAAACGCGCCAGGTATGTGCGGGTACGTAAATGACGGACGAGTTTTTGTGGTTTTGCATTAATTCACCGGCCCGTGTCCGTGATCGCGTGTTTTAACATGTGTAAAAAACATTTTATGGCACATGTTTTAAAGCAGATTTTCAGAAATATGACAAGTATCTATCTTAACATAGTAATTTGTGACTAAGGCTTTGTTTCGTAGAACACTATGCACAAAAAACACACTTTTTATAGGTTTTCCATAGAATTATATTATTATTGTAGAGTTTGCATAGAATCTCTTCTCAATATGCGGAATTCCTTACAGCGAGGACAATTTTACTTAAATCATAAGTCTGAACTTCCTATGTAGGGTTTCTGGTTTCTCGACCTTATTTGTTTCTCGAGGCACGGGAATTCTCGACCAGGATTTACCCCTGTTTCTGGATTTCGTGAGAAATCCTGGTTAGAAATTTTTAAAGTTTCAAAAAACACCATGGTATTGATTTTTTTGCTGTATTACAAATCAGACGCATAGGAGTCGTAGGTGAGATCAATAACTAGACAAATGGTACCATAAATTGCACTTATTAACAAAAAAATTACAACAAACAAAAAAACGTGTTTTAGGTATTTCACAAAATGTAAACAACTCACAATATGGTGTTTTATTAGGCAAAAATATTCAAGTTTTAAAGACGATTTTACTACGTAATATATTTACTCAACGAAACATAAAGCTGCTAAAATTGTGCTATTTTGCCAATAGGAATATATCGGGCTGATTTCATTTATCAATAGTGTTTTAGTTTTGTAATATTTATTATTACATGGCCATATATAAATAAATAAAATAATAAATATTATTATTATATTATAGGACATTATAATAAATAAATATTATAGGACAGTACTACTTACATAAATTGACTAAGTCCCACAGTAAGCTCAATAAGGCTTGTGTTGAGGGTACTTAGACAACGATATATATAATATATAAATATTTATATATACTTAAATACATAGAAAACACCAATGACTCTGGAACAAATATCCATGCTCATCACACGTATAAATGCCCTTACCAGGATTTGAACCCGGGACCATCAGCTTTGTAGGCAGGGTCACTACCCACTAGGCCAAACCGTTCGTCTAAAATATAATACGAATTATATATATATACATATAATTCGTATTTTAGCATTAGAAAGAATGTAAGCGATCTTGACATTCCTTTTTATTGAAAAACACTTTAAAATATAAGTCTACATCACCCAAACGTGTTAAGTAGTTGTTGTTAATAAGTCGAGGCAAAGTGTAACAATTATAAATCATATACAATTATTTACATAATTTTTCTTTCATAAGTAATAGGTACGAATGTATCAAAAGAATTTTTCAATAAAAAGACGCGTCAAGTTTGTTAACGAGATGAATTCTTTAGACATTTGAGGGTAGCAGTTCAAAAGTTACAAAACATGAAAATCTGTTGATGCCAGAACGATAGGGGATGGATCAAGGAACTTTTTTATTTGGTTGGTTAAGTAATAAATGTTTAAGTACCTGAAAATGAAAAAAAAAAAAAAACATTTTCTTGCATTTATTTACCTACCTAAAGAAGTACACTATAGACACATCACGTGTTATACGTATGTAGGTATTCTTTTTACTTATAACAATAGATTTATTTCTCGAGTTCTCGAGGCATTGAGTTTATTTTTCCCGCCTCGACGAAGGACAAATTTCTCGAGATTTCTCGCCTCGAGAATTCTCGAGCAGAAACCCTATTCCTATGTATGTAGGAAAACGCGCTTTAACTTAAAACATGTTCTCATTAAGCATACCTATTGCAGCCTTGATTCCTCTTCCTAGATTGATTGGGTAGCTTTATATGTATATATAACTATTAAATGAATGTTACGAGTATGTGCCTACTTCCTTATTAGATATACACGTAGGACTTCGTAGGAAGATAGGAAACTTTTTCAAAGTTTCAGGCGACTACTAGGTACATCATGTTAAGTAGGTACATACAATACGTAGGTATGTATTAAACCATGATGTTACATAAATAATTATATTTTAATCAGTACTTACCAAACATACGGTTATTAATGTTTTATATCCATTATATGGCATTGCATGTTATAATGTGATACCAAAAGTTTTCTAATTGAGACAAGTAGACATTTATCTTGAGTTAATTAAACATGCTTGCTGTTATTACCGCATAATGAGCAACACGAAAATAACCGTTCCACATTAAGATAGTGCTATTCTTACGGTACAATAAGTCACTAGGCACCTCCCAAAGGCAAATAAACGATTAAAGACAATGATAGAAATATTTACCAAATTCAAGTAAACTTCGAATCTTGCTGGAAGCGATTACAATTTTTTTAAATATTACAAAGACTATAATTTATATTAAATGTTTACTACCATTCGTAATTAATGCGTTTGGGATTTTTCTTCAGTATTTGACTGTCACATTCTAGTTACGGCATGGAGATGATTTCTAATACGCTAGTTTAAGACCGGGCCACACCGCATGCGTATGTAGCTGTGCTTACACTTAGGGCGTCCGCTAGCTGGCGCGGTTGTACGAAGCGGGTGAGCGGGCTAACGACAAATAGTATGATCAACGCTAAACTGGCGCGACGCGTGCGCGGAGTTTACCTACAATGGCACCCGCGTGCGTGCGCCGCTCCATACAACCGCGCCAGACTAGCGGATGACGTAGAGTGTGTAGACTGTGTAGTACGCACGGAGCCGGAGCCGTGCTGCATTAAGCATATGGTGTGATTTGGCCATTAACTTCTACGCTGAATACGGGAATTACGTATTAGTCGTGGTAGTACAAAGCTACCTGGGTATACAATTAATTTTTAAGCTGGGTATTAAGCGAATTAGAAACAATAGTGCAAAAAATACAATTGGTTAATTAACGCGGCTTTGGCATACAAAAGCCACATTTATTTTGGTGCAAAATATTTAAGTCTTAAAATCAAATAAATCTCCATTTACGCCTTAAACAAAATTACCTTCGGTTAATTTAGATCCGGCTAAGAAATACCTATGTTTTCGTTTTTAGTATTTATTTATAACAAGCATCAAAACTTGTTTCGTTATTTTTGAACACGATTAGTTTTGTAAACCTTTAGACGAACTTTTTTGGCAGCCATGTGCCACATAAAATGAGATCGAGTATATAGTGGTGTTGCACAGGTTTACGCTCCGCGGGGTTTGCAACAGATCATGCTTACGAAATTATGATACAAGTGTAAATTAGTTCGCCTACCTTGAGGTTCGTGCAATTTGGGGTAGAATTCGGAGTAACAGAAGCAACTAGCCGCGAATTATATTTCAATAATTAGACAACATCATTATTATAGTAAATTAGATTTCAATTATGAGATGAAATAATTATTTTCTAGTTACCTAACTGCTTTTTTAACAGAACTGTTAACTAAGTAACCTAAGGTCACCGCTGGGTCAAGCTTACAAGGCTAGTTAATTTCAGAAATGTAGACTAAGTAGCTACTTATGCTAACTCGTACAATAGTAAATACAGTCTGTTCCAATTTCTAAATACTTAACTAGATCCAGCTAGAAGTTAACTGTGTAATTTTTCTTGGTCTGTTATTTCAGGAAAGGGAAATAAATTAACTTTGCGTCAAATCATTTATTGGAAGAAGATCTGGCTCTAATTAGCCCTTCATCACATACCCAAAGCCTGATTATAAAACCGAGTTTTTATTAAATATACCCAAAGCGTTTACATTAGTTCCGATTACATTTAAGGAGTTTACTTTATGGATCTGTTCACCAGAAGTGAATTAAATTACTGGATTATTTTTCTTCAAATAAATACAAATCTTTCTTTAAATACATTTTAAAACTGGCGGAGTTTTGGCGCCATGTGATTCGAGATTCTGTAGCCGCCACGATGAATAAACTCCTAAAACATTAACCATTATCAATTAGGTAGATAGAATGCTGTAAGCACTATATACAATTGCCGAAAATAATGAAGTCATTTTAATACCATAATTTGATAAGTATTACATTATTTAAATTTAGTACATCCAAAAAAGAACACTGTAAATCATCAATTATTAGGCAAAACGTTCTCGTTTACATGAAAAACCAGCAACAAAAGAACATGTATGTTAATATCCCTCCTTTAAGAAGAATTTAGCATTGAATCGAAATTAATTAAGTGCTCCCCAGTAAGTAGGTGAGCAAGAATCAAACATTCTACTTATAGGCCTAGTTTATTTTGACAGATCAGAAAATTATCAAAACCGGGATATTTTTTCACTAGTCGTTAAATTTAAATGCTAATTAAGTCATATTAATTTGTACCAAATTCAAACTCAGTCGCTCAAGAACATCAAAAATTAGGCCTGTTAATCAATTATCCCAGTCGATCTGTTTACTGATAAAAGTCCATTGCTGGACCATTTCTGTCCTATATATGATCCATTTTTAAGCTATTGGGTAACCAATCAAAGGAAACCTTAATATCTTCAGAGATAAATATTTAACACATACTGTCTGGACAGTTATTGGCTGATATGATGATAATAACCATGATGATGGATATATGTTTAGTACAAAATTTGGAATACCTACTCACATTAAGGCTGTCTGGAAGAAATCGGTCTTAAACATTTAGGCCACCATTCTCTTTACCTGAAGTGTGCAATTACAAATAATTAATTTACATCTATATATAATTACCTAGTATGTACAATAATTTCAATAATTGGTACCTACCTACTCTGAAATGTATCCAACACAATTATAAGTAGTCATAGGTTAATAACAACTAAGCGTATTGCATATTTTACAGTAGGTACTATAAGGAATTCACAACTCGTGTCGATTTAAATCGGTCGTCTGTTGATTTATCGCCACCCGTTTCGAATTCCCTATTTTTCGTACTTGTATCGTAATGTACTATAATAACACTCGTATTTTCCATCTACATAATTTGTTCGATAATTTATGTAATGACCACTATTGGTGGTTTATTTACATGAATAAAATTAAGTTTGTAAATTCGTACGCACACCTGAGTATCTTTAGCATTATTATGTACATTTTCAAACAATGACAAAATAAGTTGAATATTAATTGGCTCTATCTCTTGTCTGACCCGTGATCGCGCACGTTTATTTAAATTAGTCTTCGTATTCTGGAGGGTTAATATGATTATTCATTTAATTGTAACAATTTAACCGATGTTTATTGTACAGATTATGCTTTATTGTTAATAATAAAATCGGATCCTTTTGTTTGACATGATTAATGAAAGTCATAATGTAATGATAGTCAGATTATCATCAGTTATAATTCTGAAACCGTTAGATTTTCAGGATTTTCGTAAGGTTATCCTATAGATAGGTTAGGTTAGGTTTGTTTCATGCCAATCCTGAAAAGCTACGCGTTTCTGAGAAAAACCAATTTATGACTAACGAAAATGCGGACAAACAATACATTACGAATATGACTTAAGACTTTATGGGAAACAATAGAGACCCTAATAAAATACATAATAATAATAATAAAATACATACGTAGGTATAAATACTGAAGTGATAAAAAAATATATAATAAATAAATGAGAAGATTTGAATGATAGTTTTACGTAAGTATGCGTTCCGTTTGCAGAAATAATAACATAACTATGTAGGTATCTAAATAAGTTGCCTTCAAAATTAGCAAGAAAACTCCGACACAGCTGAAATTGAGCACACCTAAGCTACGTAACTCTGATGACTATACAATGTTAAATGTCATCAAACTGATCAATTCTGGTGGCTACCAAAGCAAAAGTGAAATTAAAAGTCTCTATTCTTCAACTTAAACATTTACAATGCACTTATGAATGTCACAAACTCTACCATTCTCCATCGGCTCTAACCCTACATTACCTACAGCCCCGAAAAGATACCGGCGTAAGAAACTCGGCGGGACTCATATTAAAGGTGGCCATTATGGAACTTTGTAATGTAATATAACAAAACAACGTAGCTTCATTGAGTTTAGGCTCGGTGGAATGGTCTTGAGAAGACCTTATATCAGATGACTGTCTTCAGAAAAATACAGTCTGCAATAAAAGCTTGAATTTAAAAGGCCAAATTTTTCCTAAATCTGTATTTAGTAAACGGTGAACACGCCCTACATTACGTTTCACGCTTCTCATTAAATTCAAAAAGATATATACGTAACCATTCTCAATAATGTTTATTTTTACTAGTATGAGTATATAAGTACACGAGCGAATAATTAAAATACCTATTATACTCCTCAAGTAGAAGTAGTAGCACTTAGTAATATTTTGTCTGACGATTGGTTACAATGGCGCAACTTTTCTTACCTATAACCCTCACTATCACAAAGATATGATGAGAGGGATCCTCGCCAATGCAGTATTGGCGAGGATCACATCGTTTACGAATATCCAGATTTGTTAATAATCAGGTTTTCGATATTTATTTTAGAAAACGCCCATATTATGTTAAGTTCGAAATAATCCTTTTTCATTTGATTATGACGACAAGCCTAAATACTATTTACTGAGGCTCCGTGTAATACCCGACTAACTTCGGGAAGTACTTTAGCAGTCTATGTATGTACAATGAGCTGCAGGTTAGTAGGAGCCCCGTCTCTCCAGCAAACAAACTTCTACGAGTATGCAGGGGTAGTCTACTAATTCTACAGCCGACTGTACTCGTACAATACTACCTAACTACCTATATGTATAAGTGTGTAAATGAGTTCGATTCGCTTTTATGACGCGGGTAAAGTAAGCATACATTTTTAACCCACTTCAAAAGTGGAGGAGGTTCTCGTTTTGTTTGTTTTGTTATTCGCAGTGACACATTATTAAAATAAATAGACCCACGTGGTCGTCATTCCTCACAAAAAGTCACATCATGGTTAAAGTAACCAGGGGAAATAAAACTTAACAACTGGTAGCAGCTGTGTCAAAATTTCAACTATCAGCATTCAGGGATAGGTACAGTTACTTTAGGTTCACAAACCTCGATGCAACCGACTTCAATAAGGGAGACCGGTGAAAGAACGATTATTGTTGATATTAGATTTCATGCGTCCTACGCCTAATTATGTAGAAAAGGAGGTAACATGTTTTTTTTTTCCACTGCAACCACTTTGACACATTTCACATTTGCCCTATGGTTGACTGGTAAGATACCCGCAATAGGGTATTCGACTGTATTTAAGATAAATTATTTCACACCATGCATGAAATAAAGCACCAGATAATTATTAAAAAAACTAAAAAGGATAGAAATATAAAAATGTGCCTTGAAAACTAAACTGCTTGGCAAAGAGATGAAATTGCCAAACGTAAACTATGCATCATTGAAGAGTTCCGTTCTGTTCATCATCAGCAGTTCCACTTCATCAAATGTCACTTCTACAAATGTAAATACTTGATTTGTTAATGAAAATACTAAGATCACTTTATATATTAAGGCTTTAACATTTGAGGAGTTCCCTCGATTCCTCATGGGCCCCATCGTCAGAACTCAAACTTGAACTCAAAAATTTGTCTTGAAAATCTAATTTGCTTAACAAAGACAGCGAAGAGGATAAATCGCCAAACGTGTACTATGCGTCGTTGAAGAGTACCATTCTGATCATCATCAGCAGTTCCACTTCATCAAATGTCACTTTTTTAAATGTAAATGCTTGATTTGGTAAAGAAAATACAAAAATCACTATATGTATGCCTTTCATATTTGAAGAGTTCCCTCGATTCCTCATGGACCCCATCGTCAGAACTCGAACTTGACAAAAATTTGAAAATCTAATTTACTTAACAAACACAGCGAAGAGGACAAATTGCCAAACGTGTACTATGCGTCGTTGAAGAGTTCCATTCTGATCATCATCAGCAGTTCCACTTCATCAAATGTCACTTTTTTAAATGTAAATGCTTGATTTGGTAAAGAAAATATAAAAAACACTATATGTATGCCTTTCACATTTGAAGAGTTCCCTCGATTCCTCATGGATTTCATCATCAGAACTGAGTTTTGACAAAAACGGGACCAATCTGTATATATATAAATTCAAACAAAAAAATAATTTTCAAAATCGGTTTAGAAATGACGGAGTTATGGAGTAACAAACATTAAAAAAAAACACAATCGAATTGATAACCTCCTCTTTTGAAATCTTGAAGTCGGTTAATAATAGAAAACGATGCCGATTTTTGAATTTCAAGCACTTGATTTCGTGTGGCTCCCTTCAGTACTCGACTACTAGGCATTTAAGGCTCAGGAAGTTCGTGTTCTTCTGTCACTCTCACTGAGCGTAAGGGTGAGCGAGAAGGATGTGCGTGCCCGCGGAAGCGCCAATATCATCTTTTTGAATTTTAATTTTATGTACGTTTAAATAAATACAAGGAATCGATAAGTTCCCTCAAATATGACATTGCCAATTTTGAAAGTTAAAAACTCAGGATTCGACAGGGCCTCAAGATTGCTGCCTGATTAAATTTTTGCAGCCGTATTGTGATCTTTTTAAAAACGCCGCTCTTTGAACTTACTGCACCGTAAATTTTACTAATAGAATTGAAAACGAGTGGTGAATGTCACTAAATTCTAATTTCTATCGCTCGTAGTTCCAAAATAGCATTTCGCCGTTTTCCACACATTTTCGAGCGAAGACATCGACCGCTTGAAATTAAAAACGGCCCCGAAACAATCAATGAAACTCAAATTTAAGTAGGTACTTCATTCAAAATCTACATTGAATATTTATAATAAGCAGTGCAAGCAAAATTATTTTGCTAAATGACCGGGCCGAAAGTATTGTCAATGAGAAAATTACGGAGAACATTATCATTTTCCCAGGGAACGTTCAATTGTCGAAGTGTTCATCATGTCGAATCATTCACAAATTTTCCAAGAATATAGGAAAATTTCACGGTAACCTTGAAATTAGCATTTGGAAGTGACCTACATCATGCAGTTGTCAAGTAAGATATGCGTGTTTTGTTTTGTAACCTTTGAATTAAAATATTCATATCTAGAACGACCTTACAGGAAACGTTACCGGGAAAACACCAGTAACTGCATATTAGTGGGCTGGATATTTCGGGAACCTTTTATAGGGTTCCGTACCCAAAGGGTAAAACGGGACCCTATTACTAAGACTCTGCTGTCCGTCCGTCCGTCCGTCCGTCTGTCACCAGGTTGTATCTCATGAACCGTGATAACTAACATTTGAAATTTTCACAGATGATGTATTTCTGTTGCCGCTATAACAACAAATACTAAAAAGTCCGGAACCCTCGGTGGGCGAGTCCGACTCGCACTTGTCCGGTTTTTTGTGATAATCTCCCTGTTGATGTTTTCATCCATTTGGACCACACCACAAGGAATTCCTCTCCTTCTGCCGAAAATGCCATCTACATTAATGTAGATGAGTCTGAATAGCAAAAGAAAATGTAATTGTACAGTTCCGAAATTTTGTTCTTAACTTCTGTCAGCAAAGTCTCCCTATTAACCGACTTAAAAGCATTTTTAACGTAAATTGTAGTCAAAATTTACGTTAAGGACCTATCCTTAGGGCATGGACGGCTGCCTCGCACCCACCTTTCGTGCCAAAACCTAGCTGTACTGGTTCAAAAAGGGACTGCAATTTTGATCTAAAATGTCTAACCGCAATTTATGATGCCTGACGTCGTAAAGTAGACCCCACCGCAATGGCACTCGCCTCTCCGAGACCTTTTTGGTTAGGGCAATCAGGTTTGCACCGTATAGGATAGGGACAATTTCGGTGTTAATTTTGCCTGAAAACATAAAGTTTATTAATTTAGTAAGGGAACAGATAAGCTGCTCACCTGCGTCGCCCACGGAATAAGAAATTAGGTCCTCCATTATGGTTATTGGTTCTTATATTATAAACGAGTTTGATATATTTTGTACCGTGGAACTGTCCAATTCCCTGGCCTAGAGGGTAAATCTCAATCATCTATCAAGGGCAAAATTGAACTGTCATCGACCCATGAATGGTTTTTAAAAAGCTTGTTTACCCTCCAGGTTTTATAAACTTGGGTCCGTGGCAAAGAGTAAAGTAAGTATATAGGAAAAGACAGCCCTCTTTAAGGAAACTAATTTCGAAACGCTATCTCTATTTTGTATCCGAAACTAGCTATGTATGTGTGCGTGCACATCTACATATATGCATCTGAATGTGTAGGTACTTTCGTACTACATAATATTAGGTCTACTTGGGCGGTTTACAAGTTAATTAGGGTTCCGTAGCCAAATGGCAAAAAAAATACCCCTTATAGATTCGTCATATTCGTCTGTCTGTCCGTTTTTTTTTTGTTTGATTTCTTGTAACTTTCATAGTTTTTTTTTGTTTTCAAGATATCAAACAAAATACTAATTTGTAAGCCGCCCAAGTAGACTTAATGTTATCTAGAAAAGTTTTATAAGAATGGAATCCAAAAAAATAACTTACTTTATAGTAATGCAAGTATATGTTTATTGCTTTCAATTTGGTATACAAGATAGTAATAGACTAGGTGTTGTAAGTAGTTGCAGCTTCTGATTTTGTTTGTAATTATGACGTATGTTCATCTTTATGTAGAAAGCTGCATTAGCTTCGTCTTCTGTGACTTGTGTCTCAGTCTGACGTAGAACTCTTTCATGTGCGCATAACTGACCTGCCTAGTTTACAACTAAGCGTTTCTTCTTTGACCTTAACATTCAACTGGATTTGAATTCAAGATATTCCGGAGGTAAAGTGCACATTAGGAGAATTCCTGGTAATTTGGTCTCGCTCTTTAGCTCCGTAAACAATTCGCTCCGGATATTCTTTCAAATAAACACATGAGTGATGATGTCGTGGTTCGGGTCCTTCTTGTACTAATGAATTTCAGGCATAGGACGTATGTCTTGTCTACGCACGTACCTCCATAGATGCACTCTATCTTGTCTAACTTAGCGAAATCAAATTGCACATATCTTGGCAGTATCATCGCACATGTTTGCCGTAAACAAAATTAAAATAATCATCGCTTGTTTTTCATCGCTGCATGAGCACTAAGGAGGATGGTATTTTCTTCTTACCTTCGAAAATATCTAAACCTACCGGCATTGTCTTGAAGACTGTTAAAACATTTGTAACATTGAAACTATTTAAATTCTAATTTCCTTAATTGAATTTGACTTTACAATTAATAGAGAAATAATAAGTTCATATCAATCATACACGGTGCTCACGAGGAACCCAAGAGATTTTGACAGTGTATTACTGATCACATTTAGAGACTAAAATGTCATATAAACTTTTCTGGATTTCGCCTAGTTTCAGAGTTAATACCAATGTAAAATAAACATCTTCTTATCGTAACTTAGTGCAAAACGCCTTTTTGATCGCGATGATGCCATTATGGGGCCTAGTCTAAATATCCTTATTGATAGATGTCAAAAAGTGACATGTAACCTTTGCAAGAACTAGTTATACCAAAAAAAATCGTAAAAAATATTTTCAGTGCCAGTTTTACCATAACATTAACTTTTTATGTACAAATACGTTTAAAATTTGAAAAAAAAAAAAAAAAATTTTTTTGGCGAAATTTAGTGAAACTCATATAACATTTTTTCCTTCTTTTGGCCTCAGAAGTACGTGGTTAAAATATTTCGGGTTTCTCGTGAGCACCGTGTATATCTGTTTACATTTTTTGACAGTAAACAACAGTTGCTAGGTAACAACATTATTATGAATTAAGATAGGTCTTGACATACGAGGTATATGCAACCTTCTTAATGTTGTATTCATGCCATTAAATTGTACCATTTTTATAGTGACATCTGGTGATGTAGTTTGCACAATCGGTAGTCAACTTTAAGTAAAAGTAGGTTATCGGACCACATTAATAGAAATCGCCGCTATCTTTACTAATGTTAACTACATTTCTAAGTGTCGCCCCCCTGGTCCGTGGTAGCATTCAGTGTTGGCCGAACGTTAATTAGAATTGAAAATATTAAATATTAACCATTACAAATTAAACCGTAACGGACGGTTACAGTTTACGGTTCCATTTGTAATATGTACAATTTTAGAATAGATTAGTATGTTGCCCTATGTGGAACTATGTTGTTGTGCCCTAACAACAGGGCGTCACATGAACAGCCTTATATTTAAGAACACCTGTACCTGCTATGTGATATGCAATAAATAAATGATGATGATGGTATTAAGGAGTCTGTTTTATCCCTTTTCAACCCCATTTGTCAAAAAGAAGCTTCCGCTTGTTTTACTGGTTACATGCGTTTATAAAATGCCCCCCTAAACGATTTACTAATTTTCATTGTTACGTTTTTATACATGTGTTAATTGGTTCAGGATTTCATATAAAAATCCTTCAAGCACTGTAATTGTTATGTTTCAGAGGTGCTGTAGCGTCACGTTACCTGGTCAGCAGCGAGGAGTCAAGTTGAAGACGCGAGCGCATGCGATGTGATAAAAGTGCGAGGAATCGGCGCGCGCGGCCAGTACCGAGCACACCTGCAGCGTGACCGCCGGCGCGCCGCGCCTCCGTCCATACCGTTCACTCCACCGTTTCCGTGCGTTCCGTCCCGTCACCACCCGGTAGTGCATGTGCTCCCCTCTGGAAGATTCACAAACAAGCCGAGCAGTGCCGCACACTACGCCGAGCACTCGCAGGTAATTCAATATCATAGGATACCGACGAAGTTTAATTATCTTCTAAAATGCAGTGGCATAACCAGGTGGCCAACATCAAATCTGTGTTTGCTTTTATGGCAATTTGTCCAACTATGGTGTGAAATCAATTGCGACACTAAGTTGTTTGTAAACATTCAATCCAGGTAAGTAATATAATAATTATATGACTAATTATTCTCGGATATTGTAATGAAAGCATCCATTGGATGACGATTTTTTTTAAACATCTTCAAGTTACTGATAAAAGTTTTTCGATAAGATATCGCAAACTACTGGCCATCTAGCCCACATACATAAAATATAACGATAAACCTAGGGAAAGATAGAAATAATGTAATCCTCTCTAGACAAAATATATCCAATACCTAATTCATGAATTACAGCATAATGCAGGTAGATTTATAATTCTAGATAGGATACGATAGCAAACGTTACAGCTAACTATGTATTTATTAACTCGAGTACCCCTGGTGGCCTCGCCGAATGACCCAATCCAATATTCCAAGCTAAGTGTTAATGAGCGATATGGGTACTCTTAGATGAGGTGGTACGGTCAAAGGTCTGCTCTGTATATTAGAAGCGAGGCGAAGCACAACTCATTGTTTTATAGTAGAATACGAATTTGCCTTCATCCAGGCATATATGTCACTCGTAAACGCATCATGATTGCGAAATCCGGTCAATGTTGATTAAAGTTTGTCAACATGCAGTGTCGGCTTGAGGACATCCCGCGATTAATACGCATCCACCGCGGACAGTTCCAACAACAGTGTTATGCTAATAATGGCAGCGCTAGATTGGTTCTGATTACTAGAAAATACATCGTAGTGAGCGCAATAGTGCTAAGAAAGGAGCTCGGTTTTGAAGCCAAGGATCACCCAAGGCGTTCTGTTGGTGTTAGTATTCCCGCCGCGCGTGCGCGAAGCCGTGGGCGCGCAGCGTAAGGTCGCGCCGCTTGCCCATCGGACACTGACTTGACAGGATTATCATGTCGTATACTACGTACAGATACCGTAGATATTTTTTTATTATTTCGCTTTCATTAACAACGTACTTTATTAAAATCAAACAAATGACCTTAATGCATTTGCAATTGTCTAGAGAGATGAAGGTGACCAACTGACCACTAATTCAAGATCATCTTCATTTTTCCGCGTTATTAGTTTTGCATATTTGACAAATAGCTCATATTTGATTTCCGTTTCCCTATACATTAGTATTCTTAGAAAGATGATCACATGAGCAATCAAGTAGCAATAGATAACGTTTTTTTTATTCGTTAAGTTCCGTTCGCCCTAAATCAGACATTGGTACTAATTACATTTAGTATTAACTGAGCTGATTAGATTGCGGATGAAACCAAATAGAAGAGCCCTCATTTCTAGCCACTTAATTGAACCTATTAACTACGTAATCTTGTTCCATCCATCTGATTATCCCATATACCCTTTTAACACGTCAGTAGGTAGGTACCTATAAATGTACTTGACGCTGGCTGCTTCCGCGTTTATATCACATAATTTGGTATCAATTCTGCTAACATAAACAGAGTTTTTTATATATATAAACAGAATATATACTTAGCAAATTAATCAAAGGCCAACATATAGAAAACAGCTGACCGATTGCAATATAAATGGATGGCCAAAGCCAAGTCGTTTTAAAATACGAGGGTGGTAATCCATATACCAAATTTACGACCAAAAAGACAGTAATAACCTAAAAGTTCAATTAATGGCGTGGTTGCGACTCAAGCAGTCTTAAAAGGCCTATACAATATTAGTGGTCTAGTCCTGTTATATAATATAAGACATTGAATATAATATATTATAATACTCCAGTTCAGATGCCTCGACTCCTCTGAAACAAAGGTTAATAAAATTTTGGGAAAATCGCTGTGTATGTAACCTCTAAATGCCTTGGAAGAAATAAACTCGTATTTAATTGTTGTACTTTTGCAGCCAGTTTCTAAGGAAAATTCCGATTTCAGCTACCTATTCAATAGGTATTTAATAAAATAGATAAGGACATAAATATGAGAAATAAAAAATATATGACGTAAATTATTCACGGCACGACCGTCACGTGGTAATTGGTAATTAAACAAAACATAGTATCCGATACCGCCTCTGTATTAATAATGAATGAATGTATAATAAGTGAACCTGTCTATCATAATCACTTAAGAAATCAATAGGATGATCTCAGCTTAGTGAAATTTGCTTAAGTGGAAAAATACAAACACGTTTAAGCACGATACCTACATATAGGTACACATGTGCATTAAGTTGCGGTAAGTTTCCAAAAATTTGTAGGTGTTCGGAAATTTCAGGGAAATTTCATAGAAAATTAGGGAAACTTTCATTTTAAAAACAGAAAATTTTGATCGTCTTTCAAAAATAATATAAGAAGTTTTCGCAATTTTGGAAACTTGTCGACGGCACGTCAGTACCTTATACCTTCGTTAACTGTTTTCAAAACTACTAATACCTATTAGCGATTTGTTTATCATTCTTTGGTTCGTTGACATTTAATTAGCAAATGACAAAAGGGTCGATGTCAAATGTCAATGAATTTTATAAATATTCTAGGTTTATTTGACGACCTGTCTGGTCTAATGGATAGTGACCTTGCCTATGAAGCCGATGGTCCCGGGTTCAAATCCTGGTAAGGGCATTTATTCCTGAGTTATGGGTATTTTCTATGTATTTAAGTATTTATAAATATGTGTACATTATATATATATATATATATATATATATATATCGTTGTCTAAGTACCTACAACACAAGCCTTATTGAGCTTACTGTGGGCCTTAGACGCCTTAGTCAATTTGTGTAATAATGTCCTATAACATTTATTTTTATTATAGGTTTTGCTTTAATTTTTTTTTTGTTTTGCAAATTTTGAAAAAAAGGAAATCCTATAAAACGTTTTTCATTGTGTCAGTAACATACTAAAAATCATGGAGAATGGAAAATATTTAGAAGTGGAAAAACGTTCTCTTTTTTTGTGATCGATCACGATCTCGATCACGTGGTATACTTGCCTCTTAAAACATATGAAAAGTAACTAATGCTTGTTAGGTACTTGACGTGTAGGGTAGGTTTTTGTCCCTAAGGCACCTACGTTATATATATCTGTATCTTGCACCATCATGCTAAAAATAAAGGATGAACAACCTACTCATAAAAATGTTCTCAAGGTGGGTATTTGGTACTTGTAACCAATTAACCCCAAATGCGTTTTAAAAGCTCCATTTTATAAATCAAGTACGTGTTCCCGTTGTCATGTCACTTCGACCATTAGATTAACCTATTGTTATACAAAGATCTACGTTCCTCCCAGGGCCATAATAGAATATATCTGGATTAAACTATAATTTTTCATATTCGAATAGCCCTAGTTTACGTTTTTACTATTAAAAGTCGTATATGTCGTAAACGCATAATTCGAAACTATAAATACATTGCGGCAGTGCCCAAACAGCAATTATAACAAGAACTATAAAATTTGCTTAAAATTGTGTCAAAAGAATAATTGCACTGCACCAAATACCCCATGTGTACCTACTCGTAATGTAAGATGTGGCAACGGAATGTAAGCTATCTAATTTTTAAAGAATACCCGAAATTGTGTCGCCACGCCTGTATATTCCGACACGTGCTACATTTTTTACAACCGAAATGATACCCTGAAAACTGGACATAAGATTTTTTTTATGAAAATGTGAGCATTCATAAATACAATCTTGATTATACCTTGAAAGGGATTTAATATTGTCACGGACTAAGTGCTAATAATATACACACGACCTTATATATTATTTGTGTATATATTTTAGGAACTTTGCCCGTATCGGCATTTAATACCTTAACTGTACAATTCCGCTGATTTTCCGTAAATATTTTACAAGCTTTTATTTAATTTGCAATGTTTGTTTCTAATATGTTTGTTCGGGTCAAATATTGCAAGCTAAATTAGACCTAATTCCTATTATTCGATTGAGCTGAAACTTCACATACATATGTAAATTGGGTAACAGTGCAATATTATGGTACCATCAAGAAGATCTGATGATGGACTCAGGAGATGGCCATAGGAACTCTATAATAAAACAACGCAACCAAGTTGTGTTTGGGTTTGTTAGAATTGTCTCGATGAGTATAAGTTTCCTGTATAAAGAAAAATACAGTCGGCGATAAAAACTTGTATCAAAAGTTAATTTTAGCCAAAATACTTTTTATTAAACGATTGTGAGGTATGAATGTTTGTAAGTACCTACCTACCTATACAATATTTCCAGGCTGTCCAGCTGGCGTATGATGGACGCGAATTATTCATGTGATAAAGTAACTGTCACTTTTTAACACTGCCAGATAGAAAGTGATGGACGCTGTCGTTATTAAGCTATCGCGTGGATAACTGTGACAGGTATAAATTCAGTGGTTTGAGCAATGTTGAAAACTAGATTAAAATAATATAAATAAATATTATACGTCATAATTACACAAATTGACTAAGTCCCACAGTAAGCTCAATAAGGCTTGTGTTGAGGGTACTTAGACAACGATATATATAATATATAGATATTTATAAATACTTAAATACATAGAAAACACCCATGACTCAGGAACAAATATCCATGCTCACCACACGATTTGCTTACCAGGATTTGAACCCGGAACCATCAGCTTCATAGGCAGGGTCACTACCCACTAGGCCAAATCGGTCGTCATATCATCTCATATCTATTATCATGATTACAAAGTGGAGTTAATTAGAAGCTATAAAAAACTATAGTGTCTCTTGTATCTTCTGAACCATAGTTTATATATATATGGGCGACACTGTTAGTTTATAATATAAAATTAGTTTAATAGGTTAATTTTTATCGCATCTCGCCACCTAACGTAGCAGTTTGGCGAGAATATAAATGTTTAATAAGTTGTAAATTTAAAAAAAAAGAGTCGAACTCACAACCTTTATGAACACCGGTCCGATCGCTCTGACCAACTGAGCTACCGAACGAAACTTGCCAGTCCCGTGGGATTTTCCATGGTAATTGTTCCATGTATACGTTCTCGACATTTTCCTCTCTGTTAAAATATTTTTTTATTTGAGTTCAACATTACCAGTACAATGTGGCTGTAGGTTTTACTTTTATTTATATTTTAGTTTCTCAAGAACTAGGTTAGCGCTAAAAACGGCCAACTAAATGCGCCGTGAATAGGCGCCTAGCATACAAAATCGGTAACAATAAACGTCAAAATAAGAACGGTCAGACACAAATAATTTCTTTCTCATTCCGTTCCCAAAATTTTGTTGCGATTGGTTAAGTTTTGGAGGAGGAAAATGTCGAGAACGAAAAACTGATTTCTGAGAAATCTGAGATTTTTACAGCAGGATTTTTCGCCTAAGCTGCAGTTATCCGTATTCCATATCGCATTAATGTTAGGAGTCGCCCCCGCCAGCGCGACAGAGATTTACTTAAAATTATCAAATCTGGGGAGCGACTCAGCTGGTATTTCCTCTTAAGGGGGAAGAAAATCTCAATTTTTCCTTTCATTTAAAAACATTGAAATAACGCTCGCAGGCGCATCTTCTTGGTACAAAAAATAAATTAAATTGAAATTCCCAAGTTATATTATACTAACGTAATTACTACGTATGTGCATTGTGCCACAGAAAAAGTAATAGGACGTTCCGCGTTCTTCAGACGCTCAATGGTGCCTGTCGAAGTACAAATAATAGTATAACTAATATATTCAGTTTAATATCCTAATCACTGAGTTCGGTTTCACTCACCGCTTAAAATAATTTAATAAGGCTTGTACCTAAGCTTTTTATAATCTATGGTAATTAAACACTGTCATAGGTACCATTTGAGTTGAGTTCACGGAAGCGGTAGTAAATATCGAGAATTCCTGATTTTTTTAACTTATCTCATGACAACTTGCGCTGAATCAACATAACAGATAAATGTACGAATTCTTCGTACCTAATATGTAGATCCCCATTACGTCCACTAAACAAATTCCTACCTTTTAAATGTACTTCCAATTCTTTATTGTGTTTACGTATACTATGCGTAATCAATACGTAATTAATATTAATTACCTACTGAAACTAGTAATTAAAAAACATTTTAATGCGATGTTTTAATCTGGCGATCTACTTATTTCTTCGTACAGAAAGTTATCAAATGTTAACAAGTAAAACAGTAAATCTGACAAGGATACAAACTAGTTTTGCCAGGTAACGCCGGACATATATATTATGTCTATTTATAGATTCACGTATTTATACAGTTTGCCTTTAGAAGTAAAAATACACTGAAAAAGACAGTAATTAACCCATTGATTTTGATAATAAGCTTAGAGATTTTAACATTTCACCCATTACAGAGAAAGGAAACTTTTATTTTTATAAAAAGCAATCAGTATTTAATTTAACCAATAACTTGAAAGCAATAAAATTCTCATGAACATTAATTCCACACTGCCCACCCAATGAAATCCACTCTACAAACAGGTTTATTATTTACGTCAATGGCTATTTATGCAAATTCGCGAATACTAAGGCTAATTTATGAAGATGGACCATCGTGAACTAGAAGGCCGGCAATAATCGACCCACACCGCATAAGTCGGAAGCAGGAAATTTCAATTTATTATATATATATGATAATATTTGTATTTGTGTACTGTCTATATGTATAGCTTATTAAGTTTTTCAGTTGTTTGCAATACTTAATACTAAATTCTCTTACTTTTCATCTTACACGATTTTTACATCTCTGTTTAGTATTATGGTTGACTGATAGAGAATGCCTTTAGGCATTTTAAGAACGCCATTTGTTTATTTTTTGCGCAATAAAATTTAAATTAATTCTATAAAATAAAGCAGATTTTGAAGGTTATAAAAATATATTCCTGGTGAATAAATATATGTAAGATAAGATAAGATAATAACTTATTTGATAAAACACGAGTTGATAAGCTGTCAATATACACATTCAGTTCTTTACATATTCGGCTGGAATTTAAGCATTCAAATATTTATCACATAAATAAATTACAAATATAAAAGAACCACAGTACAGAAAAATATTGGGGAAAAAATGACAATGTGTGTCAATGTCAAATTATTAAACTAAATTATCTAAAAAATATGAATTTTAAAATGTATTGTTTCGCTAATGTCATCAAAATAATCTTCCAATAGTAAAATGTACAGTTCTTTATATGTATGGCTGGCATTTCAGCATTCGAATATTAAGCACGAAAATAAATTACAAACAAAACAAGCATTCCATTAAAATGTCAAAATTAAAATCAAGTATTAATGTATGTGTCGATGTCAAATTACTTAATTAAATAATCTAAACATTACATTCTTATTTTTAAAATATTGTATTAAATCATTTATGTTATAAAAACAATGTTCCAGTAGTAAACTGTACAGTTTTTTCCAAACTTTCTTTCTAGTGTTCTTGTTGTGTGTTGTAGTAGGTAACTGGGTGTAGGTATTTAACTACTGGCATGTGGTATTAATTAAATCCCAATTATTTGTTATACGTAAGTTCTTCCAACGTAATAGCGCGTTGAACTCTTATTAAAGCAATTAAATTACAATTCATCGGCACAACAAATTAAGTACAACATGCTGATCGACTCACGTTGTAGTAAACAAGTATTATCATTAGGATACAATCAACAATGTTTTGTGACTAGTCACGGCCAAGTCACACCACCGGTTCTATAACTATTATTTTACATCTCAATTATGTACTTACTTGTACATATATGATCACCACAAATAGGAAATATGTGCTACGAACATGAGATGGAATGGAAACCTAAAGAAGACGTGTATAATTTGTGGTATTGTATCACACTTTCAATTTTATTTCCAGAATTAGATATTGTATAAAATTATAAATTATATGTTGTACAAGAATCTGCGCTAAGTTTTCAGTGTACTAAGAATTATTTCTAACTAATAGAAACAAAAATAGAATAGTTTAACATGACATAATGACAATTACAATCATCGTTATATTACGGAATTTTCTGTTAATAATTGTATGACCTTCGTGCTACTTTATCTCAAGCACGTCGACTTAAAGTCATTAAGTTGTTTCACAAGCTCTTAAAAAATGTCGTTGACTTTCTTAATAATGATAACAAATTGTAAAAAAATACATGAATGTATTTAATTCAACCGAATTTAAAACCTACTTTTTTTTCTTTGTATGTACTAATGATCCGCCCCAGCTTTGCACAGGTTACATAAAACAACAAATTATACAGCCAAAGCTTTCTGAAGTTCACTCTATTGATAGAATGAATGCAAATACGATCCGAATTTCGAGATTACGCGAACACAACATATACAGATGCGGCGGGGGAACTTTGTTTTATAAGATGTAGTGATTTCGGTCCATTCGCATGCGACGCTTGATTGGACCTCGGCCAAACATGATATTTGTATTTGTAAATATGTACAAATCACATAGAGCTCACATGATCATAACATACGAAACTTACCGACATCACACCTTACGGTTGACTTCAGGATTGGGTTGATTTGTCATCTTCATCATTATACGCAATGTAACCGCCAAACTCTTACCGATATACTTTGTTGTAATTTTTTTTTTTTAAGTTGCAAGTGTGCGCGGGAGTAGTAACAGCATTCTAACCATCATAGCTAATAAGCTAGATTGTCCTTTGTTGAGGGCAATGGCTCAGCGGACAAAGTCAGTATTGTTTATCAATCATTAAATATTTTATTAGGTTACGGTTGTTACTAACATAAATGATAAGATATAACTAACACCTTTTTTGGGCCATATGCTGTCTTTGATGAAGCGTCAGATGTATTAAGATTTGGAAGATCTGTGACCAGTATGATCGAAGAAGGAACTTAAGAATATATTTTACAAATTAATATATAGGTATGCGTGATATGTGATACTGTTCTAATATCTACATAATCTCATATTGACACTACCCGTTCATTGGTGTAAGTTATTGTTTCCTGCTACCCAAAAGTTGTCTGGAAGAGATCGCTTTTTAGCGATAAGACCGCCTGTTGTTACCTAATTGTAATGTGTGTTGTCTTTGTATTCTCCTTTTCAATATGTGGTGTACAATAAAGAATATTTATTAATTTATTATTATTATTAATAAAAGATATTTATTAGCCCATTGAAAGCATTTCAAATAAGGATCGGTTTTTTTGTCAATAGAGACTAAATTTAATTTTCTTACCCTTTTTTTACACCTCGAAAGCCCACTGGGTCATTGTCAAATACTTGAAAAACCATGAAACTTTCGAATCTTTTTAGGAGTTATATTTTATAGATCCATAGACAGAGATAGGTATTTAAAAACTTCGATCTGGCTTTGTTTGATTTAATCTGGGATTGTACAGTAAGGTGCAGAGTTAAGTGACCCCTCCTGCAAACAAATCAAACATATGTCTATGCAGGGGGGTCACTTAACTCTGCAGCTTACTGTAGTTTTTTGGCCAGATTTTAAGACGACAATGAAGTCGAGTGTATATGTCTGACATACGATCACACATTGTCATTAAGATTCTAAAGACCAAAATGTACGCTTAACGAGCTGTCTGCCACGACATAAGGTTTAGTGAGGTATGTAGTTAGCAAGGAGGCAAGCACGTCCGCGTCGGCCTCGGCAGCGCCCGCGCCTGCAAATGTTTACATTTGAACCGGCGACGCACCTCGCCCGCGCCCAACGGCGGTAGTTGCAAAATTATTGAGCCCAAATTGAGTTCAGGGTCGAGCGTGATGCCTCCGGGTCTTGCGTAAAATTATCGCGCACTCACTCATCGATCTTTGCCAGATAGTGTAAGCTAAAAGCAAGTCCCATTCATGAGTTCTTTGATTGGTCTCTCCCCATTCTGAAGTCCCATTCAACGATTTCTGTCAGAGAGAAACCGTTTGACTAAAAACGGGGATTCAATGCAGGTCTAAAAGGAGTTTTAATTTAAAAATATTTCTGCTAATAAGGAAAAATCGTAATCAGAGAGAAAATAAGTTATATGTATATATACCATATCTAAATTAGAATGTTTCAATTCATCAAATGGTATAGTTGTAATGTTCAGCATTTAATTCCTAAAAATATCTAACAATAAATATTTTGGAATCACATAACGGTGATTGGTACCTAGGTCATATTTTTATCGGCATCGACATATAAAATAGGTAAATTTTATTTGTCATGGCACTATTGAAACGTGAATTTACCATTACGAATACACGAATACGTCACATATGGTAAAAGTGACGCAATATGACAACGCTGATAAAGCCAGAAAAGTTCCCAATCCACAAAACAACACATCGTTAATAGAAACAACTTCTCATGACCAGTCTTTAGCAATCTCTCCGCCATTCCATTTCGTTATCGTCTTCAAATCAACATCATAGCGATTGTTCTATTTTTATTTTATAATTAACTGATTGCCCCATCGCACCTATTGCCCTTGCGGACCCGCGACCAAGTCAGCGAGGATAGACGTCATTTTGAATCGTGACGTCAATTATCTTTAGAAGGTGCGAGATTCTGCAGATAGATATGGGCACAGTTATTTGCGTATGATTCATATTAAAAGAGAGTTCGTTACACCTGCTCTAAAAGGTAATTCGATTAAATAATGATATCCTAATATTAAAAATATAAGTCTTAAGATATCATAGACCGTCCGAGTGAGTGAGTGATAGAGTGTCCGGTCCGGTGAGATCCATGGATTCGGGCTAAGGAAGCTCGAAGATGTGCAGTGTTCACTGTGCTCGGTAACCTGCCGGGAGCTCATTTCGCTTCATCGAACTTCGTATGCGAAGTTTAGTAATAACTACATTTTGTCGTCATGATTGCGCCTACAAGGAGTGTCCATAAATGAACCGCCTGGGTTCGGATCCGGAGGAACATAACACTTCCGAGGTCAAGTGCAACTAGCATTTGTAGTCGATTGAACTAGTGATATCTGCTAAATAATGTGAGTCATATTGCTACCGAGCATATCGGCACAATTAGTGGGAAGAATTCAAGGTCTACCTGTTATTTCGGCCATGCGTGGCCAAATCTTTACGTAATGTTTTGACCGAATATCAACCTAAGTAACATTTAAAAACACCGTTGCTGGGCAGGCCGCCAGTGAACTTAATAATTTCAGTTTCATCATCGCAGTTTTTTAGGACAGTTTCGTGTTACAAGTTTTTTAAATCATTTTACGTTGTGCTATATGCAACAATTTCAGTTATTCCTTTGTCGGGCAATGCTTGTTTATGTTTATCCATTTATAATAGCTTGCTTAGGAAATTGTTAATGTATATTTGTAACGTATATGGAACAAGAACACTAAATTGCCTCATATCTAACTCTGCAAGTTATTAGGTTTAAGTATGAATAATGTTCAGTCAGATTACCTAGTCATCATTGCAAAATAAATGTAATGAGCTCATAGACCCGACTAACGACAAATGCTTTCACGGTCGCGCGTAACATACAAAAGGATTTTCATTGAAAGTTACAATTACAAAGCGGAATTTTCGTGGAGTAATTGCGTGCAAGCATGCGCGCTGCGCCAGTGTCAATGCCGCCGTGGAGACGCGCAGGCGCGACGCGAGCTGCCCCGGTTCGGCTACTCAACCTGTTAGTAGTGTCAACATGCTTAATTTAATAACAATTAACATATTTTCGTTGCAAGGTTGCTTAGTTATACAATGAAAATGTGTATCGTGCAAGGAATTCTAAGATCCATGGATAGCACATATCGCTAGTAATTTTAAATAACATAATTAATATAATACCGGAGTTGGCAACAGTGGCTACACTTTAATCTCGAATCAGTTTCGGAAAATATGCGCATGTCAAAAATTTGCAAGCATTTATCATGGTAAAAACGATTTGATCAAACAAGTTAGTCGATACACAAGTTAAGACAAACATCGTAAATTTACATATTAGATTACTTATATTACACTGCCATATTAGAAAACAGTAGATACCTGCCATAAACATATTGAACTATGGAAATTACCTTTATATTCAGTGATTTTAAAGAAATCCTTTAAATTTAATCCATTAAAAAATAAAATGAGTATTTTTGTTAATAAAATAATGCAACACTTGCTACACTTTGCAATATATGTACCTAAATGATTTAGTCTCAGAACTTATGATACTTGAACAGTTAAACCCAATCGACGGTAAAATAAAACTCAATTAAGATAAATATATAAAAAAATATATATTATAGGACAGTTTTACACAGATCGACGTAGTCACACAGTTAGCTTAATAACTAATAAGGTTTGTACTAGACGACGATATACATAATATATAAATGCTTATATATAGAAAACATTCATAACTCAGGAACAAAATATGGGTCACTATCGACTAATAAACTTTATCAACTTTTGTTTATACTATTTATTTTATTAGTGAAGTTGCGCTACTACTACTATTTAGGTTTTTTATTTTGACCTTAACTCAGATTTTCATGCTTTTTAGGGTTCCGTACCCAAAGGGTAAAACGGGACCCTATTACTAAGACTCCGCTGTCCGTCCGTCCGTCCGTCTGTCCTCAGGCTGTATCTCATGAACCGTGATAGTTAGGCAGTTGAAATTTTCACAGATAGTGTATTTTTGTTGCCGCTATAACAACAAATAGGTACTAAAGAACAGAATAAATAAATATTTAAGGGGCCTCCCATACACGGTACGGAACCCTTCGTGGGCGAGTCCGACTCGCACTTGGCCGGTATTTTTGTTAGGTATAAGAGAGGTCTGGAACCCAAACAAGCAAGCAGCTTTACCTACTCGTACCTAAAAATCTAAAACAAACTAGGTACCTAATGAATCTCAAACAAAATCACGAATGTCGCGGAACTGATGGTGATGACCTCATAAATAGCAAACAATGTTATGGCTTACGTTATTTAAGAGCAACGTTAAAGCCCTGGCGTATTAGCACCCCAATGCTAAACACAACCGCAGTAACCGTACACACGGACTCTGGTCAAAGTTTTGCTATTAGTTAAGAATGCGAAGATTTTTTTATTCCTTCCGGAACTGAGGACATGTGATAAAGAGGTGTAAGTGCTCGCACCATAATAAAACAATTGTTTATTTAGTCATTTATGTAAAAGGTAAGGTATGTTTACTCTTAATCTTTTATTTATGCTCGGTGACGAAGCAGGCATACAGCACGAAGGCAGAATGTCAATAACAGTCCGGCCTCCCCACTTTACCAGTTACAATAAATGGTCATTTTTGCATTAATATGCCACAAGACTTACTGATCCGCAAGCTTTGAGCATGCGAATTGGAGGAGTAGGTAAGTTACCCACTACTTGGATGATTCACTGATCTGATAATGTATATTTAAGTCCCCATTAAGACGGTTCAAGAACTTGCATGCAATGCTCAATATATTTTTTGTATACTACGTCGGTGGCAAACAAGCATACGGCCCGCCTGATGGAAAGCAGTCTCCGTAGCCTATGTACGCCTGCAACTCCGGAGGATGCGCGTTGCCGACCCTAACCCCCCGTTGAGCTCTGGCAACCTTACTAATTATATTGCTAACTATACGTACAGAGTAGGTACAATGAATTCAGTCGATCGACCAAATATCGCAATGTAATAAAAATCGCTTGCAAGTTCTTGAACTGTTTAAATGAGTCTTAATACTTTTTACAAATACATTACACGTTCTCACCTACGATATCTATTAGTTCGTTGCGAATAATATTAAAACAGGAGTATTACATTATTTGCAGCAACAATAATGATCTATAATGATGGAAAAAACTCGACATTATCGTTTGAATCGATCGGGTCACTCATTATTTACTATGCTCATAATTACCCACTTGTCCCGTGCCTCAGTCTTCGTTCGTGTAAGCGTATTAAAAACGGCTTGCTTTTCATGGTTTAATATCATAATAAGTATTATATATACATGTCTTAATTCGTATTTTCCTGTGTTTCGTATGTTCCCTAGGATAGCTGTCAATTGAAGGCCAACAAAATTACCTACGTATATAAACATCAATTTGGGGAAAAATCTCGAAAATTCACGACAAAGACAATGCACACTGGCATGAGGTCTATTTGACAGTAAACGGACACAGTAGCCTATGTACGCTAATAACTAATCTATAGCCAAACATTTTATACAAAACTACTCAGCATACAAACAAAATGTATTCACTAGGCGGGTCTAGTCACCGGACAGGTCGTCAGATTTTCCTTATAGTGTCTTTGTCAGGTGCCATCTACATTTTCTTTGCTTCTTGAAGGCTGTTAAAACTACATTAAACGTTGCGACGACAGTACAAGTTAAGAATATAAATATGTAATTCCAAGTACACTGTATTCCCACGAGAGGACAGTGCACAGTGGTGCGAACCGAGACAAGACTATGTTACAGTCACCACGGCTTGTTTGTTGATTATTAGGAACATGAAGACAGTGGAAATATCATGATTGACGTGATTCGTAATTATAAAAGGTACCGCCAGTTGCTTTGCAAACTGCGCAAATCCTGTTATTGGTTATAATAAATTGAAAATGAATTAAAACTTCCGCACCAATACCCAAGTTAATGGAGATTTTTAGTTAGCGTATTTTGATATTATTGTATAAGTAAGTATAACCGATCGGTCGCATAAATTAAAGATTATAGTAAAATATAAACATTAAAGTCACGTCCTGCTTACAAAATACTAACGGCTTCTTTTTGTACAATCTTTTAAAAAACACTTCATGCAATCATTAGTAATTCCAAAAACCATTAAAAGAGTGAAACAAAACACAAAAATTGTCCGATCTCGCATTTTTATTGCCATCTCTACACCAAACACGATGACCTCGCTAAATCTATATGGTAAGTATTAGGTAACTTTTTCGCAACATAAGTATTTATAGAATAAGTAGGTAGCCAGCTTATCTAGTTTTATTGACCTTTAATACATGTGAACTTGAACTGTCACTTGTGAGTAAACCATGGAAATTGATTTTTGGCACGCATGCAGCATGACTTCGCGCGATACGTATGCGTTGAAAGTTTTCTTCAAACGTTTAATAACTTAATTGTATGGCAAGTTTTTAAAGAACTTCAAAGACCTGCTGTTAACCGATATCGAATACTCTCCTGTTTAGTCTATTCTATATAGTATCTTTACTTAGGTAATACTATTGGATATGAAGCGAAGAGCGAAATATGTGGGACTTACCTTTAGGTATAGGTAGTTTAGACATTAATTATTTTGGATATAAACGCCAACGTGCTGTTGATGTTAGTATTATAGGTAGGTAATGTAATTTTTATTTTGTACCAGAAAGTCTCATACTTTACCAAGAATTGATTTCGCATACATTTCGAACGGTGAAGGTGGATAGCCTTACTGGCCTCATTAAATCGTACAAGATTGCGTCTACAGATATATGTAGTATCTGTATTAATCTTACAACTGTTGATTGATGTTGCCGATTGATGTGTTCACATCTGTCTCTTAGCATAGCTATAATATTCAAACGAAACTTAAAATATGCTGATTATATTCGGCCTAACCTAATGCATAAATAACGTATTTATTTTACTATCTAACGTCGTATTTTTAGGTCGTGACGGACTTTTAGTGAAATCCATAACAATAGCTCGTATTTAAGTTAATTTAGTTGATGTTAAATGTGTCGAAAAGCGAGTGTCGTTGTGCGTTGCGCGGGAGCGCGAGCTGCTGCGGCCGCGGCGCGGGCGCCGCGCCGTGTCAGCGGTTACATAACTCTACGTGCAGCCAATGACCCACTTGATTCAATAGAACTAATCACAAAAACAAAACCTTATTATCTTTAACACTATATTTACATACACCCTTTACAGTTCTAGACTTGGGCAAATGCAGTTGTTCTTGTGGTTTGGAAATTATTTATCGTTAATATTATGTTTACCGATACATAAAGATAATAAATTTTATTATAACGTGGTAAATAAATAAAAAAATAAAAAAGCTTTATTTGTCCATGCAAAAAAAATCTAATAATTGCAATAATAATTCTATAGTGCGTTAACATACGATGTAACTTGAATAATATAAATTAATACTTATTGAATATTCATGCACTGGTAAATTTAACATAATTGGAATGAATTATATTTAATTATAATTAATTTATTTTCAATTATTGGTATTTAGATTGTTAGAATTTAGATATTTATAAATTTTAATTTAATTTTTGGATGGACCCCCTTCGGGTAAAAGCTTTTTTTTTAACGTGGTAAATACGACAGTAAAAGTGATGGATGCTGTACGGACGTAGTGGAGAAACCTACGTTAAAGGTCTTGTCCGCGGTAGAGTCAGATCTCGTGAGATCTCGGCCTTCGCAAGGACTCGAAACTCACCGTCGGGCCCTTGGCCCACCTCATAGGTTTACCTTCTTTTAAAGACAGTGACAATTAGATCATGTCTTATCTCGACTTCGTAACGCAGGCTTACACTGAAGCGAGCAATGGTTGAATGTTCAGGGCCCTCGGCCCTTTGCGGATTTTTTTCCTCACCTTTTTGGAAAGTCAAGATAAGTTCTGGTAGATGAATAAATAGTGAAACCAAGTGAATCTGACTTATTGAGGCGTCAAATAAAAATAAATACGCGCTGTTATACATAAAAATACAGGCTTAGCAATAATTTAATAAATGTAAACGAAAGATGTCTGTATCTTTTTGACTTCGATATCTGTCAATTATATACTACATCATCAATTCGCATGCGACTATCGCTCTAAGCCTGTTACAACACAAAAAAGATAGATTATCAATCTATGTAAATGACACATAAAGTATTGCCTGATAAGAGTAATGTTAATTGGTAGTTATAACGCGTTATCTAATCTGAGTCACATGTGAAGAAAAGATAAACCGTGTAGTCGTTATCCAAGTGATAATTTTTTGCTGACGCGAGAAACGTGTCAGTACGTCGTTTGCATCACAACTATCACGAGAATCCCGAAACACGTATCGCGGTGATAACGAAACCTTCTCATTGAGGCTTCTGTAAATAGTTTCAATGTGACTGAATTTTACGGAAGTGCTGACGTCTCGCTTTAACAAGATATTAAACACTAATATGTAAAATTTGGCTCGTACTTATCAGGCGTGATTTTGGATATCAGTGAAGTGTCGGACAGATTGTGAAACCGTAATAATTTGGACAGAGAGTTTGAAAAAGTCTAAATTACGTTGGTGCTGTTGAGACCTTGACAAGGACTGAAGTAAGTGCTTATAAACGTGCATAAATAAAATGAGTATTAGGTAACTACCTAAAAGATACCAAATCAAGGTTTTTTATGTTAGTGTCATATATCATATAGGGACAAATTTTTATAGAGGAAATTAGAACAAAATCACTATGTTCTGACCAATACCGTCACACTCAACTCGCCTGTAAATAAATAAATATTATAGGACATTATTACACAAATTGACTAAGTCCCATAGTAAGCTCAATATGGCTTGTGTCGAGGGTACTTAGACAACGTTTTATATAATATATTTATAAATACATAGTAAACACCCAAGACTCAGGAACAAATATCCATGCTCATCACACGAATAAAGGCCCTTACCAGATATTTTTTCTCAACTCATGGTCTCAAATAATGATACCTATATAGTTGCGTAGAACTTTATTTATCTGTTTATTTCAAACCATTTATTTACCATCTATCTCAAATACTCTGAAAATACACTTCTGTTTAAAATGTTGCTTGTCACGTATGATTAGTTATTTTATATTAAAATTATACTGCTATGGTATACGGGGCAATATTTGATTTGTAAATTATTTGACGAACAACGTTAGTTGGTCTAAAGTTGTTTAAGGTTTGCTTGTTAGTTTACAATAATCAAAAGAATATTATGTTTCATTCGTTATTTAATTGTATGATGAATATGATGATACACCGATGCATATCTACGTAACATAGTTACGAAAATATAACAAAGATATGAAAATTTACTCTCCATAAAATTGTATTAATTTCTCATATTATCAGTAGTAGAATGATATGATAAGAGTGACAATGATATTCCAGCCCGATAAGGCAATGCCAAGAGCCAGATGCTCCCGAACTAGGTCATGCCTAATCAGAGAAAATTATAAGCACTTGACAACCTTATAAGTTTACCACTTATCGCAGGCAGTTGCGTGGTGGTTTTCCTGTATGTAAATGGTACATAGTACATACACATAGCGTAGTTTTGCGACTGAAACTAGTTATCTAGTTTTAACGTCCTTAACCACATATTAATAACCTAGTTAACCATGATAACTTTTACCAACCTTTTACCCTTAACTTATTAATTGTAAGTAAAAGTTTTTCAGTGATTGTCAGGAATCCGAAGTGTTCATTGAAATTAAGCGCGATATTGCCATTGAGTTAATTTACCAAAACAAAGTGACACAGGGTTTATTCGTAGTAGCAAGCAAGTACTTACTCAATTGTTTCATCGCTTAAATTAACTGAAATTGAATAGGTAGGTAAGAATTTTCCTAAAAAAATGTTAACGAATAGGAACAGGATACTTATACTATGTTTAAAGTTAAGGTTTTGGATAAAGACCATTTTTTCCCGGATGTTGTTTTAAGAATAAAAATAAAATGTTTTTTTTTTTTTATATCACGCGACGGTATTTTATGCAAGCAAGCATACGGCCCGCCTGATGGTAAGCAGTCACCGTAGCCTATGGACGCCTGTGTTACATGCGCGTTGCGGACCCTTTAAAAATCTGTACACTCCTTTTTTGAAGAACCTCATACTGTAGACCTTCGGGAAAACCTCGGCAGGTAGCTCATTCCACAACCGGAGCGTGCGCGGGAGGAAGTTCCTCTTAAACCGCACAGTGCGTGACCGTTTAGGTTCTAGGGTGTGAGTATGAACACCCTGCCGACGGCGGGCGGTGCGGTGATAGAAAGTAGCCGTGGGCATCATGTCAAACAATTCTTCAGAGCACAGCCCATTGTACAAGCGGTAGAACACACATAAGGAGGCAAAGCCTCTCCTTAGACTTAAAGGTTCAATACCGCTTGTGAGTTTGGGATCGTCGACGATTCGTACAGCACGTCTTTGAACTGAGTCGAAGGGCCCAAGCTGGCATCGAGGTGCTCCTGCCCAAAGGTGACAGCAAGACTCCATATGGGATCTGACTTGCGATTTATAAAGTAGCAGTTTTTGGCCCTGGAGTAAAGTATCGCTTTGCTTTATTGAGCACACCGAGTTTTTTAGATGCCAGCGCAGCCTTCCCTGCCAGATGACTACGGAATATATTTTTTTATAAAATTGTATACCAAACGAATTAAATATTGTCCCTTGTCTTATACTTATTCGTGGGTTTTTATGTAGATAACCACTCGCAAACCTATATGTTCGGTATATATTAATACCTTCGTTTTAAAACAATGGCATGTAAAAATAGTGTTACATTTTTATTTAGATTTGTTGTAAAAGTTTATATTTTATAGAAATAAAGAACAAGTGAAAAATATGTGTTTAGTTCAATATACACATACTGATACATAATCCACTTCACTATAGATTCAAGTTGTGTTTTGCATCTAACGGCCCGATTCGATTCGAACTTTAAAATACGTCAAACATTTGCTGAATATACTATATGGATTAGAGACGTCACTTTGGATACTGACATATCCAATCCATGGGCCGTAAGACTAAATAGGTATAGTCTGGAAAACTTTCAGTTTTACAAATTGCTAAGATGATAGCTTCACTAACCATAACCATACAATCTGATAGTTACGAGTGTAGCCACCAATGTCTAATCTTTCGTCTGTCTAAAATTTCCTGTCTCTCCAAAGATAACTCGGGCTCGTCGGGACTCTGGTATAATTTCAGTTTTTGGTTCTTTTTGTATATTTTTAGTGATCTCTTACGTTCCTGGCTAATTCAAGTCACTTATAGGTATATTACTGGCGCATCATTAGTAACACCTAACTTCTTGCAACATTGTCTTTACGAATGTCATTTACCATTTTATGTGACTTTTTATAAGTATTTATAAAAAGTACAATATTCCTAATTATGGTTCATTTTATGACAAAGACTACTCCTTACTTCTACAATAAACTCCGTTTTCGAGGGAAATAAACAATTTAAATTTTAACCGTTTAGCCCAGGGGGCACCAATAAGTTTCTTCAGGGGTCCGGTTTTTAAAATAAAATTACCATCGCGGTCTGTTTCTAAGTTCATTTATTAAATAAGAAAGAAAATAGGTTGGCGGTCCGCTCTATCGCGTTACCGATACCGATTTAGTCATATTTTATGATTTTTTTTCTATCAGATTTACATGACAAAATATATATTCGAACGAAACAGACCTGCCAAAAATGCCTTTGATTTGAGTTAGGTACATGTTTTCGGCCTAAAATTTATGTCAATTGGATTTCCATTATAAAGAGCAAATAACTATAAATAAATAAAGTAATTCACATTAACGCAATCAATAATTACGTAGATTTGCATGTCCAACTTAAGCAATAAGACTAATTAATTTGGAATCATTATGTTTACCCACTTACTAATCACGGGCTTAATAAAGAAGTGTTTGTTATACAAAGAGGTACCCAGAACCTGGAGGCATAATTAGGTTCTAAAAGTATTTTACTGATACTTAAATGGTGTATCTGACACAAATGAGTGCGAGTGAGATGGACTCAAATCATATTATTGAAGTCTGAATTCGGCTCCAATCACCATCCCGGCGTTAATAGTTTGTATTGTTTGTTCACAGACACTAGTCGTGCCTGTTTGAGTGCAGTCAATTTTGGAAGTTGCCTCGACAGTTTAATCATAAGGTGAGCAAATATTATTATTTTCAATGCCTTTTTAAACATGTGTTGGGATCTGCATAAAGCGCACAACACACGAGCTAAGTTGTTTCAGAAATTCAGAGTCTGAACCTTTATGGTCACTGAACATCTGAATTTATTCCGGGACCATAGATTTTCCGCTTTAAATATCTGAAAATATTTAGATTACTGCAATGTGCCTTAAAGTTTTCATATTATAACCATGGTAGGACATCCCAAAATTTTCCTAAAAGTTCTAAGAAATATTATAGAACTAATGTTTGTTGCAATCATACCGCGACTATAGTTAAAATGTAGTATTTTATACAAACATGATATAATAGAGAGTTAGGCAACGAAGCTTGTTGAGTTGCCTAAGTAAGGTACGAGATTGAAAATCTTGATTATATCACTATTGTATTCAATACTTTTTCTACGAGACATCTAAAGTAATACTTTTTAATAATTAAGGAAATTTGTTATGTATCTCTGTGGACACTTTTGTCCACAGTCATAAACGAGTATAACATTCATTTCGATATGCTGAAGTCAACTATAAAAGAAATTGACAAATCACGTGCCGCCGCGCTCCCATAGAAAAGACTAAACGGGCGCGGCGCGGGACTGAATAGTCGAGCGTTTATGTCTTTTGCACTACATATTAGTGAGATATTTACCAATTTTCATTAATTATTAAGGTTTTATAGTAAAATAGTATTATTGTAGATGACTCGTAATAATTAACCACAAAACGATTTTATTTTACTAAAGGACTGATTCTAACGATTTCCATTATGTGGCGCTGATGCAACAGCGATCATTTTCTCATTAAGCATTATCAAAAATCCTTCAGCATTAGCGGATGACAGACGAATTAGAGTACTTATACGATTCTACGTAATCAATACATTTAATTTTACTAATACAATTAACTTTGAGTACATTTATATTACACACAAATACAATTAGAAACAAATACACACAAAACAATAAGATATAATTAAACTACGAGTACAATTCTAAATAAACTATCTTATTTCTAAAAGACCTCCGTGAGCTAATCTACGTAATTGGGAAGATCTTTGTAATACCGTAAATAACTAATATATACGGTTTATGTAACTACCTACTTATTGATTTATAGGTACTTCCATATGTTAGCGAAAATAAAACCGTTAGATAGAGATAGATCTAACTGATAATTATTAATATTTGAACAGTTACTTACTTTATGAAAACTAGTTTTTACTAATATAATGTTGTTAAAACGAGTTTTAATCAAGCATACAAGAAAAAAAGTTATACGGCTTTTTAACATGACATATAAGTATATAATATTAATAATAAATGTAACTTTAAATAAAAATTTAAAATGTTAAATGTAAGCCTTTCGGATTTTCTTATTCATCTGTAGGTACGTACTAGTGTAGGTACCGACGCCAGATCACATCAAATGATTAGATGCCTATGCAGAATGATCCTTTAGTTATCAATAAGTAACTCGTACTTACTGTGATTTTAGTACTTATATATTTATTGTGTTCCATGAGCATTAATATATGCTCATAATTATCATCAATTCAAACTATATTTTAACGATTTGCGAGTCAATAGGTACCTATTGTTACTGAACCAGACTAGTTATTATAATTTATTTAAATTACACTTACATTCATTTTATTAAACGTAAATACTAATTACTTGTGAAGACAATCCCATACAAAAATAATAAATACATTTATTAAGCCGAAGGACCAGATGACGCTTTAACATGTCATGTTATCTTCCAACGAAGATTCAAAAGCTAAGTCAGAAGTTAAAAAGCATTTATTGCAAACATATTACTTAATATTACATTACATAATGTGGACCCTGCAAGGGCGCAGCAATCATAAAAATAAATAACAAACTACTACAATAGTTTATTGTAATCAATCGGATTTTCCCAAAGATCGGCAGACGTAGCGTTTTTTTTAACAAGATCGTACAGAAGAGGAAGGCTGCCAACCGTTCGGATTTCCCGGGCTAAAGCTAGACACTATCCCTACAAATAATTTTACTTAAAAATAAAAACTATATAAGAGATTAAACGGCTATTTAAATTTTATTCTATAACTAGTGTCTTCGGTTAGTTCCGAAAGGAAAAAACACTACAAAGGGCTCTTATTACAATATAACATGAGTGATTTTTAAACGATTTTCGGGTTTATTGAGTAACTTAAAGATCAGTCTACATTATTCATCTACACATTTGATATGATCTGGCGTCGGTATCTAGTACCTAATAGGTACTAGGTCTAGGTACGTATCTTACTTACACATGCTTATATTTTCTCATATAATTGAAAGTTAGATAGATACATTAATTAATGTTACAATTATGATACAATTATGTCACAATAAAAACCCGTATAAGTTAAAACTTTTTTACAAGCTTTGATTTAACTTGCCCTGTTAGTAGAGTCTATGCGGAAGGAGAAGAGTCAAGGATTTTAAGGAAACTAATACATTCTACGACTCTTTCCGCACAGACTATATAATGTATGTTATTTTGTTAGTGTCAAATCTTGGAAGCTAAATCTGACCCACTTGCCGATTTTCGATTGAGCTGAAATGCATATTTATATGTAAGTCGGGTGACAATGCAATATTATGGTACCATCGAGCTGATCTATTGTTGTAGACAGGAGGTGGCCATAGGAACTATGTGATGAAACAACGCAACCTATTTGTGTTTGGGGTTTTTATAATTGTCTTGATGAGTAGGTATTATTTGCCTGCGGTAAGAAAAGTATAGTCAGCGACAAAAGCTTGTACCAAAAATGAAATTTTGGCCTAAAACTTGTTAACTGTATGCTTGCTTATATTTGTCAAAAGTAATTTTCATAAAGTACTTTGGTGATAACTAAAATTAGTTAACCATTCTAAAGTTATTAATTATCAGTTAGATCTATCTAACGGTTTATTTTTCGCTGACATATGTAAAAATTCAAAGTTAAAATTAATATATTCTTAATTTAAATAAGCCTAGCGACAAGCGCTTTTAAATTGTCATGTATTAACAATATTATCTTAATCTAAATCTATTATATATTACGGTATAAAATCGTTTAAGTACTTAACTTATATAAATATTATCAAACATCCCATTCACCTATATAGAGGTATGCCATTTGGCATTAAGTCCATCATTTGTACAGTCAAGTGTAAAAATATGGGTGTACACATCTTACTCAAAAATATGTCCCATAGCATCTTATTCCAGTGTAATAAGAGCGTAGTACCATATTTATGAGACGATTCTTTCGATACATATTTTTGCACTTGACTGTACATTGTCATATTTTGTGCAATAAAGATTAAATAAATAAATAAATGTCTTACCAACACCAAAGCTTACCAATATACATTTTAGTCTGTCATTGAATCCTAATTAACCTGGTGAAAATCTGATTCGTCTGTCATCCGCATCCGCAGGGCCACAAATATAGTTAGAATCAGTCTTTTAGATAGATGCTGTGTTATAACGCATTTTGCTTTCGTATGTCCGGATGTTCTCCTCTACAGGTCATAATTCTGTACCGATTCTCGTGAAATGTTGTGACCAGATTTTATGATTTAACATAGTTTTGTCCATCCAGTTTGTAGAAATTTTTCAAAATGTGGAATTTGGCATAAAGAATTTAAGCGCTAATAGCGGCTATGACGCTTAAGACCATACAAATACAAACGTTTATTTCTTAGAATATGGTACAAAGATGGTCAAATTACAATACGTGCGTCATATTTTACCTCTATCGGCGTAGAAATATTACAATTAAATTATTGCTAACATGCATACCTGGGTATATATTATAATATTTACTTATCCAGTTTTTATAAATCTTATAATCACCTAAGTATTGGCACAAAAGTAGTTAAATCAGGTTGTAATTACAATACAGTATACATTTAACTTATATTACCACATTAAAATAATTACTTTGTTAATAACTAAGAAACTCATTAATGGAATAAAAACACCATTTATATCTAGTGATTTATGTTATTTGAAATATTATTATATAATTTTATTGCCATGATAGGTACATACGTTTTTAGGGTTCCGTAGTTAACTAGGAACCCTTATAGTTTCGCCATGTCCGTCTGTCGGTCTGTCTGTCCGAGGCTTTGCTCCGTGGTCGTTAGTGCTAGAAAGCTGAAATTTGGCATGGATATATAAATCAATAAAGCCGACAAAGTCGTACAATAAAAATCTAAAAATTTAATTTTTTTTAGGGTACCTCCCCTACACGTAAAGTGGGGGTGAAATTTTTTTTTCACTTCAACCCTAGAATGTGGGGTATCGTTGGAAAGGTCCTTAAAAACTAATAGGGGTTTTCAAGAAACATTTTTTGATAAAGCGAATATATTCGGAGATAATCGCTACGAAAGAAAAAAAAAATGTGTCCCCCCCCTCTAACTTTTGAACCATAGGTCCAAAAAATATGAAAAAAATCGTGGAAGTAGAGCTTAAGAAAGACATTAAATGAAAACTATAGCGGACATGATCAGTTTAGCTGTTTTTGAGTTATCGCAAAAAGTTTTCCCTTCATAGTAAAAAGACTTACTTTAATTAGGTACTGATTATGCAAATTTGCCTATTTGTTTAACTTGGGTGAAAGGTACCGTTTCATCCCTTGGTTAACAATTTACTATACTTTAAGCTCCAGTTGAGCTTATTGTGACGGAAGAGTAACTACGGAACCCTATACTGAGCGTGGCCCGACATGCTCTTGGCCGGTTATTCCTAAATATGTTCACTCTTTGTCTAGGAACGTAGTTAAGTTTATTTGGATACCTTCCATTTGTTTTGTTTTCACTTTTAAATTTTCGAAGCTTAACGCGAGACTACAGCTCGCAGAACCACTAGTTTTAAGTGGGTACTTTTATTTTCGTAAAGGTGTAGTAATCAGGCATAAAGTGCCCCGCTGACCACAATCTACATAGGGGCGATTCAAAACTTACGTCACATAAATTTCATTTATTAAATAGGTAAGGTGAGGTAGGGGAAGTGCGCCGTGCCGTCTAAGTGCGCCTACCTTGAATATATCGAAAACTGCTTATATACTACTAATATTACTAGTATTCCACAACACTCTTAGAGTCTAAGTGTTGTAGAATACTAGAGCAATATTAGTAGTATATAAGCCTTCCTTCCCTACATATACTTCTATATTTAATAGTAGTTTATGTGACTACTACATAATAAAAGGCATTAAATAAAATACACGAGTGTGGGTTTAAGAAACGAACGAAGTGAGTTTCTTAAAAAGATCACACGAGTGTTTTAATGCCTAATTATGTACAGTTACACTATTTTATCTATACACATATTATAAACTTTCTATGAAATATTCACTAACCCAAATTACAGCCTCCGATAGGGCATCGTTGCCAAATCGAATCGGAACTCGCGGATATGTGGTGACGTCACCGAAACATTTTTATCGCTTATTTTAAACGAAATTTTTGCTATAGTTACCTTAAAAACAACAAAATATATTCATTTTATACTTAAAACTAATTAAAAGATAAACTGTAGGTCAAATGGCGGCAAATGAAAACTTTTTTTCACACATGTCGTTTTTTTTAATTCAGAGACAAACTAGAGTCGGGGGCCTATTTCCGTATCATTCGATTCAAACTAACATGCGATATATGTCAAAATTGACATTTCATTTCGAACAAAAAGGCATCTCGATTGATATTAGAATAGAGGTCAAATCGAATTGCTTTTTTTTTCAGAGATGTTCCAAATTTGAATGCATAACCAAATCGATTTTGATGTAGTTATGAAGCTATAACTACATTATCACAGGTAAGAAATTTGTTGTAACAAAACAGTTTATCGTAATGTTGGCCATTATTTAGGGATTTTGAAGGCATCATAGAGTGTTTATGATATGTGTGTAGATAAAATATTTTAAAATCACTTCAGTGAAGTAGGTTAATCGAGAGTCAGACACGAAGAATTCTGTACCTAATTTTATATCACGCAGTTAATGACCGCTGATGCTCCCCTGTCACATATCAGACATAGTTTGTTATTGAGGTTGTTGTAAGCTCCAACGTAGTTGACCCTCTTACCTCCTCAATGTGTAACGTTATTTATGGATTTCTCCTACTCCTGCTGTGATTAGTATGATTACCTTAGATTATCTACAACTGTGATGCATCAAACAAAAAATCAAACGTGGCAGAAAAGTATGTTTACTCCCTCTAGCGAATAACCGCGTCCCATATGCTTGCCGAGGCTTTGCGAAAGTATATATATACGCTATTAACGTCTTTTTTCTTAAACATTATATCATACCATAGAAAAAGATAACAAATAAGTATTAAAAAAAAATTAAGTTCGAAGGCTTGTTCTCCCATAGGAAATTTGAATTTTGGCGCCTTTTTCTACTGACAAAGTGGGTTTGCCAGAGCATATCTTATTTGTATAGTCTGTTAAGCCATTTCCGTCAGTAGAAAAAAGCAGCAAAATTAAAAAAAGGAGGGGCGAAGGGTTATCGTCCCATAGAAAATTTGAAATTCGCGCCTTTTTCAACTGACTTGTTTACAAACTTACTTGTTTAAAATACCGACAGACAAACAGACTTACATGACGAAACTATAAGGGTTTCGTTTTTGCCATTTTGGCTACGGAACCCTAAGAATGCTCATATAGTTTAGCCAGGGATCTTATTTCAAACATAAACAGACGGAATCATAATGTCTCAGTCTTTGTCTTAGGCTAGTACTAGAACTCAAAAGAAAGGGTTGTTTGTTCTCATTTACGGGCAAATCGGGTTTGCCTTTCTGGTATTTTTTATTACTATCTTTAAAAAATCCCCAGATATTTTTATTGTGGCAATCATCCTACCGCAACTGTCAGTAGTGTCAGTCAGATCGGACAAGAAATTGACGGGCTGGGCTGGGTAGTTCCAGCGATGTTTTTTATTAAAATTCCTTTAATTGCTTCCCGTTGTGCTAGATACTTGGATAGCTTTAATTAAACTGTTTAAGTTTTAGGTATATTATTCATGCAAAATAAGTTCAGTGTTTGAATTCAGTCAACTTGTCCTTTAAAGGTACATTAACCTTACTTATCACTTTGTTGCATCGGCTCCGCCTACCTAAAAACAGTAAAAACCCCGGGTAAAATAAGTGACTATCAATACCTTCTTTTTATTAATCATCACTTTCTTTTAATTTGCAGTAATCAACAAAATGGCGCTAGTTTTAGAATATATAGACCGTATGCATAAATTTATGGATAAATATGGAGGTAAGCGAATTTCATAATTATATGTATTTAGTATTAAGTATGCGCAAGTTTTTTTTTTTACTTAAAATTGGTTATAATTTTTTTATTATATAAATTAAATATTAACTAGCAGCAGATGCATTATTGATGTCATAAATAATAATTATAATAAAATATTATACCTACCATAAAACCATTATTAAGAGCAGTAGTTTGACACATTGTGTGACACCACTCCTAAAATTAACAGTTCAGTGTGTTAGGACAGATTCTATTTACAGCTGACCCATTAAAACACCACCGGTAGCTCTTCTGCAGTTTCATAATAAAACCCAAATTTTTGTTTGGGTTAGTTTACAAAAGTTGCTTGGTATTTAACTAAGAATTTCTTGATAAAATAATATTTGCAACAAAGGCCTTTCTCTGCTAAAAGTTTTTATTAGTGCTTTAACATAGAAACTGCATTTACAATAGAGATGGAGACCTTTATTTTCATCCGAATACACTTACATTACATGATATTTAACATTTGTGGCTTTCCATTACAGAAGGGTCCTTATGTTTCAAGTGCAATAAGCACCTTTTTATCTGAAAATCCAACAAAAATTTATGAATTTTTGTTGGATTTTCAGATAAAAGGACCCTTTTCTGATGGAAAGCCACATTAGACATCCAAATTTCAAGTCAATCTGATCACTAAAAGTTTGCCTTGCTAAGATAAAATAATGTTCTACAAGAATTATAAATAAATAATAATAAATATTATAGGATATTATTACACAAATTGACTAAGTCCCACAGTAAGGCTTGTGTTATGGGTATTGAGACAATGATAAAATGTATTATATAAATATTTATATATACTTAAATACATAGGAATAAATATCCGTGCTCATCACACAAATAAATGCCCTTACCAGGAATTGAACCCGGGACCATCGACTTCATATGCATGGTCTCTGCCCACTTGGCCAGGCAGCTCATTAGAATTGTTACTAGAGAAGTCTGTATTAGATTTTCCATTCATAAGACTTTATTTTTACAATAGCCGTTTACCTTTAACTGATGACCTATATGTCTCAAAGACATCATCACTTTTATTTTTAAAACACTCAACTTGTCAGTTGTCAGTCAGAGGTTAAGAACATTAGCAAATGAGGATATTAAATTTATTTCTGTGTTTATCACTAATTTTTTTTTTATCTTAGTATGTAATATGTACTACTACTGTGTTACTATTTAAATAAGTATATTGTTGCCTCATACTCATAGTACTAGTACTACAAGTCTTCACGCAAAATAGGCATAACAGTTGTCGATTTGCAGAAAATGCCCAGCATAACTAACTAACTACCACAAGTCTTGCTTAGTTTGGGGCCAGATTAGCCTTACCCCAAACATTTCTAAACTACATTTGTACAGAAAGATGGAATCAATATGAATATGTTTGTTATTAAATATGCCACAAAACACATGGTTATTAACTTGAATCCCTCACGACATGTTATTTCCTTATGCAATGTGCCTTTGTTAAGCAATTTTTTGTCAACCTAGCAAATCCAAATAAAATATAATTCATTGTTACACCTCCTGTTGAACAAGAACAAGCAAGTTATGGTCTGAATGGTCCAGCCAGTTATATTTCTAACTTCTTCACTAATATTTAATTTAATGTCCTGAATAAGAACAGTTTCAATTCAGTTACTTTACCTTAAATTATGTCTGTTTTATTGGATAAGGAAGGATTGAAAGGAAAAGAATGAATATACCAGTTAATTTTTATTTAACTATGTTTTTGTTTTACAGATTCCCGGACAAATCCATGGTTCCTGATGAGTTCCCCATTACCTACATTAATATTATGTTTAAGCTATGTTTATCTAGTCAAGGTATAGTACAAATATTTTATATTAATCTTATGAACTTATGTGTAATTTGTTCATAAACTTATGTCAATTTTTTATTTGCAGGTTCTAGGACCAAGGTTTATGGAAAACCGAAAACCATACAATTTAAAATATATTTTAATAGGATACAATTTTTTACAAGTGTTGTTCAGTACATGGCTGTTCTATGAGGTAAGACCAAAGCTCAATTTTTACATTTAGTTTAACCTAATAACAGACAAGAAAAAAAGCCTCATCGCTTTCTTAAGTCCTAAAAATTATGGAGTGGTAATTTTTGACGTATAATACCTAAGTGTACCCACTAAAGCGTTAAGTGTGCAATTTTTTTTGCTTGTTACAATTTTATTATAAATGAATGATGGTTACTATGATCAGCCTACTGTTCTCATATCGAGTTAATTGTCACTTGCTCAATGCTATTGTTCTGCGTAGGGAGGTCTAATTACTGCTTGAAACTTGTGACATTGTAATAGCGCCTTAATGACGGTGACGATGGCTGCTTTATGACCGGAGCTATCGTCAACAAGTTCCTATTAAAAGCAGATAGTACCTCGTGTGGTAGAAGGCATTCAACTTGATAACGATTAATATACGTTGTTTAAAACAGTGAAAGTTTCTCTTTCGATGTAATATAGATAAAGTTTGCATATATGATTCTCACAAAGATAGTTTATAACCTGGAAAAGGCAATAGGATACTTTTTATCCCGTAAGAGGGTGCCATAAGGGTAGCGATCTAGTACGAAAGTATTAGTTAATAAGGGTGAGGCAAGTTTAACGACTTCGACGAAGTCGCAGGCAGTGGCTAATTGTATATCAGATCATCGCATTACGGAACGCCGAGATCATAATCATAGTATTTTGATTAATATGTGCATAAAGTACCTATGTTCAATTATGCAAATACATATAAGAGACTGTCATCCTTCGGCAAGAACCCCAATATGTATCCGCACGCCGCTCCGGTGTGCGAGCGGGACATCGCTATATATATATGTTCATAACACCGTCTCGCTCACATATAAGAGCAGCATGCGGTCCGCATCAGTGTGATAACCGCATTACTGTTATTTACACAACAATGCTAGTTTCTTTTGTTTCTCATTGCGTCATGGTCATGAAAAGGGCAATTAAATTAGACCTTTAATGCAATATTTTATACAAAGACGAGTATATGTATTTATATACAGAACGATCGTGGAATTTAATGAAATCCAAAGTAGCAAAGCTGGCAGAGAAGTATGCTCCTCAAAAAAACATAAAACTATGCACGATGTTGCTTTTAGTGCACATATAACGAAAGCCAATGATAGATAATCTTATGTGCTCTGACCGAATTGAACTCAACATTATTGCTATAATTAATGTTTTTTGCTAGACCGTGCTAACTTAGCTATTGTAACTTGACTGAACTTGAAACCATTAATCTTCACTGAACATACATGGGGGTCAAATCGGTACCTAGCGTTTAATGTCCTCTATCATTGGCTTCCGTTTGACGCGTACCTACTAAAAGAAACAGCCTGTATAGTTTGTTGGTAACACTTACGTTTTTAAAATAGGACCTATACATATAACTTAGTTACATATTTTGATTGTTAACAATTAAATGCCATACGTGTAAGCATTCGCATTAATTCAACAATAGAAACAAATAACTTAAACTAGTGACTGATTACGTATGCGTAATTTATCACTAGTTTGCAACTTTACTTTTAGTACGTAAGTATAATATAATTAAGAAATCATCGAATCGATAATTTAATTTGAAATGCCCATGGCCAGTGCTTGATGGGGGGCTGGCTGCAGTATTACAGCTTAAGGTGCCAACCCGTGGACTACTCCGACAACCCCCTGGCTACGAGAGTAAGTAGGCTACCAGGTAGCCGGGGACCAGGATGCGACGATACTACTAACAGCTCACTGTATATAATATTTTATATTTGCAGGAATTATATGTAAATATAGGTATTTTTAAGTATGTAGCTAGGATTTTCAAGCACTTATTTCAACAACTGCCCCACCATGTTAAAAAAAGTAACATTCTATTTTTTTTTACGGTATTCGCGCGCTATTAAATTCCTAATTCAAAATGGTTTTCCATGTCAGTTTCGTTTAATATTCGTCGTGAAATTGACAATTTAAAAGTTAAATGAATCTGTTATTGACTATTCGTCATGCATTTCCGATTTATATACGGCAAATTGTTAACGTCAGATGCGAAATGTCAATTTGTTGAAATAAAAGCGAGGTGTATAATAAGACCAGTCGTTAATTCACGCGTCACATAAGTGCCGCAATTTATTTACATGGTCCAGCGCCAACGGTCACGTTTTGGCAATTTTCATATCGCGCCGCCTTGAATTAACGACTCAGTTGAAAAGTGAACCAGAGTCCTCAGTACAATGTTAACGTAAATACCGCTCTGAGAAACTGAGAACTCGCAGTTCATAGCTCAACTTCAGGTGATAAGATGTAGAGCGCGATAAATGACGTTCGCTGACGCGATTATATGTCTGGGTTATTGCTACTGTCTACGTATAACTCACAATTTTATTGAACCCCAACGAAAACTACAGTCACATGTCTATTTGTACCAGTTAAAATCAAGTTAATCCCGTGTTCAGTGGTACAAAACAATACTTCATTAGTAGTGTCAGCATGCGTCATTCGGATTACGGGAAAGTTATCAAAGTTATACTGCACACTAACCTGTAACAGTTGATTATGAAGACGATATAGCATGCGGCTATTGTGCTAAGATTGTCGAAGATGTACATATACCAGTAACACAGGGCCAGGTGTCGGTGTATTGTTTCAGATCGGGTTCTCTGGATGGTTCACAGGCAGGTATAACTATCAATGTCAGCCCGTCGACTACTCCAAACATCCACAGACAATGAGGGTGATTTACCAATTCAACCTTTTATTATACTTTCCTTTCAGATTAGCCCCCTCCTTCTTTGACTACTGCTGTTTCCCTACTGTTCTGTTTGTATCTTCCAAATCTCCGCACCTCTTTCCCTTTTAAACGTATACGCCTATTGTTTCAAGTATTTGACCGAGAGACCCGAGAGCAACGACTCGGCGTAATTTAGAACCCTTGTTGTAACAATTTTCTAATTAGAATCTTATAATTTATTTACTGTAGAATCTGTAGATGTGTTAGCATGTAAACGCATGCTATATAAGTTAATATGAAAAATGCCCATTAAGAAAGGTTTCCGTATAAAATTAGAACTAAGTCGCGGTCATATTCATTGAAATTCTCATTAATCGTTCAGAACTTTCTAACGAACTCACTGGAATAGAGGAAATTAAACTTCCTGTTTTACTCTTCCTTAGTTTTTTCTTCATTATGAATACGCACTTACGTGAACCTTGAATATAACTTTTCATAATTGGCATGTTCAAACCAATAGATTGTTGTCAAGTCTATTTTATACGTCTGCCTTTCAACGACGAGGGTGCCTATTCATTTGTGACCTCGTGGAGCCCCGAATCATTCATATCAATTTCTTGTCAACCTGTCCCAGGAGTTTAAATATACTACTTATGTAGCGTACAATGCTTTTAAAATCTGGCTTTTCTTTGGAGTATTAGATACTTATAGGTAAGCTTTTTTGATATAGGCACCCCAGTATGTGGCCCAGTTTTACGACGTTGTCTACAAACGTTTTTCACTAATATAGACTTGACAACTTATCTTCTTGTAGATTCTCCTTTCTTAACTCCACAAATGCACGAATGACTGCACGCTCTCTTGCACCAAAATTCTAACATCTTGTTTTATTATTTCTATGTTCTAACTACCTACCACTAATTCGAGTTAAGTATACGTATTCGATTGTTTTGATTCTCCTTTCTTCATTTTTTTCACTCTTATAACTGTTTATCTAAAAACAACTAGCCTATTTTTTTGTCATGATGAAAATATATTATAAATACTTTATATTCTAATATCCATTATTTTATTATAATATATTTTAACACGTTTTCAGATGGTACACGCTTGCTGGTGGTACTACTTCTCAAAATTCACAGAATTTTTCGATACGGTAAGTGCATCTTCTTATATCTTTTCAATCTCATGTAGATTTCGCTTTACCTACCCAATAAAAGTAAGAACCAGTTTTAACTAACCTACACTATGTTTAGCTTCAAAAGTATCAGTACTCGTACGTACAGTCGGTGTCCTACGTTAAGTACACATATACTACTTATATATAAAACTTTTCTGTATACAGCTAGTTAGCTAGGCGACGTGGCCGACGTTGGTATTGTTGATGTGCTTGTTTTTGCTTGTATATAAATTTCATGTTGACGTATAAAAGTACCATTCTGGCCTAATTGCTAAATAAATGTTGAAGTTGAAAAAAGTTGGAGCTCTTATTCGCACGTCATGTAGATCTATTTCAAGTATAGGTAACAGATTTTTCTCAAAAATGCAATGAAATGTTGACATGACTTACTTCAAATTAGGTCTGGAAATACTACAAAAATAATAAATAAATATTATAGGACATTATTACACAAATTGACTAAGTCCCACAATAAGCTCAATAAGGCTTGTGTTGAGGGAACTTAGACAACGATATATATAATATATAAATATTTATAAATACTTAAATACATAGAAAACACCCATGACTCAGGAACAAATATTCATGCTCATCACACGAATAAATGCCCTTACCAGGATTTGAACCTGGGACCATCAGCTTCGTAGGCAGGGTCACTACCCACTAGGCCAAACCGGTCGTCATATCAGGTGCGATGAGTGAATATGATACTTACTTACTCCGTTGGCTCAGCGACCCAAAATGAGACTTGGCCTCCGACACAAGACAGCGCCACTTTTCTCGGTGAATATGATATGTAAAGGAATTTCATACCGCCTTACACACCTAGGCCTGTAAGGCAACCTTCTTATGTTTTAATTAAACGTCAAATTATGGCATGTCTTGGCATTAAACCATAAAAAAACCTTTAAGCAAAATTCGGCCTATATTTTTTTTCTCTTTTGTGTTTGTTTATTATTATTTAAGGGTTTCCTTAAGGGGAACGAAGATTTTATTATTTTTACGCTGCGACGCGCGGTTTAGGCGATACAGCCCTATAAAGATTATTTTCTCAGTCATGCAGACATCTCTATAGGGCTGTATCTCCTAAACCGTGCGTCGTAGCTCAAAAATAATCAAATTTCCGTTCCCTTTTTAATAACTCCAAAGTGATAATAAAAAAAAAACACAAAGAAGAAAGAAAGAAAAATCTTCCTATTTCTTTATTATTATCATTTCATTGCAAGTTTGAGAAAAGCACTATACAAATCTCGGCGAGAAACGGGGTTGCCGGCCGCGTATCTCTAGCGACCTCGCTACGTTCGGCCGTCTATATCTACTTGTCCTGCAACCCTTCTTTTCCCGTCCTCTATAGTACTATTCCGGTTTGGGTCATTTAAACTAGTAAAAATAGTTTATTAACTGTTATCTATAACAATAACGTGCACGAGATTTTTTTCGTGATACGATGCTTACTTATCGCAACCCGGATAACGATAATCAACACGATGCAAGATATTTCATAGTCCAATAAAATAAAGTCATGCATCGCTTTTAAGCTTTTTAACTTATTTCTATCACATTGGGTGTTCTTTGTTTGGCACGAATGAAGGCTCCGTTTTTTTTTGCTGACCAGCTGGCGGCACTGTAGATGCATATCCAGAAAAACAGATCTGAAAATTCTGCTCTGGTTTTTTTAAATTAATACGTTCTAAGGGTATTTTAACGTCTAAATGATCCATTTTTTCCAACCTGATTAATTTTGCATATATTTCAGAGTGCACTTTTTTAAACAACTAACATTTATTGAATTATATCAATGTTTTCCATGATTAATCAAAAATAGAAAAATATTTACCACAATTATGAATACGGAGTGAAAATTCGCGATAAAAAAGCTTGCAAGTCTTGTAACCCCTAAAACTTCTATATGCATTTGACATTTTGAATGACCTCCGTCTAGACTAGCGCCCCTAGCGGCGACATTAAACGCGGTAGTCCTCGTTGTGATTTTTATGTACTGAGCGATCCTGTTCTAAATGGGTAATATTATACAGGGTGGACAAATAAGAATGATACACTTTGTTTTTAAATTTTAATTACAAGAAGTGGAAATTTTATTAAATATTTTTTTCATAAATATATTATTTAGGGTTGGCAATTGTATACGGAAGATAATTTCTGCCAAATGTCTACCACTAGCAGCAAGCAATTTTATCTCAAATGTTTCTGTGGTTTAAAACACGTTGTTTGCTCGATTAATTTTGAAAAAAAGTGACAGTGATTGGCACCCGAATTCCCCAAATGTTGCAGCTCTTGACTTATTTCTGTGGGGCTATCTAAAATTACGTGTATATGCTAACGAGCTGATGAAATTTAAACAGTTAAAACCGAGTATTCGACACAAATGTACTAAGATAACGCCAAAAATGTGCGAATAGATGCTGAACATTGGGATGATAAGGGCTTACATTTGCCTGCTGTTAGAGGTGGACATATGTCAGACATTATGTTTCGCATGAATTTGCTAACCCTGAAGAATATATTTTTAAAACAATACTTAATAATTTTTGAACTTAATACAGTTAAAATTTAAAAACAAAATGTATACTTCTTATTTGGCCACCCTGTAGGTATACTTTGTATTGCTCGAATTAAGTAAAATATTAAAGACTCAAGTACTTAAAAATAATTATTGTTCAGTAAACGATCAACTTCAACAACATAATAAGTATATTATTAATTATACTGAATTGTCGTTAGTAGGTATGACTATCTAGTACATGTTCGACATGCTGTTGCTACTGTAATTAGTTACTTATTCAGGCCCTTGTAGGCTGTAGTTAACTGTAATTAAATCTATCTTTATACGTAAATTACTTAATTTATTTATAACACACATACATACACGTGGCGCAATAACCTATTCCAAGACTGACTTGTCATTTCCATTGAAAAAAATCTAGACTTCTCTACCTTGTTACGTAAACAATGCTAGGATAGTTCAATTAAGTACAACAAAGAGTAGACTAAAAAAGGCCACTAGGTACAGTCAGCGTCAAATACTTTGTAGCAAACAAAGTAGCCAAATAGTTCGATACACCGTATATTTAGTATGGTGTACCGAACTATTTGGCCACTTTGACTGCTACAAAGTATTTGACGTTGACTGTACCTATTCTGAACAGATTCTTCAACGCTCGATTGCTCGCCTATATTCAATTTCATTTTTTAATGATAGAAATAATCTAAAACTAAGTACATCGATTTTTACCACGCTCGTTGTGCACGCCCGCGCGCGTGTATCATATTAAAACAGAAAAAAAAACCATTGAAGTTTGTACCTGAACTGTAAACCTTATCTTTCTCGAGCGCAGAGAAAAGTGACCTCCTGCATAGAAGTTTGTGTGCGAAGGTGCTAAGCGAATAGTATTGCTAATTTTACAAAACATTGATTTCCCTTTCAGATCTTCTTCGTATTAGCTAAGAAGTACGACCACGTATCCACCCTCCACGTGATCCACCACGGCGTGATGCCCATGTCCGTGTGGTTCGGCGTCAAATTCACGCCCGGCGGCCACTCCACGTTCTTCGGGCTGCTCAACACCTTCGTGCACATCGTCATGTACACGTACTATATGCTGTCGGCCATGGGACCCTCTGTGAGGAAGTACCTTTGGTGGAAGAAGTACCTCACTGGTCTACAAATGGTAAGTTTTATTTCACGTATTAATCGTATTATTACATTATGGTATTACTTATTTATAAGCTAACTAGCTAATGGATTTTACTGCCAGTGTTTTGATGGCATGTCAACACCGGGAAATACGTAGAAGTCCGATGGCAAATACATTTTTCTTTATTTTATACCTTAATGCTATTGGAACAAGAATTACTTACAAAGTACTCACTTAGATATGTAAATACTAATCTCACATAGCATAAAAATTAGCTTAGTTCTAGCAACTTCCTTAAAAAAAATGGATGTTCGCGTCGCACTTGTGGCATTTTAGCATCGACTTGGCACATCTCGCACCTATATTATAATGATGAAACGGAAGTGTAAAGTCAGATAATTCAAATACTATCTTTAGTAAGAAAATTTGTCATCGCCTCACGTTTGATACTTTGTCAAATGATAGTTCAGATGCTATTGTTAATTTAAAAAATCGACAGCCGGTTATATCGCGATGGTAAGAACATCAGCTGGTCGCATGAACATCGCTATACCTTTTTATGATAGCAATAACAAATCATGAACCTTTCACACTTCTAGCATTTCATCAGGCGTAACGCCTGAAAGCCATCAACGTATTACGCAATTCACACATTACGCATACTTTGCCGCACATAAAGTGGTAAGGCGCATATTTTTTACCTGTTAATTTTACAGCTGACGGTCTTTCCACCGCGATTCCTACCGGCTGACGGTATTTTTAATTTAAAAAGAATCTAAACTATCATCTGACAAAGTATCAGCCGGAAGGCGATGACTGACGAAATACGCTCCTAGCCCGCGGTCTATCTGTTCCTTAGATGAATTTAAGAAGTGGAGCCACCCAGATTGTTGATGCAGGTTTATTTCAGCGTCGGCGACGTCTGAGGTTAATAATTGTAAATTTAGGTTCTAAGTCAAGTTTCGTATCATTTTCAACTAAATTAAAGGATGTTGACGTAGATTTCATTCAAATGTTAGTTAGTGATTATTAATTCCCCATACAAACTTCCACCTCCCTTTTCACACCCTTAAGGGATAATTTTTGGGATGAAAAATATGCTGTGTTCTTCCTTGGGGCTCAAACTATCTCTATCCCAAATTTTAACTAAATTGGTTCAACAGTTCAGGGGGTAATCGTCAAGTGTAGCCAGGAGATAATAACGATTACACCCTGTATACTTCAGAATAGTGTCCGAAATATAATACCATAAATTTATTCTGCATCCCCGATTTATACGAAATTAATACCAAACTTGGCGTAGTAGCTTAAATGATATAGATATCAAGATAAAGTCAAGAGCCCCCCCCCCCCCCCCCCCCCTTAAAAATTAGGTACATTAAAAATCTTGATGGCCCCACTTCTTAAATCCCAAAGACCCATCCTGACAAAGGAAATATTTTGATCACGAAACGCCGTATACAAGCTACAGGTAGGAATGTATTTGTTAGGTAAATTTTTCCGTTCGATTTTAAAACATAATAAACAAATATTTCCTACACAATTGATTTCAAATTCAGCTGTATTTTTCTTGTATATTGCGCTACAGGAGGCGGTCTTAGAAACGTAACATCAGCATCGCTTTAATGATTCTTATCTATTACAAGTATATATATTTCCACCATCTTTATAGATTCCTTCCTGAGTACCTAGTACCTACTTTGACCAAAAACGTGTGACCGAAAGAGACATTAAACTACAGGATCGCATCTCGTTTTGATTAAGGGAGCAATGACGCCATTAGAAAACAATGCCAACATTACAATAAGTCAATATACTGTAACTAAAGCGAGTGACATACAGTCCTAGTTTGGTCCTCTCTTTCCCCTTAGGTCGCATGGTCCGACTGACTAGTCCGATCAATCGGAATACGAATATATTTTTTTCCCGCTGGCTCGATTGATCGGAATATAAGGACTTCTCTAATTCTCGTAGTCCTACTATCGGAGTAACGGGATTTTAAAAGTTCGTCTAGTTCGATCGATCGAACCACGAGACCTTGAAAAATCCTCTTAATCCGATCACACAACTTTTATTTTTCCTGTTAGTCCGACCGATATTTTTTGGTTAATTTTGTACTCTACCAACATCTGGTTTTTAACACTTTTCTGGTAACAAAAGTGTTTTCTTACTTTCGACGTGATCCTGGGTAGGAATGGAGTCGATTGGCATCAAAAACAACAACAAAATGACCTTTTTCTCGCACCCTGTATGTTTTACCGGAAATCTGTTACCGCCAATTTTCATCAATTTGAAATCGAGGGATGGTCTCTTAAGGCCATTTTTACCTAGCAGCACGGGATCTGGTAGCTACCCTTACTGACCCAAAATCTAATTCCACCCTGTAGGTATATTCTTAACCCAAATTTTATTTTAATTTAAAATCTTACATATTTATCAGAGAACATATAGAAAACTTATCAATTGCCAGTGTCTAGTAGTGAGTTAAGATGAGATAACGTTTATGTGTCATTAGCCGGACTTAGCAATAATATCAAGTCTACAGTTATGTCCGATCAATCGATCCAACAGGAAGAAAACACGACCTCGTGGTTCGGTCGATCGAACTAGACGAACTTTTAAAATCCCGTTACTCCGATAGTAGGACTACGAGAATTAGAGAAGTCCTTATACTCCGATCAATCGAGCCAGCGGGAAAAAAATATATTCGTATTCCGATTGATCGGACTAGCCAGTCGGACCATGCGACCTAAGGGTCTCTTTCGGACCGTTTTGTCTAGTCGCCTATGATCAACTATCTTGCTCGGTGACAAGGGTCAATATTTATGATTAGCAAAAAAGTCACAGTACTATCCCATACCCATAGCACAAGCTTTATAGATTTCCTCATATATTTTATTGCCAGGAACTGATTAAAGTTGTTCGTTTCCAGCTCCAGTTCATAGGCATCATGGTGCACGCGTTCCAGCTGCTGTTCATCGAGTGCGACTACCCTCGCGCATTCGTGTGGTGGATCGGCATGCACGCGGTCATGTTCTTCTTCCTGTTCAAGGACTTCTACAACCAGTCCTACGGCAATCGCAAACCTAAGCAAAAGGTAAGGCAGCATTAACTGTCGTTGTTGCGCGATTTATTTTTTAACTGGGAAATGCAACAGATAGTGAAAGGAGCTAAAAATAGAAAATAATAACACACAAAAACACATACGCCTAGTTCTTTACGAATAAGTGAAGGTCACGGTTAAGTAATTGCCCTTTGTCGATATGATATTTTATTCAGGCCACATAAGGCAGTTAATAATGACTAAACCAAATTCAACGACAAAACATCATATTATCATATAGGACTGGATTTTACGACGCAGCTATCATTAGCACCCTCTTGCGGCATGAATTAGTTTGTGTTATTGAAGTATGTTTTTCCGGGTTATTCCCACTAGTTACCACCAAGTTGTTACCAGTAGTAACTACTGGGAATTTTTTTTCCACCTTTTTAAGTGTAACGTTACCTATGAAACCTTGATCTTTTGTCAAGGACGCTTACGCCATATTGCATCGCGCAGCGTTGTATTTATATAGGAGCATCGTTGATAATGGCGTAAGTGCCATCGACAATAAAGTCCCTTTTAATAAATAACGTCACAATTATACGAATGAACAAACAAATCAGTCAAAGACCGATTTTTTTTATCACTTTTAAGGCAGTTTACTGAAACAGTAATCGATTTATTTAGTTATAATTAAATATTCATTCAAGCACTCTATATTTATACTGTTTTTATTAGTTACCACCAAAATTTGGATAGGATAGAATTAAATCCAAATTTTGGTGGTAACTACTGGGAAAAAAAAATCCCGCCTTTTACCAATGGTAACTACTGGGAAAAAAAATCCCCGTAGTTACCACCAAACCAAGTTGGTGGTAACAGGTGGGGAAAAAACCCAGTAGTTACCACTGGTAACAACTTGGTGGTAACTAGTGGGAATAACGCGTTTTTCCGTGCCAGGTGGCGGCCGGCGCGAACGGCTCGGCGCCGGCGACGGAGCTGGCGCCGCGCGCGCCGTACTCCAACGGCAGCCTCAAGAACGGGCTCCTGCTCGGGCCGCTGCGCGCGCGCACCGTGCTGCCGGCCGGCAACTGACGCGCCGCGCCGCCAAGAGCCCGGCGGCGGCTCCTAGTGTTAAATGTGATTTTTATCTAGTGTACATACGGTTAAGCGGTGTAAACGGTGTATATTTTATTCATAAGATAACGTTAAAGCTAGATTTGTGATCGCGTAAAGTTTTCTACATTACCCGACGGTCGCGCCGGGCCTCCGGCCGGGCCGCGTTTGCGTTTACGAAATGCTCGGTGCTTGCGTGAGGTCTGTGACGTTTCACCATATACGAATCGAGTACCTTGCCTATGTTAATTTTAAAGTAGCACTGGCGAAGCAAAAAAAAACAAGTTAATATTAAATTATGAAAACCTAGTTAAAATTTATTGAGATGGTATGATATGATAGATAAATTGATTTTATAAGAATTGATGTAGTTGCTATTGTTCAAATTTTATTATAATTGAAATCACACGTTGCACATATTTTTACATTTTATAATTTTGAGTACAAAAAATGTACTGTGTACGTCAAATGTTCAATGCAAATATAAGTTAATCGAAGCGTTGAAAAGGTTGTGTTGATTATTTATTGTTTTGTTTAATTTATGTTTTATTTAAGTTTACCAAAATTATTTGTACATAGGATCAAATTCGTAACGGGTTTTATAGTAGTACGTAGCTGTCAATGTTCTTCCTTTGATATTTTATTAGTCTTCCGTTTTGTTTTGTACTTACACCAAATTATCAGGTGCTCTTTGGTTCTCTGACAAACCGTGTTATCAGCTGGAAACAAACTCGCCATGTTAGTAAAATTAAATCATGTATGGAATCAGATTTACCTGTTATTGTTTTTTTTATACAAAGAAATTGCAAATAAACTGTAAGTGAAACTAATATATTGTTTCCATGTATTATCCCCAAACACATTATCTATTAAAAAAACTACATCGGGCGACAAACTAATGCCTTTCTTACGTAATTTGGTCGGGTTATTTGTTACCCACCGTAAACCATACTAAAATGTACCGTGGAAAATAAAAAAAGCGGCCAAGTGCGAGTCGGACTCGCCCATGAAGGGTTCCGTACCATTTATGACGTATTAAAAAAAACTACTTACTAGATCTCGTTTAAACCAATTTTCGGTGGAAGTTTGCATGGTAATGTATATCATATATTTTTTTAGATTTTTTTTCTGTAATTTTTGAAGTTGCAGGGGGGGGGGACACATTTTTTCACTTTGGAAGTGTCTCTCGCGCAAACTATTCAGTTTAGAAAAAAATTATATTAGAAACCTGAATATCATTTTTGAAGACCTATCCATAGATACCCCACACGTATGGGTTTGATGAAAAAAGTTTTTTTGAGTTTCCTTTCTAAGTATGGGGAACCCCCAAAATTAATTGTTTTTTTTTTGTTCTATTTTTGTGTAAAAATCTTATTGCGGTTCATAGAATACATCTACTTACCAAGTTTGAACAGTATAGCCAAAGAGTTCATATAATATAATTAATTCGTACGTAAGCGTGATAGGGAGTGTCCGCGCCGCTGCGCACAACGTCATCAGACGAGCGTGGGGGTGAGGAACCCCGCCAAGCCGCCACCAGCCACCGGCGCAGCCGACGCTCTTTCTATTTTCGCCACAGGTCGCCGGACCGAACACACGCGGCCGCGATCCTTATTTTCTATACAATTTTTATACTATGTAATACATAGTTATTAAAGGCTAAGTCCTAAACTAAAGGCTTCTTTTCTTCATTTATTAACCTTATGTGCGCTCGCACATAATACGTTAATAGCTCTTATAGTTTCGGAAAAAAGTGGCTGTAACATAAACGGACAGACAGACGGACATGACGAATCTATAAGGGTTCCGTTTTTTGCCATTTGGCTACGGAACCCTAAAAATAAAACTTGTGACAAGGACAAACAATAATAACGCTTTCTCTGCTACTCCTGCTGAAAGATACATAAGACTAGCCCGTTTATCAGTTCCCCCATCCATGCCCAATCCATAGTATATAGATTCATGGGCCAACCCCATTTATTCAACATTCGTTCCATTCGTCACTCCCAAAGGCGGTCTTCACACTGACACTGCAACCGGATGTGGCCGAATTGTGGCACGATTACTACCTAATAGCCGCCTAAATTACAAAAACACTTGACCTTTGGTCATAAACTAAAGGCTTGTTAATAAAAGACAAATCAAAGTTAACATTATATTTTGGTATAAAAGTAAGTACGCCTACTGATAATATCAAAATAATTACAATCCTTGGCGATTTGTAACATATCTTTGCTAAAGGAATAGCAGGCGTAGTAGTACATTAATAAATAAATAATTGGATAGGTTATACACACATATAGTGAAAGTATACTGGATGTATTACTTATAAGTATAATTGCTAACGTTATTGATTTAGGTAGGTCCCTAATATATTTATTTGATCGACAAAATACTTGGAAGACTTTGTATATAAGTATATCATAGTATACAGTTTTTATGTTTAAGTAATAATGTGACAAATAAAATTATATAACAGTTATTATATAATTTTATCCGTTACGGACTTAAGGCAATTTCGATAGTTATCGAAATTGCCTTAAGTCCCCGCAAAATTGTGACAGAATTTGTTCCATAACAAAACTTCCTAAAAAAATCTAAAATTAGCGTACATACGACGAGGTCTATTAAAAGAAACAATGACCTAGGTTCTTGCGAGGTTTGTAACTTTGTAAAAGTCACCTAAAGGCGGAAACCACTACAACGAAGTGGGTCGATTTTCATTATGATACATAGCGACTTCAAAACATGCGTAAGCATGGCCGTGCGCTGCAGTGGGCATCTGCCTTTATCAGTTGATAGCGAAATAAATATCTAAACTCAAAAGGGATATTGATTTACTGTATAAACTTTCAAAACAGACTATCAATATGAATTTACTACATTAATATATAATTTTACAGTAGAGCTAAAACACTGTTTCACTGTTCACACCAATTTACGATTATATGGGGCATGTTTTAAGGTAGAGACTACCAATACCTACACCACTAAACCCATTCTTAGGTTATTCCAGAAAGTTAACCCTCAGAACGCCACGCCTAATATAAATAACATTTAAGTTAGTCTTAGACTGTAACCGTGGGCATCTATGGCCGTCTTTCGCGATCAAGGAATTAAACTGACTTTGCACAGCGGAATCCCAAATTTCCCGCTGAACTGTCCTCAGTGTTGTGAGATCGCGCAGAGCACCTGTAGCGGTAGCAGTATGAGCGATGGCATAAGTATGAACCACCTTTTTTCACCTTTTCCTTTGGCTGAAAATAAATATAAAATCCTTACATCCAGGGTACAGAAAATCTAGGTGTTTAGCACTTTTTATTCTTTGAGTTTAGCACCAACATTATCATAAGGGCGAGATATGCTTGTATTCATATTGACAAGGCGTCCTTATGGGAAGCGACATAGTGGGACGTTTTGCCGGCCGCGCTCACATATAGAGGGTATTATTGCAATGTTCTGCCGCCAGAGTACAGCACTAGCACTTATTGTAAACCATAGAGTAATATATACTTACTATTATGCCTTAAACAGTTTTTTTACAACTTTTCACTATGACATTGATGATGATGCATCAAGTCAGTTGTTTGTTTACAAAGCCTATCGCGAAATGGGAAAATGGACATTTCGTTATCTGCTTCTTTATCGCTCGAATATGCAAGTGTGATAGAAAGGCAGATAACGAAATTTCGAATTTTGTGTTTCATGGTAGGCCCTCAGTTTGTGCTAGTAGCGCTCTCTACGCAGTTTTGGGTAATATTCCCTGTTGTATATTATATATTTCTATATTTGGGGGACACCCATTAATTCTAGCCCAAAATATCCGATGTTGACAACTAACCTGTAGGTTCATTTAAGTAATTAGATACATTACCAAAATGATATCTGAACAGTTGTAATCTAAGAGGGCTTTTACTTTAGTGGACTATTCCAGATATTAAGGTAAGTATAATTTATATATCTAAAAACTAGACATGGCACCACTAAGCAGGTATGGGCGATACCCTTACAGAAATTTGGAATTATGCGCCTTTTTCTACTGACAGATTTGTATGCTAAATTATATACATTCATACTTACAGCATCTTTAGTCCAGGAGTCTTCAGTCCACTCCCACACATTCCCAGCCATATTGTGAAGACCAAAACCATTTTGCTCAAACATGTTCACAGGATTGGTGCCAATATAACCATCCTTTGCAGAGTTGTGATTGGGAAAGGTTCCTTGCCATATGTTTGCCCTGATAAATATATAACGAAATATAATATAAATAACTATAAAACCCAAAACCCACATAAGGGGGGCAAGCTGGACTTGTGAAGTTTTTGATTGAATTTTCTATTAAGCTATTTTTATGTACAGTGTGGACCCCCCGCCTATTGTCAAACCCCGTTATCAATGTTGCAGTTCAGTATCATGGGCGTTTACTAATTCAACATTTAGGGTATGGAATTAGTTATAATTATAAGTATAATTTTGACATTAAAAAAAAGATTATGCGAAGTTGGGGACTGGTAGCGAAATTAGTGTTTTTTTTACGTTAAAACCATATGTACGCAGCTTTATTTATTGTAAATTCAATGGAAATGAATGAATGGAATGGATAATTTTATGTTTATAAGCGGTGGTGGCCGAGTGGATATGACGTCCGACTTTCAATCCGGAGGTCGTGGGTTCAAATCCTGGCTCGTACCAATGAGTTTTTCGGAACTTATGTACGAAATGTCATTTGATATTTACCACTAGCTTTTCGGTGAAGGAAAACATCGTGAGGAAACCTGCACACATCTGCGAAGAAATTCTAAGGTGTATGTGAAGTCCCCAATCCGCATTGGGCTAGCGTGGGGACCATAGCCCGAGCCCTCTTGCACATGAGAGGAGGCCTGTGCCCGGGTAAGTAATAGAACGTATACAAACCTATAATATATCACTCTGAATGTATAAATTCAATTTGTATAATTTTGATCGGAATAACATTCAATTGCAATAACATGCAATATGTATAACAACGAATTCTATAATTGTAAATTGTATAATAAACACTACATATATCATTGTTTACGATAACATTAGAAAGGTATAACGTTGAAATAATATAACATACAAAACAAATATCATACATTAAAAATACCGAACCACTACCGAAATTACATTATTTAAATATATTTTTGTGTGTTAGTTAATGAACAGATACAGTTTTTAAATTATTATGAAATGAGCAATGTATTTGAAACATCTATACTATGCGAATTTATATTTTAACGTAGTTTGCTCCGTATTTATCTATTACAGATTGCAGCTTTTTTCTGTGGTAATTCTGGTGCTAATTTCTTTATCTAGAGGGTCACAGTTCTAACCTAACCTAACCCACTTTTCTGTTAACAGTTTCTTTTTCCGAAGCCTCAGAGTTCTAACCTACGAGGGCGGGATGATAAGTAACTGGCCTTAGCTATTTAAAAAGTTTGAATTTAAAAATAAACTAGCGTAATTTAAGCTTCGTGTCTCTGGCTATCTGTGTTCGAAATTTAAATTTGATGGCTTAAATATTTTATCGATTTTCTGTTATTTGAAAATATATTGTGACGATTGTTTTCAAAATGGATAAAATTGAACAAAGAGCGGTGATAAAGTTTCTTTACATGAAGGGTATGAAGGGGATAGGTATTTATGAAGAGTTAAAGAATGTTTTAGGTGAATGTGCTCTTTCTCACGCCACAGTAAAAAACTGGGTGGCTGAATTTAAACGAGGCCGTACAAGTGTCCAAGATGAAGCCCGCTCTGGACGTCCAAAAAGTGCCACAACTCCGGAAATGGTCTCCAAAGTGCACGATATGGTTTTGGCAGATCGACGATTGAAGTTATCAGAAATAGCTGACACTACAGGGATATCAAAGGAACGCGGGTACATCATATTCTAAGTGAAGAATTAAATATGAAAAAGTTATCCGCCCGTTGGGTGCCGCGATTGCTTACGCACGATCAAAAAAGAATCCGCGTGCAAAATTCGGAAGAATGTTTGGATCGTTTTCAGAAAAATAAAGCTGATTTTTTGCGTCGATTTGTAACAACAGATGAAACATGGGTTCACCACTACACGCCAGAATCAAAAATTTAATCAAAACAGTGGACTGAATCTGGATGTTCGGGTCCCAAAAAAGCTATGGCTGTAAAGTCGGCTGGAAAAGTTATGGCTTCCGTCTTTTGGGATGCTAGTGGAATTTTGATGATAGACTACCTTCCCAAAGGTAAAACTATTAATGGGGAATACTATGCTAATCTTTTAGATAAGCTTCATCAATGCATTCATCAAAAACGACCAGGCTTAGCAAAAAAAAAATCATCTTCCATCAAGACAACGCTAGGGTTCACACATGTGTTAAAGCCATGGCAAAAATCGGCGAATTAAAGTATGATTTGCTGCCCCATCCACCTTATTCGCCTGATCTGGCACCATCCGACTTCCACCTGTTCCCGAAGCTTAAAACTTTTTTGGGTGGACAGAAATTTGCCACTAATGATGCCGTCATAGCCGCTGTGGAGGAGTATTTTGCAGGCCTCGAAAAGAATCATTTTATGGAGGGCATCGCAGCTTTAGAGCGAAGATGGAATAAGTGCATAGAGCTAGGTGGAGACTATGTCGAAAAATAAAATTAGTTTTAACACCGAAATTCAAGTATTTTCTACTTAGGCCAGTTACTTATCATCCCACCCTCGTAACCTGCTACCTATTCTGGAAACAATTTATTTATCTAGGGGGTCACAGTTCTAACCTAACCTAACCCACTTTTAGCAGTTTTTTTTCTAGTAGTGTGTTCTATGAGGTTTGAAATTCTAGGTCATCCTACTAATTTTACTACTTAATTACGAGTATATAAGATGATATTTATATTTTAATATGTATATATTATGACAGTTATATGAAATGAGCTTAACTTATATGTATATTATACCAAACAGCCATATGTATGTCGTATGTTATATTATATTTATGTTATACTAATTGAAAGTATACGTTTACTTTATTATACATAAGATTAGTATACATTTTTAACGTTTGTAAACTGAAATTATTCCAAAAGTGCGTATATATTATAGGACGCACCCCCTGTGCCCAGCAGTGGGACGTATATAGGCTGAATTATTATTATTATTTGTCTGTCTTACCATATCTCGGGACCATGGGGTCCCGGACCTTTGGGAGGCATGCGTGGGGCCGAAGCCAACAGCGCAGAGGCCCTTTAAGACAAATTAATCTAAAAGCAAGGGATACACGTGGCGGATACCATCCCCGAGCGCACAACATGATACATCCGGAGATGGTCCCCGCCAGGTGCAAAGACTATTGCAGTGCAGCACTTTTGTGCTGCGATGGGATCTAAGGTCATAAGGCTATTGATTTGAAAGTTGGATGGACTGGATAATGGGCTATGGGAGGAGACTAACGGACACCTGCCGTGACAATCAGTCTCGGAATTGTTTAAGACAGGTGGTGACTCGCCAACTCATTGAGTGGGCCCCACAACGGCCGCACGCACAGTGCGACAATAGGGCAACACTTTGGAGCGGCTGTGAGGTTGTCGAGAGGTGAGTCTGCGGCAGCCAGATCCCGGTAATCCGTTCAGCAGGCCGACGGCGTTATGACATTTTACACTTCCAACCTGGAGCATAGGTCCCGCTCTTGCGACTCCACTCTGGCCGGCCGGTGAAGGCAAGCGCAGAGGCGAGGGCCAAATAAAAGGACCCTCTGGAATAGGGGTCCGCGGTGTCGCCACTCACCGTCAGCTCGCCACAAGCTGCCCCCGCGGGTTTATTATTATTATTATTAATTTACTTGGGCGAAGTTGGGCACTAACGGTGAAGTTAGGGTTCCCTACGGTAGATATTTATTCGTCCCCTAATTTTCAATGAATTGCAACATTGATAAGTATGTTTCATAATTGTGTACCATTTAGCAAATACATGAGTTCTAAATTAGTACATTACTCACTAGAAAGAATACAGTTTGCTAGATCAGTGGTTCCCAAAGTTGACTGGGCTCCAACCCATCTAACAAAAACTGCCAAATTTGAGACCCACCTCTTGGCTGTCTTAACTACGGGACTTGGTCGGAATGTCGTCTTGTTTTAGGGCCCACTCAATATTCACTTCAACCCACCTATGGGTTGCAACCCATAGTTTGGGAAATGCTGTGCTAGATTAACAATTAAATTAATAACAACAAATCAGCCTGGGCCTACCACAATAAAACTGTTATGATCAACTACCTAAAAATTGCGTTTAACGCGCGACTATAATCAACAGCAATTCATGACAAACTAGTCAATGCATACAGAAGTGGTTAAAATTGCAACTTTCTCATCTTCATTGGCCAAATTGATATTTAAACAAGTGCGAGTCGGACTCGCCCATGAAGGGTTCCGAACCATTTAAGACATATTAAAAAAAAACTACTTACTAGATCTCGTTCAAACCAATTTTCGATGGAAGTTTGCATGGTAATGTATATCATATATTTTTTTTAGTTTTATCATTCTGTTAATTTAGAAGTTACAAGGGGGGGGGGGGACACACATTTTACCACTTTGGAAGAGTCTCTCGCGCAAACTATTCAGTTTAGAAAAAAATTATATTAGAAACCTCAATAACATTTTTGAAGATCTATCCATAGATACCCCACACGTATCGGTTTGAGGAAAAAAATTTTTTTTATTTTTTATGACGTATTAAAAAAAACTACTTACTAGATCTCGTTCAAACCAATTTCCGGTAGAAGTTTGCATGGTAATGAACATCATATATTTTTTTTAGTTTTATCATTCTCTTATTTTAGAAGTTACAGGGGGGGGGGGACACACATTTTACCACTTTGGAAGTGTCTCTCGCGCAAACTATTCAGTTTAGAAAAAAATGATATTAGAAACATCAATATCATTTCTGAAGACCTATCCATAGATACCCCACACATATGGGTTTAATGAAAAACAAATTTTTGAGTTCCAGTTCTAAGTATGGGGAACCCCCAAAATTTATTGTTTTTTTTTTTCTATTTTTATGTAAAAATCTTAATGCGGTTCATATAATACATCTACTTACCAAGTTTGAACAGTATAGTTCTTATAGTTTCGGAAAAAAGTGGCTGTGACATAAACGGACAGACAGACGGACATGACGAATCTATAAGGGTTCCGTTTTTTGCCATTTGGCTATGGAACCCTAAAAACCTTGCTTGTACTTGTACCACTTACATATGTGTTCTATCAGGAAACAGCTTGTCTCCCCAGGGGTACTTGGTCCCATGCTTTCCACCGCGGCAGGCAGCCTCCCACTCCCCCTCAGTAGGCAGGCGAGCCCCTCTCCACTTGCAGTATGCTTGAGCATCTCTCCAGGACACATGGATCACAGGATGATCCATTGAATCTGTAATTGGAAAGTACAGTGCTATGACAATTTTAATTTATTAGTCTTATCCTCTAGCAACCTAGAAAGATCAACATATTCTATGACTATTACTATATATTGACGACCGGTCTGGTCTCGTGGGTAATGACCCTGCCTATGAAGCTGATGGTCATTTATTTGTGTGATGAGCATAGATATTTGTCCCTGAGTCATGGGTGTTTTCTATGTATTTAAGTATTTATAAATATTTATATATTATATATAATGTTGTCTAAATACCCTCAACACAAGCCATATTGAGCTTACTGTGGGAATTGGTCAATTTATTTATTATTATTAATTAATCAGGCTGGCAGTTGAAACAACTGATAGTTGCCTGTATCTGAGTGATCTTCACTTAATATGTATTCTTTGCACTGGTTCAGTATTTGTCTAGTCTGTTCTTAAACTGATTGACATTTAGTGCAATAGTATTTGTGTAATATTGTCCTATAATATTTATTTATTTATTACTTCTGTTAAGGTTAACTTAGGGTAAATCGTGAATGACGAATAAATAAAATAGCCTTTATTTACAGGACAAAGAACAGTAGGAACTATCTCATTATCTCCTATCTTTTGTATTCTTTGCCTGCTTGCCCTTCGGCAAATGCCTCCTCCAACCTTCTCCACTCTATCCGATCTATTGCCACTCTGCTCCAGGTACGGCCAGCTACCTGCGCAATGTCTCATTAGAGGTCTCTTTGCTCCTCTCTCTCCCACTCTTGGGATCAATTCTGTTTTATGAGAATAGAATTCATTTTTAGTATAAGGTGGCTAGTTATTAAAGAGTGTCCAGTAATTGATTTACCTTACAGCAACAAGAAACAGTTAAATGTATACAAATTAGCAAAAACATAACAGAACTGTTAATTATTGAAGCATAGAAATTACCTTGAATATTAGAATCAGGGCCATAGGGATGCTTCCAATCGGCTCCATCAACTTTATACCACCATGGAGCTTGAGCCACTCTGAAGTCTTGTAATTTTTCTCTGAATGTTGCATTCAAAAACAATGTAAAAACAAAACTGTCCCCAAAAGTTTCAGCTTCAGTCTTATAATTTGTAGATGAAACAAATTTCATGAAATCCTTATTTGAGACTTCATATTTACCCATTAGGAATGTTTCTAACTTAACTATTCTTTGAGGTCCCTCATTATCAGCTTGGATCATTTCATCATCAGTCCCAAATTGGTATTCACCCGCAGGTACAGCCACCATGTCACTCAATGCGTCATCTTCAACATTAGAGTGATGTTCAAATGGACAATGATCGGCTTCCGATTGCTGCGTATGATCTAGGTATTTACTTTGAATGCCTCCTTGCGCCCGGTCAGCATTACATCCACATTTAGTGTTTTCATTGTAAACATACGCAATATTTAGCATACAAATAAGCAACACCCTAAACATAATTGTTGGAATTGAAACTGGCTATGTAAACAAAACTCTAAACATGATCGACAGCCAGATATATTACAAAAGGCATGATATATCTCGTAGTGAATAGAATATTGCACTTATAATTATAACAACATTATTTTATAAATTACAAGTAGTTTATTAAAATAATTAAAATAAATACAAATGAAACTTTTGACGCAAAGGGACAAATGTTACTGTCACTGTCACTGACTCACTGTCAAGTGTCAGAGTCAAATGTCACATTCGCGTGCAGACATGCCAGTCGCTTTTCGCGTGCGGTGGCGAGTCGAGCTGCGAGCCGAGCCACGAGACGCGTATGTAAGCCACAGATTGTAAGCCAAACCACAGACCATAGATACAGTTTATTTTAATCTCTATGGTGACTTTTAAGGGCTCCACAGACCTTGCAATAAATGGTTCCCGGCACTCAATGTATTAAGGTCTTTTCTTGAAGGTTTGAAGCTCGTATCGGTCCGGAAATACCGCAGGCAACAGTTCATTCCACGTAGTGATTATATGCTCTTTGCATTCCACAGCTTAGCTGTGCAAGGTAGGTTGCCCAATGTCGCATGGAGGTGGAGGGATGGATGGATCCTTTGTAAACGGTGGGCTTGTGGCTCGGCTCGTGTCCGGAGCGGTTTTTTGGGCTGGAGTCAAAGGGCTCGCGGGGGACACTTGCTGTTTATATTCCCGTTCGGCTTTTCATTCGGTTACAGACCTTATACCGTGCCGCTTGTGTTTAAAATTTATTAACTCGACAAGCTTAGGGGCTGTGGCCGAAACACGAGACGCAGACGAACCACGGGGCCCGAGGAGAGTGTGTACATTAGATCGAGGAACTTACGAGCTGTGACCGAGCCGAGACACGAGACGAGCCACGAGCCGCGAATGTACATAAATCCGCGGTCAAAGTGATCTCATTGCAGTGAGTTCCTAAAGGGTTCTACTGAGCTTGCAATAAATCTCATGCACTCGAAACACTGCGACATTTGATCAAAGAGTAAAGTAAGGCTAGGTTCACACGGCGTTAATATAATCGAATACCGTAGTGACAGCAAAATTTGTATGGCAACTTACAAAATGTGACAATCCAAATATAAAGGGACCTTATGGCTGATAAAGATAAAAAAAAAAGAATGTTGGACTTACAAATACAAAATTGTTTTTTATCCCGAAAAGTTTACCGCAGTGAGCAGAGAAATGTTTTGTTGCCTCGGCACGATCAAGAAAGCGGCATAAGTTATATGAAAGAGAATTTGAAATAGAGATGGATTGTCAAAATAAATTTTGTAGCCACAGTCAATTTACTGCCATCTTTCGACACATGATTAAAGCTTTTAGAACGCCATTTGACTTTGATCCTTATTTTTTCTCTGATATGACTTAAATTTGTTAACCCTTTTCCAGGCATAGTACGATTTATCGACTACATGCGCGCCATTAGAATTTTAACTTTAGCATTCCGATTTAAAGTTCAAATTAGATTACACTTTCAGGAAATGTTACTTGTCTTCAAATGAATCATCAAAGCTGGATTAAGCTCTTTAAGGACCTTTCAAAAAGGTTAGCAGAGATCACCGGCGACCGCTGAGCTGGCAGCTTCCTCGCTCAAAGAATTAGTCTTGCAATACAGCGAGGAAATGCTGCCAGTATCTACGGCACCATGCCGCAGGGGGATATTTTTTAGTATTTTATTTTAAGTTTAGTATTATTTATTTTTAGATTTAGGTTTTAAGTTTTATAGTGTATTCTACAAATTGTATAGTCATGTTACTCGAAATAAAAAGCTGGATTAATTGGAATATATTTGGATTTTTTGGGAAAACCTTGTAGATTGGTGCGGCCTGGAAAAGGGTTAAATATCAAAAAGGGGCACTATCTACTGGACAGGCGCGGATACAAGGGGGGGGGCATAGGGGCAATGGCCCCCCCCTAAAACCCTGGCTCTCACATTACTAAATTGAGTAAATTTTATTTTTTACCAAAAATATATGATTTTCTCAAAATGCCCCCCCCCCCCTAAGCCAAATCTTGTATCCGCGCCTGCTACTGGATCGTAGGCCAACAGTATGGCGGCATCTTTTCGAGCGAGGGAATGGAATAAGGATCAAAGTCAAATGGCGTTCTAAAAATTTTAATCGTCTGTCGAAAGATGGCAGTAAATTTACTGTGGCTACTAAATTTACTTTGACAATCCACCTCTATTTAAAATTCTCTGTGCCTCAATCTAGAGTCGACGATGATGGTACAAGTATGCGTTTTTCGATGAAAACTGCTCAAAAATTGTTTGTAATTATTTATTATATTTTTCTTAGCTTAAATAATTACAAATGCAATTTAATTTATTAAAAAATCAGTACAAACCTGCCTCAACGGAGCCTAGCCAAATATCAGTCTATAGAAGAATGAAAACACCAGAAAATAAACCGTATATTTGAGGCCATTCCAAAACAATACAGAATACAACGGAGGCTGTGGAATCCTGAAAAGATAAAAAATGTTATTGGTATTCTTCATGTCCCTATTAATAAAATCATACAACCTTATTCATTTAATTGAAAATATGGGCTGGCAAAGCTGCGTACCCTAATGCTTAGAAAGAAATAGGGGAAAATAAAAAAAGAGTTACTCTCTCGAGCGAAACTTGAACTCGCGACTCCGACATACCAGCGTAGCCTGACATTCCATTGATATGACAGATAATTATATAAGTAGTATTATTAAAACGTAAAAAAAAACTAATTCTCACCTTCATTATGAGATGGGTACCTTCTAGGTTAACATTTGTGTAACTCTGTTAGAAAATTTCGTAAAATAAATGTTTTTCGAGTTGTCTTTGAAATGGAATTATGTACTGAAAATAAGTAAACAAAATTAATCTCAGTCGTACAATCTTTGAAGCGTAGACGTAGGAAATTAGGATAAAAATAATTTTATTACAAATGACAGGAGCCAGGAAATAATGCTATTATTCTTTATGTTACGTGAATGTCACTATTAAGTATTTCATTGAATAAATGTGGCAAAGCATGTACGACCGTGATCCTACGATGAACTAAGATGACACCACGACCGTTTTACTAACTACAAAAACATGAAATGATGAGTGCCAAGATTTTCTATTTGAGGATGGGTATTTCCACCTGGTAACACAACTAACAAATTGAATTTTCCAGCCTTCAGATTCCCGCAGTCACACAGACATGTGAGTGCTAAAGACCTCTGATTGCAACAAATCGCATGCGATCTTAGATACATTGCCGGCTAAGTAGATTTAACAAATTTTATTGATCAATCAAATGCAATGCTATTTGTTACAAGGCGAATAGTGAACGCAGAAAAAATGGTAAGCTCACTATTCGCCTTTTCGCCTTGCAACTTATGCGAGTGTGCAAATGCAGAGTAGCTTTTAACATCGAAATCTCACCTAAGAAGTGGTATGATATCCTCCTGCCTCATATGGCCGTAGTATTTTATAATGCCATCAACATGCCCCATTCCTACGACGGCTAACACCCTTGGGTTTTTAGTAACTGTAAATTGAGAAGGTAACATTACGTAAGAGCCTGATGACAGACCATTGGAAGCATATTATATACGAATGAAGACCAAGACGGACAGTCTTGCTGAGGCTTTGCAAACGATTTTTTTTTTGTAGTAGCCTTTCCAGTTTTACAGGGGCACTAAACTATTTTTCACAAGTTAATTTTTTTTTTCAGGAAAAGTGGTCTAGTATAGGTCAGAACTCTTAGCCTTAATGCCCGTTTTGATTACGCTATTTCTAGGAACCTTCCTCATTCCTCAAATACCCTGCCTCTCCCTATCCCTCCCTGTACTCCTAAGTGCCCTAAGTCTTTTTACACCACCCTGTCCGACAAATTTGGTCCGAGAAATAGTCTAGTCTAAAATATGTCTATGGGAGAGGAAATAAGATATGTATTTACTCACCATTACGAACACATTCCTGTAACGAATAGGCTAGACACCGATCGCGTTCGTCTACGAACACATGAAATATCTTTTTGAAAGCTGGCACGTCCCGAGTGATCTCCTCAAACTGAGCTGCCACGAAGTCTTTATCTTTGTATTTTTCCAATGCGTGCTTGCTGTAAATATGTTCAAAATTATACACTATATACGGGTCACACGCTTATGTGTGACCCGTTTCATTGTTTCTATGCAGCTATGTTTACGCACACTGAGTCCAAACAGGCAACAATTACTAAATAACCATGATCTAACTAGACTGTTATTTCCAACCCCAATGAATGTACAATGTTTTCACAGAAGTTTGTTCTTTGATCGATTTCTCATGGTTGTCGTTGTTTTAGTTAGAAAAGGAAGTCAACTGGCCCATTGGTTATTACCCTGAGTACATCACTCGCCTGCGTAGGTATGGCGTAAGAAATGGAGAATGGAGATAAAGGGTTTTGTAGGTTCGCAAAAGCACTACCTATCTGCTGCTTTTTGTTATGTATTGAATTTATAAATCAAATAATAACGAGTCGGTACTTAAACAAATACATACTCTAACGGTTTCGATTGGCTTGATGACGTTAAATGATATAGCACTTGGCCGAGCTCAAATACGCTTAACGACTGAAATGCTCTGGCTATCGTTATTTGGATGGGTCTATCACCAAGATACAGTTTGCAACCTGGTATTTTCTGCATCTGAAAAGTTAAAGACGTCATGATATAAAAATTATTGTAGTAAGTAAGGTAGCAGCGTATGATATCCCTATAGGAAGCCGATGGATGAGCAGCGCGTGATCGGTTGTTTTAGCATCCTTAGGAGGAGCTTATTTAGATAAGCTAAAGCAGCGATAGTACCTAAAGGGTTTCAGTTTATACCCGCATGTAGGTATGCCTCGTCACGCATCCTTCCCAACCCAAGCCCTTTCGAAGGTTAGATAATTTACCGTACCTAAATTTCTAAGTAGGTACAAAAGAGATTATGATGGTGAAATACTTATATGTAATTATCGTTAATTAATAAAAAATGGTAAAAAGAGGTGTACTTCATGGTAGGCCCTGCGGAATTCGCCGCCTGGCGCCACACCCAGTTCCTTCGCTATATCAGCGTATGTCTTGAGCAACATGCCGTGCAGCATGCCGGACACAACGTTCTGCCCTTTCATGGCTTGTCTGCAGCAAAATAATTGTTATTACCTAAATTTTAAACTTCGGAAACACATGAAATATCTTTAAAGAATCTTAAGTTTTGCTATTGAATTTTGAACCTTATTTTGTACAAGATATTGTACCAACTAAAGGTAGTTAGGGGTCTCTACAATACCGACGTACTTTACCTACTATACTATTTACCTATAATTTCACGCCTAACTTTTAAGTTACGACGTAAAGTGCAGAATTGATACTTACTTCATTTTGGCTGCGTCGAATTTTTTGGCATCCTCTATGAACTTTTTCTCGTCTAGCTCCAATAACGAAACTCTTTGCCGGCATAATTCCACCAAAATTCCGTTCGGATTCAAAACTTTCACTATCTAAGCAAATAAAAATCCAATATTTTAAAATAAATAGCAAAAAGAACGATTAGTGGGCCACATTTTGAAGAGGGATAAACTACGTAGGTAAAACCTACAAGAGTCAAAAAATAATTTATTATACCTCGGATACATCCTCTACGGAATTTTTGCTAAAGTGCACGGTGCCGAGCAACACGACCGTCCCCTTTTCATCATTTTGCAACAGAGTCGCAGCGGACGGGAGTTTTAGGGAATCGTTGCTGAAGTTTCTGGTCAGTAATGAACTAGGGGCCAATGCTGTAACATGAATAAAGGGGTTTTTATATTGTCGGACAGGCCACATCACACGACCTTCTAAATGTGACTAAATATCATGATTTCAGTTCTCTTAATCTCGTTTAACCTCTTTTCAGCATAAGGCACGTTAGTAAGTAGGTATTGTTACACGTGACATTTTTAACAAACATTAGATAAAGTATCTTACCATTCTCACTTCTATAGGTACTCATCGCAAATCTTTATCACTATGTCTTGGTAAAAACTTTACAGAGCTATGTCCAGAATGAGTATGGCTTAAGATATTTGGCTCTAATTATTCAAATTACACACACATAACTACACACAACTTTGGTAACTTACATTGATTTTTTCGCAGAAGAATCTTAGTTAGCGACACATTTTCAGTCAAATGCCACCACAATTTGCCAGTGTGTGTCCATATTTGATACCGCATCTCATAATTGGTTAAAGAAATTAATTACACAATAATTTTGGCATGTTCTAAAAGGATAAGGAGTATATGTTATTTAGGACCTAAGATTCATTTTTAGTTTCATCCATACTTGTTAATTTTATACACCTAACGTCACTTGAATGTTATTCAAATGTCACGTTGATATTCATTTCGTATTTAAAAGCATTGTGCCTTAAATGTATGCCAGTAATCAATAGCAGAAAAGAGGGATGATGATACAAGAAATCGAATAAATTATTTTTAGTTTTATCGAAAAGGTGTCGTCGTTTTATAATTTTTATATGATCTTTATCACCTATTAGTTTCTGCGGCCACCTAAGGTCTCCGTCATCAAATCCACTTGATGTCATCAGCGCGAGATTAAGATATAATCTAGCTTAATTTAACAAAGCTGGCGTGAATGAAATGAATCAAATGGCCGTAACGTCAACTAAGTGAAAATCAGCTTAGGTGTGAAACTTTTAGCCTGTGACGCAAATTCAGAGTCATTTTTTACAATCTTTTATTTAGTTTCTCCGGTCTCGTTGACTGTATGTAATTAAATCTGGCTAGCTAAATGACTACTTTTCATTATTCGTTTGAGCTGAAACTTTACATTCTTATGTAAGTTGGGTGACCATGCAATATTAAAGCTAAATGACTACTTTTCATTATTCATTTGAGCTGAAACTTTACATTCTTATGTAAGTTGGGTGACCATGCAATATTAAAACTAAATGACTATTTTTCATTATTCGTTTGAGCTGTAACTTTACATTCTTATGTAAGTTGGGTGACCATGCAATATTAAAGCTAAATGACTACTTTTAATTATTCGTTTGAGCGGAAACTTTACATTCTTATGTAAGTTGGGTGACCATGCAATATTAAAGCTAAATGACTACTTTTCATTATTCGTTTGAGCTAAAACTTTACATTCTTATGTAAGTTGGGTGACCATGCAATATTATGGTACGGTCACGTCTGTAAATATCGATACGGACCAAGTGCCAAAAATATGTATACACTACCCTAATATATGGGCCATACGGTCGTGTATACATATTTTTGACACTTCGATCGTGTCGATGTTTTCAGACGTGACAGTACAGAAAGGATGTTAAGCACAAAATTATTTGCCATTTCCTATCTCTATCGCTCTTATAAAATTGCGATATAGCAATATGCAATAATTATATTGCAGTTCCGTTTGCGTAGTGGCAATGGCTGCTGCATCATAGGCGGCATATGGCGGGTCAATCTACGCCTTTGATCTACGCAATTCTTCGTGCGACGTTGCTGTTCGTTGGTATTTGTATCAAGTCAACTTTTTGATATGAAAATATGATCCAAAGCCTTGAAGCTAGAAGAAGACAAGGTATTCAAGGTAAAGAAAATTCGTAACACGACACTGATTGCTGTATGGTTCAAAATAAAAGTGAGTCATTTAAATCAAGTCTCTTTAATTTCTCTTTACATTAATAATAACAATATGTAAAGCAGAAAATGTTTACTCACTTCCTCAACAACTAAATTGCTGCATACGCTATACTTGAACAGTGCTTTTCAATATTCTTTTAAATGTACCTACAGTTGGTTTCAGAAATACGGTCCGCTCCTGTGTCCAAAACGCAAAGTTGAACAAGCACTTGAAAAGTCGTTTAATTCTGTTGCAAAATTAGGTACAGAGCGGAAGTTGGTATCTAAGCGGGTGAGGGGTTCAATAAAATCGGAACATAACTTTATTGTTAACAAAATAACAGCGTGTAGATATCGTTTTGAACACCTTGCGCGCTTAGATACAACTGCGGCTGACTGTACACTGCATTCAAACCATTTCACACATTATTTTATCACACCTTAATAGCTATAAAGTTTTATGTCTAAAGGAATCAGTCGCTTGTGAGATCTAACTACTTCAGGTTTCAACAATATTACGTGCTCTGAAATCGTTAGACCTCATGAACAACTACCGACTATGAGAACTTGTATTTGGGTTAACTTCGGATGATAAAGGGGAACATCTGCGCACTGCGTCCGAATCGCACGTCGCTCCAGAAATTGAGCGAAAAAACGCTAGGCGCGTATTATAGCGAAGTCTCGCTCGCACGTCGGAGCGACGCGCAAATCCGATGCAGTGTGCCATTCCCCGAAGACGCAAACGTTGCCTAAGTTAGACAATTCAGCTGCGTCTTCTTAAATAAAATATGTTGTTTATAAGGCGTAACTAAACTAGTGCTAAACGTAAACTAGTGCCTACGCCAAATCTTGGGATTAGTTGTCAAGCGGACCCCAGGCTCCCATGAGCCGTGGCAAATGCCGGGACAACGCGAGGAAGAAGAAGTTTATAAGGCGTAACCGCCTTCATACTGAATTGGTCTGAATTCCCCATTTCGATAAAATTTCAAGCAATTTTCGTCCTCATAAACCAATACTTATAACTACGTGTGTAAACAATTGTGACTGATCGTGATCACCAACGTATTTTGAACCTGAGTGACCCCGACCAAGTTAGATGATATTATATAATACAGTGACGTGTCGTGTGCAGAGAAAAGAAGAACATTGATTTAACAATTATTATACCGTAATTAGATAATGAATTTCCGTAATTTCTAAGTCAAAATTCTAAACCATTGTTATGATTGCGTTAATAAAATATAAACAGTTATTATACCTCTCACGTCCAATGATGTTTTCTATGACAGTTCCTTCAAGTCTATACCTCCCGGACCCGGGTACGTCCTTAAACTACGTCCAAAAGAGAGGTATGGGCATTGTGAATGTCATCTCGCTTTGTGTGGTAGGGCACAGCCAGTGGATGTCATTCCAGATCTAGAGCAGAGACCAACTGGAGAAGTACCTCCACCTTACAGAAAACAGCAGCCAAATAACACTAGACCCTGCTCATAGTGTTGTGTTCCTTCCGGTGAGTAAGGTTGCCAGAGCTCAACGAGGGGGGGCGGGTTTAGGGTCGGCAACGCGCATGTAACTCCTCTGGAGTTGCAGGCGTACATAGGCTACGGAGACTGCTTACCATTAGGCGGACAGTATGCTTGTTTGCCACCGACGTAGTATAAAAAAAAACTCTTTTAGTTGAGCTAGATTTAAAAATTAATGGAATAAATATTTTTAACGTATTTTTATTACCTAAAACCAGGACAACGCGACAAGAATACCATTTTATATAAAGGTATACGCACAAATTTATATAAAGGTGACCCCTGACTATTGAAATAGTAGTACTGAATATATTTCTAAGTTTTTTCATACGAACTTTTATGAAAATATTCAGACAAATACCTACTTCGTTATGTTGCATTAACACCGAAATGAACTCGGTAGTTTTACGGCACGTCATTATGGTTAATGATATATTATGTAGGTACTACGAACTACAGCATGGGGTTCTTCAAGGAGTGTACGGTCACGTCTGAAAATATAGATACTGACGATAAAGTACCAAAAATATAAATATACACCTTAATACATGAGCAATAAGATCGTGTGTACATATTTTTGGGACTTTGTTCGTATCGATATTTTCAGACGTGACTGTACAGGTCTTTAAAGAGGCAGCAACGCGTATGTAACATGCAGCCCCGGAGTTGCAGGCGTTCATAGGATACTGTGACCGCGTACCATCAGGCGGGCCGTATGCTAGTCTGCCACTGACGTGGTATGTATTATAAAATCAGGGATACTTTGTTGTTTAGTCTATGGTCGATTTAGATGTAGTTCAATGTCATTTTTAACATATAACACATGATAAACATCCTCGTTTATATTTTTAACGCAACCGCAACAAGCGTGACAAGATTGTTAAATGACAAGATTGCGTATTATTCTATCACGAATAATATTTCCTTATATTATAAATGGATGGAGATTTATAATTAATTTCTTACATTATCACAGTCCTTAATATTAAATCAATATGAAAATGGAAATAATTTTATACGGCTCGTCTAACGATTATAATAGGTATATTAAGGGTGGGTTGCACCACGCACAATCAACGACAAATGAATGATCATCAGATAAATAACTATCAAACAGTTCTAACATATTTTAACGAACTACGATGATGAAGGCAGATTGTTGCAACCGACCCTAATACTTTAATGTCAATAAAACATGATAAAGTTATTTGAATGTCCAATTAAACAAATCTACTGAAAACATATTCACAATATTAATATAAGTGATGAAAACATGTAAATTGCATAACTATGATAATTAAATGCAAAATACCAGAAGGTTATCTAGTACTTCAACGTCAACGTGGCAATGCGGCCAGGCATTTTTTTTAAAATTCTAGGCTCTAGGCCCATCTTTTAGGTTTATAGTTTTTATAAATGTGTTCGCATAATAGATGTTTTTCTCTTAGTAAATAAATGTGTATTATTGTAACCAAGTTAATTATGGAAGATAGATGTAAGGAATACAATCTTCATAGGCAGAACTGTTGCAAAAGTGTCCAGCTGTCAGCTATAAATAATAGTTCCAAATCTCTCCAGAATAGCGTTAGAGTAGCAAATAATATTGACTGAGTGAAGTGCGATGTCTGATTTGTTTTTTTTTTTCAAGTGTTCTAGGTATTGTAGCGCCACCTATTTAAGGTTTTTTGACGGACACTTTTTGGTACATGGAGATTCTATTCCTGACCTCTACCTTCTAAAAAGTTAATATTAATATAATGACATTGACAACTAAAAACTAATATTTTTAAACATTAACGGCCTTGAGTTGGAGTGATATTAAAAGATGATAGATAAGCAATTAACATAATACTCGAATTTTAAAAACAAAATAATCAAATTCAGATCGAGAATGCCATCAATGGTAATTATTATTGCGTTTAAAAATGTCACTTCTAACTAACGATTCAAAACAAAATAACATGGACTGTTATTTCAACAAAAACTGAAAACAACGAAACAAGATAAACTAAAATCATTTTCTTTATAATTAATTTAAAATGTCGATTTTTTTACAACATATACTAAACCAAAACATGAGAAGTAGGTAGATTTCGATATTTTACATGAAATTCCAATTATAAATCGAATATTTACAATATTTTACGTTTAATATCAGCAAACAAAAACACAGTTTGGCCAAAAAAGAAGCCGAACAACAACATATACTAAAGCTAAGGCCCTTTCCTCACTTGTCGGTATTATATATCGATACAGTACGCAGTATTTCTTCATCAGTAGTGCAGAGGCGCAAGAGCGGGACGTGCCACCGCGTCCGTGACCCATCAAGCAGGTAATAATATGGCTTCGATTCTTTACATTCAACTTAGGTAAGGGCTGCCACAATTTTACAAGCGCGTAAAAATTGGGTATATAATATCATTATTGACAAGAATTCTTTCGTTCTTACATCTTAAGCCATACATTTTATTAGTACCATTATTTAGAATTTGAATGAATGTAAATTTGGTACAGCTCGTAAGATATTTAAACGGGCTTATAAGGAGCGAGTACCAAATTTAGATGTAGATCCATTTCTCTCAATATAGGAAAAAATGCAAAATTGACATCTCAATAAACATACATGACAATAATTTTAGCAATTTAACTTTCTAATCAGAGACTCATGTTCACGCCTAACCTATTTATTAATAAAATAATAAATCATATAATTAATGAGCGAGTTTTCATCCAATAATATTTACAGTTTAGTCTTCCTAAATTTATTATATGTGTGTTTCCGATGGTCCAATTAGGTGTTCTGAAAAGAAATTGTTACTTTTAACTCGAGGCTGATATTACCGATTGTTTGATATTGTTACGACTCGCCCCTTGACTTTGATGATACGAAGTAATACATATATCAGCAAGCGAGCGCATGCTAAGAGCTATAAGGACAATAGCCTAGTTCGGACTACGTCAGTAATTTAGTAGAGTGGCGAGTAATAAAGATACTTAGTTTATTATTCAAGTAGGCATATTACAACAATGCGCTTATGAACGTCAAATAAAGCTACACCCGCTCTAACCCTGCACCTCTGATCCGAGATTTAAATGCCCCCCCCCCCCCCCCCCACTGGAGGAGGGTATCCCAATATGGACCGGCAAGAAACTCGGCGGGACACATCTTTTCACAACATAATTGAGATTGAGTAATTGTGACTTTGCATTCCTAAAGGGCTAAGTTCCATGTGCAGCATAAACCTTTTAGCATGCAAATGATGCAAAGTCACAAATACTCAATCTCAATTTTTTCTTTTCTTTTCGCCAATTCTCGCCAACTAGCCTTATAAGACAAGACAAGTTGGCGAGAATCTATTCCTGTGGACGTCACGCTATTATCGAATAAACAATTTGAGTAATCATAAACCGTATTTGCGTTTCTACGTATCTGATACTACTATCGAATTAATTTGTTTAAATAATATCCACAAAGTATTCTTTGAGTTTTCGAGTCCGTAAATTCATTATTCGTTCGTCTGTGTAGACCAAGGACCTCCAAAACCTTTGGTTCGAAGTCTTCGAACGGGCTTTTCACGGGCCGGATTGACAGGCTCGAGACCCCTCGCAGTTTGGAGAGCCCCGGTATAGACAGGCGGGTACACGTGCCGGGTACTCGGTACTCACGGGGTGCATCACGGCAGCCAGCGGCGCGGCCACAGCCGGTAGCCCGCGTACACCAGCGCGCCCACGCACGCCACGCGCACGGACACGCGGATGATGCGAGTTGATAGTGATTCGGGCGGGATCCTATGGAAACAAAGTTTTATTACCGTATTTAAGATGGCTGTGGCACGTAAAAGTGACATTAGGATAGATCGATTCTCGAAGAAATTCTTTATTCCATATTCTTTTATAATTGCATACATATAGTAGGTACAAAAGATATTAAACATTATATTAGGTTCATACATGCTACCCGATTCGGGTGTTGCAATGCAATAACTACACTAATTACTTATCCTAACATTATACACATAAAATATACATATTTACAAATTAAACTAAGTTTAAGTATAACTGTCCCCTACAAATTCATCGACACAATAAAAACATTTTTCTATTAGGTGATTTTTAAGTTTCTTAATAAATATTGCTAAATTTTCCTCTGACTTAATATGCGCAGGGATTCTATTATATAAAGTCGCCGCAGCATAGTTTGGGCTGCTTCGAAATAATTGTGTACTTGGTGCCTGTATTACTAGGTTGAGCTCTCTTCGGCGACTTTGAATTCGTCTGAATATGCGTGAATTTTTGCGCACGAAAGTTGCCAGTTCTAGAATGTAGATGCCAGATAGTGTTAAAATTTCATATTCTTCGAAATATGGCCTACAGCTGGCTGGGGACGTTATTTTAGCCAGTATACGGACTTCGGTCAACGCTGAGAGGCGGTATAGTATAGATTTTCTGAAATGACTTTTACGCCTAGACCCTAATCTGGGTAATTCCACGAGACTGTAACGTCAGTTACCAATTCTTTTGTGTGTTCTTCATTAATGAAGAAAATTTAAGTGTATTTGTCTGGCGTAGCACTACAGGTAGATATCTGGATACTTAAATTTGCTTAATTAATGTAAGAACACAAGAAAGATAAACAATTGATTAAATTTAGAGGCAGACAACAGGCGGTCTTATCGCTAATAAGCGATATCTTCCAGTCAACCTTTGGGTTGCGGAAATAGAGAAGTTAATCGAAAAAGTAGGTGTTGCTAAACCGTAAAGACATAATTTACGAATTTATATTAGTAAAATTAATTACATACAATTTAACTCCAAACTTGGCGAAAATGTTAAGATTAATGTAAACTACGGAGATGAGTCAATCCAAGAAATGCAAAATGTAAGTTTTTTAGGGATAGTTTTAGATAAGCACTTGGATTGGCAAGCACAAATAGAAAAGATCCGTTGTTAACTAAATAGATTTGTTTATGTAAGTACTACGTAAGTTAAGACGGTCATCAGGTTTACATACGGCGTTAACCGCGTATCATGGGTATATTAGTTCAGTGTTAAGATATGGGCTTATTTTGTGGGGAAACTGTACGAAATTTAACATTGCATTCGTAGCACAGAAAAAATGTATCCTCGTAAGGCCCAAGGTCCTACCTATAGGACTTATTCAGTTCGATTAAATTTAAATCATATTCAATTAGGACAGAGTTGCATTTGTTTTGTTTCGTGCAATTTTCAAACAAAATAAAATCAACTGTATTCCGTGCACTATAGGTTCAAATTCCAGTGGCAAATTTTGAATTTTTCATTTCTATGGCTGGGCCTTAAGAGGGTATACGTGCTATTTGTAATCTAGCCCCATACAAGACATGCAAACCATCTTTCAAAAGACTTAGAATCTTACCGCTGCCATGTTTATACATCTTAGAAATCTGCATCTTAGCATCTGTAGTTTTAAGATTTTTGCATGCTAGTACAACCTGTTTAGTACAAATTGCAGAATAAGCAACCAATTGTCACTTACCAGCTAAGACACTTTTGTACCTACTTATTCTTTGCAATTAAATAAATACAATACATAGGTTACATAACAGATCATAAGATTAACACGTTATGATAATGTAGGACGACAGACCACCTCAATGTAGGCGAGCGCTCATATTATTGCATAGATTGGAACCTTAACACTATCACGATACAGTTGCTTTTTAAAGGACATTGTTGCTTTGCCACGTGGCTAATACGACAGCTCACCGCTGACTGCTGCAGCCCACCACCAGCCATATTTGTGCCAGTGTCGCAGCATTTACCACCCAGCCACAAAGAACCATGGCCCATCTGGAAGGCGATGAACAGGCTCAGGTCTCAGGTTGGCCGTTGTAAACAGAGCATGGTCGAATGGGGACTGCTTCGTGGCCACTCTATCCAATGTGCTTGCGACACTGCACCACAAACCATGGCGCACCTGCTGGATTGCCCCGCGTGCCCGCACCCGTGCTCTGAATCTGACCTGAGAGATGCCACGGTCCGGGCTATCAGTACCGCTGCTTTCTGGGCATCCACAGTTTAGGGGAACCTCGACACGAGAGAAGAAGAAGATGCCTAATTATGTAGAGTTACATACACTATTAAAACTACACATATCATAAACTTTATTTGATATATTCACTAACCCAAATTACAACCAACATTGGGGCATCGTTGCTCTCTTGGCTGAACTCGCTGATATGTGGTGGCGCCTCCGAAATATCTTAATCGCTCATTTTACAAGAAACTTTTGTAGTAGTTACTTTTAAAACAACAAAACAAATTCATTTTATACTTAAAACTAATTAAAAGATAAACTGTACGTCAAATGGGGTTGGCAACTGTCAAAGGTTTGCATAGATGGCGCCATCATAGCTTGCCCCTGTCTCTAGTTTTGTTCTATGAGATGTGGCTTAAAGTACTGGAATCCAGGTCACAAAATTCCAAAAAAAAAAAACAAGGATTTGACACAATTCTAGGGATTGACAGGGCAAGCTATGATGGCGCCATCTGTTTAATACTTCGACCGGCCAATCTTAAATTGTAGTATGTATCATATTATTGTACAATAAGTTCGTAGATTTAATACTTAACTGTAGTTTGTTCTGTACATAGTGTAGTGTTCATATTGTTTAATAGTTGTATGTAGTCTATTAGTTAGTTGTAATTTGTATTTCTTTGCAGATCGGATTCTCCACCGAACACTGTCTATGACCGTAATAAGATTCATATACTAGCCGTGTCTTATCCAACCTCGACATTGGCAGAATCATCAACACCTTGATGGAGCCATAACACGAAAAATTGATTGAACCCCATTGCGGCAAATGAAAACTTTTTTACGCATGTCACGCATCCGTAGTTTCTTTTTTTAATTCAGAGACAAACTAGAGTCGGGGGCCAATTTCCGTATCATTCAATACAAACTAACATGCGAGATTTGTCAAAATTGTATATCTTACAAAAAGGCATCTCGACTTTGAATGACGAAATTTGAATGTCATTACCAAATCGATTTTGATGTAGAAATGAAGCAATTACAACATTTTCACAGATAATAAATTAGTTATCATAGAGGGTTATGATATGTGTGTAGATAAAAGAAACAATGGTTTTTGTTTAACAGATTAGGGTCCGAGGCCCAAAAATAATTTGAGAAAATTCATACCATTTAAAGTTCTGTGGGTCCACAAGCGTGACAAAGCATAAAACAATAGGGTTTGTGGTTGGTACTGACTTGAGCAGAGGCGGGATGTCTTGTGAGCGCACTTTGCCCCAGTGTTGCACGATGCCGGCCACGTGACCGATGCCCACCACGCCCACGATGCGGCACGGCTCTCGTCCTGAAACAATGAGCTTTTTCTGAATTTCTAACCTTATAAACTCACAGAATGCGTACTGGTATTACGTTACAGAAGGTCTCTACTAGCTTAATGCACACGCTGCGTTCTGACGACGCAGTCACACTGCAATGTATCGCAAATCGCTTGCAATTGTCGGTGGGGTTTGTGGTCATCCACCATCTCTTCTAACATGTTGCAACATGGTATATGCCACTACATATCATTAAATACTCATGGGGCTGCAACGCCGCAACCTGCAGCGAGTGGCAGAGGTACTGTAAGCTGCAGAGATAACTAACCCTTCTGCACAGAAACATCAATAGTGTTACATGTCGCCGCAGATCTTAAGGCTTCTACAGATCTTGCATCAAATCGCATGCGATTATCGGTGAGGTTTGTAAAGGTAACTAAATAGATTACTCACGGGGCTGCAGCGCCGCGACTTGCAGCGAATGGCAGAGGTACATGTCGCGTTCGAGCACGAAAACGCGCTTTAGCGCTGGGAACTCCTCCGCCATCTCTTCCAGCATGTCTTCGAGCATCTTCTTTTGTTTACACTTCTCTACCTCCTCCACACTAAAAAAAAGACATAAAATAATTTATAAACTACAAGCTTCTGCCCGCACTTCATTTGCGTGGGACACAGACCACTCATCCTAAAGACATAGCATAGTCGCGCTACCCCCTATGCCACATATACGGTAGATTTACTCGATTTTCGAGACACGCCTACATTGCTAACTTCAGAACCCGGCTCAGTCTAGAAACTTCGCTAGCTCGAAGAAGTTTTTGCTATGAAAAATGCATTATTGTTGTGTTACATTGTGTTTCGAGAACACTAAAAAGGTGTACGAAAAAATGGCATCTCATTTCACATGTAAGCCGATTCTTTTAAATTTTATAATTACTGATAGAAATGCAGCGATTTTGATAGCACATATTGCGATGGTTATTTTAAATGTCAAGCTTCTATAAATAACACTAGCACACTCTGTGCTATCAAAATCGCTGCCCACTTGATCTAACTCTATGTCCTTCCTCGGGTCTCCACAGATTTTAGAGCCGCGAAATTTTGTCTTCTGCCTCTCTATCGTTCTTGCATATTCGGGTGACAGTGAGGCAAATAAACTAACGAACCGAGTGACCCTTTGTTTCGCCCAGCAATTTATAAATAACTCACCTAATAGACTGGTTCGATGTGAGCAAGTGCCATACGAAGCGTATGGTCTGCCCCCAGGTCAAGGACGCGATGGCTCTATGCAGGGTGATGTCTATCGCGCGGTCGCCTAATTGGACCATGCAGTTGGGTATCTTTTTGGCCTGCAACAAATAATATTGTTATTATTAGTGTTATTAATATTGTTATTAATAATATTGTTATTATATGTTGTTCCTGTTATGGATAGATAGATAGATCCATACATCTCCTTCCTTGCCGTATCCGGCAATGGCGACTCCATCAACAATTCTTATCCGGATTATGAAATGCCCTTATGTGGCTCGCAAAACCAAACTTTGTTTTGAAGATGCGGTCACACGATGCGCAATGGAGTTGTCCAGTCGAGTTGCGGGCGTATGTGTGGGAGGGCTTAGGTCGCGTCTTGCGGATATGACGCTTAGCATCTAGGTCTTCCAGACGGTGCTGCTCAAATTGAGCTACTTTCTTGTGAACACTAGAACGCCATTCCGATCTTTGCAATGCAATGCCTTCCCAGCAGTCAGTCGGTATCCCGCAAGCGACGAGGTGGCGTTTGAGAACGTCTTAATGTCGCAGGTCCGCTTTCCACAAGAGACCTCCGAGTAGAAAATTGCTTTGGGCAGTCTCTCATTCTCCATACGCACGACATGGCGACACCACCTTAGCTGATGCTTCATGGTCAGTGCTTCAATACCAGGCATCCCGACGCGACGTAAAACTTCCGTGTTCGGTACCTTGTCTTGCCACTTTATACGTAGAATTGAGCGCAGACAACGTAGGTGGAAGGTGTCCAGTTTTTTTCATATCTGATTTATAGCTGCACCACGTTTCTGAGGCATAAAGCAGTGTGGGTATGATGATAGCTTTGTAAACCATAATTTTTGTGGACAACTTCAAATCGTGCGACCTCCAAGCACGGTTGCTGAGCTTGCCAAATGCAGCAGCTGCATTGGCTATGCGTGATGGTATTTCAGACGCTAAGGTATTGTCATTGCGGAGTTGGCTTCCTAAGTACCTGAAGCGCGGCACTTCTTCAAGAGCTTTGTTATCCAGATTGATACTGGAGTATTCCATGTGACAACCCCTAGGTGGTTGTACAAGAATTTGCGTTTTTTACAAGATACATTCTTTATTCATACAAAAAAGCAAACAAATTCATCAAAACAAACAAAAAAGAAAAGTGTAAAATAAAAACATGGAAACTTAATTTTATAAAAAACAATTTTTAGTTAATTAATACGCCATGTGTCCTGGCACAGAAAAGGCGCTGACTCAGCATAATGATGCAGCAAGCCACATTCGCTGGTATTCTGCCAGGTGTTACTTATATCTACCTAACCTAAGTAGGTATGTATTTATCTGTATAATAACAATATATGTTTATCGTTTCCCCAAGTCCCCATAGTACAAGCTTTGCTTAGTTAAGTTAATCTGTGTAAGATAGTTCAAAAATATTTATTTATTATTACTATAATATCCATAGCGTCTAATTCTCCCCATACCATCGTCAATCCGGTAAACTTACCAATTTCAGACCTTCTTGCAAAGAGATAAAGTTTGTCAGTTATTATGTGTTATAACACAAATTATCAAATTAACTCACCTCGGCCATGGCACGTCGGAACTCGCCGCCGGGCGCCATGCCCAGCTCGCGAGTGATATGCGCGGACATGTTCAGGAGCAGGATGTACATGAGCCCGTTGAAAACTCCGTTCTGGGCCATCGTTGCCCTGAAAACGTTACACACTTGAGATGTCAGAGTACTAAGATTTCGCACAGATGCAGTCGCGTAGCTAAAAAATAATTTGATATAGCAATGGAAAAAAGAGTAGTCATTCATATGTGTTAATATCTGCTGCTGAAGTTGAGTTGAAAACATGCAAACGAACCGAACCCAAATAAATAAAATATACTTTTAAATGTTACTTCACTCACCTTATCTTCTTAATATTAATATTTTTAGCTTCTCTTAAGATTATTTCTTCATCTAGTAATAATATGTTGGTTCTCTGTTCACACAACTCAACCATTACAATATGCGGGTTCACTTCTTGTATTACCTTAAATTTACATGATTATAAACATCAGCAACTTGAAGTAAAAGACACATTCACTAAGTAATATTGATATAAAGCTTAATATTGCCTGGACAAACGGTTTTTTAACTTCAGTATTTTAGGAATCAACTAAGACATTTAACAAAAAAATTATCTAACGACTGATCTCTATTCCTTGCTTTATTAATATCATACCCTAGACACATCTTCTTGAGATTGCAAGCTGAAGTGGGCAGTGCCCACCAAATAAACCTTTCCGCCGTCAGGGGCATCCAACACAGTGACAGTGCTGGGCATTCCATCATCCATGGGCAAGTCAGGGACCCCTGTAATATAGAAACGGTGTTAACTGTGTCACGGCTTATTCTTGTAGTCATAGTTAGTACCTAGACCTAAGAAGATAGTATGTACATGACAGCAAGTCTGTAAAATAGTTGATAAGGAAATAAAGAGGCCTTTATTTTTATTTAGTCAGTACCTATGGCTGTCTAGTATAAGAACTAAAAAAAAAGGAATAGTGGAATATTTTCCACCTCAGGCGAAATTCGAAGTTGTTGCTGTGGAAAATCAGCATTCATTCGTTCGCCTTAGGCAGGAATAGGAGGCTTTGTATCATACAGAATTTTTGTTATATAAACAGACAAACAATATAAGAGTGGCAATTTGTTAAAGTGATAAAGAAGGACTTGTAGATGAATATTTTTAATTTTTAGATTCATTTGTGCTGTGATAATGTCATGCTCATGCAATTAGTCAGAATTTAAAAAAAAATGCTGTTTGGAAAAAACAATTTTAAAATAACATGAATTAAGTAACATGGAATGTCCTGGTAAATACAATAAATCAGTTAATAACAAGATAACTATCATGAGTCTTTAATAATTAAATTTACCTTCAATATCACATTCTGGGTTAGAATCAGCAATCTGATTATCTGAAGGGCTCTCTCTTTTCTGATCTGGTGTGGAAGTCACAAACTTAGGTTTCTCTGTAAATAAGGACAAATATAAAACATTGTACAATGTACTTATGTATTCTTGTTAAACACTCATATATTTTACAATTACTTTTTATGTATTTACTTCTTCTTATTGCGTTTTTCCTTTTTAAAGACATTTTAAGAAGTGTGTCAAGTGTCAGCTGTAGCACTACTGAACTTTTATTTACCCATTCAACTGCGGAGAAGCCCTAACAGTGCATCAGCTTGGATTGCAAGATACACTTATTAGATTATCTACTCATGGTAGAATCTGTTATAAGTTTTGGGCTTAGTCTGGTCTTATGGTCTTAGTGTAAATTGTGTAGTTTAAAGTAAGTTGGGTCAAATTACTTTGATGTAAGAATGAAAAAGAATGAGTTACGGAGTTTTAGTGTATGAGAATTATGCAATTGTAAATAGACAAATTATTTATAATTGTGTTGGTCTCAATACTTATTTGCAATAATGATTTAAATACCTACATTAACTCCAATTGCCCTTTTATTTTAACAGTCATAAAAAAAATATTAATTCAATCATTCACACCATATAGTAAGAAAGGCATTTGTAACTAATCAGTCAATAAATATATTTCCTATATTTATACAGTACAGCTGTTTAGTAAGATTGCATTCTGCTCCTTCAGGTACCTAGTCTGACACAATTGACTTTTTATAGCAATAAAAGTGTGACATTATATGTCTGTTTTGCAAGTTATAACTGCTGGTGACATGGGCATAGGCGAAACATGTTCATAGACACAATTATGCTGTTGCCTCCTGCAGAGGAGGATGAGGTTGAATGGTCCAATAGTACAGTGGTACTTTGTACTTAGCCTCGCTACAAAAGCAATTACTGTTCTCTAATTTACATAGAGTAGATTGTGAAAGTCCTTAAAGTTTCTAGTCATCACTATTTCTTTTTAGACAAGCTTTAAATTTGGTTAAGGAAAGTCAAACTAAAGTAGAGCCTCATTAATAATTAATTTAAGTATTTTTTTTAGTGATTATTAAAGTTTATCAATACTAGGGCTTGTCCCTTCGGACTTCAAATCTTCATAGTACCTACTATTACATATTGAACACTTATTCAACAGATGCAATGTGCATCAGAATAGCTTCAAAAGTGGAGTAATTTATTTTAAGGTGCTTCCGTAGCAAAAGACCTAGCATAATATTTGAATACAGAACTGAGGTAGTTGTTAAATAAAATTATAAAAGTTCTTTTGAGTTCTGTTATCTATCCACCTGCAATTCCTCTGCTTTAAAAGGTTATGGGCCCAGTATTATATGTGGACAATGAGGCAACTGTGTGCCTAGCTAAAAACCCAGACTTTCATCAGAGAACTTAGCACATATGCACCATTTCTTTGTCCGAGAACTGGTAGCAAACGGAAGCTTAAGCATGCAGAGGATACGCACTAACCTACAGCTGGCAGACATATTTACGAAGCCGCTGGCTAGACTAGGACTTTTAAAGCTGATTAGCAAGCTAGGTCTGTTCAACGAAAGAAGGTGTTATGGTGCAACCTCTATGGTCCTTGCATAGCAAAAGACCTATAATAATTAAATACAGAACTGAGGTAGTTGTCAAATAAAAGACATGTGTTTAGTGATGGGCTGCGGAAACATTCCCGCTACCAGTAAGTTTCCATTTGGGAATGTTACTAGTAAGTTACCAATGTTACCGGTAACATTCCCAAAAGACGGTAAGATACGAAATTTATGATTTATATGAGATAAAATAAGATTCAGAAGTTATTTTCTTAGCCCACCAAGGTATGTACAGTCGCGGACTTTACATTGGAGATGTCATAGCGTTAGTATTTACAACCAATTTGCTTGAACCGTAAATGGGTCAACAATTTTGTTGTTCTCAAGCAAAAGGTACCACATTGTCGTTTACCATAAGGACGCTCTGAAAGGTTATTCGTATAAAGATACGAGCTAATTTCGTCTTTTGGTTGAGAACATCACAATTAAAATCAATTTCAAAGTGTGCCTACGCTACGCTAACGTCTGCTTTCTTGTGAATTTCGATTTTAATAGCCGCATGAGAATACTTTGGTTTGCGGATTAGCCGGGTCGCTTCTGTGCCGGTATTTAGAAAAATCTTCAAGCCTACGATGCTCTCTAAATATTATCAATTCGAAATATTTACGATTTTTTTCGGGTAATACTTGCCTGTGCAGTGTGCATAATGATTGCACAGCTATCTTATCTTATCTTCTAATTACCGGGGGCCCTTGCGGATACACTTCGACCCATAGGGATCTTTTGTGTAGTTGCCCCCTAAGGAAAGACCCATTAGCTACTCAAGAGCCTTTTTGACCATTTCCATGTGTCGGATGATGGAGCTTATGGGTAGCCTTTTGAATTCCTTTGGTTCCAGATAGCCTGTTCCAAAGTCCTTCATTCTTTGTCTGGCGAGGGCGTGACATTCACACATTAGGTGTGTTACTGTCTCTTCCTCTTCACCACACATTCGACAATCGGTGTTGTCAGAGTATCCCATCCTGGCCAAAACCCCTTTGACCCCATAATGGCCCGTAAACACCCCTGTTATAATTTGGAGTTGTCTCCTGCTAAGTTTCCATAGCTTTTTGCTCCAACCGGAGTCTTCTTCTTGTATGAAGAGCTTTGAGTGCTTTAGACCCGTCAGACTGTCCCATTCTTTTTGGTGTCTCGTCCTAGTATGGTCTTTAATAGCCGTTATAATGGTTCCCTGTGAGAGCCCCACGAATGGTTCCGGACCTATGTGGTTACTTGCGGATCCGGCTCTGGCAAGTTCATCTGCATTTTCATTGCCTATGAATCCCTCGTGCCCTGGAATCCATACCAGTTGCACTCTATTTTGTCTTCCAAGCTTGTTCAGAGCTTGGACACCATTGTACACCAGTCTAGAGTCCACTCTGGGCGCCCTGAGCGCCTTGAGTGCAGCCTGACTGTCACTGAGTATATAGATATTCTTCCCTTGGGTTTGCCTAACTATATTCTCATGCACACAGGCAATTATAGCGTACGTCTCGGCTTGGAAGACAGTAGCGTAATTACCCATGCTTATGCTACAACTAAAGTCATTTGCATAAATGCCTGCCCCCGTACCAGATACTGTCTTGGACCCGTCTGTGTACCATATGATGTCGTTTTCATCCGAATTTGGTGCTTGAAGACCTTCGGTCCATTCAGCCCTTGTTGGAACTTTAACTTCAAAATTCTTACGGAACACAAACTTGGGTTGCATCTTATCGCAGCCCATATTCGTTATCCTTTCCATGAAATTGTCACATTCCATGTTTGTGTGTTTAGTCTTTGGCTTGCTATCGCTCCATAGGCCTGTTAGAGCCAGCCTGTGTAGCGATTTCCGCGCCTCAGATTGTATCACCAGATGTAGCGGCAGGAGGTCTAGCAGTACCTCCATCGCCGCTGTTGGCGTTGTTCTAAACGCCCCGGTAATAGCCATGCATGCTGTTCTCTGTATTTTCATAAGGTTCTCCCTGCATGTGCTCTTTAGTGTCCTTGTCCACCATGCCAGGCATCCGTACAAAATGATAGGTCTTACCATCATGGTATAGATCCATCTTAGTACCTTTGGGTTTAAACCCCATGTTTTCCCATATGCCGTTCTACACATTCCAAACACTCTCAGCGCCTTGGTTGTGGTAAGTTCGACATGCTTCCTCCAGTTCAGTTTTTTATCTAGTGTTACACCTAGATATTTCACTTCATCGGACACTTCACAGCTAACTTGCAATGTTCCAAATGAATTTGGTCCATTAAGTAAAATATTTCCCTATTAGGGAACAAATATGTAACAGCAGTAGTGAGCTGTACAACAATTGTTTTAAATTAGCAGATAAAAAGAGCAAATCTGCTATGTGTGTGATTTTAATCAAATTAATTAATATCTTATTATTATTTATTATTTATTATTTTATTTGATACACTAGCAGCTCTTGGAGCTGATGCGTGTATATCGCAGCACTTGTGTTTATTTAGCACTTTTTAATGTTCTAAAATGTGTATCTAGTCTATTTTTGAAAGAGTTCACTGATGGTGCACTAACAACAGTTTCTGGTAGAGAGTTCCACACATTTACTACACGATTTGGCAAGAAGTGTTTCCTAGGGTTGCTAGCACATGGAGGTTTGACAAGTTTTTTAGAGTGTCCTCTTAACCTTACATTCTGGCTTGATATGTATAGGTCTTTAATATTTGGAACATTGTAGTGTCCAGACAAGACTTTGTATGTCTCAATAAGATCGCCTCGCTTCCTTCTGTCCTCCAATGTTGTAAGACCTAATTCCTGAAGCCGTTCTTCATATGGCTTGTCTTTCAGTGAAGCAACCATTTTAGTTGCTCTTCGCTGTACTTTTTCCAGCAAAGTGATGTCCTTTTTAAAGTAGGGGGACCATATCTGAAAAGCATACTCAAGTAAAGGACGGAGATACGACTTGTATATTCTAATAAATAGATCCTTAGTAATTACATGGAATGCTTTCCGGATCATATACAGCATAGAATTTGCTCTCTTGGTAATTTTGGTGATATGCGTGTCCCATTTTAAGTTATGTGAAATAGTGATGCCCAGGTCTCTTTGACTAGTTACTGCTTGTAGGGGAACAGAGTCAATGTGGTAATTTAGTTTTGGATTTGTTTTTCCTATATGTAGGACTGTGCACTTGTCAGCATTTAGTGATATGAGCCAGTCTTTAGTCCACTGAACTATGCGATCTAAATCACTTTGGATAATATTATGAGTTACCAATGGATTACCCATAACTTTGGTATCGTCAGCAAATATTGACAGTTCCGACTGTACGACACTCTTCAAATCCGTTATAAATATGCCAAACAGGATTGGTCCCAGCACTGATCCCTGAGGAACACCACTATAGACGTTGTGTTCATTTGATAGAGTTTCCCCTACTCTTACTTTAAATATCCTGTGGGTTAGAAAGTCCGATATCCATTCAAGGAGCTGACCACGAATCCCAAAGTGCTCCAATTTAGTAATTAGCCTTCGAATAGGTACGCGATCAAATGCCTTTTCGTAGTCTAAGTATATGACGTCCGTAGGCTGACGATTGTCCCAGTCCCGTGTCCACTTATCAAGACATACAAGAAGATTCGTCACTGTGGATCTTTTCGGTATGAAGCCATGCTGCTCATCGATAATTACATTCTCCTTACTTATAAAATTTCGCAATTCAGTGACTATAATTTTTTCCATAGTTTTGCAGACTATACTTGTGAGGCTGATTGGCCGATAGTTAGCAGCAACAAACTTATCACCTTTCTTGTATATGGGAGTGACATGGGCTTCCTTCCAGTCTCGAGGTAGGGTTCCATTCTTGAGGGATAAATTCATTATAAAAGTCAGCTCATCAACAAGCACGTTACTGCATTTTTTAAGAAAAACCGAGGGTAGAGTATCCGGCCCCATTGAGGTCGAGTCGCTAAATGTTGCTAGCGTTTTTGCCACGTTCTCAGGCGTGAAGCTTACTGATTCAATTGAATTTTCTACACGAGGCATCTGGACTTCCGGAATGTTCGTGTGTGCTGGTTCACAAACAAAGGATTTCTCAAATTTTTGAGCAAAAAGCTCGGCGACAACTTTCTGATCGTTCGTGATATTCCCCTTCTCATCTCTCAGTGAAGGAGGTACCGATACCTCAGAGGATAGCTGCTTTCGGATGTAACTATAAAACGATTTTGGACCACAGCTCACTACTCCTCTTTCAAATTCAGCTCTTAACTTTCTGACTAGTGTCACCAGTTTATTATTTTCAGTTCTATATGCTTTATATGATTTTTCACAGCCACTTGATTTATACTCTTTCCAAAGTTTTAATTTATTTTCAACCTTTTCTAGTACTTGCTTTGTAAGACTTATGTGTTTTGTTGCTAGGTAACTATTTGTCAATCAAAATTCGAGCTCATATCAACTTTGGAAAGTGCAACAACAAAATATAATTATCTATTTATATAATAAAATGATAAAAGTTCTTTCGAGTCATGTGCTATCCATGCACCATGCAATTCCTCTGCTTTATTAATTTTGAAAAATATCTACTAAACCTGAAACACTGCATACTTTAGTAACAATTACGCTATTGTAACTATTAATCTTGATTACTATTGCTACATAACCCCCCTTCTGAAGTTACCCCAGTGGACCTTATAGGAGAAATATTATTGATGTTTAATCCTTGGCTTTGAGTGATCTTGCTATCTAGACGTAAGAGTGTAAAAAAGTACATTACCACTAGTCCCTGGGCCCATGTTTCCTGTTATATTGAGATGTGTATCACCCCCTCCGTCTTCAGCCCTTATGAACACTTTGCATTCATTGACTAAGTCACACTTCACATTGGGTTTAGGGTTAGGTTTTAATAACAATTCCTCTTCTTCCAGACCCTGCTTGCCAGCCACACTGTCACTTAGCAGAGTGTCAGCAGCATCCATTTTATTTTAGAGTAGGCACCTGAAACATAATGTGATCTGTTATTTGTACAACGGTGGCAAACGAGTGTATGCTGGCACAAGGTGTCATGTCAAAGGTGTCTCAAGTGCATTGCTAACTCACTATAAATTTATTGTATCTTGTTGTAAGTGTATCCTTGGGAGGTTTAGCGATCTTACTTAACACCAGGAAACACAAAATTACATACATTTTTATAGAATAAGTACAAATTGGTGGTAGTGACGTGTAATTTTCATTTTTAAACTATGATGTACAGAAAATTATTCATTACATTATGTTGCAATAATACACGAATACGGCAATATACATAATAAAATGCAACCGTGAGAGACATGTCTATATTAAAATATAGAGACACAAATACACAATTTTGTCTAAACTGCTATTAAATAAAACTTTTCTATTAAAATTAATGACAGCATAAATGTAGATGTGTAACAATTTTACAGCACTTACTCTTTGCGCAGGCTTTTATGTACATAAGCGGATTAGATATGTAACAAGAAGCAAAAAATGTTTAGGAAAAAAGAGAATTCCAACTCTTTTTAAAATTAATATATCGACATGAACACGAAACGATCAACGCAACGCAACGTCACTCGAATATTTTTTTCGAAATGACAGTTACGTTTCCAGTATTGCCTCAGATAAAACTCAAAATCACTTCAATTATAACATAATATTCAGATCGTATCGAAAACAGCAAATCCATTCAAATAAATAAAAGTCCAAATTCGTGACAAAATATTGCTTTTTGATATATGGCGAAGCATCTGTTAGCTGATTAGTACTTATGTAAACCCTAATTATTTTACAGAAATGCTGAATACTGCATACAATTTAAATCATTTTAAGGGCTTATTCATAACCTGGTAACACTGGACTTGAGCCAGACTATTCAAGATTTAATTATAACCGCTGCAATTGTGATTATTGTCTATGTTAAATGCTCTAATTTTTACTTTATCTGTATTCTAACATAGCCGTCCTCAGTCCTGTCTAGCTAGTCTATGCCAACTGTTACATCACTTGCTGTGGGGAAGACCACTTTTCCAGGAAATTCTCATCTCTTATTCTTGAAACTAGACATCAAAATCTTGCAATAATGAGTGCCTGGAGAGCAGCTGGTCTTAAGTGAGTTATGATCTGTCACTGGGAAAATGGGTTCTTTGAGCAACAATGCAATGATAGTTTTGTTTAATTTTAGCTACATTAACTACTCCAACATCGCCGCTAAGGTGCTCCGTCGGGCCCTGAAACAAGAGTTCCGAGCTGAAGCATTGAGGCGAGATGAATCCCACATTCGCATCACCCCTTGGGCTAATGGCAAACCTGCCCGTGAGTATCCATTCTACCCTCAAGATATATAGGTTTATCCATTGGTATTTCAGTTTTCAAGTAAGGCTCTGGGCCTTTTAGTGCGGTTGTACTCAATCTATGGGTACCCTAGTCTTCGAGTGAGAAATATATATGGATGCTCTTAATTTTCTATGGATTTGATATAAATTGTGATTTATGTTTTCAGATGAAAAAGAATAAATTAAGTATAAAGTGTAAGTTAGGAGATGCAACAGAAATGTGATTAGATGCTTTATTTTGTTCCACTAGTAAACATTTTCTGGTCTTATTTTAATTTAGTCATAAGACCACTGAAATGAAGATGACATAATATGCAATAGTAATTAATTAAACCTTTACTAACTTTATAGTTCGATTTTAACTAATGAATCTCTTATGAGTTTTGTGATTTGTCCAATTAGAAATAACAATAACTCCTAGTATGTCAGAATGTGAATTTATGTTGTTGTTTTTTGATTGTGTACCAATTATTAAAGTAAAAATGTTTGTATTGAAAGACTAACAAATTAGAATGGAAATGCTAGCAAATCTTTTATAGTAAGTTGTAACGTTTCATGTGTTTAAGGTACCTTTATCCATGGAATGTCACATATCCGTTTTCAACTGGAAATTTGAAAACTAAGCTAACTTATTAATTCTAGAGTCAGACAGCTAAGTTGGCAACAATTTTAATAGCCCAACCTGTGCAAGTGTTAAGTAAACATCATAATTTCATAGAAGTTTGAAATTTTAAAATAATACTTGCACTGTCTGGACTGTCAAAATCACTGCCATCTTATCTTGGTCTGACTCTAGTGACTTGTGTTAAAATGGACATTTAACACTTTCACTGCCAAGAACTCCAGAGGGAGTTCTCGAAAACTTTGTTCACATGCCACGCGACTCCCGAGGGGAGTTCGTACTATACAATTTATAGATGACTAAAGGCCATGGCCATCCGACTCCTCTAGCGAGTTCTACGAAACTTACGATTTTTCAGGGTTGTCACTATACCTCGTTTTTTAGGATTACAAAAATGCTAATATACTAATAGCTAGCCTAGTAAATAAAGTTTAGAGTAGGTAGGTATCTGACATACCTCCTTAATATAATATGTATTTATGCTCACTATGCAACTAAAAATGCATGGCGTTGGCAATTTTGCCCTTTGTGACAGCCCTGGACTCCCTAGAGGAGTCGTCGGCATACGGCATAGAAATAAATTAACTCCCCAGCGGAGTTGTTGGCGTGCAGCGTTGTTTATTCGCCGAGTGCGCGTTTGGACTCACGGGGGAGTCTTATATAGATGTTTGTATTTACGGCAAGCGGTGGACTTGAGTTTTGGCCTGGCAATGAAAGTGTTAACCATAATCAACCTGCACAATCAATCAGACCGGGTGGAAAGGGTTAAGATGTTTTAAGAGATTTGCTACACTCCTTTTTATAAATACTTTGCAAGAGTTGATTGCAAAGCCATTCAGTACGTGTATATGTGTGCTCAACTAACATTTAGCTGTCCATATAATTATACAAATGTTAATTTAATTCTGTAATTTTGCAGATGCACAACAGGTGGCACCCAAGTAAACTCAATGGAACCACTGGCGAACATGCATGATGATTGATAATTGTAATTACAGCAAGTGATAGTTTTAATTTATTAAAAACCAGATAATAATTTTTTTTTGTTTATTTCTTAATATGTATATACATACTGTACAGCAATATAATACCCTCGTGGCGCCCACGCGCCTTTTGATAAACCAAAATAAACATGGCGACTCCAGCCCAGAACTTATTTCAAGTAACTTTCTATTACCGCTCATGCGCCTTTCAGAAGGTCATATTAATAAACTCTGTGTAGATTTTTGAAATTTCGCGGGTCAAAGAAATAATTTATTCCGATTTCTGAACGAAATATTAGGGAACAGTTTCCGGTATGCTACCATTAGCTATCACAATTGACAGATGTCATTTTTTTGATAAATGGACGGCGGTATGGCTGGCTCACGAACACGTGGTAAGTAAATCGCATTTTATTATGATAATCCGTGACTGTCGAGTATGTTTTATGCAAAAAGTTGCTAATGAATGGGTAATTCTTAAATGGAGATAATTATTTCGCATTTTTATAGCTTAAATTCTTCGAAATCTTGGTTAAAAATAATATGTACTTTGTGAAGTCGGTTGGGTCGAAGCTAGTACTAAAAATATCTTAAGGTTTTTAGTTTGTGGCTTTATGTTACGCTGGTTTATGAAATATTACTAATATGAAAATGCTACTTTTTCAGTAATAATTTAATACTCTTTACACTACTAAGTTTTCGTGTCTAGTCTGTGTAGATACACTTATCTAGCACTATTCTAACCCAGTATTGTTAGCCAGAGGTTCAGGATTGCATTGATCACCTATACGTAAGGTGTTTTAATCACAGGTTTGCGGGATGAAGAAATCCAAGCCTTTATGGGCGATGGTAACCTGGACAATTCGGAGTTTGAAGATGACGGAGAAGCGGATGCAGATTGCATCATGCAGAGATAAGAATTTAATGAGTAAACCAAACCTAAGCCTTGTAATATGAGACTGATTAAAGAATAACTGTAATAGAAGTAAGTCATTTAATTGAAAAATAACTGAAATAAACATATTAATCCTAAAAACAGTTATTAATTTTACATCACTTAATAATTCCTTCTAATCTAGTAATTGTGGCCCAGTGGCCTTTGTAAAGAACAAAAGGTAGACAAATAATTGAATTGAAAAACATATGCTAATATAATCATAATTATACCCCGAAAGTTTCACTTCAAACCGGTAACTCTAACACATAAAAATTTCAACTCGAAATCTTGGGCGGATAGGACTATAACTATTATGTCCTATAAGAAGGACGGTCGGGTCATAGTTAAAGAAGAGCCAAAAAAGCCTTGGGCGCCACGAGGATACACCTAAGGGCCTCCGCTAGCTGGCGCGGGTGCACGGAGCGGACGAGCGGGTTAATGAAAAATAGTATGAGCGATGATAACTGAAGCGGACGCGTGTGGCGGATTTCACCTAGAAATAGAACCCGCGTCAGCTAGCGTAGGCCCTAAGGAAATTCATTCCATAATATGCTCTCCTCTGAGAGCCTACCGTGAACCATGTTCAACATGTTACCTCCCTGTTTGTAAATTCATATGTAAGTGTGGCAGGGAGGCAACTTGTAGAATGTGGTTTGTGTTAGGCCCTTTGACCACGGACGGTAAACATATAAAATTTCTTTTCTGTCACTGCTAAGAAGTGGAAAATAAATATAATAATGGAGACAGTTATAAATAAGGCATTTTCTTTCTTATTCTTGTGACTCGTACTTGTATGTCAGCAGCTTTAACATCATTTATAATATTTTTTCCAAGTGTTGCATAAGGATCTACTATAACATCTGAATTTAACATAGCACATTCTTCCTTCAGTTTCAGTTTTTCTATACCATTCCAGGCTATCATTATACCATTATCTGTGCATACTCTGGGTGGTGGACGATAAACTTTATACCCTCTTTTATCTCCAATAACCCTGATAGAATTAAATATATAATCATTACAAGCAACTCCACCTGAAACTACAATGCTCTTATTAGAAGTTATAATTTTGTTGGCTTCACAAAATGCTACAGCCCTCTCTGTTCTGTGTGCTATATGCTCTGCTACACCATGCAAAAAACCTGCACATAAGTTGTTTATTTCAGGAATAATTCCATCACCGATAATTCTGTGTTCAGATTCTTTCTCCTTCAATTTCCTTTCAACAAAATCCTTCAGTCCACTGAAGCTAAAACTACAATCTCTAAGTTTCACCAATGGCAATGGGAACTCAAACATTTCAGGCTTATCAGCCTTTTTTGCAGCTAGCTCAATTGCTCTTCCACCGGCAACTTGTGAGTACTCTGGGATATTTCTGAGTTTCATACGGCGAGCAACTTTATCCATTATTTCTCCGGGTGAATTATCTAGAGTATCACCAAGCAAGAGTACATCATCAACATCTCTGAAAGCTGCTAGAAGACTATTGCCACCAGATATTAACAAGGCCAAGAAGGGAAAGGGAATGTCATGGTACATCCTAGCCACAAGTGCATGTGCTTCCATGTGATGTATAGGTATTAAGGGTTTATTATGCAATCTTGACAAATGTTTTGCATATCTTACTCCAACCTCAAGGCTGTTCATTAAACCAGGTTTGACAGTAACCGCTATAGCATCTATGCTATCCATACGAATAGATGCTGCATCTAGTGCTCCGTTAACCGCCTTTCCAATGTTGTCACGATGTAGTTCATGAGCAATTGTAGGATTTATTCCCCCATATTTTAGATGCCTTATATTTTGTGAATATAATGATTCTCCTAATATATTACCAGCACCATTAACTATGGCACAGCCCGTATCATCGCATGATGTTTCTATTCCTAAAATTAAGGTATTTTCAGAGAAAATAAGGTGTTTCTTACGTTGAAGTAACCTCACTGATTTGTTTACATGCAGTCTTCTTAAAGTTAAACAGCACAAACCAAACATAGCTAAACATTAAAAAAATGGTCGTATCCGATATGTTACTTGTGAATCGATAAGACAAATTACAAGTTAATTATGCAATTAATAATAATATGGTTTTAAGTATGAAACTATAACCTATTAGTATTAGCAACAACCACTTTTGCTGTTGACATTGACAACAAAGAGAATATAATCAGTATAATCACTACGTCTCTTTTGAGGCGGGATTCCCATACTAGCGACTGGATTATAAAATATTTGCATGGCAAACCATAACCAACATTTACGCCAAAGAATAATAGTACCAACATAACGGTAACAGAGGAAAAATATAAAAAAAATAAAAAAATAAATAAATAAACGTTTATTCACATTTCATGCCTTATAAATATTTACAATATACTTCTGCCAAACCACAGAGTGGTTTGTTGGCAGGCGAAGCTCCTATAATATGCAAGCTAGGTAGTCTATATGTTACTTATATTTTTATCTATTTAACCTCTTACCGCATGCGCAGCCCTATATGGCAGTTATAATATTCGATTCTATTGATAGCTATTAAAGTTTATTTTTAAACAGATATAATACTTTTGTTTACGACATGAAGTAAGGGGTTAACGGTACAATCTGATCATACAGTATAAAAATGCAGTGCATGTATACAATTTATAGCGGTTGTATTTTACCTTTTATTTTATTTAATAGATTATTGCTAAGTTTCTTTTTAAATGTTCGTTTTGTTATCCTTTTGGTCTTCAAATCCGATGGTAACTCGTTATAGATCATAGGGACTAAATATTTTCTACATCTCTGGCCAAAATAATTAGTAAAACTAGGTACTAGCAATTTATTATTATCTCTGTTTCTTATTAACCTTTGATTGACAATAGGTATTTTAAACTCATCATTATACATTTGTTCCATAGCTAAGAATAACGTGACTTTTTCATGAACTGTTAAAATTTTACATTCTAAGAAGAGTTGTTCATAGGTAGTACTTTTACTTTTAAATTTAGTTTATGTATTCAGCTGTGTCAAATGTACAATGTGTATGTGTAAAACTATTAAACTACCACGAATTAATAAACTAGTCGATATGAAATGTCATATAATTAGTAAGAAAATCAATGTCACTCACACATTCATAGTTAAGTTGCAACATGGCGTACAATAGGGTTGTTTCCATCTACAAATCTTAGGGCAGAATTGTATCCCAATAAATTATTTTGGATTATAAGAACATGTTAAACTACTTTTAGGGGACCTGTGATGACCATATTTTTGTAAATATTGAATTTAAAATATGCTTTGGCACACGTCACGTGACCAAACTCGAAACGTCATTGAAGATTCTGATGACGTCACAACTCTCGGATTGACACTGTTGACAGTTAGGCGATAAACAACAAATAACAAATGTCAGTTGACAGAACGTATCTTCTACGTGTGTATGTAGTTATGTGTCAAACCGTAAACTGTGACGTCACACAATTCTCAAAGAGCGTTTTGGGCGCGAAAGCATCTGTCAAAATATATTTTGTTAATTTAACATATTTAAAGCCGTTTTTAGTATAAAATTTGAATTTTAGGGCAACTTTTAGTTAATATAGAACGTAATATAAGCGTTTCAAAAATTGAAAACAACCCTATTACAGATATGCTTATGATTGGTAACAACTTTCCATACTAATAGGGTGATAACGGTTGACATTTCTAGAATGAATATATAATTTCAATGTAAACCTTCCCTTCCGTCCTCTTTTTCCGGATCCCGTCATTGTTATTTATTACCTATTGTGTACTTTAGTTACTCACCAGTTATGTATATGGTATTACATTTCAATGTCTATACATGTATGGTTTCTGGGGGCCTACCGCGAACCACGTTCGACGCCTCCCTATCACACTTACGTACGAATTTACAAGAGCGACAGAGAGGCAACACGTCGAACGTGGTTCGCGGTAGGTACTCTGGTTACACTTATTATTCTTATCCTTAATCATATACCTATCTACACTACAATGGCTTGTAGTGGACCATTGTGTACTGGTGGCTTACTAAAATCTATTCACATGAATTATGTATCACTATTTTCGAAAACCATGAAGCCTAAATGAAATAGAAATACGCAAACAAAACATGCGAGCCCCCATGACAAAGCAGGGGGCCTACCGCGAAAACCGAAATTCGCAATTTGCGGGGATCTTTCTCTTTTACTCTTATTAAGACGTAATTAGAGTGAGAGAGAAAAATGCCCGCAATTGACGAACTTCGATTTTCCCGGTAGTTTCCCTGTTGATTTGATGTGAGCTTGACAGATAAATGAGCACTGACGTTTTATTTTGTTTGGTTGGTCATAGTTTGCCATGCAAATTCCATACAAAAGTTTTTTTTCCTATCTACGTTGGCCTGTTCAACGTTGATATCTGTCAAATACAATACACAGACCGCGAAAACCGAAATTCGCAAATTGCGGGGATTTTTCTCTTTTACTCTCACTAAGATGTAATTAGAGTGACGGAGAAAAATGCCCGCAATTGAAGAACTTCGATTTTCGCGGTTATAGCACAGCTCAAAACTCAACGTTATCGTAATTACGATGCGATGACGATGATATAATAAATCATAAATCTCTGTTGTTGATGTTTGACGAAAACTCATAGAAATACAGCTAAAGTTTATAGTTAGAATGTAACAACAATACATGTTCTTCTTCTTCTTACAAATAGCAGCATCTCTACCGCTCCATTATGCTAATCGATGGTTTAGTAATGGAGTTTACGAATCATTGATTGTTTTTATGTTTAATAAATCCTATAGTTTGGTCTAGGACTGTCTCATTTCAAACCTAGTGGCGAGAATTATACTGTCTTTGTCTTGCGCTAGTAACAGCACCCAAAAGAAAGGGATGAGTAAAGTATTCCTGGTTCTTGTTCTCGCTGACATACAGGTTGCGTTTGCCAGGCTCACGGACTTATACCATGGCCAGGCTATAGGAACCAAATAGTTTTTTTTTTGCATAGATGGAAGGATCCTATAGATGTGCTATACGCGTGCGCCCGTGAGGGACAGAACATACGCAATGCGACAATATTAAAAACACCTTCTAACATCCCTGACAACATACCAAAAACAACCTACGTAATTTGGTCGGGTTATTTGTTGCCCACCATAAACCGCACCAAAATTTACGGTGGGGATTAAAAAATGAGACTGTGACAAGGACAAACAATAATAGCATTTTCTCTGCTACTCCTTCTGAAAGTTCTATTCTATTGCATCTCGTTCGGTCATCTGGCCCCTCCCCCTTCTTCTATATCAAGCTGTTTTCATTTTTTTTCTCGCTACGATTAATCGAAATCGAAACATCCGAAACCATATCATCGGACAACCCTACTTTACTTCGTTTCGTCTGCATTGGTCTGCATGCCCTTCATGCTTGCTTTCATTGCTGTCTGTCCAGTTCCAGTTTGGTTCGGCCAAAGAGCATATAATCACTACGTTCTTCGGCCAGCCTGTCTCACTCGCTCGGGGCGGTCAGTCAATCGTTTGTCATGTGCTAATGGTGAATCTCATCTAAATTCCGCAGTTTATTTTAGTGATTCGTTTTAATCTGTTTGATGAAATTTACCTACTGCATTTGGTAATCGGTAAGTACAGGACAAAATACTGTAATCCTGTTAGGGGAACGTATATTGTATAATATTGTCGACAGTAATAAAATTCGCGACGATGTATTTTGAACCGGAGGTTTGCTAATTTATTGTTATTTAAAGGTGTTTCTACTACGTATTAATAACATCAATTAAAATATTAACTGCAAGTTATGTTACATATGTTCATGCTACACTATATGTACTACAGTGGTATATTTATATGCCGCTTCTATGAATGAATGCCTCTCTATTAACTTTGTTGCTGTAAGCGGATGGAAACTGATATAAATAGTCCACACGCCATGTGCCAGTGCTTCACCGTGTGAGGAAACACTGTCTACCTTTTCCGACTTAACTTGATGTTGATAAACACAAACACAACATGATAATCGGCAAGGGAAACTACGAAAACTTCAAGGTTTCTGATCAGACGCGTATTACAAAGTATATAATACGAACATATCGAATTTTATGTACGTATTTTTATACTTTGTGCCTTGTGAGTAAGGTTGCAGAAATAAATTTACCTAAGCAAACTCTTCAATACAAAGTCCAGTCCAGTAATTCACAATACCAAACCACTTTAGGTTTCATTGTGTTTCTTTGTGTATTTTGACCAGTTGTATTATTACTGATATCTACTGTCCATACTTTTCTTATACTATTTTTAATCTAATTTGGCTCTAATACTTTTTTTCCAGATTTAATGACTGCAATAAGTAGCTGACAAATTTGTAAAATGATAAGTTTAGATATAATTAAACAGTCAACCTTCATCCATGTCTGTTTCGCCATATCCTACTTTACATCAGGGTTGGCCCTCAGCATGGTGCAGGCAACCCTTTGGTTCAGCCTCAGACCATTCAACAAAAGGTTGTACAGAAAGATAAACTACTATCTGGCATACTCTTTAAACAGCCGTAAGTTAACCTTAAAACTTGGAGGATTTAACAACTGGAGATATAAGGCTCTGTAATTTTCTGAACAAGACAGTTTGCTGATTTATGCAAGGGAGGGGCATGTCAAATGTAAAAACATCAGTCCATACAATAAATCTGACCATGGGCTGAGGTTTTTGACAGAGGGGTAAGCTCTTAAAAGCAACTCCGGTTGTTAAATCCTCCAAGCCTTAAAACAAATTATAAATAAGTTTAATATATCTTTAAAATATTAAATTCAACATTTTTACACTGCATGAATACTTTGAATCATTTCAGTATGAAATGTACATAAATACAAGAACAATTGTCTGTCAAATTTGAATCAAAGATGTGAAAATAGAATTGATATGGTTTTGTTTTAAAATCAAACAAAGCAACTCTGTCCCGTTTAATATAGTTCGTGTCATTCACGACAACGCATGCCTTGACTCGTAATGTCATGTTATTAAAGGTTAGATTTGACCAATCTGTGCGTCATCATGCATGACATGAACTATAATGATTTAAATTTCATTGTAGGTAATTAGTACTAATATTAGCTTAAGAATGCCTTCATATATTTTTTTAAATATAAACATGTTTTTTTCAGAGTTGGTGTTCATGTCACAATGGTGGGCAAGAACAAAAATGTCTGTGTATATAAAAAAAGATGAATATGAGAAGTATTATGGCAAAGAACATGGTTACCTGTTTATGAACCATAGCTTCGAAATAGACTGGTTAATGGGTTGGCATTTCTGTGATGTGATACAAGTTTTAGGGGTAAGTTTAACTAATAATATTTTAAAGGGAAATACTGACCTCTTATATTGGGGATTGTTATTGACGGTCTGTCAAGTTAATTTTCCTTTACAGGGTGCCTTGGATAACCTTCTAACCATCGAGAGGGCACCTAGGACCAGTCCAGAAAATTTACTGGGTATTAAAAAAAAGAAAAGTTCAATTATCTCGTAAACTACGAAAATTTTACTAGACCTATAAGTCCGTTTTCTGGACCAGACTAAGGTGCTCTGTTGGTGGTTAGAAGGTTATCCGTTAATACCGGACACCCGGTATATGCAGTACCCTTTTGCCCTTAAATTTATGAGTTAAACCTTGGTGGCTAGGTCTGTGATTGATAAAGTCTAAAATGTATACATACTATTGGGTGGTGTTTATTTATATGTATTAGTTTATATGTATATTAACTTTATTGTGTATATTTTAAGGCACAAAATCTAATGCATGTCAATACTAAAACCTGGGGATAATTTACCATGAGTTAATTCTCTCTTATGAGCTAAAATCTTTCAGAATTGCAAAGCATATGCAAAGAAGTCCATTCAGTACATGCCGCCCATTGGATGGATGTGGAAGTTCTCAGAATTCGTATTTTTGGAGAGGTCCTTTGATAAAGATAAGGAGATTATTAAGAAGCAGATTAAAGAAATATGTGACTATCCGGATCCAGTATGGGTGAGTCAATTATTTATACTTTTAACAATAAAATTACTGATGATAACTCTTACTACTACTACTACGAACATACTTCAATTACTTCAAAGTTCGCAGTTTACAGACATTTTTGATTAGTTACTGATAGTGTGACCTGTATTTTGTTTTTTATCTTAATCTCGTCTATAGTGAATCTGATTATTTTTTTTATCACTGATCAGAATGTTACGTTTGTTAAATTCGCGGTAACGGCACCGCGTAAATTAAATTCCAATTTGAGAATATCTACCTTTTGGTAGCCCTGTGATCTTTACCCTAGATTTATAAAACTTAGCAAATCTCTGTTAAATTTTGTCCCTTTCTAACAAATACAAATTTCAAAATGACGGATAAGAACAAACTATTTTCAAGGGCATCACAGGCATTTATGAATAATATGTAGTTCAACTCCAATTATATTTTTGTCACTTTTAATCATGGGGTAGAATATGGGACTCTTGTCTACTATTTTACGTATTTTGAATTCATTTATTTAAATACATATATCATGTTTTTTGTGTCTTATTTACATACAATACCTGACCCTAATAATACATACTGACGTAATTAAATTTATACAAATTTAACCTACATAAGTGTTTCACGGTCAAGAAAAACGTAGGTAACTGTTTTTTGTCTTATTAACCCATATCCAATTTGCCTTGAATCATTTTGATTCGAGAATCTTCTCATCAGCATTACATGTTGCGTAATATTCACCTTACCTCATACCTGTGAGGCCTGTAGTGCGTTGACCCTAACGGCACGATCGCGCAAACCAGACGCGGATACACCAATGGCCCAACGCTTACCAGGAGACTCGTCTTAGAATACCAATCTTGCTAATGTTCTCCGTTTATGTATTGTATTTACGTATCTTCGGGTCAAGTTATATTTGTTATAGTAAACTGTATTATGAATAATGTAGTAGATAATGGTACAGACTACTACAAGTTCGCAGGTTATCGTAATCACAGCAATTGCGTGTAATATATTGTTATATAAAAGCTATTATCGGTCTGTCTGTGGCGACGGCGCAAACTTTGACCGCACATGTTGAGTTGCAAAGCGGTCGATGACTTGGGGTAGTATTTTATCTAGGGTTCGGGCGCCTAAGGAATGTGATAATCAATAATTAGTATAATTACTTAGTAACAAGTGCTAAAGTAACCCTATCCCTCTGTCAGCTTTGTCTTTTCACTTTTATACTTCAATCGAAACTCCTAACTTACGGACATAGGTACCTACCGTTGGTGCGCTTATCAAATCTTATGATGCATGATTATCTGATTATAATTGAAACACTAATTAAATGGATACCAGATGTCATTGCTAGATATCAAACAAAAATAAAGGCGGAGTTGCCGGCATAGCTTACAGAAAACATACAACAGGATATCAAGAGAACAATCGTATTTTAATCTTTATTTATGAATAAGAAGTATGTTTTATCGCCGAGTACGAAAAACGAGCATAGTTTATGGTTGAGTAGGTTGTACAGAGAACATACAACGGGATATAAGAGTACAATCGTATTTTAATCTTAATTTATGAATAAGAAGTATTATGTACTATCGCCGAGTAAGAAAAACGAGTAAAGTTCATGGTTGAGTAGGTAGGTGGTAGGTATCTATTCATGTTTATGATATGTATATTACAAACTAGGGGCGTATTTACTATTTACCCTAGCTGAATTACACGATCAGTCGCGCGTGGCTATGGGGCGGCAGGGTAGTCAGTATCAATAATTAGTACAATTACTTAGTAAAAAATGCTAAAGTAACCCTATACCTCTGTTAGCTTTTTCTTTTCACTTTTATACTTCAAAAGAAACTCCTAACTTACGGACATACCTTACCTACCGTTGGTGCGCTTATCAAATCTTATGTCATGGTTAGGCATCAAACAAAAACAGACGCGGAGTTGCCGGCATAGCTTACAGAAAACATACAACAGGATATAAGAGTACAATCGTATTTTAATCTTTATTTACGAATAAATAGTATGTATTATCGCCGAGTAAGATTAACGAGCAAAGTTCATGGTTGAGTAGGTAGGTATCTATTCATGTTTAAGATACGTATGCTACGATTTTTCCTTTAAACTGGGGGCGTAATTACCCTAGCTGAATTTCACGGTCAGTTTCGCGTGGCGCCCCAAATCTTAAAATAGGCTAGTCAGCTAGTGCTTTTAATCGGTGAGGGCAAACATATAAATAACACCTAAAGGTTCAAAATGTGAATAAAAGGATGTGTAATTAATTATACTTTCAAGTATGAGAATTACCAGTAATTTACTAATTTCTACATATATTTTTACCGGTTTGCATTCCTTAGTGCAAAATGATTTTCGAAATAAGTCAAAAATTAAACGTAAAAGTATTTAATATTTTATATAATTGATGTTAATATTCAGGATGTTTTTCTCTAGAAATACATGAAACTTTAATGGGCTATTGTTTTCTCGGTCTCTGAAAAGCGACCTTCGTCTTTGTTTCGCTTATTCGGTTGACCTTGTTCAATACAGGTAATAAATTATATGTGCAAAAATGGTTAACGATTATTCGATATAACGTAGCTATAGAACATATCATCAGCAGTGATTGAAGTTTTGGATGCAACACCGCGGTATATAAAATAGACATAGAAATATTGATACGCCTTTAAGACGAATGTGGAGGACCCACGCGAAACCCTCTTTTCATACAAACGTATAGTCTTCATTTACCTCTCTGGATATTAACATTATTGAAAATATTTTGACATAATTTGTTCAATAACAACCACAGCTATGCCCCTACGTTTGATTTTTAGGGTTCCGTACCACGTTCCAGCTGACATATATGTATAGGTTAGATGACAAATTTTTATTAATGGTATCAATATCAATCGATCAGAGCCCCTAGTGTAAATTTATTCTATAGCGGAACGTGACGTACGCGTTTGCGTCAAGTCTCATTTTGTATGGGATTTAGAAACAGCACGCCAAGCGGGACGTTTTGGAAACTCTAAATCCCATACAAAATGAGACTTAACGCAAACGTGTACGTCACTTTTCGATATCGAATAAATTTATCTAGGGGTACAGGTTTGTTTCTAGAACCAAATGTCTAGGGACCCATTGCATGAAAGCAATACAAAAGTCAGAAATCATAGTTAAAGTCCGACAGTCGTGCGACGTCACGATCACTGAGAGCCCATATTGAAGTATGGAAAACAAGAAAATTGCGATTTTGTCGGTGAAATATATATTGCGTTTATGTGTATATAATTGCTATGCAATCAGTTGCAGTTTTTTGGATAAAATGTAAGGAATCGAACTTTTTCCCTTTTTATTAAATTTTGGAAGTTTCAGGCCCTGTATTTTTTATTATTTCCATATCTTATTTTAATATCTACATTATTGCCATAAATTGCTCATTTGCTATCTATTTTACTAGATTTTGTTATAAAATTCTACATGCGTCATCATCCCTATTACATTGTATTGTAGTAATTAATACTACAAGTAGGACTGTGGTCCTTATGAGGGGAGGGGTACATATGTCTCCCAATCATGTTGGTTAGCAATATTTTGATTTTAGCCCGGTGGTAGCATAATTTTAAACATCACTTTTTAATGGTTTCCAGCTATTGATGACTCCCGAAGGAACTCGTTTCACAAAGAAGAAACACGAGGCCTCCCTAAAGTTCGCCAAGGAGAAAAACCTGCCTCTCCTCAAACATCACCTGACGCCTCGGACGCGAGGGTTCACCACCAGCCTGCCGCACTTCAGGGGGAAGATTCCAGCTATTTACAACATTCAGCTGGCATTTGACAGAGATGCTAAGGTACTTACTATTTATTACATTTTATTTACTAAGTCTAAAAAGGTAGGTAAAATCTGCATAATATTTTTCAACTATTTATTTGCCCAAATCTGACATCTTTTATCTGTTCTATGCTTAAACTATAAGTACCTGTCAAAGTTTTGCACCGGGCACAATCAAAAAGGCAAGAATGACCGCTTCTCCATACATGCGTAGTTCTCATCTTCCTTTTTAGGGTTCAGTAGCCAAATGGCAAAAAACGGAACCCTTATAGATTCGTCATGTCCGTCTGTCTGTCCGATTATGTCACCGCCACTTTTTTCCGAAACTATAAGAGCTATACTTGGTCAAACTTGGTAAGTAGCTGTATTATACGAACCGCATTAGGATGTTTACACAAAAATAGAAAAAAAACAATAAATTTTGGGGGTCCCCATACTTAGAACTGAAACTCAAAAAATCTTTTTTCATCAAACCCATACGTGTGGGGTATCTATGGATAGGTCTTTAAAAATGATATTGAGGTTTCTAATATCATTTTTTTCTAAGCTGAATAGTTTGCGCAAGAGACACTTCCAAACTGGTAAAATGTGTGCCCCCCCCCCCCGTAACTTCTAAAATAACAGAATGAAAAATCAAAAAAAAAAATATGATATACATTGCCATGCAAACTTCCACCGAAAATTGGTTTGAACGAGATCTAGTAAGTAGTTTTTTTTTAATACGTCATAAAATTTAAAAAATAATAATTTTTTCATCAAACTCATACGTGTGGGGTATCTATGGATAGGTCTTCAAAAATGATATTTAGATTCCTAATATCATTTTTTTTCTAAACTGAATAGTTTGCGCGAGAGACACTTCCAAAGTGAAAAAATGTGTGTCCCCCCCCCCCCCCCCCCCCTGTAACTTCAAAAATAACAGAATGAAAAATCTAAAAAAAATATATGATATACATTACCATGCAAACTTCCACCGAAAATTGGTTTGAACGAGATCTAGTAAGTAGTTTTTTTGAATACGTCATAAATGGTACGGAACCCTTCATCGGCGAGTCCGACTCGCACTTGGCCGCTTTTTGGATATTAACATTACACATTTGGCACATATTCATATATTTTTAATTATTATAAGAGTTAAAAAGGACTATGAATGAATTTTGTGTTTCGCTCCGAAATCTTAGAATAGGTAATCAAAAGAAGTGAAACCAAGGGGCATAACCATGCTTAATATGCATTAAATTGTGTAAACGTCTTTTCCATAATGTAAATATCCAGGGAGGAAAATGGGGATTATGTTTGTATGGAGAAGTGGTCGTCCATTATCCTCTTAACGTAAATATGGCGCCGGCTACGTCATCCCATGCTAGGATTAAAGACGGTTCACAGCGGACGGACAAATCGCCCTTTTATGTACAATCTAAACTAGTATTTTGCACTTGTAAGTAATATCTTATAATTTAACATAATCTACTAAGTACTTATGTGTTTTTAATTTCTAAAAAAAACTTGAACTACAGCACGGCTAGCATAACAATTAGCAAGCCAATAAACACACTATGCGCATACAAAATCTTGGATTTTTAAACACGTGTCCGTAATAAATATACTCATAAATTAATATTAATACAGGTTAATGATAAGTACATAACTGGCTATAATTAAGCTCTTGCCGAGTTATTTGAAAACATCAAATCTCAGCATTAGCTGTTGGGAAACCTAACCCTCCTGCATGCAAAATTACATGCAGAGAGTATTAGGTCAAGTGACCATCGCTTAACTTATAAAAAAGCGGCCAAGTGCGAGTCGGACTCGCCCATGAAGGGTTCCGTACCATTTATAACGTATTATAAAAACTACTTACTAGATCTCATTCAAACCAATGTTCGGTGGAAGTTTGCATGGCAATGTATATCATATATTTTTTTTAGATTTTTCATTCTGTTATTTTAGAAGTTACAGGGGGGGGGGGGACATACATTTTTTTACTTTGGAAGTGTCTCTCGCGCAAACTATTCAGTTTAGAAAAAAATGATATTAGAAACCTCAATATCATTTTTAAAGACCTATCCATAGATACCCCACACGTATGGGTTTGATGAAAAAAGATTTTTTGAGTTTCAGTTCTAAGTATGGGGAACCCCCAAAATGTATTGTTTTTTTTTTTTCTATTTTTGTGTAAAAATCTTAATGCGGTTCATAGAATACATCTACTTACCAAGTTTGAACAGTATAGCTCTTATAGTTTCGGAAAAAAGTGGCTGTGACATAATCGGACAGACAGACGGACATGACGAATCTATAAGGGTTCCGTTTTTTTGCCAGTTGGCTACGGAACCCTAAAAACACCAATTAAACCTTAAATAATGTATCGAAATGATCGCGTGGTCTTTCTTCCGTATCGATTTCGATTCGATGCTTTTTAAATACCGATAAAGGTCGTTATCCTCGCTACGGGCCCTGCAGTGTTGGGTGTGTTCGTTTGTGTTCTATTTAGAATTTTAAAATAAATTGGAGTTTTTGTCTAGAACCCCCCGACCATAACGAGCCTGCTGTACGGCAAGCAAGTTCACGCCCACTTGTACATCGAGCGGATCCCCGTGGAAAACGTCCCCGAAGATGAGGCGGCGGCCTCGCAGTGGGTGCACGATTTATTCGTCGTCAAGGTAAGTTTTTAAATGCCATTAAATTGTTTATCGTATTTGTTAAAAGAAAATAGGTAATACCAATTGGCTTGATTAAACCTCGCCAAAGTTAAAGACAACATCAAAATAAGAGTCTTCGCGGTAATAATCTTAATTTTGTGCTATCTATACACGTGACATAATCGAATTAAACATTATAACCTGATATTTTTGCGCGGATGAACTGCGGTTTGTGTGACTAGGCTGCGATGTAGGTATGTACCCAATTGTAGTAGATAGTTATCGGTATAAGTGAAGAATACCTTCATAATTATTTCCCAAAATTGCGTTATCAATCACGACATAATCTCGTGAGACGTTTTGACTTTTAGCAACGGGATTAATTTTAATCGGAGATACTGCAACCATAAATTAGTAATCGATATTTAGATAACCTTTAAGAGTTTTCGCGTTGTTATAATTTGCCTACTTAATAAATATAAAATATATTATTCGTTAACATAACGATAGTTCAGGCAGTGCTAAAATTTTGTTTCTAATATGCGATCTCTATCACCGAATTAGGCCCTTTCTATACAGCGATTAATTGCAGCAATAGGTATAGTCGCGATGCGGGAGCAGTAGTAGTAATAATTATAGTTTATGTGCCTGCTACGTAATGATAGGCATTAAAATACGAGTGTAGGTTTATGAAACGAATGAAATGAGTTTTATCAAAGGATCACACGAGTATTTTATTGCCTAATTATATACAGTTACATACACTGCTTGGGGTCCCCGAGAAAATCACCAACCTCATTAAGGCTATCTACAAGAATTACTCTTGTAGAGTGACGCACAATGGCCTCGTCTCGGAGGATATTCCAGTGACTGCGGGTGTGCGACAAGGGTGTCTTCTTTCTCCTCTCCTCTTCCTTGTTGTTCTCGATGGCATCATGCATCACACGATCGACAATAAGCGCCGCGGCATAGAGTGGGGACTCTCCAACGTCTTAGAAGATCTGGACTATGCCGATGACCTATGCCTGCTGAGCCACACACGCGCTGATATGCAAGCCAAGCTGGACGACCTTCGAAGTGAGGCAATGAAGACGGGACTCTAAAGTTAACATCCGGAAGACCCAAGAGATGAGGTGCAGGGCGGCAAGTACCGCGCCGCTCCTTATTGGCACAGGCTGTGGAGCAAGACCACAAATTTACTTACCTCGGGAGCGTCGTGTCAGAAACTGGAGGGACCGAAGAAGACATCGCTTCGAGAATAGCCAAAGCAAGAGCAATCTTCGCACGGCTCCGACCCGTATGGCAATCAAGAAAACTGACTCGGAGAGTCAAGCTCAGAATATTCCGATCAAACGTAAAAACCGTATTGCTATATGGATGCGAGACGTGGAAGGTTACAAAAGACATCTCGCGCCAGCTACAAGTCTGTGTTAACCGCCGCATTCTCGGTGTATACTGGCCCGAGAAAATCTCTAATGCCAGCCTCTGGAGATGCTGCAATGAAACCCCGATCGACCAGCAGATCAAGCGCCGGAAATGGAGTTGGATTGGGCAAACACTCCGAAGGGATCCTAAACACATACCGAGGCAAGCCCTAGACTGGAATCCCCAAGGAAAAAGGAAACGTTGCCGTCCAAAGCAGACCTGGCGCCGGACTATAATTGCAGAGGCGAAGGCTATTGGGAAGACTTGGAGCGAACTCAAGCACGAAGCTCAAGACCGATCCAGATGGCGGCGCACTGTGGACGCCCTCGGTCCCATCTAGGGGACATAGGACAATAAGTCAAGACATACACTGCTTTATCTACATAAATATCATAAGCTTCAACAAAACATTTTATAAACTAATTAAAATTCAAACTAAACGTCAAATAGCGGTAATGAGAACTTTTTCGTACATGTCACGCATCCGTTGTTTTTTTTTTAATTCAGAGACAAACTAGAGTTGGGGTCCGACTGCCATATCGTGCGATATCAAGTAATATGCAAGATTTGTCAACTTGTTTGCAACTGACACTTCATTTCGAATAAACTGTCGTCTCGACTGATATTAGAATAGAGGCCAAATCAAATTTCATTTTTTTTTCTCAGAGATGTTTTAAATTTGCATTTAATGGGGGTATTACTGCAATGTTCTGTCGTCAGAGTGTAGCACTAGCACCTATCGTAAACCATAGAGTAACTTATACATATCTATTGTGCCTTAAACTGTTTTTGCATAGATATAATATTCCTAAAGATGGCGTCTAAGCCAGCTGTCACCGTAACCTCACACAATAGCCACATTTTTATGTACGAATAACAATGAGTAACCAGACGTTGTGACCATAAAATATGCAAGTTAGTATAACGGGTTAGCACTAATTTAGTACCACCACGTTAACACGTTATTATATCGTGATATAGCAAAGCAAGTAGCGCCTGATGCAATAAATTATAAAGAAAATTAAAAGGTAAATCAGCGCGCGTTTGTATGCAAAAAATCGCAGTATGTATACGAGCCCTTAGCAAATACACATACACACACAATCTTGTTATCCTCTTTTCAGGACAAAATGGCGGAATCCTTCCACAACACGGGCGACTTCTTCCTAGAGTCGGGCGTAGAACGGATCGAGCCGTTCCAGCACCCTATCCGGATCTACTCGCTCATCAACACGCTCGGCTGGGCCGTGATCACGCTCACACCAATGATGTACTACCTCATGGGACTGTTACTTAGTGGGAGACTGTTGTACTTCTCCATTGGTGTCGCTATATTTTTTGGATGTAAGTATAATCAGATTCCGTCATTCCACTGCTGGACATAGGTCTCTCTCATGGCATCGCTCGATCTTCAGCTCACCTCCTCCGATCCCTGCCTGTTGCCACACGAATATCACCTCACTTAGTTACGTTACAGGGCGCCGTAATATGTAAGTATATTCTAAATTATAATCTATAGCACTAGGCGTGCTGCTAGCCTAGCTACGTAATTTTATGGTGCTGGGATTATATTTGCGCTGTTACTATGTCACGGATCTGTATATGCCACACAGTATAGGCAGCGCTGTTCCTTGAAGTATCCATTTATTCTGGAGATAAGTTCCGTCGAAATTGTATACCATAAGCACAAGACATACTTCTACATTGATTCAAGGACATATACAGATACTCGACCCGTTGGCGACCCTAATATACACCTACGTTTTACTAAACGACTGTTTAACTAATTTATCTTTTATTAGGGGATAATTATATAAATCGTGCTTTCTATTTGCTCACGTCCGACGTTAGCATAAAGCGCGGGAAACCTTTGTCTCATATTAGAAATATTATAGGTACTCGAAATACTGTCATTACACCTGTATCGTTATCGTTAATTATATCATTGAAAGGTACTCTGTGACCGCCTGATCGATAAAACTATTATTCTTTGTCATACTGTCTTCGCGCGCGCGAGCTTCATACGATAGTTATCTTATCTAAGTAATTCATATTTAATCTCTTACTGAACTGCAAATTAGTAGAAATGTTGTTTTTAAGAACTGTCGAGTATTTTCCACAAAACGTAAATCTAACAATATTATTTAACCTAGGTAGGTATTTAACATACCTAAATTACATTCCTAGTACCTAATCAAAATGATTGTTATAGTACTACCGTACATTATACCGCAGTTTACGATAAGACGGTGATTTTATTAAATTATCGATAGGCCGTCTCGTGAGTCACGTGTAGATATTAGCTTCCGCTAAATTAATATTATTAACTTAATTAGATTATTAGTAACTAAACATACCGCCTAAATAATGATAACATGATTTCAAAGTCTAATTTTCTATTCAATCGTGATATTGATATGTGCAGGTGTGTAATCTACCTGCACATATGATTATATCAATGATTTGTTTCGTATCTGTCTGGCTTTGATTATAGAAATAAGGCTGATGGTCGCAGAGTTCTTTTATGTACTGTGAGTAATTTAGTGTTATGCAACTAACGGTCAACTGTATAGGTCTGTGTATGATAAAAATCCTTACCGAATTTTTAATAATCTTTTTCCTTTTTTAGAACGTTTTTTCTGCCCCAGGTTTACAAGACGCCTGATTTATTTTATTTTATTATTATTAAGGTTTGCCAACAGGTGTAATAGTAATAGATATTAAAACTTATTGAACATATGACAGTAAAAACAAATTGCTCGAGTATTCACCCAATAACATGCAAACACAACATGCATATGAAAGTAATTGCTTACATAAATCTTAAACTAAGTAGTTTACAATCAGTTCTTGCTTCTATTATAAGCAGTAAATATAAGCACTTAAATTGCATTGAGTATTATATTAACAAATTGTATCAAGTTTTGTAAGATATATTTAGCAATTTTAAAAATAAGACCTATTGGAACTTACAAGGAAGGGTACCCAACTGTCCGACTCCGATTTGATTCATTTTGATATATGTTATAGAGTAGTCTAAAATAACGGACACATATTTTTTTTTAGCTGCCCAAACTCAACCTATTGGGAGAAATTGTCCTCCAAAGTACTAAAAAGTTACTAAATCTTCTAACTGCTATAGAAAGCGATGCTCAAGCATCTTGCTAGTTAATGGCTGGTTTGAGTATATGTTTGAAAGCAGCAAAAAATAATGAGCACGTGTTTTGTTATATCGGCTAAAACTCATTTTTTCCTAAAAAAATCGACATTCGAAGTTTTATGATATCTTATCACTATAGTTACACATAAAGACGGGTGTTTTTTTAGGAAAACTTGAGTTAAAGCAGATATAACAAAACACGTGTACATTATTTTTTCCTGCTCTCAAACATATACTCAAACAAGCCATTAACTAGCAAGTTGCTTGAGCATCACTTTCTATAGGAGTTAGAAGATTTAGTAACTTTTTAGTACTTTGGAGGACAATTTCTCCCAATAGGTTGAGTTTGGGCAGCTAAAAAAAAATACGTGTCCGTTATTTTAGACTACTCTCTATAACATATATCAAAATGAATCAAATCGGAGTCGGACAGTTGGGTACCCTTCCTTGTTAGTCAATTTGTTCAAGAATGTCCCTATAATATTTAATTATTTATTAAAAAAAAAGTAGATTTAATAGTAAAATTTATGAAAATAGTAGGCAACTACACTATTTTAAAAGTAACAATTGGCCTTGAGTTTTTGACCATTATACACATATAGGTATGATAGGTTAATTATATTCTGAACTCTAAAAATTTAGTTATTTTGGGCATACTCGCTTAATTATTTCTGTAAAAATTGCGTCATTCTTTAACGCACACATTTTATGGATGGTGGGTTAAAAGAAAGAAATTGGGTGGGTTAAGAGAGAAATTTGAGTTCACTTCTAAATTAATTTGTTTGATTATTTTTTGTTAAAAAAAGTGAAACGTAAAAATGCTACTTTATGAACGGATTGTGGTTAAAAGTAGGGTGGCTCTGGTTCTGCTAGGTCACTATAATTGCAGAAATATTAATGTATGTATTCTTTTGTTTCAGTTTACGTCATCTTGCAGAAGTCTATAGGCATGTCAAAAATTAGCCAAGGCTCATCTTATGGGACTGAAAAGAAATAAACGTTACATTATATTGTTACAGTATTCACAAGGAATATTATAGTTTATACTATAAAATCAAATAACGAAAATTCTTTATATATGTTTTATACAGTTAACAATCGGCCTTTTATAGGTGTGTTTAACTTGGTATTGTAGCTGTAAATGTTGCAATACAAAACACAACGGTATTCTATTCGTAGTTGTATTATATTTGGTGATATCGTAAGGGGCTTAACTGTTACATTTGATTGTTTCGACCAAGCATTTAATTTAATACTTGGGGAAATGGGAAATTTAAAAAAAGCTACCTTTTAATTTTAATTGACACGGTTTAGTTTTGGTTACATTCTACTTAGAATTCTAAGGAGTACCTTCTATAAATTCTAGTAACAGATGATTGTCCACAGACATATGTATACATGTATATGATATGTATGGTAAAAATAAATAACTAAACCAAAAAGAAAATATACTATGTAAAAGTGTGGACTCTTGTCTTGATTACACGTACCAAATACAGTGGTGAGAGAGTCCCTCGGCCGAGTGCTCGGTTCGTGTGTACTCGGCCTAGTACTCCAGTAAAATGACGAACGAGTCACTCGGACCTTGTTTTGTTTACTAGTCCGAGTGGCCGCCCCCGCACTCCTCTCAGCATGCTCTGTGCCGACTCGCTCGCCACTCGATAGGGATGGACACGACCACTCGTCAGTAGCAAGTGAGGTTGTTGTATTTTTTTTTCTTTTTGCTCATGAAAGTGAACCGACTCGTCAGGAAAAGCAAAATGCGTGTATTATACCTGATTACGCTCCCTACTCTCTCGGCCGAGTACCAATTTGCTGTCTCTCTGTACTCGGTACGTGTGATCAAGGCATTCGAATACTTGGTGATATCATTTCTGAGCGGAATAGGGCTTAAAATGTTCTAAATCTGTTTTATAAAACATGTTTTAAATTTCCCACCTAAGTTTTTTTATAGTCTATTTATTAAAAGCGAGTGATCCGAAACAGTGGATGCAATTAACTATTTCAATCTACTTATCGATTTGCTGAAAGCATTCCTTACATTACAAGTGAGGAATCACTTCTCGCACAGTGTTTTACTACCTATAGCACAAATTCCCGAGGTGGGATCTTTTTAGTTTGAAAACTTCACCCATTCTAGCTAAGCTGAATCTTAAAGACTGATACATATGTCCTTTCAGGGCAGGTTTTTTTGTAATACATCAATATAATTGCATCCACATAGTTTCGCGATGGGGGAATAATTATTCACGTAGTATTTTTATAGATTCATAGTACCCTTCGATTTTTTTTTAGAATAAGACTTGTGATGTTTGAAATTGTCCAACTGGAAATGACATTTTAACTCTTTTATTTTGTTATTCAACGATTTTAGGAATATATCAGTGAGTTTGGTCAAATGCCAACAGTATTTTAGAAAGTTAAACAAACCAATTTTAAAGGTTTTGGAGTTAGGTATGCCATTTACTTTTTTCTGAAAATGGTTTACAAATCCGTGCGCAAATATTTTCTAATGTCTACCTAACGTTATTAAGTAAGATAGTTTTGGCATAAATAAAGCGAAAAATGTTGAAATAAAAATGTAGGTGCTTGTCTACCTATACCCTATTTTTGTAATCATGTCATTACCGTAAAAAGCACAAGATTTGTGATAGATTATTTGTATCATTATTGTGTTTATTTATTGTTTTTATTATATGGTTACAATCTTGGACTGTAGTTTTTTTAAATCCCATATACAATAAATCAAACATAATCCTTGTGTAAATTGAAAAAAAGTATCATAGAAGTTGTTTGCATATAAGAATGTTCTTGTTATGTGCGTCTGGGGTGCATGTGGAATTAAATTTAAAATTGTATTAATATTTTATTACCTAAATAAAATATACAAATTATCCAACATCATACAACATTTGAGCTTCTGACAGAGTTCAGGAAGTGTTAACATAATTCACATGTTAACTAGATTTTTATGATGTCAATATACATATACAACTTTTTATAATCACCAAATTTATACATAAGTCACAGTGCATCAAAGCAATACATAAGTTTGAAATAAGAGGTATACATTTCCAGTGTGCTTGAATATGGTATGGTAAGGGCAAAAAGCAAATAGCTTTTTTTATTGTTAACCTCTTGAACGCCAGACGGCGAAGGAATATGCCGCGCCCCGGACGCCAGGCACACGCGATTATTTAAGCGAAACTGAACTTTATGGAGTTCCGCGAAATTTCCTATTGAATTGGCGAAGCTGTCGGCTGTAGCCGACGTTGGCGTCCTTGGCAAGACTTTCCGATGACGGCCAGAGCCGACTGTGGCGGTCAATAGGTTTAAGTACATGCAATGTGTATTGTAATATAATTTTCATTGAAAAATTATATTGACTTACAATTTGATTTCTTTTATAATAAAAAAAAAAAACAATTGTTAAGGAATATCCATCTTGCTTAGCCTCAATATGAAATCTAGGAGATACATTTGCACTTTAACTTCAATAGGTTTATTTGTGACAAAAAACCCTGGCACTCCAGCTTTTTCCAGTGTCACTTGTTGATCGCTCACCTGCAAAATCATTAATATAAAAAAAATTGTGACTTCCTAAAAATTTACATTGATTGATTGATTGATTGATTTATTTATTGGTAAAATCGTTGTTTTACAAGTCAGGATTACATTAAATATTTACATAATAAGATTAAATAACGAATAATATTTACAAATTATAACATTTACAACTAAATCTTATATGTATAATTAATCAAGCATTAAGATGATACTATTTTTACGCGTTAATTATGAACTCCACAAAGAAACTCGTCAACGCTGTAGCATGCCTGTGCGATTGCATGCATTCATCATATCATCGGCCAATACCTATTCCATCTCAAGGGTATTAGGGAGTTTGATCTTTACCAATAATACCTAAAGTTGCAACGTTGCAAACCTCATCTTATAAACTCATAACTACTTTTAGAGGAGATAAAGAGGTCTGCAACTTTAGCCAACAATATGGCATAAGCCGGGTCCACACAGAGCGAGCATACGCGCGAGGCAATTTCCTCACGCACAACACGGCCCGTGTAGAGGTGCCTCGGCCGAGACGGCGCGATCGGGCGTGGAAAAAGCGCGCGCGCGAAAGGAAGTTGCCTCGCGCGTAGGCTTGCTCTGTGTGGACCCGCTATATGTAAGCAACATATATAAGGGTGTTGGGATAGTTGGAACACATATAGTGAAGTTGTGCAGTTTCTAGTTCATATTTCAAATTGAGTATGCTTGGTTTCTTACTTTTTGATCCAACTGGATAACAAGTTTCATATCGGTTTGTTTAATTTCTTCTTTGTGTTTTGTTAATAAGATTGCCCTCTGCAATTCTAATTCTTCTTGATTTGGAGTACTATTGACCATATTTTGAATTTCCACTGAAACAAGTGAAGATAATAATCTTATAATTTCTTGGGTTTTTTACCGCAGGATGGTAAGCAGTTAACTAACTGGGGTTAACCAGTTATACTTGGAGTTAACATGGTTACCAGTACAATTTGACACTGGATTGATGCTTTAAGGGCCACTTGCACCAATCACTAACCCAGCGATTAACTGCTTGAATCTGGAGTTACCATGGTTACCAGTACAATTTGACACTCGGTAAACAGTTTAATCTGTTAACCCTGGGTTAGTGGGATGGTGCAAGTGACACTAAGGCCCACTTGCACCATCCCACTAGCCCAGGGTTAAGCGGTTAAACCGCTAACCCAATGTCAAATTGTACTGGTAACCATGGTAACTTTAGGTTTAACCGGTTAACCCCGGGTTAGTAGAATGGTACAAGTGGGCCTAAATAATAGATTTTATCACTCTCATATAAAGGCACGTGCAGGCAGGCGAAGGAGGCCCTCCCGACAATCGACCCCAGTTTGTCGAGGAGGCTGAGACAGCTGAAGAGGCCACAGCTCCGGCTTTTGACTGGGGCCATAACCGGCCACGCCCCACTAAACAAACACCTACTAACCCTACGTGTTACAGATAGCCCCCTCTGCAGAGCGTGCATGGAGGAGGAGGAGACAGCCGCCCACGTCATTCTAGAATGCCCAAGGGTGGCAGAATACCGGGCACAATACCTCGGTTCCCCGGGGTCTCTCCCAGAAGTCGTCGGCAACATCAAGGGTCTGCTAGGCTTCCTGGTAGAGTTGGGTTGGCACGAGTAGTGCCGTCAACCCACCATCACGCAAAATAGGCGCGAATTGCGACGTCGAGTTGCGGAAACCCAGCCCGCGAATACGAATACGAACGAATACGAATCACTCTCATATGACTAAAAATAAGTTAAAACTATACCTACTTAGGCTTGAATAACACAGGCAAATTATTTGTTTGGTACAGTCACCATGAAATGGATAGTGACAGCCAAAGTGATCAAATATATGTATTGGTACACATGCTTATTGCAATGGTAACAAAGGTGTGTTATGATATATGTTGTTATTGGCTATGCTTATAAGTATTCATGTTTTTTAGGGTTCCGTACCCAAAGGGTAAAACGGGACCCTATTACTAAGACTCTGCTGTCCGTCCGTCCGTCTGTCACCAGGCTGAATCTCATGAACCGTGATAGTTAGACAGTTGAAATTTTTACAGATGATGTATTTCTGTTGCCGCTATAACAACAAATACTAAACAACAGAATAAAATAAATATTTAAGGGACCTCCCATACAACAAACAATTTTTTTCCGTTTTTATAGATAATGGTACGGAAACCTTCGTGTGCGAGTCCAACTCGCACTTGACTGGTTTTTGTATATTATTTATTATAAATGCTGTAGAACTTCTCAATAAATAAATATTTTAGGCCACTTTGGTCGACACTATCTATTTTATGCTGACTATACCTTGTAGTGGTACCCTAGATATAATAAAAGAAAGAGTGGTAAAAAAAGTTTAGATGGACAGAATGATATAAGAAGAATTGAAAGAGGTACATGGATGCAAACAGCAAAGGAAAGAAATAAAAGCTATGGAGGAGGCCTGTGTTAAAGGATGAGTTGAAGTTCAAGTTGTGAAACCAAATTAATGTATACTTTGTAACTGAAAACTTCCATAATTAAGGCTATTATCTAATGATAATCATCATACATTAAAAAATAATAATAACACAATTTTTTTCAAGGGCAAAAATTACAAAACATAAGTAACTTACATGTATGCCTACTTATTATTTGCAACCTTTGCTGGAACAAATGTTTTTCAGTCACATGTTGTATTTCCATTAAGCCTTTGACTATTTCAAAAACAGTGTCGTTCAAAAGACAGTTAGCTAGCCCAGAGAGAAGCTCAATGGGAACTCGCATCTGGTACTTTCTGAAAGAGGAATTGAGGTTATCAATTTATCATGAAGGTATTATTACGATAATATGAGTATGGCTTGTATCAAGCTGGAACACATCCTTACGGTGGGAGCTCCCTGGCCATATCCTGTAGTTGTTCCAATAGAAAATACAGTTTCCTTTGCAAGACTTCTGGTGTTGGTTCAACAAATTCCATTGGCTCCATTTTTTACATTAAAGTGGGTAAATGTGACTTTAAGAGTAAATACACAAATACTATGTGCTTCTCCTATTATTACTAATCTTATTTAACGACATAAAGTGGGAGAACGGAACTCGCTACTCATAACAAGCAAAGAGCATATAATCACTACGTTCTAAACTTCTAATAACAAGTATAGCCATTCACAACACAACAAATTACAAAAACAAAGTGAACAAAAAATTAAGTTAATAACAAAACTGTCAAAACTAAAACATTTATTAGCGTTTTAGAAAAGATCTCAAACGGCACGCGCAAATAGTGAGAAAGAGAAGTAAACATATAATTGTCTCATTATTGTTGATCCAACCATCTGAACCATCTATGCATTTATTGTGAGATACAGCTATGCATCTCTTTTACAAATGAAAGAGATGCAAAATACGTGCCAATTATTAACAAGTTGGATTGTTTGTGGGGTCATAGAGTATTATATTCTTTGGGTCATAGATATTTGTGTCAGGCGCTGTATGACATTGACGAGATAAACTATTGGCAAATTGACATGACAATATTGACAACCAAAACAGAAGTCGGTCAGAACAGACTCGGACGTCTAAGACTCCCAACAAGAAATTTTAATCGCTGGCCCTTTGTGTGAAAACCCAAAAGTTAAAAAAGCTTACAGCTCGGAAGAATACATTCATTTAATTAGCAGAATCTTAGTGTACAATTGTAATGTATTAAAAGAGTATTGAATGTGTTAAATGGATTTCCATGGATGAAAAAGAACATAGTTAAATAGTTAACTTCCCAGTTCACTCAGGCTCATGCCAATCAAAATGTACCTAAATTTCTTTAGCTGCTTTGTCTTCATCTTGAACTTTCAATTATTTACCGCTGATGTGCCATTGTAAGTAGTAGTAATACTTGTTTTGCTCCTGGTTACTGGTTAAATATATCGTGTACATTTTTCTTAAATTTCTTTCAGACCAACCTAAAACTTAGTTAGCAAATATGTACCTACTGTAATAGTAGATAATAACAAATATTCAAACTACTAAAATTAGTTGCATTATTTTTTCAGGTCATCACTCTACAATGCAGATGGTGGTTTATCTAATGACTCAGTCAAATGTATAGAACTCCTGAAAACATTTGCTCAGTCTGCTTCCAACTTGACAATGTGCTCCATTATTTATGCCAGGCCTGTACGGCTCTGTGAGAAGTGTGTCAATGAATATGTTAATTTTGTATTGGATTTTAATGAGTTATTAAGCGCAGAGGATAATGGTACAACTTGCAGATCTTTATTTATATCTCAGGATAGATTAGATGCGGTGCTTGAGTTTCAGACTCACATTGCATCAGTTTGGGATAAAGGAAATTGTAATAGTAAGTATCACACTTTTTGAAGCATTATATCTTTCATAATATGTAGGTAAGATTTTTTGTGGGTGGATATTTTAGATACAATATATCTATATAATTTATGTACAAAAGGCCCCAGTAAGATATGCTGCACCGTACCTGTGCTAGGTCTAGGTATACAAAATTCATCATATCTATGATATTTTTGTTTATAATGAATTACCCCCTTATTCATAAAACTTTATCTGCCTGATTTAGTTAAATTATTTTTAACCCTTTCTTACAAATACACAAGTCAAAATGACAGATAAAGACAATTGATTCATAGCTAATTCAGGCCTATAACACGTTTATGAATAACGCCCTTAGAGTATAAACTGCACTTTGCTTAAATGGATTATATTTCAGATTGTTTTGAGTGGGATGGAAGTATCCCTACAACATCCAATAATACAAAAAAGTTTGACAAATTACACAATGAAACTATGGATTGTATCCTTGATAACATAAATAAATATGGGAATAACACAGACAAGGTGTGTGAAAACTGCATGCAACTGTATGTAGAACTGGATGAGTTCTACAAGTCCCTGAGCACTGATGGCATTGGTGTTGACAGTGTTTGTATGGATGTGGTAGACCTGGTGAGTTTATAATGTCTCTATTATTCAATTTATTATACAACTGTTACAGGGGCTCTTCATTTTTTTTTTCATATAAGGCCATCAGGCTTAGTAAGTTTTTGGGGGGCAAAGCCATTATGGCTGCTGCTGCTGTCATGGGCTCTCCAACTTTTCTTTTCACAGCTAGACCCCTGGTTTCATACATCAGTATTAAAATATCTGGGAGACCAAGCTTTTCTCGGAAAACATAAAAACGCAAAAATGCGCGTTTATCCAGAGAAAAGACCTGGCTAGATCGATTTTTCGCCCCAGAGAACCCCCATATAACAGATCTTATCAAAATCGTTAGAGCCGTTTCTGAGATCCCCGAAATATAAATATACAAGGATTGCTCGTTTAAAGGTATAAGATTTATACTTGTACATGTTTCCTTCCAACTGTCATTCTTAAACATAAGTATACTTTTGTTTGTCTGTTTGTTAAAAGAATTGATAACAAGTTTATATTTTATCAAAGTACTTTAATTAGATACAAGTAGGTAAAACACAAATGTTATTTTAATATTTTTTTTAGATGAATACTACAAGGTCAGTGTGGAGTAAAGACCTGGACTGCTGCAAGTTAAGAAGGGCTCCAGAAATAGTATTTTTGTGCTGTTCTGCTATTATATCAGCGCTGCCTGTACTTTTCTACCTAGCCATGAGATATTGTGGCCCAATTAGGGACTTGCCTAATGTTTTAAAACGTAAGAAAATAATTCATATATTTTAAAGAAATTTATATGCAGTGCCAACTGTACAAACTGAACTTTTAGAAAAGTCTCTGGAGTAACATCTTTCTTAATATGTGTAGATATTAATATTTATTAAATTTTACTTTATGCATCTAATTTGATTGTTGATATTCTAATTCCAGAATCCAGATTCAAGCAGACATTCATGAGGTCTAGTACTGGGAGGATTAATTAACCTTTGGTATGCTCCATATATATTCAGCCAAATTTAAGGCAAATTGTTGACAGGCACATATGCAAGGTTAACACTCACTGCCAACAACCTGCTAGGTGGTTTCTTTTGTACAGTGGTGGGGCAATAACTGTTAAAAGTAAATATAAATAAGGGACAAAACATATTTTGTAAAATAATGCCAAAGAAATCAGAAATAAAAGACATTATTTTGTTAACATCTGTATTTTATTGTTGCATTCCAGAAAGGCTATCACAATTGGCAGTGACTTCACAGCAAGACTTGTTTTCTTCATGCTGTACTGGATAGGTGATGAAAAATTATTTGTTGCATGATAACATGACCAGTTGTCCTAGCCATGCCGGAATAATAGATTGTCCTTAGGCACATCATTCATGGAGTTGTAGTTGTACATTGTAATATTATTGCATTTTAAAAACTCATCTAAAATGTTTTATCTGTGTCTCGCTTTCTTGTTATTGTTCTTCTTCACACTACTGCTACTATTGCTATTATTTAGTTTATGTTTTAATGAGTTTGGTGTTGTGTCACCCTTGTTTAACATGTTCATACTTGAATCTTTGTCTTTTGGGGTGCCAGGTCTGCTGTCCAGGCCAACAGCAGACAGCATTTTACTGTCACTACCAAATGCTTTTTGCAGCATCCCGGAAGAGGCAGCTATTTTCTGGGTAGCATTCTGTTTAGTTTGAGAATGGCTGATGACCTTTTCTAAGCCATTAGTGTGTTGTTTGCCAGAAGGCTTTGAGGCAATGCTCTCTGTGGAACCATGAATTGTTGTGTGGTTCAAACTGCCAATGTTCAAGTTGGAGCTGATTTGTGTGTCTGATGAATCCTCATTTGTTTGTGACTCCGTTTCACTATGCCTTTCATCTGTAAAGAAACAATAACAAAATCATTAACTATTATTCTGATAATAGTGTTGTTTTTTTATTTATTTGGAGCATTGGCAACATAATAATAGTGTTTAGTTGAGGTATCATAAATATTGATGTACTTACTCTTTGCTTCCGCTGGATCAACAAGTCCACTAACAGCCTGCAAAAAAACGAAGTCATTAAATTAAATATATATCTATTAAGTGGTTACATATACTAGTAGATTTAGAGAGGAACTTACTGCCATAGACGTAATGGAAGATTTAGAAAACAGTCGTTCAGCTTCTTTGAATTTCCGATTGCGTTTGTCTGCTTTTGAATTGGTGCTCTTGTTTGTTGTTAGGTATCGGTCCCAGCCACGGATTATGTTGCCATAGAGCTGCGTGTCTTCTAGGTAGGACCCCTCAAAGGCATATATTTGCCGTTCCAAGTTAGCCAATGTCTCCTAAAATGCAATAAATTTATAGAAACATGTCTGTATGTTTATGTTCATCATGTATGAACGTCAAGTGGTATGATTCATAGGAGATAATATTGTAAGACATCCCGGATACATTTTTTTGAATAATTGTGCATACTAACAGCCACTTCAGCCTTTCTCTTTACTAAATCAGCTAGTTCTGCTCTTGTGTCAGCCACAGAAACAGAACTTTGTTTTGACGCCATATTGATTTTAGCAGCGCGTACACTTTGGGTTTCATCAACAGGGCTTTGCGGTGACACAACCATATCGTTATTTGGTGATTATTTACGTGCTCATAATTAAATATCAATAATAGTGATCAAATTAATACGGCAAAACTTTATATCACAACAAAAAACGATAAAATAGGCACATAATATCCATTTTCAAGAAGCACTCGCTCGCTTTCACTTTTGACAGATAAGACATAGACAACCAAAAAGTGAATTGAACCAATATGGGTGAACGAATAGAAGAATGGTTAAGCCTGTTTACATACGTGCCGAGACCTGGGCTCCTACCGGGAAAATCGAAGTTCGTCAATTGCGGGCATTTTTCTCTGTCACTCTAATAACGTCTTAGTAAGAGTAAAAGAGAAAGATCCCCGCAATTTGCGAATTTCGGTTTTCGCGGTAGGCCCCCTGGAGACTGCTACCTCATTCCACCGCGTAGCTGCGTCGCTTGTCAAGTCTCGGCACGCATGTAAACAGGCTTTACAGTGAATTGAATATTTATTTTCTATTTGAGCAACTGTTTAGTGCTGTGAGTGTTGCATACTGCTAGCATTTTAATGCTCGTGCCGAACAGAGCATCTTTGTGACCTTTGACACTTGACAGTGACAGTATCACAGTAGAGATGAGAACTATGGACAAGGAATGAAATTGAAATCTTTGATTGAAATTTGATCAAGTTTGAGCCTGTTTGTACGTATGTTTCCTACTAATTTATTTTATATGCATTAAATAATAATTTAAATAAACTATACTTTGTTTGTCCACCATATAACACTCTAAGTCCTATTATTTAGAAGAATATAAGAATATATTTGTCAGATTCAATATTTCAAAGTAGGTATGTTGCTTAGAATATTATTTATTTGTTCTTATTTTTCAGACAAACATATTTGTATAAGTATTCGAAACTTAAGAAATGGCTATAAGTTACATTCCTCGTGTGACACAGGTATGCAAAACAATATCGACAATAATATTCTTGGACTATATGTTTATTCTCGAGTGCAAAAAGTGTATTGTATTGTTTACATTCTAGTTGGACGCGGGCCAGTTGGATGAGCAGCTGGAAGAGCTGCTGAAACAACAATTATTTAATGCTACCAAATATTTAGAGGTCTGTTTAATTTTAACACATTGAGTGCCGGGAACCCGCTCGGCGGGCGCTCTGTTCGTAGTCGCTTTCCTCTACAAAGCGGGAAAATGCTAGAATCGGCTACGCGTGTAGCGCTACGAAAACGTTGGCAGTGAATGTGTTAAATTTAATTAGAACTTTGAATTATACTATAGTAAATTAATAAAAATAATTATTTCAGCCAGGTATTCTGCAGCCAATTCTACCAGAATTAGAATTAATTCTCCGAACATGGATATTCAAATATTCTGTCTATGACAACAAATGCACTTTTGGACAAAAAATGCTGTCATTGAAATATAACACAAATAACTTCTCCAAGTCCAAACTTTACTGGTATTATGGGTATACAATTGGATTAAAATATGTAAAAGATAGAGCTATATACAGTTGGACTTCTAATACTAAAATACAGAATTTTGTGTACCAGTTAGAAACATTTCAGTTATTTGCGGATATTTTAAATTTTCTGAGGTTCATAAGAAGTGGCAAATATCCTGTCCTCATAGATTTAATTTTGGGTTTGGAGTTGACAGCTGATAAACTCACAAGAGAGGACTTGACTGACTTTTCATGGACAAGAGAACTTCTATGGCATAATTTTATTGTAAGTATTTTGCGCTTAGTCCAGTAAAATAGTTTTCTATTCGCTACCTCGTTCCCACGCAATATGGTTGTTGATTTGCAGAAAATACCCAGCATAAACTAACTATAGTTTCGTTAGATTTTGTGACAACATAGTTCATTTATAACATTTATCCTGTCTTATAATTAGGAGCTTGGTCCAACACACTTTTATTGTTATATATTTTTTTTATGGAGTTTCTGTATTTTTTTCTACAGGAACTAATAGGCACAGTCATATCCTTGATGAACATATTTGGACTCCGAAGAAGGCTCAGCAACATATTGAAGTATGTGTGGTGGCGGCAGCATGTGAAGCCAGTGTTAAAGCCAGGGCCACCCCTTATGACCCACCTCACTGTATGTGCCTGTTGCTCTACCAGGCCTGTTTTACCTCATACCATGGGCTGCTCACATATCTTCTGCTATTATTGCCTGTCGGTGAGACTGTCTTTGTGCTCTTTTTGGTTATGTGCAAACAATTTGATTTCGGAGCAGTTACTTTCCTCATTATACTGACAAGAATGTGTTTTTCTCATGGCTATCATAAAGTCCTGACACACTTGTATAAGCATAAATTTAATTTGGGTTTTGAACTGTTATATATATAAAAAGTTTCAAATTTAAAAGAACAAATATTGCCCTGGGTTATAGTCACTGAGGCAAGTAAATAGAAATAAAATGGTTGTCTTTACATACAATTAACATTACGTTTGATTGCAGTCATATGAGATTTAATTGCCAAGTTACATGGTTTATAAATTATTCTTCCATCCCGATCTTTGTACAAGCTATGAGATAAAACCCACAGTTCAGGATGCTGGCGCACCTCACTAATTACACTTTCCGTGTCAACATTCTTAATAAGGACAGGGCGCTTTTCTGCTCGACTGCACTGGGCAAGCGAGCGTACAGCTGACCGGTTAGCTTTGCACTGAGGGCGCGATTGGTGCTATTAGCGCGTCAATGCACCGACGCACGCGGCGCTGACGAGCGAGACCGACGCGTGTCATCAGCGGCGCGTAGCAATAAATCTGCCGCGGACGTCAGCGTCGCTGTGTGTTATCCGTACGCTCGACCGACGTCAGCGATCGACGTACGCGTAGGAGGAAACCAAGCCTAAATGATGTTGAAATTGCAACTGTGACATCAAAGCATTATGTTTCATATTTGTATAAAAAGCATCCCTTTAGTGGCGCCCCACTGGAGAAACCTGTATAAATAGTTCAGTTACGTTTTAATGCAATACTTGTAAATTAACAAAGTAGGCAAGTGTTTTAATAGTTTCTTTTTTGTTTTCAGACCAATAAAATGCTAGATCCTGACTTCGCGTGTCCTAAGTGCTATTGCAAAGGAAAGGAGATAAATAGATTTACAATGGCTTAAATGATTAAGAGAATTTAATATTTTATTAATTTATGAGGTGGAGGATTATAATTAACAGCTGTGGAAGTGTGGACCAAAGACAAATAAGGTACAGTCAGCATCAAATAGATAGTGATGGCCAAAAGTGGACAAATATAACGTAACACATGTTACCATATACCTGTGATATCTGTAAAATATATTAATTTAACTATTATGTCCATTTAACTGATATCAAATAACTATTCATTTTAATTTAAACAACTAAGTCATCACAGTACACTGAGGAACACCACAGAAATTTATTGATAGAAAATGGTTAGGTACTATAGTTTTGTTTATTATCTTATTACATGAAGTAGTTTGTATTTGTATGTATTTCGATGCCGGCTTTATTTTAGAGGGGTATTCTGCTCTCATATACCAATTAGCGGTATTGGTGACTTGTTATAAAACTAAATGATAATATAAATTTGTTTATTGTTTACAATTTGTACAATATATGTATTTTGTTTACAAAATGCTATGTTTTATTCAATCGTTACCTTCGTACACAATATACTAATTACTACGTATAATAATACTTACATGAGATGGAAATACAAATCTTACATTAAATTACTTACAAACTATAGAGCACATTTATATTTCAACTAGGTCACTTTAGGATAACTTGAGAAAATAACTTTTTAGATTGGATTACTCGAGTTAAGTACTAAAATTACGAATTATAAGGAACTCCGGATGCGCCTCGGTTTGGTAAATCTATAAAATAATATGAATGAATCAATAGCGTAGTGGGATTCTGAGATTTCTATAAAGGGTTATTGCATCTATCCTTTTCCCGGACACTTTCTGTTATCTACCTGCTGGAGGGACAGGGAAACAACACGAAAGTTTCTTGAAAAAGGATAGATAATATGTACCTAATACCTCCATGTCACATCTCCTAGACCCCTACAACGACGCACGAGCATCTTTTCTCATTAAGCAATGTTGAAATGAGAAAGAAAACTAATAGACTATTATCTCTTTCACATGTTGCGGTGTCACTCGTGCTTGCCCCTGCTCCTTATAGTTGAGGAGCTACTGCATGTCGAACGGCGTAAGTACCTATACATTTAAGAATTCTGTTTGGTTACATATACTTATTTCTTAAGTAGAAAAGACATGTGTGGCTTATTGCGTACACGCGATGCATATTAATTATAAATTAAAACAAACATTGCGGCCATGTCAGTTGATTGCTGGTTGATTAGCTTCGGAAATGCTATTGATAAATAAAAAGTTGGCGCGTCCTATTTTGGAAGAGGCCAAAAGTTATGGCACAAGTCTATCCACATAAAATCCTTAATAAAAAACCATTTACGATTTCTTACGAAATTAAAAAAAGAAATCTAGCATACCTACTTTATACAAAGAGAAAATCAATAAACCTATAATTTTAGATTCACTGTTTCGTACCTGTCATTTCAACAGAATTCACATATCAGTAAATTTTAACAATTTATAAGTCATCATACCTACTACTGTTATTAAATTGCACTTATGTTATTAAATTGAAGTTTTTTTAGATGCTAAGTTAACAATATAATGTGAAAATTTAAACGAACTATTCGTTACAATATTATTTTGCAGGGACTGTAAAATACATATGTAGCTTGCCTGAAGAAGGCCTGACTTTTTGACATTGAATAAATCAAAAATAAAATAAAAACAAAATAGTTTATTTGGTATCTAGTAGAATTTAAACAATATTGGTAATGGATACCTCCTGGTAAGTATAGCAATACTTGTGTTAGGAGGTACCGCTCCTTCCTGACGGAGTTTTTTGGGTTTATCTCAGTTGACTTATTATTTTATACGGTACATTTTGATAGTTTAACTATATCTAGCTAACTATATATAGCTTATATATATAAATAAAACTATTTATTAGCTCAAGATAGCTCGAAATAGAGCTAAAATCTAAAATAGGTCCTCACTTTCCTTGTTTTTATTACATGTCCGAAGGATAAGATATAAGTATTACCGTCGCGAAGGCTCGAAGGATCTTTTGATATTTTGTACAAGATGGCTTAGGTTGTTTATTACCTTGGGATATATTTTATCATCGGTAGGCATGAAAAAGCAATCGTTTAATTGAACTGGTTTCTAGTTTTGAAACAGAAACAGTCTTGCACAACACTTTCGGATACCTAAATAAACTGATAAGTTAATAGCTGTCATTCTAATAATATACACGATAAGATGAAGTTTTAAAGTTCTGGGCAACCATAGTAAACCGTAATATTCGGCGATTAGAGCCAAGGTACTCCACAACTTTGCTTATATGAACGCCAGCAATATTAGGCGCCGAAATTGATGCTTCTGTGCATTTCCCATTTCTTGCAGAGCGTAAGTGAACGTTCGCTTCAGAAACACCTATAAGCAAGTGTAAGCTTCAAATACGCAAGATTATTACGGATATACTTAGTTGGAGATTACTCTCGTACTCTTTCGTGAAAGCTCTCTAAAAAGCTGTCCTGGGTCAGTTTTTGAATTGCACTGTTATTGAATCCATTGACGTAATCCCCATCGTCCATTTAGGGCACTAGTGGTGTCTGTCATTGCGCACGTTGGCGTGGAAACCGGTCTCCCAGTCGGCGACGTAGTCGACGGTGCGCACGGAGCCGTCCGGCTCCACCAGCGAGTACTGACCTGGATAACGAGGCACACTTATTGACAGGATTGATGACACATTGCGCCGAAGGCGGCAATTTAGAAAGGACTGTATAAATGAAATGTATCTACCTACGCTTTAAATGTTTTCTGTCATTAGTATAAACAAATCATCAATATCAATATCACATTATATCATCACATCTCAATCAGAACATTTAATGTGTAGGTAGATGCGATACACATTCTGTCATTAACATAATATCATCATCAATAGATATCACTCTCATTAATCATCACATCAATGCTCATTTACTCTTAATCGCGAAATCGCGATGGACGGGGCACGAGGATCATCGAATAATAATTGAGTGTAAGTTCAAAACAAAGTATGAGAAACATGCCCACACTTATTTCAGGAGAGGGTGGCTCTAAATAAATAATGGCTAGATTAATTGGCTATGGGTGAAATGTGAAACCTTCAAAACCCTTCAGCTTATTCTGACACTGAGGGCAGCTGCACTTATAAAATAACTGTACCTTTGACGACTGCTCCGTCGTACTGTTTCTCACAAACACCCGAGTTTCATATCGCTAATTCATACCCAGAATGTGCACAGCGAAGGTGCACAATCTGGGTATGAATGGAATATTCAGTTATCGTAGGTATAACATAACGTTGCCCTTGACGACTTCTCCATCGCCCTGTTCCTTTTGGTGCACGATGTCACAGATGTGCAGGTTGTTCAAGGCGTACTTTAATACTGACCGCGGGTGCACGTGCTGAAACGATTAACCGTTATCTTAAAAAATAACGTTACCCTTAACAACTTCTCCGTCGCGCTGTTCTTTCTGATGTTTAATGTCGCCGGTGTGAGGGTCGTTCACGGCGTACTCGTACGCGTAGCGGGGATGCGCGTCCTGCGAATGATTATTATCATTACTTACTAATTAACCTACTACTATAAGGGCTAAATTAGGAAAAGCTATAGAAGTGATAATATCAGTTCTACCTACTTGTAGAACTAGCAGTAGGCAGTGTAGAACTGGGGCGCTACTGATGTTGTTTAAAATACTTATATTTGTAACCGCAAGATTGTCACTAATCTTTAACTATCTACCTATTTCTGTGTTCAGTTCCATGGCAAGCTGCGTATAGGTTCAACGAATAGGCAGCATATTATTACCTACATATGTGGAAATAAACTGATCGGTATATTTGATACTGCAAACAACTTTCATACTCATTAGGGTTTGGATTGATGTGTTCTTACATAACACAAATATGTTGAATTGTTGACCATTATTTAGTTGAATAATTTTATGTTGTTTCTGTGTGCATCGTTTAAATAAAAAAGTGGCTGTGACATAATCGGAGAGACAGACGGACATGACGAATCTATAAGGGTTCCGTTTTTTGCCATTTGGCTACGGAATCCTAATAAACCAAAGTAGATAGGTAATAAGGAAAAATGCGAATGTACTAAAACTTGAATATCGATCGTCATTGATGACGAATTGATGTCAGTTGATCGATTGACAGCTAAAATATAGTACCTACAAGTTAAAATCGTATCAAACAACTGTACCCCTAGTGTAAATTTAGTCGATAGCGAAACGTGACGTACGCGTTTGCGTTAAGTTTCATTTTGTATGGGTTTTTGAACAGCGCGCCAAGCGGGACGTTTTGGAAAGTCAAAAATCTCATACAAAATGACACTTAACGCAAACGCGTACGTCACGTTTCGCGGTCGAAAATATTTACACTAGGGGTACTGAACACTAATTATTGAAAATCAAGATCGCATACTGTTTGCAATAAAGGGCACGCTGGCAAACCAATAAAACATATTTAAGGTGCGTGAAAAGCGCGCGCGAGGTTAGTCAAGCCAACTAGGGCCGCCTGCGCATTTCGATCCACAATCCATCTCGGATAATGCCGTGGGAATGCCAGTTAAAGTTTAATCGAGCTTTCGTAAACCAAACCATGCGCTGCAGATTGGTACTTGGGAATCAAATTATCATTTCAGTTTCTTGTTGTTACTAATTGGTTATGAGATCATTACTGCCTATCACCACGTTCGTTTATTAATTTAGAAATAAAAAGGTTAAATTGCTTAACAGATCGTAACTATGGTGTCATAAAAGGGCTACCTTATTTTTAGGGTTCCGTGATACAAGCGGAAATTTCGGTTGTGGTGTGAGATTTTTCTTTTGGCAGTAAGTACCTATAGTATAAAGCTGGAGAGTATAATAAAAGTTAACAACTGGGGTACATTATATGTATATCACGATTTTCCTATTTGAATCTCAAGTGCTGAAAAAATGAAAAAAGGGTGCAATGAAAATTAACATTTGATCCTCTCAACTTTGCGATGTCTACAGGAAAGACGCGAACGCGGAAGTGTGTATGTCATATACCTACTTTGAGTCTGTCTAATTGTAAGCCAACTCTGCACCTACTTTGACACAACAAAGTGTGGAAGTGCTATTTTGTTATCGAAAATCCCGTGCATATGGCCCGACTCTACCAACGACATTCTGTGTAGGTAAGCTAACTTCATAATATAAGAATACTAGATCAAAATCAAATTGTTAAACAATTCATAATATATGCTGGTACAAGTACATTTATGATCTATTGTATTATACTGATCTAGAATAAAAATACAATATTCACCGAGTACGGAACCCTTTACTTGCTAGTAGTTCTAGAACTACATTATTTTTTTAATAAAATAAGTATGATGATAACATCGCTATTAGGGTATGTACCGAATACCTGCCACTTCTATTTCATTATTGGCACTGCCAGACATTAGTTACATTACGCACACTCACAGAGAAATAAGCGCGCTTAGCTCTTAATCGGATTACATTGCAATTTTTGTCAATAAATTAATTGTAGTCATTTAATAAGGCTTTGTGTCATATTAGTTAAGAGGGTTAATAATATTAATTAAGATATGATTGCTAAAGTCTAAAGTAAATGTCACGATTAGAAAATTACAGTCAAGTGCGAAAGTCTTCAGAGATACCAGCACCTGATACAGTAACTCACTCAAGTTGGAAAAGTATGTTTGGTAGTTTCAACCAACCGATCGATATATATATATATATATTATATAGAATAGATATGCTTTGATATGACACCGATATCGGATCGGACGATGTGAAAACGCTCTTACTCCGAACATTTAGGATTACAAGTTAGACTTTTGAATCAAGGACGCCAAAATCGGTCGATACACACACTATACTCTATATCTATACTGTACCTACTAGACATTATTACGCATTATAATACCTTATAACTGTTGCAATGTCAAGTAGGCCAGCCGCGAATGTTTAGTCATTAATTATAATATACTAATGGGTACCTACTTACCGACGTTAGGTCTATATCTATTTGTCTATATAAATAAATTAAATGTATATAAATATGGAACAATCCTACATGTGAAAAATAGTGGGGATTCGCTAATCTTTCCGTAACTAAGTCCTTATTAAGGGCATATTCGGTATCGTGTTCTGATTAGGAAAAGTAGAAAAAACATTGACAAAAGAAATTACAAAAACATTACAAAAAAAATTGACGCAAAAAAAAAACTGGGGCAGGTCGGCCATGTTGGCCAACAATACAAAGGTCAAAAATATTTTACGTCAAAAATAATTTTCTTCTACCGTTTCCTAATCAGACCAAGAAACCGAATATGCCCTTAAACGGATCCCCACTATTTTTGTTACACCTTGTATATCTACATTCATGTCTTAAATATCCATTAAAATGTACTTACGTATCGAGTTATTTAATAAGGGACATTGTACTCGTAGTAAATCTTGAACAGGCTATTACGTTTTGGTATCATAAACAAGTCATATTATTACAAGATATCTAGTTCGATATTTGACACTTACTGGCAATGAAATACATTGACAATCGCATTCATGTATGTTATTGAGAAAAGTTTTCGTAAGTTGATTTACTACTTAAACCATATCCGATGTTTTGCTAAGGTACTAAAGAACATGTAATTAGACACGGGATATATATATTACCAAAACATATCTAAAAGTCACATTGGGAAACCAGTCTTGTATAGTGGGACGTAGAGTTAAAATTCCTAGTAAGTTTAAATTGCAGTTGGGACTTTTTGGTTTTAAAATAACAACAGTTGCTTTGCTGTTATGATGCAACCCGAACTTGAGCTAGTTGATGTCTTTTGTATGACGAAAAAAGCACTGGCTTCGGAATTGAAATTCTCTTTTCTTTACTTTTGGTTTTGCACAGACGTTTTATAAATAGGGCCGGGTACACATATGGTTTGGTGTGTAACTTAACCTATCAGGCTAACAGGCAGGGTTTATCAGGCGGGCCGTATGCTTGTTTGCCACCGACGTAGTATAAAAAAGGTATATTTCTATAGGATAATGTTCAAAGTAAAATCTTGAATTCTGAACGACAACTGATTTTTCTTCAGCATTGCCTAGGAAAACTAGGACAATACGATGATAAGGTATGTTTTCTATGTTTCAAAATATTTTCAAAGTGTATTGGGATGCTGCGATAGACATGTTAAACCAAGTCAGGTAGCATTTACAAACATCTAAAATATATCTGAATTGTATAAGCGAAGAACATGGGCTCACGATTAAATACATACACAAACCAAAAAAACACACACATTGGTTACGCATAAGCGGTATTTGTAACGAGAATTGCCTCTTTGTCTCGACTTTTATTGTTGAAATAAAATTCGCAGTATACTGTTTGTACTTTCCAAGCATTCATACGGCCCGATTCGAAGAATGAGATACGATAACGATAAGTTCTGGTTTAGATAAGTTCTCATTCAGATATCGTTTGTATGTCGTATAATTGACAGAGAAGCAGCTTGATTCGGGCAACCAATGTCACTTTGACGTTAAAAATATCGTAAATAGATCTTATTGGGATCACAGCGGAATCGAAATAAACGTCAATTTTGACATGTCGTTTAGTTATCGATCTTTCCAAGATCTTAAACGTGTCATAATCATTCTTCGAATCGGGCCGATAGTCCTAATTCGAAAATGGAATAAGTTTCTGTCAACATAAAGTCTACTTAAGTCTTTCGCGCGTAAAAAGTTTTTGTGTTATGCGTCGGAGCGATTGCTACGTAGTATTTAACTAAATTATTAAGACAAGTATTCGATTGAGTTTTTTCACAATCCGTTATATTGCATATGTATATTGTGTCGTACTTAATAATTATTTAGAGAAAAAAGCGCTGGTGGCCTAGCGGTAAGAGCGTGCGACTTGCAATCTGGAGGTCGCGGGTTCAAACCCCGGCTCGTACCAATGAGTTTTTAGGAACTTATGTACGAAATATCATTTGATATGTACCAGTCGCTTTTTGGTGAAGGAAAACATCGTGAGGAAACCGGACTCACCCCAATAAGGCCTAGTTTACCCTCTGGGTTGGAAGGTCAGATGGCAGTCGCTTTCGTAAAAACTAGTGCCTACGCCAAATCTTGGGATTAGTTGTCAAACGGACCCCAGGCTCCCATGAGCCGTGGCAAAATGCCGGGACAACGCGAGGAGGAAGACTTATTAATTATTTACAAAATGATTATTTTTTATTCAAGTTTCTAAGATGACAAACTTATTAGCAAAATAACTGAATTTTCAAAAGAGTCGCCATATGGTCGCCATGTCACGGACTGTTATTAAAAAGAGTTAAATTTTAACTTGAGATTGTTCAAGTTTACGGAACAACGGCTTTATGCATCACGCACATAAAAAACTTGAATTTGGTTCGAACGTAAAAAGGAATGACGTACTCGTATTTCGAAATATTAATTTTGTCATATCAGTGAATCTTGAACTACCATGGATCTTACCTAAACCGGCTGCACGAAAAAATGTTATGCGTACTTCTATAATGTTCATGTTTTCGAGCGTTTAGTGTCCATTTAGTTAATTGATACAGGCACAAACTTAAGAGGAACTATTTTGATTTAATGCAATGAAAGTGATAAAGGAAACACTAGAGAAACAATAAGAACATTGAACAATGAGAAATAAATTTGAATCGTGACTTATTTATTGAAATAAAGATCGATGCGCGCTTGCAGTGTATTGTGTGCTGATTTCAACCTTGCGAGGCGGCGCTTGATCGATTGAAGAATTAACAATAATAAACCTAAATGTAATTTGTTTCAGTGTTGAGTAGAACGAATGACATGATCGATTAAGCGATTATATTATATATCACATTATTAGTCGGTTTCTATGGAATAATTGAATATGTATTCACTTGTATGTAGGTAATGTCGACGTCAAAGATATGTTTACACTTTTGCACCATACTCCTTTGTAAAAAATGAAAATATATCTTTGACGTCAACTGCACCTACTCATGAAGTCAAAATGTGTGGCAAACAACTGGTGGTAGGTAAATTGGAACCTAATTAGTTTGCCCGAGCAAAGAATTTTGCTCTACCACTAATTATTAAACATTTTGAAAAAATAATAGCGAGTACAGAGAATGCCTAAGGATCGCTTTCTGCCTTTAGGAAATCTTGAAATGTTTAACCGTGATTCGTGACCAAATCATAACAGAGATGACACTTCCACGATTTCATTGTATCAAATTGTGGAAATAGACCATTTGAAGCTACAACGTAATGATGATAACTCTTTAACGCATATTAATTTTGTAGAACAAACAGCGTGACTAACAATATTAAGAGGCAAAAGTAAATCAGTAGGTCCTCTGTAGGTACATTACACAATTTGCTACCGTTACGGTACGGGGTAATTGGTCAAGATTTTGACGTGTGCAAAACTCGTCCTGGGAGTCAAATGAAGTCGATCAAATCTGTTACGTCACCTATTAGCCGGGATATGAAGTAATGTCACGCGTGCTGTAATCCGGGACGCGGTGATTAGGTGCATTTTGTACTGTGTAATATATTCTATCAAGCATACGATGCCTAATTGATAAGAGGCAGATTAACCGGTGAAGGAGATTTGGCTAATTGGAGAACGTACGAGTACTTGATGGATTTGCAAACACTTCGACAACGACAAATAGCAGCGATTATTGATGGTTATTTTTTTAGTTATTTGAGACGTTTCCATTACGCGTAAATTTAAGATATAAGAAATTCTTATGTAATACACATTTTGGAGTTAGAGTTATCTATTTATTAAAGCAAAGCTAATTAAATAAACTACAATTTTTACAAGAAGTAATATTTTTACTATTAAGTAGATAAATATATTGTTTAACACAACAGCTCGTAAAAGCTCTCTTTATTCTTTAAAACCTGATGAGTAAATTGAATTTTACCCACAAGAGTTTCCTCAAGTTGGCTGTTAAAATTGACTTTTAATTGATGTTTTTGACTGATAAATATAGCATTTGTTTGGAATTGTTATGTAATATTTTACAGTTATTTTTGTGACATCAAAACCATGAATCGAACTTCAATAAATCTACCTGCCAGCTCTATTGTTGGTGCTATTCAAGATTTGCAAACACATAACTATGTATTCACCTACGAGCCCTATTAACTAAAACTAATAAGGATAACTTTTAAGAACTTACATAATTTTGTAGGAAGTCCGTGTGAACATTTTTGACATGAGCGATCCTCGCTGGAGCAGCCACGGCGATGTTGTGGTTGACGGCCACCGGCGCTGCGGCGTACTGCGCGATGCTCCCGCCGGAGTGATGGCTGATGGACGACGTGGAGTACGCCACCGACTGACCCGCGTGCTGGGAGATGACTGGAGCAGTGTACTGGGTCACTGCAGGCGCAACATGGGTAACTGCTGGTGCAGCGTACTGGGATACAGCAGGGGCGAGCTGAGCAGACTGGTATTGAGCTATCACTGGCGCTCGGTATTGCGAAGCCACTGGTGCGACGGGCGTCAATCCAGAAATAGGCGCGGTTCTATACTGAGATACAGCAGGCTGCGCTACCGTGTATCGTGACGGCTCAAAAAGTTGGGGAGTCTGTTGTCTTAGGGCAGGCGATGTTGCGTATCCAGCAGATGGAGCCGCATACACCTGCGCTACGACTGGGCTAGCCGTCTCCTCCGAACTGTATGCTACTGCTGATCCGGCAGCGTATGAAGCCTGTTGCGACACTAAGTTCTGAGACACAAAGTTATTTTTGGGCGCAGCTAATGTAAATCTGGCAATCAGCGGAGCTGCTGTCACTTTGGCAATGATGGGCGCCTGAGCGTACGTTGCGAGAGGTGTCACTGTTTTCCCAGAAGAGGCTGCTGCTGATAGGCCGGCGGAGGTGGCATAGCCGTGAAATTCTCTCTGGGCTGAGTATGCAGGAGCAGCATTTGCGTGTGAAACCAGTGATGAGGTTTGGAATGCCGGTGTAAGTTGCGGTTGAATGGGTGCAGAAACTTGATAGGCTGCTGCTGATTGATATCCTGCTGCTGCTTGGTATGCAGCTCCTGTTTGATAGCTGCTAGATCCAGAATACTGATACGCAGGGGCTGAGAGCACTTGTTGTGAGGCTACAGGAGCAGCCACTTTTACTCCAGTGGTGGTGAGCTGAACGGCTGGTGGCAGATACGAGTAACCGGGACCGGAACCCGTGTGGCCGTTGTCACAGTTCGGAGCGGCTTGCAATTGGCTCAAGTGGTAGTTAAGGTCCGGATCGTGATACGCGCATACACTCGTAAGCGTCAACGCGAGGGCCAATATTACCTGCAATAAAAAGTTGAATCACTTGAAGGGACAAAAGAAACACTCAATGTGTGTCAAGTATTCTGCATTCAGGACTGGGTCATTATGGTTTTAGCAGTATAAAATTTGAAAGTACCATAAAGTAATGCATAATTTTGAAGTCCAGCTTACCGTATTCATTTTCGATTTTTTTTATCTCAGTGGTAAAGTTTACCTAAAATCTGTATCATACAAAATTTGTATCTCATAAAAAATTAGTCAAATCCTCCAAAAATATTAATGTATTAGCCAAAGTTGAGCGTGAGCCGAAATGAGAGCAAAATGAGTCGGCCAAGACTTATATAGCGATCTCATATGTGTAAGAACGGGTCATACTTTTTCACGTTCGCCTGCGCCGGTGGGCGCGGCCGCGCGCGCGGTGCGCGCCGATCGCCGACCTAGCACAACACGCGCGCAGCCCGAGCGAGCTCCAACGCGGGTCATAGTTCAACATAGTCCTTCAATAAACTTTAAGCACGTCCTTTGTCATCATTATCGAGATCGAGGCATGGATTTGCCATTTGCTTAATTAAATCATTGTACCTACATGTTAACAATCCATTTGTATTAAAGGTGTACTGCAGTAATGAATAATAAACGGGCAAGAGCATGTCGGGCCACGCTCAGTGTAGGGTTCCGTAGTTACTCTTCCGTCACAATAAGCTAAACTGGAGCTTAAAGTATAGTAAATTGTTAACCAAGGGATGAAACGGTACCTTTCACGCGAGTTTAACAAATAGGCAAATTTGCATAATCAGTACCTAATTAAAGTAAGTCTTTTTACTATGAAGGGGAAACTTTTTGGGATAACTCAAAAACAGCTAAACTGATCATGTCCGCTATAGTTTTCATTTAATGTCTTTCTTAAGCTCTACTTCCACGATTTTTTTCATATTTTTTGGACCTATGGTTCAAAAGTTAGAGGGGGGGGGACACATTTATTTTTTCTTTCGGAGCGATTATCTCCGAATATATTCACTTTATCAAAAAATGTTTGTTGAAGACCCGTATTAGTTTTGAGCACACAAGACCTTTCCAACGATACCCCACACTTTAGGGTTGAAGCGAAAAAAAAAATTCACCCCCACCTTACGTGTAGGGGAGGTACCCTAAAAAAAATTAAATTTTTAGATTTTATTGTACGACTTTGTCGGCTTTATTGATTTATATATCCATGCCAAATTTCAGCTTTGTAGCACTAACGACCAAGGAGCAAAGCCTCGGACAGACAGACAGACAGACGGACATGGCGAAACTATAAGGGTTCCTAGTTGACTACGGAACCCTAAAAAGGACTAGGTAGTGTATGTACATGGTTTATATAGAGTCCCCAGCAAGCCAGGCCAAATTTGACATTCTCATACAAACTGAGTTTTTCGTTCTCATTTTAAAACTACGTGTTGTATTGAAATGAAACTTTGCACATTTAGTGACATGAGGTATATCTATGTCCGTAATTAATAAGTTTATATAGCACCAGCTTATAAAACAAACTAAATAGAGCAAAAACAAGTTTTGTATGAAAAACTTAAATACGCTGTATTTTTAAACTATTACAGGCATAGATATACCTTTCCCTATTTTAAGTACAAAGTTGCAGAGAAATATAGCTAGTCGCTTTAAAATGAGAGCGTCACTACGTTTGTATGGAGTATTAGAAAATAATGGACTGTCATTTCTCCATATAAATGTATTCCCTTTTTACTTCCCCCCGCATTACAGATTTTTGTTTCATACCTTTTATTAACGAAACCATTAATCTAAGCCCAATTTATATAAAAAGGTTCCAAAATTAGCAAAAATACAAAAATTATAAGATCGCCAAGTTCAGACTATCAGCAAATCTATTTCATGAAAATTAAAAAAAAAAAACAAAACGAAGTTGAAAGAAGGATTTCTTTGAAGGATTCCTGGCATTCTGAAAAATAATTCGTTTTTTTTTTAAGTTTACGTTATAATAATTCTGACTGACTGTTTCCTAATTATTAACGAGGTTTTGTTATTAACGAGGGGGGGCGGGCTTAGGGTCGGCAATGCGCATGTAACTCCTCTGGAGTTGCAGGCGTACATAGGCTATGGAGACTGCTTACCATCAGGCGGGCCGTATGCTTGTTTGCCACCGACGTAGTATAAAAAAAATTGACCTAAAATCGGCCCAAGCGGCAGTTGATCGGCCCAAACAACGAGCAATATTTTACTCAAATATATTCCTAACCTTTTTCAAAAAGCCTGGTGGTCTACTTTTATCTTAAAGACACTTGTGTTACAATGAGGGTGGTCAAATAAAGTCGTGCTTGGCTTGGTCCTACAACCTCGCCTTATTTCTGTATCGACGCGCACTGCTTTGCATACCTATATCATTCGTGCCAGAGCGCATTCGGCATGTAATAAACCTAATAATTACATTTAACGTGGATATGGAAACTAGGTTATTACTTATTTAAGAACATATGAGTAGTATGCAATGCGTGCGACATTTATAGTTCGCTGTGTCTTTATATTACGTTTGCAAATACGGGTGCGGAGAATTTAATACGCTCACATTATCTTAATCCCCTTTGATTAGACATTAATGCGGATAGATTTGTGTATACATATTAATTATAACCACCAACCTACTTATTTTACAGGTTGCATTACACTTAAGTTGATGTAGTAGGTGTCATGCTGTTAAAAAGATAAAATACTTTTTACTAGATATTCTTAAAGTGATTCATTATTTTAGGGTTTCGTAGTCACCTAGAAACCCTTATAGTTTCGCTATGTTCCGTCCGTCCGTCCTCGGCTTTGCTCCGTGATCTTTAGTGCTAGAAAGCTGCAATTTGGAATGGATAGATCATGCATTACAACAAATAAAAACTATAAAAAAATATTACTTTAAAAAAACATTTTGTATGGGGGGTCCCATACAAAATGTTTATTTTTTTCGCTTTTACCTAATAGTGTGGGGTATCGTTGGATAGGTCTTTGAAAATGAATAAGGGTCTCTAAAATTTTTTTTTAAAAGTTAATAATATCGGAAATAATCGCTCCGAAAGAATAAAATTATGTGTCTCCAGCTTCTAACTCTTGAACAATGGGTCCAGAAAATATGAAAAAAATCGCGAACATGATTGGTCCAGTCGTTTTTGAACGTTTAGTAAAAAGACGTACAAAGCGCTGCAAAGGTACTCCCTTATGATTGTAATGTAGAGGTACATGATACTTACTAATAGCCTCTGTTTGGCCCATTTTGACAGTATGGTAACTGCGAAACCCTACACTGAGCATGGCCCGACATGGTCTTGGCCGATTTTTAAAGTGTCATTTTGGGTAACTAATCATTATATATCTCTTGTTCAGTATTTCATGACTAGGTTTAGGTCCACACTATATAGGTACTGCATGTAAATTTCAGATGCAAGTTGTCCATTGTGCAATGCAGTTTAGGTCAATCAGTGAACGAGTTGGTAGGAGCAGTAGTTTCAGAATGGATCAGATCAGGCCTATGCTTACAGTATACGAGTATGAATCATCGGTGATATACACCTTTCAATTATTCTATCATAGGAGTTTAATTGCTAGAAATGTTAAAATTGAGAAGTAAGGTCTTACACCAATCCACACGCGACCTGATTGAATTTAATTGAAATAGGTACGAAATTACATAAATTACTAATCGTAGAATAAGGAACATGAGAACAAATATGCGGGACTGCTACTTATATTGTATATGATAGGTCTAATGGTATGATTTTATTTCAAGGGGTAGGTGTGTAGAGTGGCATGAAACCGATGAGTGTTTTAAGAGCCACTCGCAACTTTTCACTTTCTGAAATTAGAAGCCGCAAAGTTTTTAAACGTTTATTTTAAGACTAATTTATGAAGGAGACGGGCAAAGAAATGGCCTAATATCAAACCGGATTTTTTGAGGCTGTCTTTTAATCTTTCATATTTATTTACATAATTTTAAATGGGAATAATAAAGCCCATTTTTCCAGGGGAATTACTGTTATTACGAGTATATAAAATTTTCTTTTATTTCATAATGAATGAATGTACCTACGAATATAATCCGGTAATCACTGTTGCTGCATAGGTATCAGTTACTTCATCTGCAGTGAGATCGGAGGTCGCTCTATATGACAGTCGGCACACAATTCATTAGCGCTCACTCGAGATAAAAGGTTATCAATTAATCTGTTAAGGGCTTGGGGCTATGTATTCCCACGTCAAGTTCAAACTAATTAGGGGAAAAAACGAGATTAATCGCGTCGACTAATTGTTCTTTTCATTCATTTATTTAAGATTACCATGTTTGCATGAAAACTAGTTGCGCAACTGAAAGCTTTGTAAGGATTGTGAAAATCTATCTTGTTATAGTGAGACAGTTTGCTAACAGCCGAACGCACATGTTCCAGTCGGCAATTTACGTCGTTTAAAATAGGTTTGGCGGCGCCTTGCACAAGGCTGCAAGCCCCTAAGCTCTTTACAGCTTACATGTAAATTACGACACCCCACGCATGCTCGTTGCTCGTGGAAGGACACGGAACACATTAGCTGGGCCGCCGTTTGAATGGCTAAAACCATTCAAATGGCGTTGGCGCGTATGTGTTAATTGAATTGGAGCAGAGAAGCGGATATTACCAAATGTAAGGACAGGAATTTCGTAGGTTACGGATAAAACTTATTTAATAGCAGCCTTCAAATAAGTAATCGAATCGCATTGAGTTTGCTTTATACGTTTTATACACATAATTAACTTTTTACTTATGTGTGCTTGTATGTTTGAAATTCTTGAATAATGCTTTGCGTTTTTTAGGTTTGATTATGTTGAAACTTCAGGTTTGATTAGGGTTGAAATATTTGCTCTGTGAAATACAAAATTAAGGAATAATATAATAAATCTAAATATGCTTTATCCCTAGGATATAATCTACCGTTTTAAATTGAGCTAAGAGCACTGGCAGCCGTGCGGATTCCAAATGTTTATATGTACATAATATGTGACCGCGGCCGGCAAAACGTCCCACATTGTCGCTTGCCATAAGGACGAGATTTGCTTGTACCTTTATACGAAATACCTGACAAGGCGTCTTTATTGCAAGCGACAAAGTGGGATGTTTTGCCGGCCGCAGTTACAATGATTATTATGGACATTGTGGACCACCAAAAGCGCTTGACACGCCCCGTTACTAAATTATATTTCGAGGACAAACTGCAGTGCTTTTTTTTCAAAAAACTTATTATGCAATTTAAAACTTATTGTCGTAGCTACGAAAAACGTCATCGCGATTTATCATTTTTTGTCATTTTGATAGCCAAAAGGCAACAGGTCGAATTGTAATTTTTGGCAGTGACATTTTCACTTATAAATACAGCTATATTTATGGCATTTAAACGCAGTATCACTTTCTGTAACTTTCTGACCACCTCATTTAGTACGGTTTATTATTCAATCTTATGGTGCTGGCCGTAGCTAAGAGTACTTACATAACATATAGGTATTAAGTGCATTATATCGTATTTTATACCTGCATGAGACCGGCAACTGTCAGCACTGAGCTGTTAATTATGAGGCTCGCTATCTAAGTGTTGCAGAGACAGTAATAAAATTCGCAATTCTCTGATTAGGAGATAAGGCCCGGTCACCGTAATATAGATTCGCCACCGGGCTTCTAATTGTGCGACATACGAGTGTAGCCCACGAGCTATACAAACCTGATTGTTAATAGATGTGTTCCAATTATCGAGTTTTCTAAGGTACTCTTAAGAAAAAACCATTAACGGCTTTACGTAATTTGGTGCGAGGTTCACACGAGGTAGCGATTGGGACAATTTATTGTGTTCGGCGAGGTCGGAGCCATCAAATTAATTAAAAGGAGGAAACCTTTCAATCCGCTCGGAATATTGACCTCACCAGCCCGTTTTGATTTTTTCGCGGTCGCGATTACACAGAATTGAAAGTATTAAAGTACTTTAAGTACCTACTTCTGACAGCATAGAGTCCTGATTACATAATGAATGTAAGTCTAAGTAAGTGCTAGTTGGTATTAGCTGAGTAATGAGCCCTTGTAAGGTGTTTAATCCATAAGCGCATTGAAGCTTTTCTGTACTGACACACTTCTTCAATATGAACTTGAGAGCATGTATCTAAGTCTAGCCACTTAAATTATCTAGATCTAGATGAAAAATAAGTACCTGTTTCATCTTATTACAATTTTATGCTATTTACTCCCCACCCGACCCGTTTTAACATATTTTGTTCTCTTACCAAGCAATTAATTATATACATATACGTAAGTATAAGTATTTAGTTAATGTAGTGTTTATTTCTGAGTATTCTCCAAGAATTACATTGGTATACAGAGCGTGGAGTGCGCTGATTTCCATAAATACCTAATAATAAATCATAAACAGCGAAGATATATTTAGAATAGGCTTAGGAATCTTATTTAAATATGAAATGAATCGTTAGGTTAGGTATTAAATGAATAAAATTCATTTAGAATGTATTATTTGACGAAGAATGCTGATCATAGCTTATGAACCACGCGTTCCTAATAAATAAGCGTAAATTAATTATCGTTAATACTCAAGCATGGCCAGCTTCATTCCAGTCAAATGCCTCATTTCACGCTCTGCGCTGACCATTAGGCGCTGTAAACTTAATATAAATGTACACATGCTTTTGTAAACTGTCCAGTGGTTATCTTGTAAGTTTATCAACATGCAACCAGCTCATTGGACCAACACCCATGATTAGCGATTAATCCAGCACTGTCGCAAGCTGCTGACTTCCTAGTCTACGCCTATTCGAAATTGAAAAGCTCAAACGTTCCAGTTCGAGAAATTTGCAGTCCACGTGCATCGTGACATAACTTATAATCATATGTAATATAGAGAATTTGCATTCGGTCACGTAAAACATGAACATTTCTTTGGTTGTCTGTAACAGTTAGGTGTTCATAAGGTTGGTTAACCTTTAAAAAATCCCTCTATCACCTATCACATAACTCCACTGTGTTCACACATCATATCGCACTAAATTGCCACACTACATGTCTGGGTAAAACTATTTAATGTAGGTAGGTTCCTACTTACCTAATATATTAAAATTAGAACGGAACGACAATGCAAGTGTTTGAATGGTTGCATATGCATAGACACTTGTCCTTTTCTGGATAAAGGACACTAGGTGTACCATACATGGTGTAGGTCATTTGTTATACTTCATTCAAATGTCAGAGTACAGGACATATTAATGAGTGTCCGAATTGTGGGTTCTTTAGAATATACGCACATGTCATTTTGCACCATTTAGGCAGATATAATTAGAGATGCCACGAATAGTGGTTTTTGCCGAATACCGAATATTCGGCCCCTCTCTCGGTCGAAGCATCGAATATTCGGCATAACATGCGAAGATTTTGAGTCACGGTCACAAAACGGTTCGCCAATAAAGCACGTATTGCTAAGATTTAATATTTGTTGCTCGGAACTATATAGTGCATGATAAAAAAATTGTTATCAAAAACAGGGTCTTCGTTTTAACAACTTTCCAAGAAAACATGTTAAAGTTAAATATAGTGGTTTACGGTTATTTTTATTGTGTAGGTAATATTTATTTTTAGGTAGGTGCAACAGATATTAGGTATTCGGTCGAATAGTGGGCAACATTCGGCCGAATACCGCATATTCGGCATAATGGACGAATGGGCCGAATACCGAATAGTTGCCGGATATAATTATTGACATTGACTTGCACTTTGTGAATGCGCCAAATATAAGCTGAATTAATATTTAACTAAATATGTATGTAATTAGGGTTCCGTAGCCAAATGGCAAAAAACGGAACCCTTATAGATTCGTCATGTCCGTCTGTCTGTCCGATTATGTCACCGCCACTTTTTTCCGAAACTATAAAAGCTATATTGTTCAAACTTGGTAAGTAGATGTATTCTATGAACCGCATTAGGATTTTTACACAAAAATAGAAAAAAGAAACAATAAATTTTGGGGGCTCCCCATACTTAGAACTGAAACTCAAAAAATCTTTTTTCATCAAACCCGTGTGGGGTATCTATGGATAGGTCTTTAAAAATGATATTGAGGTTTCTAATATCATTTTTTTCTAAACTGAATAGTTTGCGCGAGAGACACTTCCAAAGTGGTAAAATGTGTCCCCCCCCCCGTAACTTCTAAAATAACAGAATGAAAAATCTAAAAAAAATATATGATATACATTGCCATGCAAACTACCACCGAAAATTGGTTTGAACGAGATCTAGTAAGTAGTTTTTTTTAATACTTCATAAAATTAAAAAAAAAAATGTTTCATCAAATCCATACGTGTGGGGTATCTATTGATAGGTCTTCAAAAATGATATTCAGGTTTCTAATATCATTTTTTTCTAAACTGAATAGTTTGCGCGAGAGACACTTCCAAAGTGAAAAAAATTGTGTCCCCCCCTGTAACTTCTAAAATAACAGAATGAAAAATCTAAAAAAAATATATGATATACATTACCATGCAAACTTCCACCGAAAATTGGTTTGAACGAGATCTAGAAAGTAGTTTTTTTATTACGTCATAAAAATAAAAAATAATTTTTTTTTTCATCAAACCCATACGTATTTAGGTTCCTAATATCATTTTTTTCTAAACTGAATAGTTTGCGCGAGAGACACTTCCAAAGTGAAAAAATGTGTCCCCCCCCCCTGTAACTTCTAAAATAACAGAATGAAAAATCTTAAAAAAAATATATGATATACATTACCATGCAAACTTCCACCGAAAATTGGTTTGAACGAGATCTAGTAAGTAGTTTTTTTTTTAATACGTCATAAATGTACGTCTTTTTTTCTACTTAACGTAACTTTAAGAAATAAAGCAGCACGCGCATGCGGTGTTCAGTCTAGGGCTCCGTAGTTACTTTTCTGTCACAAAGTCACAACAGGCTAAACGGGAGCTATTAGTAGCTATAGTATGAATAGACGTAGCTATGGCCATGATTTTTCCTTTATTTAGATATAATTAATTCGATAATCCATAGCGAAAAACATTTAGATTGCAATGTTTATGGAAAAATACGTATGTTAGAAAACTGAAGTCATTTTAAAATTATTTGTTAATTACGGTATAAAAATCACTGGCATTGTCTCTTATTTTTTAAATTTTTCCTTTTTGGGTCTAAAACTGCAAATAGTCAACGCATTACTCAGACAGCCAACATGAAGTATTTATATTGTTTGCATATAGTTAGTTGGTTATAGTTGGTTGGTTGGTTGGTAGTTGGTTGTAGTTTGCAAGTAAATGAGTAAAATAGGCAATTTTTATCTTATATTTTACTTTATTTAGCTACATGAATAATGCCAAATAACTTAAAAATCCCATTTAATGTTGTAATAACGTTTAACGTATGGGCCGTGTGGTTGGTCGTCTTTTTACTATGAAGGGAAGTTTTTTGCGATAACTCAAAAACACACTGAGTGGTTTAGCTACGAAAAGGGTGTTAGGTCCTTGCCTAAAAGGTGGGCCTTGGTAAAAGGTGGGCCTTGGTAAAAGGTGGGCCTTGGTAAAAGGTGGGAATTTAGCCATCGATAATAAAGTACTCCTTCATAAATAACGTCACAATTATACGAACGAACAAACAAATCAATCAGTTTACTGAAACAGTAATCGACTTATAATTAAACTTATAATTAATTCGACTTTTAATTAATTATTGATTAAAGCACTCTATATTTATATTATTTTTATTAGTATTGAACGCTAACCAAATTGTGGTGGTAACTAGTGGAAATAACCCGGTATTGCTAGCGTCATCGGGTGAATAATTGCAGGAGATGGTAACTAGAATGCATAGGTCTTTTGAAAGAAAAGGAATGAAAATAAATGTGAGCAAGACGAAAGTAATGTTATTTGAAAAGGGAGAAAGAAAGTGAAATTTTGATTGGTCAAAAAAGAGTGGAACAAGTGAAAGAGTTTGTGTATCTGGGAACCTTGTTCACTAGAAACGGTAAACATGATGAAGACATTAAAAGGAGAGTGAATGCTGGAAATCGTGTGAATGGGGCACTCAACACTTTTATGAGCAGCCAGAAGGTGTCGCAAAAAGCACGGTTGGCTGTGCATAAAGGTGCCTACACTTATGTATGGTAACGAAAGTTGGGTATGGCAGAAGAGGCATCAGAGTCAAGTGAATGCTGTGAAAATGAGAGCGTTGAGAAGTGTGTGTGGTGTGAAATTACGAGATAAAATTAGGAACAGTGTGATAAGGGAAAAGTGTAGACTGAACGAAGATGTAGTGACAAAAATTGAGAAAGGTATGTTGAGATGGTTTGGACACGTTGAAAAAAAGAATCAAAGAAGGTTAACAAAGAGTATATAAGGGAGAAGTATAAGAGGGAGCTGGAAGGGGTAGACCTCGGTAGACTTTCTCTGATGAAATCGGGGAAATCCTGAAGAAGGGCTAGGTCAAGAGCACCCTAAACCGACGAGCGTGTATGAGGAGTGTTATGAAAGTGAAGGAAGCGAAAGAGGTATGTCAGGATCGTAGCAAGTGGAAATCCGTGGTCTCTACCTACCCCTCCGGGAAATAGGCGTGATTATATGTATATATGTATGTAACTCAAAAACAGCTTAACTGATCATGTTCGCTACAGTTTTCATTGAATGTATTTATAAGTCTCTATTGTCACAATTTTTCACAAGCCATGGTTCAAAAGTTAGAGTTTTCGTTTTTTCTTTTGTAGCGATTAATTCCGAAAATATTCACTTCATTATTCAGGACCCCTATTCGTTATTCGTTTTGAAAGACCTATCCAACGAAACCCCACAAGAGAATTGTAGGGAAGGTACCCTAAAAAATGTCGCCATGATAGATTTGTGTAATTTCAGCAAAGCTGCGGAAAACTATAACGGTTCCTAGTTCACTACGGAGCCCTAAAAAACCTAACCTAACTTTTGTTTTTTTTGTATGTTCAAGTTTATATATATATTTTTTTAATTTTTATTGTTTTAGACAAGTTTTATTTAGTAAAAAAATGTAGTTAAGTTTATCACCTATACACCACCATATTACAATAAACAGTTATAACCGAGCAAAGCTCGGTCGCCCAGGTACTATTATTTATAACCATAGTACATCTCATAACAATTATAGTTAGCCTTAAGACTTTTTAAAATCTTTGTCGTAGGGAGTTCCATTCCGGTCTTCATGAGCAGTTCCGTTCATGTTTGAGCAGTAACATACTGTAAACATAGCGAGACATTATGACATTACGTGATACGAGCTTTTCATAGCAACTGCCAACACGTGTTAAAAAAAATCTCTTATCACCTAGTATAAAAAGCTCGTATCTCGTAAGTTACTTTACATTGCCGGCCGAATTAATTTGTATGGTTAATATTTTTATTGTATTTCTAAGCAAAATTTATCTCCATATACTTCTTAGGCCCTATGCTAATCACCGTTTAAATATTTGAATTGAATCTCCCCACTGTATTTAAAACAAACATTATCTTTAAAAATGTTTTTGTCGACTGGTTTCATTATTCACTACCTAGTATACCTACTAGTCTCTGTTCAACCCAACTGATTTTTTTATTCTCTTAATTTATTATTATATTCAGTCATATCATATCATTTAGGACATATTTATCTACACCAAAAATTAAGTCAGCAAATGAGTATGCCGTTTTGTACTTGTCACGTGTCCTACTAATTAAGTACGGGCACGAACTATACCTACTAATGTGAACAAAACGTGTTACTTAAATAGACAAATACATACGACACACAAATTATCCTTATCAGTAATGCAAGTCAGTCTATTTAAATTTAATAGAGCTATTTGATCTGTATCAGATTTGCCATTATTTAGAGGTTACATTATCAATTTTATTGTTCAGATAGTTAGCAGACGTAAGTGCAGGTTGCCTACTCCCATTACTTACCGAGTCGTTGGCTTGGATAAACCAGGATAAACTGAGACCTCAATATTAGCAACAATAACAAATATGCGTTACGAAGGACGCATAATTGTTATTGTTGGACCTTGTAACCTAAGGATCTCGGTATCACAACAGGATTATTAAAGGTGGTCCCATTTGGTGTTATAAAGTGTTATATATAACGCCATGAAACATTTGTTGTAAATTGTAACAAAAGTTACGCATTGTTATCATGTTATGTAACGTTGTATAACTTTTAATATTATAACTTTTGTTGTAAAATGTTTTATAACATTATGAAACATGTTAGATGTTATAAGCGCTCCCATACTGAGTACTTGCGAAAACTTGTTACAAAACACTTAACTTTTGTTACAATTTGTGGTAAAGTTATGAAAAAATTGTTATACAACATATATTTTGTTGTACTATGTGCTGTGCATTTTTAGCAGTGTAGGAGCAATTCAAACATCTAACAAGTTGTAACAAATGTATAAATGATAAGTGAATATTGTGTTATATACCTTCCACATTTTAATCAAAATCAATTTTATTGATCAATTTATACTTACATGCAAATACAAATGCAATCCGCCACATACTTCGTCAAAACACAAATGTAATCCGCACAAGCATCGTTACAAACTTATTGTACATTAACACTAAAACAACATACAACCGAATTGAGAACCTCCTCCTTTTGAAATCTTAAAGTTGAAAAATATGACTACAAATTATTATCAATCATTCCTGGCGCTGACGGACGCCCTGGGATTGATAATCATTTTGGTATTATTTAAAAAATCTGAATACGCCTCCGATCGAATCGTTAAAGATATCAGTACCCCTAGTGTAAATAAATTCGATTTCGAAACGTGACGTACGCGTTTGCGTTTAGTCTCATTTTGTATTGGATTTAGAAAGAGCGCGCCAAGCGGGACGTTTTGGAAACTCAAAATCCTATACAAAATGAGACTTAACGCAAACGCGTTCGTCACGTTATGATGTCGATCAAATTTACACTAGGGGTACAGAAGGATCGAATGATGGAATTCGTAAATACTTGAGTTTGATTATTAGACAATCTTATGGCCAAGTATCAGGGTTGGTTTTCACACGAGACGCGTGTGCTTGAGAGGACAACCGTATCTGGAACGTGGATCGGACGTGCCACCGACTGATGGATATTGAGCAACTGATCGGCGAATGAGATCTGCGTAACGTAAATAAGCCTCTGCCCGCGACTTCGTTTATGTAGAAGCCGTTAAACTGCCGATCTCTTTTCTTATCCTTTAATATTCCCGTTTCAACTTTTAACCCGGTTTTCCACCCTTTTGGATACTGGGATAAATTAACTTATATATAATAAAACATTTGGTTGCCTACATATTATTTCAGGTACTTACTAAATTCCTCCCCAAGCCGTTTTCAGACATCTAATCGTATCAACTTATACATTTGGACGGGCAGTTACTTCGGCCAGAGAATAAATTTGGCCATCTAGAGGTAACGTGGTCTTCCCATCAACATAATTCATGAAGGCGACCTGGGGAGCATCTTATATTAATAGTTTAGTTTTAATTATTAGGTCGTTTATTTCAGTTTTTACCGTATTATGTTATGTTGTCCCATAAATAAATTAGCTTTGCTTTCAAATATTTGTATGATGTTCCTTTTCTCCAATTGTTGATTAAATAATCACAACGAGAATAATATTTCTAAGTCATTCGTAAATCAAACACGAAATATTAAAATTGTTGATGTTATTCTCCAGGCTAAAAATTATGAAAGATTTGGCGTTTAATGTCAGTACTTATTATAGCTATAGAATATGTAATTGCATAAACTGGTGCAATCAATATTATTTTTCCATAACTTTTTAATCTGCACTTAGATGTAATAACTTTACGATAATAGCTAATTGAAATCACTTAACGTTTCAATTAGTTATCCTACGCAAGGTTAACAATTGGATTAGAATAAATTGAATGAGTCACACTTACCTATTAACCACATTTTCATTGACACATCCTTGCGAATAGTTGCGACAAAAACAAAGGTCAATGCAGATTCTGATCGTGTGGAGTCACGCCCTTATGTTACTCAATTCGATATCTCATGAAATTCAAATTTAGAGCGCATTACAACAAAACGTTCCTACACACTTCGGTCGTGACATTCGAATTTCAAAGACAAATAGACTCCTTACCGCAAAGGTTAAATATGATAAAATTGGAAAGACAATGTTGTGCAAAAGTAAGCACGTATGTCGGTGGCTTGATGGATTATCTTGTTCACGACTTGACGCCAATTGCTTACTTAGCTACTCTGATCGCTGGCAAACAATTCTAATAATAGTGTCGGTGAGTTGTGTAAATAAACCGTAAATATACAAACCTTTTTTTTACATGTCACTTTTTCAGTTATTGAATTAATTTCTGTAAATAGTATTTTAATCTGTAGTCTGTACAATAAACTGATTATTACATCTTCCTTGCGTTTGTCCCGGCTTATTACCACGGCTCAAGGGAGACTGGGGTCCGCTTGGCAACTAATCCCGAGGATTGGCATAGGCACTAGTTTTTACGAAAGCGATTGCCATCTGACCTTCCAACCCAAAGGGTAAACTAGGCCTTATTGGGATTAGTCCGGTTTCCTCACGATGTTTTCCTTCACCGAAAAGCGACTGGTAACTATCAAATGATATTTCGTACGTAAGTTCCGAAGAACTCATTGGTAGGAACTGGGGTTTGAACCTGCGACCTCCGGATTGCAAGTCGCACGCTCTTACCGCTAGGCCACAAGCGTTTCTAATAAACTAATTACTACATCTAATACTATAATTTTCTCGTACAAACAGTCAATGAAGGCTTGTCCCGGCAACGACATACGAGTACGTACGACGAAAACAGGTTTTAATTTAATTTGGTTTCAGTGTAACAAATAAAGTTCAGCCAGTTAAAATTTTCCTCATGCAGGGGCCCTCTTCCTTATCTTGGGACTTTACCTGAACTGCCCATTAATATGCCCGATGCCCTATAAACAGCCTATAAATGTTACCGTAAAACATGTTTTATGTAAAAATGCACTTTACCTAGTAAAATTAGTTTACCATATCGCTTCAATGAAAACACATTTTCAACAAAACATAGTCTTTCGTAAAGCCTCTGTGATAACTAGCGTTAACTGTGTTTTTTTCAGACAACTAATTTTCGCAAAGTAGGTACATTGGTAAAACTAGTTTTGACTACTTGTTTAAAAATTATTTAAATGAAAACTAGTTTTAACAAGTGAAAATGCGTTTTCACTAGTCAAAACTTAAATTTAAATAATTAAGTAGTGAAAACTAGTTATTGTTATTACCAAGGGACTACTACCAACTAAAAAAAAGTTTTAACTTGGGGAAACGCATTTTCACTAAAAGCGGGCTTATACGGGAACATATATTCGTCAGTCGGGATGAAAAATTGCCCACACTAATGGTATGACGCGATTGAAATTTTAAGTAGTTTTTGCGTGATACAATTTGGGTGGGTAGTTTTTAAGGAATTATCCGGTAAATTAAATGTTATTCCTGTTTTTTTACTCTATACCTCGCGGTTGACAGTAATTGACCAGCAGGAGTAATCCAATTTTTTTAATACGAACTTGCTTTAATAATGACTTAATATTTGTTTTATGACATTTCGCTCGCTTTTATGAGCTCTCTAAAAAGTTTGTGACAATTAGTCGTTAAAGTGATCAATGTAACTTTTAAATTTTTAGCGTCATATTTTCTAATGATTAATAAAGCTACTGTAGATTAACTGTTAATGATTAAATTATGAAAGTATGTTGTTTGTATTTACCATAAGAAATACGAATTTAATATTATTTTGTTCAAACACGTGATTTAGTTTTGTTTTTAAAATTAAATCGTAGTTTTATTATCTGTGTGTCCCGTGACCGAAAACGCCGACCACCATTTTTTCTCGTAAGTGACATGACTGTAGCAGAACAGAAACAAGTGTTTTTGTAACAACGGTGAAAAGCTCGCTCTGCACATCTGACGTTTCTTTGTTACTGCAGTGCTATTATGACGTGACAAGAATTGCGGTTGCGTTTTTGGGGCGAAATCAGTTAAATTGTAAATATTTTTTCATTGCATAATAGGGATATTATTTTTAGGAAATCAAAATACCATTTGGCTATCGAACCTACACGAACATTTATAAATACTTCATGATGATCCCAGAGTGATTGATTCAAAATATCATATTTTAAAACTGAATGAAAAATGACTGATTGACCGAATTGAAATCGTCTTTGGCAATTTGTAAATGCCCGTGTTCGTAATAGTTGCATCAGCGGATGTTACAAACAAAATAAATGTGCCTAAAACCAACCTCGCCAAATGTAAATTAATGTTAGTTTTGCTCCATATAAATTAATGAGATAAGCAAGAAATCAAACGAGTACTCTTCTGAATTTGCTGGTAGGTACGATGTTATTTATTTGAGTAAAAACCTTGGAGTTGCTACATATATAACAGCACTGATTTTATGGGAGTTAGAAGGACGATTGGCTATTGCGCAAAACATTAAATTATGACAGCCTTTTTTATATATCACTAATAATGTAGTTGCTGCGACCTGTTCATGGGTGTCTATTGTTGGGCCCGTGAACGGGTTCCAGGAGGCGTTCTACATGACATTAAAGCTCTCCAAGGGGCCTCTACGTGTTGGATCTATATCCACACGCAAGCCTATCAAAAGACCGGGATTAATAGGCCCGTGAAATCCAAGTAGTTACAGATAATATTAGATGTAGGAATCTTACAAACATTCTACCCGGAAGTAGGTAAATAGAAATAAACCGTTTTTTTTTTTCATTTTTTTTTATCTTCTAGAATAACTAAATTTTTGCCTAAAATCAGTAAAAAGCGATAACAAATAAAAATATACGTAAAGCTAATAAATCACCAAATGTACGGCGCGAGTGATAACATGTCTTAAATTGATAGGAACATATAGTATTTAATAAGTAGTACCTTCGCCCCGATTCGAACTTTAAGATAAATTAAGAAGAAAAATTCCCTAAAGATACGATATGTATTGGATATGCCAGTTACCAAAGTGACGTTTTTTAAAGAAACGTCACTTTTCTCACTGACATATCTATATACATTATGGTTATTAAACGACTTTTTAAATATATAAAACGAGGCTTTTAAATATTACCTTGTATATTGCTAACGACGCCCTCTAGCAGCGTACGTTCTTACTTCTTAGAATGGTGGATATCGACGTATGGAATGCTGTTGGTGCGAATACATTCGAAAGTACTTATATGCTACGCCAACAAGCGCCAGCGTTCCGTAGGAATCGTACAGATGTAGCTGTAGTCACGTAGGTATTATTTTACGTATGATGTACATACAGTAGCCTTACCACGGCTGCCTGCCCCTTAGCAGTGTCAAACTGACATACATATTCGCTAACGTCTGCTTAACTTACTTTCTATACATCTCGCTCGAACTAATATGCGAGTTTGCGAGTACAAGCGATATAGGCGCAGGTTCGCCCACATATGGAATACTGTTCTCATCTATGGGCAGGGGTACCCTAGTACCGCATCCAACGAAGAGCGACTCGAATTGGTCACTGGGCAGGAAGTTTCTGCAGAAACGAACAGTGCGTTTCTCTAGAAACTTCTTGCCTCGCACACCTAAACTGTGAAATGAACTGTCGCCTGCAGTATTTCCGGACCAATACGACCTTCAAGAAAAGAGCGTACTCCCATCTTAATTGCCGGCAACGCACTAACAATCCCTCTGGTGTTGCGGGTATCCATGGGCGGCGGCAATCGCTTAGCATCAGGGGACCCGTCTGCTCGTTTGCCTCCTATATGATAAAAAAGTAGGTTAGTCATGCACACGTTAGAAAATATGTCAGTGTCAAACTGGTGGTAGCCTTACAGATACAGATAGTACGAGTATGTATCTCCTAGGAATCTAGGAACCAAAAATGGGTATTGTTCAAAACACAGATTTACATAATTCTGCGCGCGATATACAATCCTCCTGACGACCGGTTTGGCCTAGTGGGTAGCGACCCTGCCTACGAAGCTGATGGTCCCGGGTTCAAATCCCGGTAAGGGCATGTATTTGTGTGATGAGCATGGATATTTGTTCCTGAGTCATGGGTGTTTTCTATGTATTTAAGTATTTATAAATATTTATATATTATATATATATCGTTGCCTAAGTACCCTCAACACAAGCCTTATTGAGCTTACTGTGGGATTTAGTCAATTTGTGTAATAATGTCCTATAAAAAAAAAAAATCCTCGCGGGTTATTTCTCCTAATTTTGCTACAGAAGGGATTATTTTTCATCTGTTACCACTGAGAAAAGCTGGTAAAAATAAAATTCCCAGTAGCAAAGAGAATATACATATATTATATCATACCAAAGCTAAGTGACCAAGTGAATTAGATTTTCTTATTGTGATTTTTTACTAGAATATTTTACAGGTAACTGGGTACTTGATTTTTTGCGAGCTACCATTGGTAAAAATTGAAAAAAAAAACTCAATAGCCACCATGAAAAGCTTTTTATGTTCAATACTAAACAAATACAAAAATATTCTCTCAGCTTTTCTTTTCTAGGTTTTGACACTTTTGACCTCAACAATGTTATTTTCTAATGAAATCAATATTTCTCATTTACAGATATAGAAGTTTTTGTGGCAAAAACGAGTGTTTGAAAAAATTTAATATCGATAAATCTGTTATCGATAAGTCAGACATAGTTCAACAATTAAAAGATGTAACTTCTAATTGCTACAAATTACCGAGAAATTTCAAGAATTCAATTCAATTACACATTGATATATAATTTCTTTATTACATATATAAATGACTAAAAAATAAAAACATAAACTAGTATAGTAGTAGTAGTATACAGTGGCAAAAGAATAGAAAACTACCAATATATTAAAGAAGATATCGAACGTGTTGTGTATTTCGCGGTAACTATCTTCTTATACAATGTTCAAATTATCTATAGCGAAAGGTAGGGTCAACATTGATAACATACATGTCGATATTTCATTTTGTCAACTTTATTTACCACAAAAATTTCTGTCTGCTCATTTAATATAATAAATTATATGTCTTTCTGTTTATTTGCTTGGTGTTCTCTTTGTATAATTTATGCTTTGACACATTAAAGACTGCCTCAAATCCCCAATTGAATAGGCCGCAATTGAAAAATTTGTTCGTTAAAGGCACTCATTCGAAAATTCGTGAAATTAGACTTTATATCATGTAAGCAATTATTGTATCATCATCACTATGAATACGAGTACTTTCATCCGACTGCATATGGCACGTGGGCCACCACGTTAGCCCAATGCGGATTGGGGACCTCACATACACAATGAATGTATAGGTATGGTGGTATAAATATTGAACTTGTTATTTAAAATCACTCAGAAGCGAATATTACTAACAATTAAATCTTCTAACGATTTTTCGCCCTTGTAAGCCTTAGGATTAAAAATGTCATCGCATCATTACTCAATAATTGAATACCCACCGGGCTGCTGCTAAAACTCAGGCAAACGAATTATTTTATAAATAAGCCCTAGTTTGATCAAATTGTCCTTTTCATACGCTTCTATATTGTAAATATCATCGAAATCTCTTAAGCCGTTTCTGAGAAATAAAAAAAATGCAAATGTAAGTAACAGAAAATACATGATAGATTATTTGCCGCTACTGTCACTATTATACCAAATCGCATATTACATATTTTTTAAGATTATGTTCGTTACTTCTTTGCTTATTAAACACAGCACAGCAGAGAAACCGCATTTATAAATAACTAGGCCCAATTCGACTCGAGAAAGTAACGGAAGGTGACGTAGCTATAATGGCGATTCATGGAATTGAATACACAGTTTGGTCGTGACATCGCTACTTACAAAAGTCGAAGTAGTCGATTGGGTATACATATTTATGGCTATTATATTGTAGTCGTCTCAAATTTTGGATAATTTCTCGAGTCGAATTCCTCCATAGCACTAACATTTTGTAAATCAAAACAGAGGCAACCGTCACGCAATAGGTGTAGGTTTTTATGTCACAAGTCCTAAAATGTATGTACATAATATTAAACTACCTAATGACCCGTACAGTTAACACCTTCCTAATAATTATCAAATGCACAAATCAGATCCTCGATAACAATTAAGTAAATAGACTGGAAACATTTTATAACATGCCTGAATATTAATTAGACATTGTAGTTTTCTGCTCTCTGTACTTTGACGGACTAAAATATGCATCAACATAAAAGATTGACGTTCCTAATGAACATATAATGGACCAACATGAATAGAGACCGTTGTAAGAATTTTTAGTACCTCATTTATCTAGTCGAAGGTTTGCATACAGTAACATCAACAATTTTAATTGACAACAGGACCTTTGTCGGGGCATATACATCCGCCGACATCACATTGTTTCACTTATCTGATGAGATGTCCCTATAAAACGAGGGCTCTATAAGATGAGTCCCTTCAATAGAACAGTTTACGTTACGGGCGCAAACGTTCGTAATAAGTGGAACATGAATATCGTCTGGTTAAAGGCTCGTATCATTATCAATATGGATTGTTGGAATTAAAAAATCATGTCAGATACGTTGTCACGGGACTATTTTGTCGAAACACGCTGTCATAGTTTGCAGTGTCTTACTTGAAAACCCGTTTTTTATTCTAATTATACTTATATCCAAACGATTTAGTTGCAATTTTGATAATTCTTTAAATATTATACGAAAAAATACGAGTATATCCCATCTCTCGTAAGAGCTATTAGAAGCCAATGGATAATCTTAGCTTATAAAATTTAAACTGGTTTTCCAATGGTTTGAGGTGTTATAGGGTACCTATAAATGCAGATGGGTGGTCGCTGGCAGAGATTTCCCAGCATGTGCAGCAAGATACCGTAAGTAATTCGTCTGATACACAGGTGGTGATCCTATTGAACGGGTGGCTGTTCATCAAGGGATCGTCTGTGGCCATGCTGCAACACGCCACGTCCTCGCAGAGCATCGTGTTTCACCAGGCGCAGCCGGCGCTGCCTGCCACTACCACCCGTAATTATAATTTCATACGTACTTGTATAATGCTAGTAGTTTGTACGTGAAATGCATAATTATAATCTTAAAAATCCGACCGATCTGGCCTAGCGGGTAGTGACCCTACCTATGAAGCCGATGGTCCTGGGTTCAAATCCCGGTAAGGGCATTTGTTTGTGTGATGAGTACAGATATTTGTCCCTGAGTCACGGGTGTTTTCTATATATTTAAGTACTTTTATATTATTTTGTATAAAGTAGGATGGGCAGATTTGCATGGACACTACATACCTATGAACCAACAAGAATAAGCGACATACCATCGGAAAGGTTTTTTTATATACTTACTCCATTTTTTGTATGGCGAGACTGGACAAAACTATCTTTGAAAAAAAAATGTATGACACAAAAAAAATATTAGAAAACGATTAAATAACTAAAATATTGGGACTCAAAGTCATCGACAAATAGCAAAACCTTCATGGTCTGCGACACAGGAACTTAGTATAGTAAAAAAATATATAAGTATATAGTCACGTCTCAACTCACAGTACTTTTTACGGCGATACCTTTTTTCACACAAAGTTACTCTCAAACCTGACATAATAAAAGTTTCACAACTTAGAATAACCTATCCGGTGATATATCGCTTGGCCTTATTGTTCAAATAGGCCAATTAGCCCACCCTCCTTTCATTATTTTGGTTCCGGAAGATGCTACAATGTAATCAGTACAATAATATGCATGTAATTTTTTTTGAAATTGTTTTTAATATGCACTTTTTTTCAGCTGTATCTTCTTTAGACCAGTACAGCAGAACTCAAGTAAGTGCGTAAAATTCCTAGTGAACTAATAAGTGTCACTGACATACACTGTAAAATAAGTGTATACTTATAGGCAATTTTTTGTTTTAGCCAAAATACGAGTATAAGTATGAGGTGTCAGATCACCAAACGGGCGACAGAAAGAGCCACTGGGAGCGGCGCGAGGGTGACAAAGTGCGCGGCGCGTACTCTTTGTATGAGCCCGATGGCGCGCTACGCACCGTTGAATACACCGCAGATGCAGTCCATGGGTGAGTCGAACTAAGTGGCTCCTTTTGCCCCCAAAGCAGCCACTGAAAACGGCGTGAGGGCGTCGAAATGCGCAGTGCGTACTCCCTGTATGAGCCTGATGGCGCGCTATGCACCGTCGAGTACACCGCGAATGCAGTCTATGGACTGCAACAGAACGGAAGGAACGGAACGGAGTAATAGAACTAAGGGCAACAGGAGCCACTGAAAACGGCGCGAAGGGGACAATAGGTAGGACAATTAGGAGGTATGATATGAGTCCGATAGCTCGCTACACTCCGTCGAGTACACCGCGGACGCGGTCCACGGGTGAGTAGTAGAACACACGAGGTAACACGCAACTCGGCTAAGAGACATTGGATGTTAGGAGGAGGGAGTGCGTGGGACATAGTGCTACTCCTACAAATTACTACATCCCCAAACTACTAGGTGTGATATGCAAAACTCTTCAAACTAGGAATATTTTTGAACTTGTATAAAAGTGTTCCTAGAACAAACCTCCACTGTCAATAATAGGTAATTATACGCTAGTAAGTTATAATAATTTAAATATTTAACTGTCAACAATGTATCCACTCAATTTTAATTCTAGATTTAATGCCGTTGTGCGTCGTGATGAGCCACACCAGCAGACCAAGCTGCAGCACCCTCGTATGCCAGAATCCCGCAGCCGAGCCCTGGCTAGCAGAGACTACCTCGATAGCCAACAGTACCTGCCCGAGAGGAGCGCGCCAACCAGTCCACGATACGGGCCCAGTAACAGTGCCAACTGTAATGTGGGCTTCAGTGTTAACCATGTATCTGGTCTACAAGCCCCGGAGGAGAATTATAATTACTAGAGCCGGAGACAACTATGTACGACTTAATAGCGAATGCCAATGTGAACGTGTGTACTGTGTATGGTCAGCAAATCTATTAGGCACCCCTGCATATATTGCTTAGATAATATTTTCGCTGATATTTTTGCATATATAGCAATTATGAATGAATTCATTGATAAAGTCGCCATGCACTTTTACGGCTGATGGTACAGTGTAGAACCCAAATCGGTAAACAATTATGTAGCTACTAGGTAAGTTAGTATTTATTGTTGAAGTGTCATGTTGAAGTCGTTGTAAATATGTAATAGCAACGAGCATTTATTTAGCTGACTATATTTAGCTGAATGGGACTTAACGGGCCGTATTTTAACGAACAATTTAAGATACATTTTTAAGATTGAGCATCATTTAGTTAAAATAAATTCAGAGATTAAAAATGGCCAAATCTTTTTTTTTGTTGATTTTACTGATTGTAAGCCCTGGTTATTATTCTGCATGTAACATTATTGATTTAGTACACCTATTACCAATTTTATGAAGATATACGTCTAACTTTCAACTAAAGTCTAAAACATATTGAAGTACTAATTTTCAAAGGCTCTATTTGACTTCGTTTTGCGATCGGTTATGTAACGGAGCAATGTCAGAATGATGTATTTTTGCTAGTCAAAGTGCATTAGGCAACAAATATATTCGAATTAAAGGTACTAGCGACCTGCCCCGGCTTCGCACAGGTTAACAAATTATATACCTTAACCTTCCTCAAGAATCACTCTATTAATGGGTGAAAACTGCATGAAAATCTGTTTTATAAGATGTAGTGATATGAGGTATGAAATGAAAGTGTTACGGAACCTTCAAAGTAATATTCACGTATTTCATGTTTTGTTTCCATTGAAAGTAGACGATTGATTACAAAACTAATATAAGTAGGTTTAGATGCAGGCTTTTCATTCGTGAAAGGTATTGAGTTAAGATCCATCAGAGATTTTAAGTTCCATAATACCTAACTAAAACCCGTAAAGTATGATCATATATTCCAATGCAGAAAATTGGGTCCAGTATCCTTTTTGAAATGGGACAGGATAGGACTTTGCTGTTGGTCTATCGCACAGGTATCTAAGCAGGGGAGGACGGGGCTAGAAGTTACTATTTTTTTTAATACAAAATTGAGGTATGAAAACAGTGTGATATTAAGGAATGATTGGGTATATGCGTTTCTGAAAAGTGATATTGTTTTGTTTATTATTAAACAGTTTTCTTACTCTTCTTCTTCTTCTCCCTGGTCATTATTATTCCCATCTCTACTTGGGGTCGGCCCTCATTATACCATTACGCCACTTTATGCGGTCTGCTGTCATACTTTTGTCTATGCCTGCTGCTTCCATGTCTTTATTAACAGTGCTGCTCCAAGTTGTGTGGGGTCGTACTCGGCCTCGGCCTTCCTCTTTTATGTTCAATACAGCTCTCGTCATGTGGCTTTCATTTCATCAAGTCTCATGACGTGCCCAAACCAGCGTAGGCGGCCTTCCGTCAATTTGTCGATAATGCGACCTTAAATGTTCCTCGAACATAGGTGTTTCGTACTCTGTCAAGTCTGGTGACGCCGCCCGCCCAGCGTAGCATCTTCATCTCGGTGGTGTGAAGTTTTTGCTCGTCCGCTTTCCTTAAACCCCAGCATTCCGATCCATATAATAAACGCTGCTGGTCGTACGGCTTGTTTATAAATCAGTCAGTGTCCATGGTGCGGGTTTCTGTAAATCCCTAGTTAAATAGTCCATGACTATGTTGAACAGAAGGGGGCTTAGTGCCGAGCCTTGGTGCACACCAACTTTAACTTCGAAGTCACCCGTGACGCCTGCAGGGCTTACGACTCGGGTCGTTATATTCTGATACAAGTCCTGTATAATCTCTATATAATGTTCTGGGATGTTTTGCGCTCTTAATGCCTGCCAAATGAGTTCTCGCGGCACACGGTCAACAGTTTTCTTACTACAACATATTTTATGAGATCGGTCGGAACGGAAAAAATTACCTAGCTTATTTGCAAATTATGTTCCGTCAATTCGAATTCTAACTTAACCGTCAAAACGTTCTCACACGCTAAAAGGCTGTTTTACAAATCAGCGAAATACGTGATTATTTTTTGTCTACTATTGACAGTTGATAAAATAAAATGAACATAAAAATATATAATTCCATGGGGTAAGTTGTGCCGTATTTTTTTTCCGTATACTATTCTAGTAGAATGGAAACAACTAAATTGGCTCCTGCAATGACATAGTATTCTAACCTTTCGCGACAAATATCATACAAATCGCTCCGTTGTTTACTTGCGTTCCTATTATCATCGAAACATCTTACCCTCGGCAATTTTAGCCCCAATATCCCCTACTGTCATACGAATACTTAACCTGTTGAGGATAACTCACTACATATGGTAGATATTATGTATACTCGTATCATTGTACACTATCAAATAGTGTTAATAAAAAATAATGTTGCCTTAAGTCGCTGCATGAAATGTAATGAAATAAAACAATGCAGATCATAATAAAAATGCTTTTAATCGTCAGCGCTGGCGTTCCAAATGTGAGGAAAAATGCAGAGACAGTTTCACGATTTGTAGTAATTTTGGCACCGAGAGAAGTGCCATCCTCACAAGAATAAATAAGAGCCAAGGTTCTGGTCGAGGCAGGTTTCGGTAGGTTGCTGAGTCTAATGATGATGATGCAAATGATGATGGGCCGTCGTGTGATGAACATGAGCATTGAATCTGGAATTATAAACATGAATTTAGTATTGTACAATTATAGCAGGCCTGTAAACATCTGTACATTGAATCTAGGCACCTTTTTCTGTTTCGAAGCAGGAAGGCATATTAAATCGGTATGTTTTTTCAAGGAGATATACTGCTTATATTAATACCAAAACTTGATACTTTATGTTTCAATAATCTAATGAGCTTGTTACACCTCCCTGAACTAAAAAAATGACAAGAAGGACGCCGCAATACGTGAGAAACGATAGGTAATATTGTGGACATGATGGCCTGTTGTAGTTACCAACAAGTTACGATATCACATGATCTGTATGCCTTGTTGTTTACTGGTGGTGGCGCTCCTGCACTAAAATCCCTTTCAGCATCAACCTTTTTTCTATAAACTCGGAAGGTGACTATATACCTGGCCACCGAGACTAGATTATGACATAAATACAAAAATTGACAAATGATATGAAAAAATTAACTCGATGGATAATACATAAAATTAACCCGATGTCCGCTTCGTCACGCTTAAGAATAAATGGAAATTTGAAATTTATTCACGAGGACTAAATCTGGACACGGACCAAAGCGGTAAGTCATCTTCCGGTTATAAATGTATTTTTGATATAGGATTTGATATAATTTACTTAGCGCATCGTATCGCCACCAATTACCAGAGGTGTAGCCAAGATGCCGTGAGAAAAATATATCGTGATGAGATGACAGATGCTACGAAAAGTAACGAGACTATTTACATACATTATTTGAGTTTCGATTGGCGTTTTCTATCAACGATTGTCATCTTGGCTAGGCCAAGTCCAAGTACAAACCTTAGACACTCATCCTCTTTTGAGCGTTTCAAGAGTATCAGTTTCGTCAAAGTCGACCGAAAATATGGCCACACCCGTACACGTTCAAAGCTATGGCGACAATTTTAACTTTGGTTATAAGCGTAAAAACGCCTAAGTGTGAGGAATGCTCCGGCGTCGTTGCTAACTTCCCCACGCTCCCGCTAGTCCCGTAATGGCGTTTGTAAGTGAAAACTGGCAGCTAAACTTACCCACGGTGGTCATCAGCAGAGTAGTGTACGGAGCGCAGGTTGCCATCGGGCTCCACCAGCGAGTAGGAGCCCTTCACAAGGTCCCCATGCCGGGTCTCATGCTGAGACTTGTGGTCACCGGTGTGCGGGTCTGAGACGGAGTACGCGAAGTTGTAATTGGGGTATGCCCATGCCTGAAACAAAGAATATGCAATATTAAAACAATTGCGATGAAGGTAAATATTGTACTCTTACAAGTTCTGGAACTAAATGGAAACGAATCTAAGTAAGTTCCCAATTCCCCATGTTATATGGGCGGAAACCTTGGGACTGTTAATATGTCAAAACTAAATCTTATTTTTCTACTCATCGACTGTAATGGTTGCATTAAGATTTCGTATACCAGACTATAATTGCGTACTTTTCATGAATGGGCTTCTAACTCAACTATAATATTCATTTCGATACGCTGTAATCAACTATAAAAAAAAATACCAATCACGTGCCACCGCGCTCCTATAGAAAAGACAAAACGGGCGCGACTAAACATTTGTCCACTGAGATACCAAATTCCATTAATTACTTATTTAGGTTTGTATTAAAAATATATTTTTTTTACTCTCTCACTCATAAAGTATTGTATAAAATAGTGGTTTAATCAAGCTTTCCAATTTCGTACCTTTCTTAACACGGTACTCGAATGAAAAGTTGTTTATTATATCACAATTGTATAAAATACCATATAAACATACACAAAAAATAATTTATAATCGTCAGTATTTTTAAAGTAAAACTCATCTTCTGAATCTTATGAATTAGTGACATACAGTAGTTAAAAAAAAAGCTATAACTCACTCGTGAGCTATAGGTTTTTTTCACAATCCATAACTCCCGCGGGATCAATTTCTTTGTCCTTCAGTACACCTGCATGAAATAAGATCTTTTTCGAGCAAGTGTGATGAAAATTTTATAAAATTTATTTATTTTTTGAAAATGGTCGGTTCATTTGAATTTATAACATATGAAAGTACGACAAATTTTTAGGTGCCATTTGTAACTTGTAAACCTATTTCTATTGAGGTTAAAGAGTACATCTTACGTGATGGCCATGGTCCCAACCTCCGTGGTGTCCATGAGCGATGCCAAGGTGGTGACCTCCCCAAGCGCCTAAGTGGCCGCTCCAGCCTCCCCAGCCGCCAAGATGGCCGAGATGGCCGGCGTGGCCGAGCAGTCCCACGTGGCCGAGATGGCCGACATGGTGACCGAGATGGTCCACGCGGGATGTGTGGGATACGGCGACCGGGTGCGCGTGTGCCGCGGCGAGCAGGGAGAGGGCTACAATCTGGAATTAGTATTGCACATTCATTAAATAAGGGGTAAGTAAGGGCAACCAAAACGTCTTAGTACATTTATGATGCGGGCCATTAGCAAGTTTAGGAACAACCAATTTTATTAAATCTAATTTGGGTCTTAAGGTAATATTTGGATGTCAACTGTAGCTGCATTACTGCCGCGGCATTGAGGCAAGCTCTATCACTGTCCATTTGTTTGCTAAAATGAGTGAGGACGTTGTAATCGCGGTACTATTGCGGCAACGAATATTGCTAATTTTACCTAGGAATGTAATGTTCGCATTCGCAACAGTAATGCAGCTGCAATTGACATCCGAATGTCACCTTACTACTGGAATAATTAGCTCTGCCACGTCACGAAACACAGCGACATTGACAGTGACAATGACAATATCAGAGACAGCCGACACTGTCAAATTGTGTGAAATTGCAACGAATCTGTTTACGAAAATGGGTAATGCCCCATTGGTAAGTAAAAGGTATCATACGGCTCTGTGAAAAGTATGTAATTGCATATTTTTCAAAGAGCATAAAGAGGCATTGAAATATTTCAAATTCTATGTTTCAAATTAATTGCACAGTAAGTATAGGCTATTTTGCACTTTTTGCCTAAGACTTTTTAAAGTACCTAGGTAACTATAGCCGGGTGTGACCATCAGAGTGACAGGAGTGAAAATTTAAACTATAAGCTGTATTGCTCAAACTGAACAACATATGGCCAGCGGCTTTTATAAAAAAAAACATGTTTTTTTGTTCTTAGAACACTTTAAACGTTGTTCGATGACACAATGTATTGCAAAATTCGTTGTTTGTAGCGTAACAAGCGACGTCAATTACACTTATGATAGGCATGATGGCGTTAAATGAAAATACTATTTACATATGAAAAAGAAAAATCTAAAGAAGATTTTTAAAAGTAAGCGGTTGAATAAAAGTACAATATATTTAATTATTTGCTCGTGTTACAGGCCGGGTATATTCGTAGCTTGATATTTACGTTTTAATTATGATAAAACACACATCGGTATTTTGTTATTGTTTTAGGATGTGTGGAGTTAATTTATTCCATCTATTTATTTATATCACGCGATTGAAATCGTTAGTAACACTTAACTACATTTCTATACTATTACAAATTGGTATAGTAACTGATCTGATTGAGGATAGCAATAGATACTTTGTGACGAGTTTGTTAATTATGCACAACGAGCTAACCTGGGACCACATGTTGACTTGGACTTGTCGTATTGTGTGCAGGACTACAACTACGAAAAAAGTCATAGAACCGTTACCTTATAAAGAAGTTTGCTTGCTAAATTTGTGAAGCGCTACAAATGAGTAGGGACAGCTAATTAAACCCTACTACAATTCAAGTGTAGGGATGTTCTTCTTTTTGCTTACCGAGCGTGGACAAGTCAACGCTTTGATGTATATATAAAATGCGCTCTTGGATTACGTATAAAGGTTACACATTTAGCCATAATAACACTGGTCCGCCTAAACGCTTACCTCTCCTTTAATCGACAAGCATTTGAAACACTCAGCCAGTACACAATTAACGATAACGAGCTTATTCCGTGAAATCTAGGACTAGTCTTCGCGTCCAAGGATCCGTCACGATCGGTTAAGCAGTTTGATCACTATCAATTTAAGTGTGCGTGTAAACAAACCGGTGGCGGTATATGCTATGTATGCAACTCACTGCTATTTTATTTAAGCATAATTATATAGAAAGTGTTCCAAAGGTTAAAGAAAAACGCTACGAACAAAGTCATACATTTATTTTTCGAACCTTTCCATATGCTCTACGGGTCTACGGTCATTATCTTCCTGCTCGCGTAGCCAACCTGCCAATTACTAACGCTTCGTAGCGAACGAAACGCAACTGTCACTGTCGCACTAATATGGAAGAGTGATAGAGAGAGATGACTACGCTGCGTTACAGAGCGTTAAGAGGGAAGAATAGCTTTTTGAATCTACCGAAGTAACGGTAATTTTTCTATGAAACTTCATTTTGGTAGAAAACGGTTTCCACTAAGTAAATCTTAACAAATCACTTTGATTTTTATGTCTATCGCTTCAACATAATATATTCTAGTAATATATAATCATTTTTTTGTTGATTTGCAAATTTTGAAAAAAAGGAGAACCTATAAACCTAGTTTTTTATTGTGCCAATAACATACTAAAAAAAAAACCGGCCAAGTGCATGTCGGGCCACGCTCAGTGTAGGGTTCCGTAGTCACTCTTCCGTCACAATAAGCTAAACTGGAGCTTAAAGTATAGTAAATTGTTAACCAACGGATGAAACGGTACCTTTCACCCGAGTTAAACAAATAGGCAAATTTGCATAATCAGTACCTAATTAAAGTAAGTCTTTTTACTATGAAGGGAAAACTTGTTGCGATAACTCAAAAACAGCTAAACTGATCATGTCCGCTATAGTTTTCATTTAATGTCTTTTTTAAGCTCTACTTCTACGATTTTTTTCATATTTTTTTAGACCTATGGTTCAAAAGTTAGAGAGGGGGGGGGGGCACATTTTTTTTTCTTTCGGAGCGATTATCTCCGAATATATTCACTTTATCAAAAATATATTCATTTCTTGAAAACCCCTATTAGTTTTGAAAGACCTTTCCAACGATACCCCAAACTCTAGGGTTGAAGCGAAAAAAAAATTTCACTCCCACTTTAGGGGAGGTATCCAAAAAAAAAAAATTTTTAGATTTTATTGTATGACTTTGTCGGCTTTATTGATTTATATATCCATGCCAAATTTCAGCTTTCTAGCACTAACGACCACGGAGCATAGCCTCGGACAGACAGACAGACAGACAGACGGACATGGCGAAACTATAAGGGTTGACTACGGAACCCTAAAAATCATGGAAAATGGAAAATATTTTGAAGTGGAAAAATGTTTCTCTTTTTGTGTGAGTGATCACGTGGTATATAGGCTTCCCTCTTATCGATTGGCATGTTGGTTACGCGAGCAGCGCGGCTGTACGGGATGGTCGTTGTCGCGCCAAGCCTAACGTGACGGTGACAGCGGGGTAAAGAACTAAAGACAGTAACCGTCACTTTCAATCGAACGGTGTAAAAAGTGACGGTAATTTTATCACGTGGATAAAGTCATCCATAATACGCCTGCTGTACTATTTACGTTCTGTAAGTGACTCTCGATTGTAAATGTCAGATGCAAGTCGAGCGATACACACATTAACCAAGTTTTTGACAATTTAACAGGGTTCGCTTAACATTTTCGCGCAGTCAATGATATTATGCTTAATAATAATAGGCTTATGCCTAAAAGAACTTATGAGTATCCACCTAATAATTTAAACTATTCTCGTAGGTAGCGCTCCCTAAAGAAGACTCAACACGCATGACTTCATTATTAAATCTTTATTAGTTTTCCAGTGTCATTCGAGCTGTTTCAACCGTACCCTGTCACAACCGTACCCACCGTCTTTACTGCAAAATGTTCCAAAGGTAAACCTTGTTGTTTGTTCTGTGGAGTTTCTGCTATAAATTCGTAAACGAAATTCCATTCTATGGGGGTCGCAGTTCTAACTTATTTCAGCCATTTTTTTCCCGGTATTTGATGCTGCGGGGGTCACAGTTCTAAAACAAACTTACCATTTTTTTTACTAGGTATTCGATTTTGTTGGGGCGTAGTTCTAAGCTAACCTACTTTTTTGAAAAAACGTTTAATATTTCTGTTGGGGGACTGCAAAATAATTAAATCATAACACTAGTTAGATCAAATTAGACGTGTGCACCGATAAAAAAATTATCGGCGGCGGCGTTTTCCAAAAAATCGGCGGCGGCGGCGTGTTTTCGGCGTGACCTTGACTAATAATTGAAATCATTAATTTGTTGTTTTTCTTGAACATATGATCAATCTCAGATTGCTGGGCAGTGAACTAGGTATATAGTATAGTTTTGAATAGGCTGTGAGTAAAACAGGGTTTGTAAATGAATATAGGACAGGTATAATAACTTGATTTCCTTAGTAACTTGCTTTAATGCAAGTCTGGTTACCTGGTCTCAATGACCTTCGATTTAATCTGTAACTCTCCATTTTCTTATGATTTCCATGGCTTATCGTACTTTGTGGCTTATGTTACTTTAACAAAACAGAACTCCAAGTATCCTTGAAATTTGTTAGATAGATTTGCTTCCTCACTCACAGTGGATTTGCTTTCTTTTAATGGATTTCTTGTCGTACGTCGTTTTTTCTCGTTTTGTCATTGCTGAGGATCGTGACTACATGTAATTAGTCTCCATTTCGTGCAGTCATAACATAAAAATATTCACATAATGTGTTCAATAAAGATACAAATTAAAAACTCTAATATTTTACTATGTTCTACATTTGCAATATTTCATCAATGTCATGAAAGGCGTTGTCAATTAGCCATTTTTTTAAATTTATTATAAGATGAATTATCATTTGATATAGTGGCAATTTGTTCAGGAATGGCATTATAAATTTTTGGGCCCATAGCATAGGTCGTTTTGGTAGATTTAGTTAGTCTGAATCTGGATGTTTCGAGTATACCTCGGTTCCTATTCCTTAAACATCTTAGGTTACCCGCCCTGTGGGGAAATGTGTCGTACGAATTTTATGATGTTGAAAATGTACTGCGATGGTAATGTCATTATTCGTAATGATATAAATAGTTCTCGAGCTGGTGTGCCGGGAGCGGCGATGGCTATTATTCTTACAGCTCGTTTCTGCAGTACGAAGACGCGACGCCAGTCAGCGGCGACTCCCCAAAATTCGAGACTGTAGTTTAGCACAGAATGGAAAAGGGCAAAATAACTACTAGGGCCTGTGGAAGAATAATAGACAGTCTTTTTAGTGCAAAACAGATTCCTCCTAACTTTGTGCAAAGTAATTGAATTTGGGTGTCCCATTTGAGCGATGTGTCGAGGGTGACGCCCAGGAATTTGGATTTCCTAATCTAACCTATTATACTTGCTGTTTTACTTACCGCGGCTCGTTGTCATCCGCTGGGATTGTGCACGACTATTCTCATACAGTCGCCATAAGATATATCGGACCGGATGCTCAAAAATATCTGAACACGTATTCTAGCGCCTTGACTTGGATAGAGGCGTGTTGAGATATTTGTGAGCACCTTGGCCACTTCGATAAATCAAACCTGTATCATGACTTCAAACATCTAGCTCGACTTCAAGTGTGGAGTCGCGCGCGAGAACGCAAATCATGCTAGAGAGTAATGGAAATCCCATAGGGTTTGAAAAGTTTAATTTTTAAACAGTTATATAATTTTTAATTTTATTTTATGTTTATAATACTCGTCGTGGTTGTCGTTTATAGTACTATTCAGTATCTTGTTCACGCATTCAATGCAAAATACAACTACGAGTATTACAGAACCCCTTAAGAATCCCTAAAGTAGAAAGAGATGAGGACTTTATAATTTTCAACTTAAATAAATCTTATGATTTAATGTTTTAATTATTACATTTCATTTTGTCGGAATAGTAAAAACACGATTAGTACAGTGGGTTTGACATTAATGATATCCGTGCATACGTCCTGTTTCCCGGTGCAAATTCTCCCTTTCCCGGTACATTGGTTCTCTTTCCATGTCAGTATGTTCATATTCTCCATATCCGTGGTGTTGATGTCCATGTCCATATCCATGGCCACCCAGCCCGTTTTCGTGCATTCTCTTTTTTTGTTCGGCAATCAACTTCAAGCGCCAAAACTCGACCAATTGGTCGTAGTCACCGGTGCCATCCCCCTTGTAATGCTGGTAGCTCCTCGGAAGAATAAGGACCTGTCCTCCCGGTCCCCGCGTGTACCTCCTGCCACCTGACTTTAGGAATCTGTAGTCCAGAACCCAAATAGGTTCGTAATACGCAGGGCTATATGTGAACTTGATGATCCTGGAAGTAATAGAATATTGTGAAGTATTGTAAATTTGTGTATTCTTGGAATTATTGGGTTATTATTGCGTCCCTTTCGCATCAATTGATTGAAAAAATCAACGTAACTGTGTCTGCAAGGTTACCTAACTTAGGCAATTTGCACGCGTAGCATTATATTTCAGTGCAGTGCTTATAACTTGTTATGAATGGGTAGGTAATTAAGTTTAAAATACGTACTCATCTTGCTCAGCAATGTTAACATGTCCCTGAGAAAATAAATAGATAATCATATGTATCAGATAATAAAAACAGAATGCTTGAAAACAAAAAATATACATTAAAATAAGTTTTTGTCAAAAATTTCATTTTTGGTTTTCACTTTTGTCGCTGACTGATGTACCTTTCTTTCCACAGGCAACTAATACTTATCGAGATAATTCTAAATACCCCAAACACAATTAGGTTGCGTTGTTTTATCACAGAGTTCCTGTGGCTACCTCCTGTCTCCATCATCAGATCAGCTCGATGGTACCATAATATTGCATTGTCACCCGACTTACATATGTATGCAAATTTTCAGCTTCATTAGAAATCGGAAAGTGGGTCAAATTTAACTTGCAAGATTTGATTACAGACCGACAGACAACGGGACAGGTGAAACTAAATAAAAGCTTGTAAAAACAAAAAAAAAATACCTTTTCGTGTTGACTGGGAAGGTTGCGAGCTATGATAGGACCTTCACGATGACTTTCAGGCCCATCAAGCTTAGCCTTGAGGTAGAGAAGGTTGTTATGGTCGTGATAGTCATAATAGTCGTCCAGGTGCTGACGGTTACGATGTATAGACTCCGCGTCTTTCATCACAGTCTGCTCCGCTTTCTCAGACGGCTTCGCCTCCAAAGGCACCGGTTTTGCCGCCGCTTCCGCGGGCTCGGCCTCTTCCGCCACCGCAGCTGATGCCAAGAGCGCCACTACTAGCAACTAAAATAAATAAGAAGCTTATTTAGAACCGAGGGAGTAGGTATTTAGTTCATCCAAAAAAAATATCTAAACGCAGGCATATCAGAAACGGAAACTATCAAAGCATTGGGTTTTTATACGGTAATGTAAGAATTTACTCAAAGTAAATAGTTGTGCTGTGCTGTTTTGTGTATAAAGTTTGGTAGTGTTTTAGATATAAAAAAAAAATCTTATTTCGAATGGAGGATCTGTTTTTATTTTTTAAACAGTTCTGTGCAAATCTAAGTCAGGTTAGATCAAATATTGTAGTTTTAATTTGACAATATATTTTTAGTTATAAAAATAACAGAACTTAAATAATAAAAAATAATCTGGTGCTAATGTTCTTGATAACATTTATAGTTTTTTCAGGTTCATCCAATATCCAAATGTACCTATAAGTATATACGATAAAATTGTTCACTTTATTATGTTTATCACTCAGAATCAAATTCGATAACTAGTATACTAATAAGACACTGCTTATTTACAACACGTAAAGTTTTATAAAATTTGGTAAATTCACGTTTAGTTTTAACAAAAAAAGAAGCAACTTCTCAAGACAGTTTAAAATGCCATCACAAGTTCCACTTCACTTCTTTGTGAAATAGTGATGCTTGTCGAGAGAAAACGCATGACTTACAAATACTGGCTGACTGGCTGGGTAACAGTGACGATTCTTCTTCTTCTTTTTGGCTTCAGTCCAGTGGGACTATTTAGGACTTTCAATATTTTAGGAGCTTTAAATACCACTAAAATTGTACGGTTAGTACAAGACAGTGTACGGTGATTTTGGTGGTACGTGGACTACCGGCCGTTGACTCCAAAATGGTGGCTAAGCGCGTTTCAAGATTAATTCTCCATTCACTGCACACTACCACATTAGTTTACTGTATAATAAGCTATCGATATTACACTTTAAACAATATTAATGAGCAAAAAAAACATAGCAATTAATCACGAGGCGTGACTTATATGGCGCTCGAACCGGAAGTCAGTGACATTTCTTCAATCAGAATGTCCATAAAAAATCTAGATCAATTTCACAATCTGTTATTATAATCAGAATAAAGCTCCAGGTGAACTTTTTGGCTTGGGCTAGTCGAATGAAAAAACTCCATTTCAAATGTCCTAAAGATGTGTGTGAGGAAGTATTTGAATTTGTTCTAATATGGCTTCATCTGTAAGAATATTACATAAGTTTGTGACAAAATTGACATTTTAAAAAACACACTTCAATTCACATGCCTACTGTACTTGGTACTAGATTATAGGTACAGTCACCTGTATAGGTAATATGTTAGTCTGCGAAGACCGCAAAAATATGTGACACGCTCTCCAATATTCAAGATCGTGTCAGATATTTTTGCGGCTTTTAATGTGGAACATAATTATTATTGCAGGTGACTGTACAATGCAATTAGTTTTAAATCGACTCGAAAGATTACATTAGGTGTATTGTTACAGGTGAAGTTAATATAGTGTGTAAAAAGGAGAACGTTAAATAAATGAGATAACACTTACTCACCTGCAACATGTTATTCAACTGACGGCTCTTAAACCAATGTGTGAATCTAATATACCAGTACTGTTAATTGCCTGATGTGGCCGATATCTCCGGATTACATCGATTGACGCATCCTTGTATATATACATAGGTAATATAATTCATGATTTAATTTGATTAATTGACAGTATGTACCTTGAGCGATATTTAGATTTATTTAGTACAGTCGCCATCAGATTTATCGGAGCGGCCGAGGTGCTCAAAAATATCTGGACATGCACTCTAGCGTCTTGAAAATAGAGGAGTGTTCAGATATTTATGAGCACCTTGGCCGCTCCGATATATCTGATGGCGACTGTACACAACATATGATGTGTTATTTCCACTAATAAATAATAAATATTATAGGACATTATTACACAAATTGACTAAGTCCCACAGTAAGCTCAATAAGGCTTGTATTGAGGGTACTTAGACAACGATATATATATAATATATATAAATATTTATAAATACTTAAATACATAGAAAACACCCATGACTCAGGAACAAATATCCATGCTCATCACACGAATAAATGCCCTTACCAGGATTTGAACCCAGGACCATCAGCATCATAGGCAGGGTCACTACCCACTAGGCCAGACTGGTCGTCATAAACGTCACTAATTACCACCAAGTTGCATGCTATGGGTATTTCCACTCAATTTTGATTCAAGGTGTAGAGCTGTGGGCCACTGCAGCCGAATGCAATAGACTGTTTAGACTACAAAAGGGTGCCCTTAGGATAATTTCGGGCAAGCCCAATGATTATCTAGCGCAGTCATTATTTAAGGAACACAAGATCCTCACGCTACCATGTGTTATATATTAAAGGCCTGTAAATATGTGAAGGCAAATCTCGGGCTATATACAACCCGCGGGCAGAACCACGGCCGCAACACGCGTGGCGAGCACCTCCTGCTGATCCCGCGCTGCCGCTGGTTGTTTAACCTCTTAACCTCTGTTTTGGCTAATGAGCGAAAAATCCCGCGTAAAAATCTCAAATCGAGCTTTAGTTCTCGACATTTTCCGCTTCCTTAAAACTTAACTAATAGTAACAACATTTTTGAAACGGAATAAGAAAAAAAATTCTGTGTCTGGCCGTTTTGATTTTTGCGTTTATTGTTGCCGATTTTGTATGCTAGGCGTCTGTTTAAAAAAACCGGTCAAGTGCGAGTTCGTTTTACTCGCGCACCGAGGGTTCCGTACAAACTTTGAATTATCTCGTGTAAGTATAAAAGCGAAAGACTTTTGAACAGAAGTAGCTATACTAAGTATATTTGTGTACAACGCGCAACGCCATCTATCGGCAAATTGACTAACTAATTTGCGCGATGTAATACACGTATGTTGGTTTTTCGAGGATAATTCTCTATCATGTGAACCGATTTCAAAAATAGATCTTTTATTTGAAAAAAGGTGTATTAAATGTAATTTCACAGATATTTCAGGTGTAATAAACACACGTAAAATCCTTAATTAAAAAAAAGTTGCCAAGATCTAATTATATTTTTCCTGTAAAATTTATAGCAATGTTAATATTATGTAAAAAATTCATAATTTTCGTCGGTAAACTTCGGAGATAAGGGGGGAACGGTATTTTTTTACATTTTTCTTCATAAATCAATTTTTTTCTGTATAAAAAGGAAAAAATATTTTGGAATGTACAATTTGAGGTCTTTGAAATGATACCCCACTTGACCTAGTCACTAGAGTTTGAAATTTTGCCCCCTCTTCATATTGGGCATTTTCCATAATTAATAATAATAAAAAATTAAATAAAAAAAATACTTTCAATGTGTCTGGGTTAGCGTTGTTCATTTTATACTACGTCGGTGGCAAACAAGCATACGGCCTGCCTGATCGTAAGCAGTCTCCGTAGCCTATGTACGCCTGCAACTCCAGAGGAGTGACATGCGCGTCATAATTATGCCAAATTCCAAATCGATAGCTTAGGTGGTTCTCGAGATATTTAGCGATGTGACAGAAAGAAAGACAGACAGACGGGACGGACAGAGTCGCACCATAAGGGTTCCTTTTGTACCTTTTTGGTACGGAACCCTAAAAAATCTAGGGCCAAAACTCAGAGAGATCCGAGAAATGTCGAGAACGGTTGTATGGAGAAATTACCACTAATCCTCCTCCTAAGATTATCCTCTTAAGATTGGGTTTCACGAAACAGTTCGCCATCATTTCATGGCCTTCAGCAGCAGTTTCACTTTACTTAAACAATATTCTGAGAGCAATTGCATGAATGATAATTAATGAATTACTAGGTCTACCGTTTAGCTGGACGGTTGGTAAGAAGGTATCAGACTGTTTGCACGAATATGATTTATATTATATTAAGTAAGTAAAAGTGTAATATATACACTAAACTTATTCCCAAAACTAAGCTATCTTCTACTTTTACTAATAAATCACCATGGGACTTCTTTACCAACCGCCTGAAATAAGTGGTAGAGTTACACTTAAAAAAATACGAACTCAATCTTACACTTAACCTTTTGAACGCCAAGAAGACTTAAAGTCGTTTTTACTAGTTGTGCCCATAGCGCCATGGACACATATATATGTTATGACGTAAATACGCTGTCAAAGTAACCGTCACACTTTCAAGTAACGTTTACATTAGCTCGCTTGCGCCCGGTCGCTTGGCGTTTGAGTTATGTTTGTGTTTATGGCAGAAAGCGTTCAAAAGGTTAAAAATTACGATCTCAATCTACTTATAATACTGACGAGTTCCCCCGATTCTTCCAGGATTCCATCATCTGACCCTGGCGTCAACCAACTGTGGATCCCGACGAATTCATATAATTCATTATTTTTGAAATCGGCGATTTGCTCCGCTTCTCCGGACAAACGTAGCTCTTATTTTCCTCTCTGGATATAAACATTATTTACAAAAAAACATTTTTACATAATTTGTTGTATAAACCATAGCTATACCCCTTCGTTTGATTTTTAATGTTATTAGTTTTTCGCTCCTGAATTTTATATTTATCAAAAACATCGAAAAAAGTCTAATGGAAGGTCATAGCTATGATCAATATTGAAATTGTGTAAAAATATTTTGTATAATGCCAATAACCAGGGAGGAAAATGGGGACTACGATTGTATGGAGAAGCGGTCTTCTACTGTCGGCTTAGTGAAATAAAAATAAAATAAAATAAATATTATAGGACATTATTACACAAATTGCGGGTACTTAGACAACGATATATATAATATAAACATATGTATAAATACTTCAATACATAGAAAACATCCATAACTCGAGAACAAATATCCATGCTTATTATGTACACGAATAAATGCCCTTACCAGGAATTGAAGCCCGGACCATCGGCTTCATAGGCAGAGTCACTACCCACAAGGCCAGACAGGTCGTCAAAGAAATGCCTTTTTACTTTTTAATTATTTATTATAAAAGTTAGGAGCGAAAATTGGAACATTCTCTAAACTCTTATAATGCATGTAATTGTTTTAATGAAATTAAAACATCGGTTTTCGCTGCGAAATCGGCGTTAGAAGTCAGGTTGAATCCCATTTATACAAATATACAATTATTGGTAAAATATATATGAAAAATCTTACTATAATCAGAATGTAGTATACCTATCACTATTTATAGTATTTGTCATATTCCTATAATAAAGTTTTTAAAAGTATTTGATTTAGATACTAGCCCCAAAAAAACCCACCTAAATCACATACCAGCAATCCATAAATTTTCCGCCATTTCCTGTAAATAAAAACAAGGGTAGGTTTCGAAAATAAAAAATGCGTAAATTTTAACCCTTTAAATGCTTAATATCATAAACTCAAAGCCAAGGTCTCGGGCGCAAGGAAGCTAATGTAAATCTTACTTGAAGGTGTGAAGGTTAATTTGACAACGTCCGCCATAACTCCCTGTTCCACCTATCCCTACCGCCTTATCCCCCCTGATAGAGATATGTGGAATATTTTTCCTTGTTTCCCTACCGGTAGGGATATATGGAAATAATATGTCCACCTATCCCTACTAGCCCCCACTGGTAGGGATAGATGCCCCTTAGGAGGGACAATTGGAATTTCTTCCACGGATGTCTACTAGCTAGCCCCCTTGGTTGGAAAGATGGAATTTCTTCCAACTTTTTCTACTGCCATGCCCCTTTTTTTTAAATTTATTTGAATCAAAAGAAGATTACAAAAAGCCTTAAACTACTAATCTGCCAAACTGCAGTACAGTTTGTTGGCAGAAAAAACTAAATCTACCCTCCATCAACTAGTAGGTATTGTAAATATTAATAACTATAGCCGCTTTTGCATACGTATGTATATTGAAACCTTGGTATGTTAAAACTTAAACTTCAGAGACTGTTATTGATCACAGGTCATTGTATTATGTAATTCAAGCTAACATTAACATTGTAAATTAAAATAACTGCTAAGTTTAAGCTAGTTATTGGTTTAGTTTAGTCGCTATAGAACCCTTGTCAATAAATGATTTTACACATATAACCGAAACAAGCCTGTCCATAGACCCACCACAGAACATTCCCACAGATATTGTCGTAGTAATTTTAACTTTTTTAAATATACGTGATGCTAATGACGTTTTTAATGTGGAAAGGCTCCACACCGGGTCTGGAATCCATCTGATTAGTTATCCTTAGTAATCCTAATCCTTATCCTTACCAGGTAGCCATCTAGTACGGATGGACGGAAATAATTCTACTAGTCGCTACCAGGGGGCATGCTGGTGTGGATGGTTGGAAATAATTCCACGAATCCCTATCGGTACGGAAACAAGGAAAAATATTCCACATATCTCTATCAGGGGAGATAAGGCGGTAGGGACTGGTGGAACAGGGAGCCATAATAGCATAACACCTATAGGTGTCCTGGGCGCTGTGGACATGACTTAGTAATAACGACGCTTTTAGGTGGTGTTAGCGTTTAAAAGGTTAATAACGAACATGAAAATAGATTAGTTTTACAATTTCAATAATATATACACGGTGCTCATGAGGAACCCGAAAGATTTTAACCACGTACTTCTGAGGCCAAAAGAAGGAAAAAATGTTATATGAGTCTCAGTAAATTTCGCCAAAAGAATTTTTTTTTTTGTTTTTTTGTTTTTTTTTTTCAAGTTTTGAACGTATTTGTACATAAAAAGTTAATATTTTGGTAAAACTGGCACTGAAAATATTTTTTTACGATTTTTTTTTTAAAACTAGTTCTTGCAAAGAACTTCTTTTTGACATCTAGCAATAAGGATATTTAGACTACGCCCCATAATGGCATCATCGCGATCAAAAGGGCGTTTTGCACTAAGTTACGATAAGAAGATGTTTTTTTTACATTGGTATTAACTCTAAAACTAGACGAAATCCAGTAAAGTTTATATGACATTTTAGTCTCTAAATGTGATCAGTAATACACTGTCAAAATCTTTCGGTTTCCTCATGTAGCACCATGTATAACATTATAAGAAAACATCGCTTTTGTCTAATTTTATAGAATGTGATGTTATTTTATGTTGGCTGCATCCTAAACTATGCATTTAAGGGTTAAAGATTATGTATACTTTAATAGCTTGGTGATTATTATTGTAAAGACCATTTGTAGGAAGCTTTTCTTTATTTGCATATACCATTATTGTCGCATTACAATAATTATTCCCTATTGTGCGATAAGTATGCTTCATTTGAACGTTGAATACCTAATTCGTTATATTTCTTTTATTTATTAAACTAGCGTTCATTCTTCAACGCAGCACATCTTACGGAAATTAACTAACTCGCATTCTTTGTGATCCTATTGCGTTTAACTTTCTTACTGTGGTCACGGTGGTACCGAGGATGACGGGCATATTCAGAGACGATGATAGGTTTGTGCATACGTTGGAGCTGAACGTGAGGTTCATATCTTTTGTCGGACCTCTCCTCAATTCGTACAGGTCTGTTCTTTTCTGAATATTTATGATTCTCGCTAAAATCGTGATGTGGTACCCTAAATGGACGCATCAACATGGGCAAAAGATCCTTATGTTCAAGTTCTTCATGACTGTTGCGTTCGTTCCAGTTATTAACTTCGTTATGACCTCGGTGTACTTTGTGACCATAATATTCTTTGTGACCGTATTGTTTTTCTCGACTGCGTTGTTCTTCTCCATCACGTTGTTCTTCTCGGTCGCGTAGTTCTCCGCGACCTCGTTGTTCGACATGACTGTGATGATCTGCACGACGATTTTGTTCTCCCTCACGTTCTTCATGATGAATTGGTTTTTCGTGGCCATGATGTTCATTGTGAATAGGATGATGAATCTTTGAGTAGTTTTCGATGTGAGCCGGTTTATGGGGTTCTTCATCCTCTTGGGTGGGAGCTTCTTGGCCAGAATCACCGGTAGTTTCATCTATGGGATGCTCTTCTTCATGGAGTTCCTCCGGTTCAGCAGGGACTGCCTCATTATGTTTCTCATATTCTTCGTGATGTATTCGCATTTTTTTATCAACGTAGTACTCTATATGTATTGGCTTTTGTGGTTGATGGTGCGTAGGCTCGGGGCGTTCTTCTTCACGATCTTCCACAACAGCTTCTGGCGCTTTTTCCACTACAGCAGCAGCCGGTTCAATTTCCTCTATTTTCCTTTCAGGTTCTTTGTCCAAGATTTCTATCACTGGTTTAATAATTTCTATACGCGGCTCCTCTACACGTGGCTTCTCAATACGAGGCTCCTCCCGATGTTCGTGATGATCTGAGTAGTGGACGTCAGCGTGAAATCTGATGAATAAAAAGCAATTTAAATGTAGGGATATTAAGTAAAAAGATCTGTTTTAACAAGTTAAGTAAAAGAGTCTGGAGTACTTGCTAATATAGCATTTTATGTAAACAAAAACAAAACAATTAATAGTTGCATGGACATTTTAATTAGGTAAGTATGACTAAGCTTCTATGCCCGTCTGAATCAGTCATGACACTGACAGTTACAAAATAATAGTTAAAACTTACGAACCCTTTATCCTTGTCGGAGTGGTACTTGACAGTACGTGTCTTACCATCTGGCTGCAGGAGCCAGTACTCGCCCCTCACTTCATCCCCATGTCTATGCTCATGATGCCCTTTGTGGTCATGGGTGTGGGGGTCATTTACCTTGTAAGAGAATTCATATGACGGATACGCCCAAGCCTGAAAGGTAAAAAATTAATTTTCCAATTATGAGCACGTGGGGGAAGGGGGGGGGGGAGGAGAGAGGAGGCTACAGTCTGTAAATCAGTTTTGTCAGTAGAAAAAGGCGCGAAATTCAAATATTTCATGGGACGTTAACCCTTCGCGCCTACATTTTTTTAATTTGCGGCTTTTTTCTACTTATAAATTCAAATGACTTTTCATATGTACATGTTTTATGAAAAACTCATTGACATGAGTATTTTTGCTCTGCTAAGTATCAATCCTTCGTCAGCTACTATATAGAGCTGAACGCTGCATATGTGAGGACCTAAAACGGATTTTTAGGAAAGTAGTGTGAAGGTTTTTAAAGGATCAGCAGCACACACATGATACGTAGTGCTGAAATAAAATCATATAAATACTATAATGCAAAATGTAAAATAATTTTTCATTTTTAAATAGGTAGGTTGGTATTACGTAGGTATACGTCTTATAATTTGAATCCCTTGTTTTTGCATTGGATTTGCTATTTTTGTCGACAATCCTTTTTTTGAAATATTGATTGATTGATTGATAGAGAATAACAAAACTAAAAATGTATCGAAATGGCAGATGTGACGAAACGTCACGTGGACATTATTCGGGTTTCGTTAGGCATTTTATATTGTTACTAGGCTCTCCAGTCGTTTAAATAATTACGAAACCTTATATATTTCTTTGTAGGTAGAACAAATTTGTCCAATTTTTAAAGACTATTATTCAGCTGGCAGCTAAATACTTCTTTATTAAAATGCACCAATGTTTTTTGTCATTTTCATTTTAGTTCAGTTCCGACAAATTCAAGAAATACAATCATTACATTCCCAACGTCTTTTCTAAATTTCAGACTATTGAGCACTTTTCTTAAAGCCCGCAGACGAGGAGCATATATCATCATTCATCGCCTCCCGGCTGATACTTTGTCAGATGATATTGTATCGCGGTGGAAAGACCGTCAGTTGATGACATGAACATGTAAAAAATTTTTTTTTTACAGATTTCGCCTCCGCTTGCGCCTGACTAAAAGCGCTTGTTTTTTACATGTTCATGTGACCAGCTGACGTTCTTACCACCGCGATACAACCGGCAGATTTTTTTAAATAAACAATTGAACGTGAACTATCATCTGACAAAATATCAAATGGGAGGCGATAACAAAAATTTTTTTACGTGTTTCGGTGGCTGCCATTCCTCAACCCACCAACAGAACGGCAGCTGACGTCCACAAGGGTTCATCACACGTAGCCGTTAACCACTATACGAGTTTTCGCCCGGATGGCGATTGGTCATGGAAATCTGTTCCTGGCTCGCGGTCTATTACACACCTAGGTAAATAAAGTTTTAAGTATCGCACGTGACTCTTACTTACGTATTCCTCATGATGCTCTGGTGAGTGAGATCCGATATGAGCAAGCTCACCGTGATGTCCGTGATGTACAAACTCCTGCTTCAGGTTTATCTCCGAGGTGGCGTGGCCCTGGGCATAAAGTGCAAGGCCCAGCACAATTACACCATGAGCCTGCACAAAGATGTTTACTTTATCTGTTCCACTTCGGGTTTTTTGTACGATGTGACGTTATACAGGCTGGCCCAAAATCCGTTGACAAAATTATTTTATGAATATTTTTCTTACTTACGCGTGTTTTAATAAATTTCATAACAAATTAAAGCTACAATCGTTTAACCGAATCAAAACATATTATCTTCATAATATTTTCCTTTGTCTTTAATACACGAACGCAATCATTTGTTATAATGATCATCAATATCCACAGTAATAAATCTTTGTCAACGTATTTTGGTCAATCCTGTATATATCTTCCTCTGATGCTGTTTTCATAATATAAAAATCTTGTAAATTGATAAAATGGACGCTCGATGTTGGTCTGGTCTGTCATTGCCTTTTAGTTCGTGTAGCTACCGTTGGCGCTTGTTGCGTATGCAGCTGTAATGTTCAGCCAAGGTATGGTTGGACCGGACCGATACAGTGTTATGTTTACGATGCTTGATATAAAAATAATCTTTACTTAATTTAGTCGTTATCTTTTATCTATTTTTCAATTTGTTCACTCTATATTATTTTGTCTTTTTCCTTCTTGTCTGTTACCTTTCGTGATTTTTCTCACTTGATGGTCTCATCGGAAGATCAGCGCTGGAAGCCACCAGCAACATGCTGAGATGAGGCCATTTCGTGGCACTTTATACTTCCTTTGTTTTTGTTATATCATGTAATTTAATGTGTCTTGTTTGTGTCTACGAATAAAAAATATTCTATTCTATTCTATTCTATTCTATTCTATATATCGTTTTAGTTCAAATGATAAAATGATGTATAATCATGAACGTTTACTTTGTTTATTAAGAGTAAAGACAACTTTTCACTAACACTCTTTGATGCGATCAATAAAACCAAAGAATCTGAAAGATCTATTCTATAACAACTGATTAACGATGGATTTCACAAATTATCAATATATTTTTTTTAATTAACAAAGAAAAAACTGTACTCAGAATATACAAAAAAAAATCACACTTTTGCACCAAAAATTTCGTTGTTCCAAATTATCACCATTTCTTATCACTTTTTGAAATGTATACTTTCTAGCCGTTTTTGAATTGATAATTTTACTTTCATAATTATGAATTATTTTTAAGATGTTACCTTCCAAAACATAATTGTGTTTTACTCAAAGAGTACAACGAAATTGATAACGATTATGATGATTCTCAACCTATTTATACACTATTTGGCTATTGATGGTAAATTGACGGTTTCCTCCGTTCGCTCATTTTTTGAGTGCTCGTATGATTGATAATTCGTCTGTAACACGCCTTTGAAGGGAAGATGCATCTTTATGTTACTGTTTTTTAGCTCTGCAGATATCAGTTTAAGGGTATTGTGCGGGAAGTATAAAATATTGGTCGGAAATCCGTTACTTGGGCTAGTAGTGGAAGTGTTTGGGCGTGGCAGCATCGCGTCTCGGCTCGTACTGTAATTGGCGTCAATTATCTACTAATTGTACAGAAGCATGTAACTAATATGGAGGCTAATACAAAAATACATTTAGATATCAAAATGATGTTTGCGTGCATTTCGCTTTTACTTGTTTGCACATGTATTGGCGAGAGCAAGACGCACGGGAAAATGATAACTATGACATAATTTTGACATCACAATGTAAGTTCGAATTGGCCTCATGATTAGAAGTCTTCGTAAAATAGTGATGATGAGGCCTGCATTGCAAGTAAACATTTGTGTGTTCTGTATATATTTTGTATTTATTATAAGTACCTAAGTTATTATAAAATTATAAGTTTATAAATAATTTGACAAATACCTATACTTGTAACTCAGCGATTTATACAAAACAAACATAAATAATTTTAAGAAAAATAAACCGACTTCAATGAGGGAGACCGGCGAATGAAAGATTATTATTGATTTTGGATTTCATACAATGAAATTAAAAAAAAAAACTTGAAAATTGAATTTGCTTAACAAACACAGCGAAGAGGACAAACTGCCAAACGTGAACTATGAGTCGTTGAAGATTTCTATTCTGGTCATCATCAGCAGCTCCACTTCATCTTGATTTGTAAAAGAAAATACAAAAATCATTATATGAATAATAAATAATAAAAATGCTCTATTTCAGACCTGTTTACGTGATCCATATTTTAGTTAGTAACCCGCAAAACATAATAGCTACGTTAGTATAAAAATAAAACTAAATTATATCTATTGATCTATAACTATAACTAACAACATGATTGGACATTACATTGCCCTGCCAATGACAATCTCAATCCAGTATTTAGTTATGGGACAGTCGAGACGCCCTCCCAACGCCCTAAGGAGGCTGTTGCTGCTACACCGCACTCTCCTCAGCGGAGAGCCTCTCTTCCGCCTAATGGCAAAGAAATCATCTGCTCGTGCTTCGGCAAACATACCAGATACACTGCAGTGCTTAAGAAGCTTCAACAACATCCTTAAGGCGTAGGTATATGTATGCCTTTAACATTTAAGGAGTTTCCTCAATTCCTCATAGATTCTACCGTCAGATCTCGAGCTTGGCAAAAATGTATCTTGAAAACCTAATTTGCCTAACAAACATAAAGAAGACGATAAGTCGCCAAGCGAAAACTATGCGTCGTTGAAGATTTCCATACTGATCAGCATCAGCAGTTCCACTTCATCAAATGTCACTATTTAAAATGTAAATGCTTGATTTGTTGTTGAAAATACGAAAATCACTATATGTATGTCTTTCACATTTGATGAGTTCCCTCGATTCCTCATAGATACTACCATCAGATCTCGAGCTTGACAAAAAAATGTCTTGAAAACCTAATTTGCCTAAAAAATATAAGGAAGACGATAAATTGCAAAGCGGGAACTATGCGTTGTTGAAGAGTTCCATTCTGATCAGGATAAGCAGTTCCACTTCATCAAATGTCACTTTTTAAAAATGTAAATGCTTGATTTGTTGATGAAAATATAAAAATCTATTTATGTATGCCTTTCACATTTGAAACGTTCCTTAGGGATCCCATAATCAGAACTGTTTTGACAAAAACGGGACCAATCTGTATATATATATATATATATATATATATATATATATATATATATAGATAGAATAAAAATAAAAAATTAAAATCAGTCCAGAAATGACGGAGTTGTGAAGTAAGAAACATAAAAAAAAACATACAACCGAATTGAGAACCTCCTCCTTTTGAAATCTTGAAGTCGGTTAATAAAAACTTTTTACAATAAAAAGAAAACCGACTTTGATCACTGAACCCTCGACCCTGGTTTCCCAACCCCTCAACTACCAATGCCCGACCCTTCAATATAAGACCCCTAAATCTCAACCCTTGAACACTTAATTCCCAACGCCGACCCTTCATCGCCCAACACCCCACCCCCGACCCCACAACTACCAATCCTCGACCCCTCAACTCCCAACCCATCAACTTACCGTCCCCTCCACCCCCTCCCCACAAACCCTGACCAGTTAAGGCCCAACTCCGTAGCCCCCGACCTCAGACCCCGCAAACACCACCCTCTGAAATAGTACTTCTTACTATGAAACTAAACTATGTGACAAAGACCAAAAGTTGGGGAACAAGTAGGATAATAATATTAATATACAGATTTATTTATACAGAAATTAATTTGTTTATTGGAAAACATAATACTCCTAATGAGGGCGCCACTGGACGGTCGAAGCAGTCTTATTATGTGTATAAAATCGGATGTGTATTTATATAATGTTTACCTCACAAACAACGTAGCCCTTAAAATGATTAACATGAAACATGCTCGTAAGTCTGCGTTTCCATTTCCACCAGAGATGAGCGATGACGCGTAGCGAGGGATGTGTTTTTTAAGAACCAATAGAATTACTACACGCTGAGCGAGGAAAACAAATGAAATGATACTATTGGTTTTTTACAACACATCCTTCACTATGCATGCATCCTCGCACATATCTGGTGGAAATGCAGCCTAATATGCAAATACGTATGTCATAAACAGAGAGCGAAACTTTGGTGCTGGTGACGTCATGATGACGTTAAGTCGCATATAGTTTATTTGTTTTTTTTTAAGCAACATTGTAACACCTCAATGATTCTTAATAATGATAAAATATATATACATATATATACATATAATCCATATCTCGCGCTACACGTAGGTAGTTTATAAGTTTTTATTTCGTAGATTTATTTATTATTATTTGTTATTATTATTTAAAAAATACTAACATTAGCTTATAAGTAGGTATCTTGATTATTGATGTTACTAACCATGCTATGGAACGTACACGTGTTCTGAAAATAAATTGAATTGAATTGATAATTGTTTATTTATAAAAATGCTTGGTAATTTACACAAAAAAATATAAACATTAAAAAACGATTCGAGTAACATTTTTTTATTGGGTAATAAATTGGGTTAAAAAAAATATTATTACTCGTGTAAATAAAACAACACAACAAAATGTTCCTCTAAATGACGAAGTTTTTTCTTAATATTTAGATATATACTTACATTACACACGTACATTCAGGGCAAAATAATTCTTGAACCTCTCGCCATTTAACAAAATTGGCGTCGCCCTTGTCATAAAATTATGAATTAGTAAAATATAACCGAAATATTATTGTTTGAAGTTACAATGCAGTCTATTTAGCCGTATATGCGTTATTCCCATCAAAAGAAATTGATTTAAATGAAGAATGGTTAACCGTTAACAACATTTTCTCCAGGTGTGGTTATAGGAATCATTCAGTCATAATCCCATTTTCGGTTATATATTACTAATAAAAAAATAAGTTAACAGAAATTGGGTGTCATATCCAACAATCTTGTTTTTAACATGACAAAGAATAGTACATTACGATACAAGTGCGAAAAATAAGAAGTTCGGAACGAGTGGCGATAAATTAAAACACGACCGAAGGGAGTGTTTTAAATCGACACGAGTTGCGAATTACCTATTCGCACATGTATCGTACAACGTTTTACAGTACATATGGCCCTTTAAAAGTTCGACACAGTAACGTAATATGCTAATTTTCTCACTAGTGCTATAAAGTAGCACCATATGTACTGTAAAGTTAGTTATGTTTTTATACGTGACCAGTACGTATAAAAACTCTCAACTCAAGTTTTAATATGAGTAAACTAAAGAGGCTAATAAGTTGTTATTTGATTAAGTATCATAATCTAGATAACAACACTCTGTATTTAGCTTGACATCATACGTCTGTCATCGGCACCAAAGTTGCGCTCTCTGTACCTCTAGTGTAACTTCCATTCGATAGCTTAACGTAACTTTCGCGTTTAGGTTAAGTCTCATTTTGTATGGGATTTTGAACAGCGCGCCAAGCGGGACGTTTTGGAAACTCAAAGAGCGAGTGTAAATTATAAGTACGTTTACTCAAATTGTCGCTCACGTTTACGTTTCGTATCGTATTTATAAGGGATCGCAAACCGTTTTATTTTTTAAACCGTTTTTGTACAATTACTCGGGAACGAAAAGGTTTTCGTTTCCGCTTGCGGTTACCGGTTAAAGAACTATTCTAATGAGGTACCAGTTTATGGCAAATTAGTTTTCTTTTGTGTTTGTGGAAAGAAATTAACCGGTTAAATTGAATATATCTACAAGATACAACGGCAAATATTGCTATCTTTTTAATATCGAGTAGCCTCACGACCCGCGGCAGTACGGACGCGTGACACAGAACGCTGCTGCGGTTTTATTCGTAAACATACAAAATGTCACTCAATAATATAGAAAGTGATGTGCAAAAAGTGTTACAGAATGTGTCTAACCTGATGGAAAAAGTGAAATGTCTAGAAAACGTTATTAGTGAACAAAATACTAAAATATCAAATCAGTCTCAGCTAATACGCGAATTAACATGCAAGATAGATGGAAACCAATCTACCCCAAAAGCTCAGCCGAAAAAACCAACCGTTACACCGACAATACCACAGCCGCGTCCAGCGCGCCAGGCGCGCCTCAACGCAACTACAGCGATAAACCGTGCTACACAAAGTAGAAAATCGAATGCGCTCGCGACGCCTCCGACAACGGCTACAGATGCAATCGATGCGAACACAGCCGTAAATGCAAAATGTGAGCCACCTACATCTTCCGAAGAAAAAAACATATCTTCACAAACAGAGTCAGGATTATTTAACCCTGAACTGACACCAAAATCCTTAAATACAATGACAATCATCTCGGACGTCACCGAAAATGAAGATGATGACAATTCATGGGAAGAACAGAGGTCTCGGAAAAAAAATCGAAAAAGCATCCGAAGATCAGCAATAAAAGGCTCCGGAGCTGCAGATCCAGATTTACAAACAATGGACAGAGTGAAGCGCATCCATGCATGCTTTTTTAAAACCGGCACTACCGTAGAAACCCTACTACGCTACATGAAGAAGAAAAATGACTGTGAGGAATACAAAGTGGAGCAAATAACCCTTAAACACAAGTACTACGCCTCTTTCTCCATAACATTACCTTATGAGAAATATGATTACTTCATGGACCCTAGCAGTTGGCCGCCGGGAATCTCAGTCAGCGAGTGGTTTCGCCGCAGCGCCCGGCGTGCGACGAGCCCGCCCGTCACTGCTGCATCTAGACAGCAGAATCCAACACAACGAAACTAGTGCCAACAATGGCCAACAATATTCTCCACAACTAACGCTATGTCGGGATAACCCGTCCAATGACAACACAAAGTATAAGCCGTCTACCAGCCAATTTGGTGGGCTCAAAACGACGAAACAAATAATCGACACAAAACAAATTACTGTAATTCATCAAAACGTTAATCGATTAAAAAACAAAACCTATAAATTAGAGTGTGAGCTCGAACTCCTTACAGGAAGTGATATTCTCTGTATATCAGAACACTGGTTATCATCAGCTGAGATAGTATCCATCAATATAACAAACTTTAAACTTAGCGCCAAATTCTGCAGATCTAAACATCGAGGCGGTGGAGTATGCATCTTCACCAGGACTTCGTTTTTAACAATTGAGCGCCAGGAAGTCTCTGCCCTGTGTCAAGAAATGGATTTCGAGGCGTGTGCAATTGAACTTGTTGGACTAAATATAATAGTTATATGTGTGTATAAACCACCACCCCAACCAGGTGAGAAAAATAACTTCTCAACGTTCCTTAATAAATTTAATCAGTTAATTGAACTTCAATCATTAAAACAATATAAAGTGCTCATTGTAGGTGATTTCAATATCGACTTATTAACTAACACTTCCGAGAAAAAATCATTAGTCGATTCTGTAACGTCAGCTGGACTGAAACCACTTGTGTCTTTTCCCACAAGAATTTGTAAAACCAGAGCGTCATGCATAGATCACGCTTATTCGAACATGTCAAATTATGAAATTGTTAGCGCAAAATTTTACGAAATGCACTTATCTGACCACAAATGTATAATTATAACCTTTCAAATTGACAAAATTTACCAATGTAATAATATTATATGGAAACGACTTTTTTCTAGCTACAATGTAGACCAATTTAATTTAAGCCTAACTAATTATGACTGGAATTCTGTATTAAATAAACCTGTTTGTACAAACCTAACTGTTAACTCTGTACTTGACATCATCACCTACTATTTCAACCTACATTTTCCCATAAGGAAGTATCCCCAAAAGAGTGTAAGAAAATCTTGGGTGAATGACTCCGTAAAGGTCTTACGCTCACATTTGCGAAGCATTAAAACACAAATATGTAATAACCCTGACGATTGTCATTTACCTCAAGACCTGTTAAAAATCGAAACCGCATATTTTGACGAGCTATGTGCAGCTCGGAGGGATTGTATTAATAAATCAATAGCCAACAGTAATAACATCAGTCGTACGTCATGGCGTGTCATCGCAGCCGAGACCGGTAAGAATGTAAACAAAGGCGATGCGCTCCAAATACTGATAAGCAAATCGGCTGGTCGGAGTGAGGTACAGCGATGCGCCGCCGTAGCTACTGACCTAAACCGGTTTTATGTTGATGCAAATAGTAACTCTAATGCTCAAACTGATATCCTCTTAGCGTTTCAATATCTTAACAAGCACGTTAAGCGGCATGCACGCGAATTTCACTTCAAGGGCTTTTCCCGCCAACAAGTAGCAAAAGTTGTCCAAAATATTAAACGTAAAAGCTCAACAGATATCAACGACATGTCGACACGGTTATTTGATATACTTCCATCATTCATTATAGATATTTTCACTAAACTATTCAATTATTGCGTAGCAGATGGCATTTATCCCTCCAACTTTAAAAGGGTCAAAGTCCAGCCAGTGTACAAAGGTAAAGGAGATAAAGATGAGTTAAAAAATTATAGACCAATTTCATTGATTCCCATATTTTCAAAAGTTTTTGAGCGACTACTAAGCGATGAGCTGATGTCTTTTTTCAATAATAACGAATTGTTAAATAAACAACAATACGCTTATCAACCTGGCCGGTCAACAATAGACGCGGCGCGTGATGTAATAGCCAGAGTAATGGGTCACCTAGACGGACGACGCCAGGTGGCAGCGATTTTTTGCGATCTGTCACGCGCCTTTGAACTCGTAAGTCATCCGCTCATATTAGCAAAGCTTTACCACTATGGAATTACTGGTAACTTCCACCGAGTAATCGAATCATTCCTTGAGGCGCGCACACAACTCACGTCGGTACAGGGAGCAAAATCTGACCTACTAGAACTAGGCCCCTGCGCTGTCCCTCAAGGATCTATAATGGGAAACAACCTGTTCATTTTGCTCATGAATGACTTTACCTCAGCCTCAGACTTGGCGGAAGTTGTTCTATTTGCTGATGATGGGTGCGTCATTGTCGCGGCCGAGACGTACACTCTATTAAAAGCGAAATTACAAGAAGTAATGGATCAAATATCATCCTGGTTTTCTGCTAATGGCTTGGTACTAAATGTGGAGAAAACACACATTATTCACTTTAGTTTGCGTTGCTCAAGTGATTTCGCATTAAATATTATGTGCAATGGACAACCTGTACCTCAAGTCGACCATGTAAAGTATCTGGGGCTAACCATTGATGCTGGATTGAAATGGGCATCCCATATTGACACCGTATGTCAACGACTGTCCTCTGCTTGCTTTGCTCTTAGCAGACTGCGCCCGTGCCTCAGTTCTACTAACGTAAAAAAGGCCTATTACGGTTATTTTAACTCTATTTTAATATATGGAATTGACCTTTGGGGCTCGGCTGCTGAACGCGAGCGAGTATTCAGGCTCCAAAAAAGAGCAGTGCGCATTATCGCAGGTGTGAGTTGGGATCATCCTGCAAAAGACCTGTTCAGAAACCACAAAATCTTAACTGTACCCAGTCTCTATATCTTAGAACTGGCTAAGTACGTCAGAAAACACATTCATCTATTCCGTACCAACGCTGATGCGCACGGTTCCATTACCCGACGGCGACATGAGCTGAGCTTGCCGCACACACGACTCGTTAAAGCAAAAAAATGTCCTAACTACATTGGTACTAAGGTTTATAATGCAATCCCTCCAGCAATTAAGCAGGCTTCAAGCTATAATTCTTTTGTACGTCAAATAAAAGCAAAACTTGAAATTGACGCTTTGTACTCGATCGATGAGTTTTTTGGTAGTACTATGAATTAATAATAAATGCACATGTAATCAGGTAATAAAAAATAATAATATTGTAATCTGAATGATTGTGAACAAAATGTACCTACACTACTTATTAACTTAATAATATAAATATGTGCCTATTTAACTACGTATGTTGTTTGTTATAAATTTGACGTGTAAAATGAATATTTTATGAATAAAAAATTGAAATTGAAATTGAAAAAATATCTTTATACATACAAACGAGTTTAACCGAGAGTCTCCGAAAGTCGAGAGTAACAAATATTAGGTATATCGTTCCGGCGAACCATAAAAACTCGTTTCCTCTTATTTTTGGAAAAAAGCAGACACAGGCAGATGTTACAAAAAAGAGGACACTTATTGGTTTTTAAATTATAAGTGACTTGCGAAATACTATATCCTGAGAAAATTCCCACTAAGATTTATGAACATATTTAGGTGGCATTGTCCTTGGATTGAGGTATAAAATTTTAGGTAAAATAGGTACTAAACTAATAATAGTACGAGTACACTGACGATAATCTCTTCTTAACGATTCAATTCAATTCAATAAGCCTTTATTTAACAATCTTATTAACTAGTTTACAAAATATAATAAACATCTTATTTCCTAGTTTCACTTATCCTTAGTTTAAAAACAATTATTATGTATCAATGCTCAGTTTCAGACATCGGAGTCGAGATTGTCTTGCTTTCCAGCATAGGCCTCCCCCAAGTTTCTCCAAAGTTCCCGATCATGAGCTTTCCTTCGCCAAGTGGCACCAGCAAGAGCTTTGAAGTCGTCTTCCCATCTTCGTAGAGGTCTATGATTTTTCCTGCCACCTTCTTAACGATAAGGAGAGAGAACTAAGTTTTTTAGTTCATGTTCAATCAATAAACCGGTCACAAATGATAAAACTTAGATATGTCATGTTTAAATATACCTACTTATAAATTTCTGAAAAGATTGGACATAAATAATAAAATATTTTTATTTAACGTTAATTTTATTATGGTCTATTTAAAAAACTAATAAACGTGTTTTGCACATTATACCGAAGCGAAATGATGATAAAAATGTAGGCATGTAAATTTGTTAAATATGGTATTGAGTGAGCTCAAACTTTTAGTACCTTATTGTTGATTTCATCTGTGCTAGATATATGACTTATACGGTCCAGACAATATCGAGCATAAGTAAACTTATACATTCAAGAAATTCATTAAATTAAATTTATAAGTGACATTTATTTATTCTAATTTTATAAGTGCCGTTCAAGTATTTAACTAATCAATCTGCATAATAGAATGACTGTTTCATTTTCTATTTTATAATGATATCATTGATTTTTATTATCTACTACTCGTTGTGGAGCCATTATCAGCAGTAAGCAGTAGTATTATAAACATGTTAAAATGTTTACAAGCCCTCGCATTAAAAATTGTAGAAATAAAACACAAATTAATATTAACCTAACTGATAAAGTATTAAGGATGATATTCAAATGAACATCGAATCAAAACATCACCAAAGACGATGAAGATAAAACCTCTTTAAGCACGTTGATTATGAAGAAAAAAATGTCACAATTGGGTGAGATACGATTATTCCAAAGTAACCAGACTCGGATGACATTCAGTTTGACACTTGTCATGTAAAAAGTTAATCGAGTAAACTACCGACGTTATGTTTTACATTAATATGCGAGTGTATTGCGCAACGTGACACTTGACAATTCTGAAAGTTAGCTCACTACTTTTATAGTTAAATTCTTTTCGCATGTTGGCAGACCTGGGTGGTAATCATCAAATTACGAAGTACAGTCCATGTGGGATCTTCCGGCGTATAAAGACCGCTACTTTATTTGTTCAAGCTATAGGTACGAGGCCAATTAGTAAAAGAGAAGCTTTAGAGTGTCGAACAAGCAATAAACTTTACATTAACGTGGATGCCATGCCAGTATGTACAGCAAAACCCTTAATAATGGTCATATAGCTGAGTACCTACTAATATTACCCGATGCCTACCTGAAGTCCGATATTTTTTCAACAGTTTCAGCACGCATCAAAAACTGAACTGGGGGCCTACCCAAGATGACAATCGTTTGTGCTGACGTAGCTATGTATCTCTATCTAACTAAGAAGAGAAAGATAACGGAAAGAGTTTCGTTATCGTAGCAAATTATTGTCATCTCGGCTAAGATGTAATCCCATCATCTTAGATCGCTCCTTGCATATCTACTTACCACTTTACGTGGCCAGTGCAAAGCAAGCATGAAGAGCGTAACATATCATAATGAGCTTCGAGAAGCGGCGGCACATAGGCAAGTAAAGTATTCTACAGGATACATCTTGCTGAGTTGTTTTTGAGTGCACATAATTTTTGTACACATAGATAAACTATATTTATATTACAAAACAAAATACCAACTGTATTGTTTATATTGGATACCTATACTTACCAAGACCTGAAAAAATATTGTAATGTAGCGAACGATCAATTAAAAAAGGCGTATATTTTATTTCAACTTTTTAATAATTAACATAATAATAATATATTATTCATTATTCTACATGACATTAAAGCTCTCCAAGGGGCCTCTACGTGTTGGATCTATATCCCCACGCAAGCCTATCAAAAGACCGGGATTTATAGGCCCGTGAAATACAAGGAGATACAAAAATTATGTAAATCTACAAACAATGTCTTATTAGGTACCTACCTAGGGATAAACATTGACCGAATAAGTCAAGCCTATCCACCGTTCTTCGGTCCGTAGCCTACTTCTCTCCGCTGAATGCTGGAAAGTAAATCTTCGTCCTCCTGCTCGACTTGTACTTAAGCGTTTTGGGTAGATCAAGACAGGTAGGTAAACAATTACTTTGATGAAAAGTTCCATGCTGGAGGCATTTTGCAACACGGTAATCCACGGTGTTTCACATAGGTACACATCACATACATTATGTATAATTTTCATTTTCATCACACTTGCTCGAAAAAGATCTTATTTCATGCAGGCGCACTGAAGGACAAAGGCCTATATTGTTCCCGCGGGAGTTGTGGATTGTGAAAAAAAAAATAGCAACCGAATAGATCCACCGATTACCTTTATTAGGTATACCTCTATTTCTATTGTATTTTCATCGATGGTAAAGGTAAACAATATATACCTAAGCAAAGTTTTAGATCGATAAGGCTATATAAAATGTAGGTAATACGGAATGGAGAAATCTAATTATATTGTTACTTTGTTACATGTAAAGTGAATTTAGGTGTGTTAATAACAACATTATTTTATTGAGAACTACGAAAATTCCCATATCAGTAATTTAACGGTCACAGTTTTGAATGGTTCACGGTTAGTTTCACTAGACTTAAATTGACCGGGATATAAACCATGATTACCTTTTATATTGTTTTAATAATATCGGGAACTCCATAAAAATAATATAAAACCGGTCAATTAAAGTCTAATTCAACTGTCTCCTAGCCTAGACGGAATTGACCCTGCTTACAAAGCAAGAGGTCCCAGGTTGAATTCCCGATATGGGCAATTATTTGTGTGTTCATCACGAATATTTGTTCCCGAGTTATGGATGTTATCTATGCACCTAAGCATGAATTTATCTATACAAGTCTGTGTATCGTCGCCTAATACCCCAAGCACAAGTTTTTCTGAATTTGGGACTAGATCGACCTGTGTGAGATTTTTATGGACTCACGAGCTCTCACCACGTACCAGCCTCATTCCTATCGAACACGTCTGTCAAATGGGACTATAAGAACAGTAAAGTTCTTAAGCATGATCCTGCACCACCCATCCACGAGGACTTACAACGGGTTTGCTGAAGGAATGTGTCAGCAGCACTCCTCTCTGACAGCAGCAAATGTGATATGCCGTGGCCTCGTACGTCTGAACTTTTTCTTACTGCACGTTAAATGGGGTTGACCGGTCGAAGTATTTTACAGATGGCGCCAGCATAGGTTTTGTCAGTCCTAACGAATAGTGTCAGATTCTTGATTTTATTGTACTTTAAAACACTTTAAGACAAATTTCAGAACAAAACTAGAGACAATTTAATAGTAAATATTTCATAAATGTTAGAAAATTTAAAAAATGGAAATGCCACCTGAGGGCGAAACTCCAAACACAACATTTCACTCGACAACTCTCGAGTGACTAATTTAACTATTGAGTTTAGGTTTCGAAACGTTTACGAATGTCATATTTGAATTTACACTCGCCCGCAGTCAGCGCGTTTGAAAACGGATACATAATATTCTTGTTCAGGGGTCGGCAACAGGCGGCCAGCGAACCTTCCTGGTTATTTTGTATATAAAATTTATATCAGGTCTACGTCTCAAGTCGGCGCGTTCGGAACGCAAATGATCATGACATAACATGACATGACAGGGACAACATGATTCGTGGCCTCGCGCTTAGAAACATCGATTTTGTTCGTAGTACTACATATAGTAAACACCCCTATAATGGAACATGCACCAGTAATGGAATGGTATAGACAAATCCTGTAAAACAAGTATTTACCATCAGTTTTTAATCGCTGGCAACATTTTACCATAAACAAGAGCCAAAGAGCTGCTTATGTTTAATTTTTCATTGATACTTGTTATTTTGAAAATTAATGGCGCCACAAAAAACCACAGTTTTTATTGGTTAATAATATTGAAACCAATTGCAGTAGCTTTCATTAAATACATAGAAAACATAAAGGACGAATTGGACTTTAAAAGCGTAAAGCAGTAGAAATTTTACAGGTGTCGGTGAAATTACAAAAACACTCCAAATTTTCTCTTAAATGTTCCATGATTGGTGCCGTTAACATATTATAATTGTACCTTCTGTACCTAATCTATGGTCTATTCAGATTTACTATATAAGTATCGCGAACCACGAAGAAAGGGTGCATATTTTAGGGAGAGTACTACCGCTGTCGGGAACTTTTTTTGTATACTTTAAAATAGGTATTTGTTGACAATTGTTGTCGTTGTCAGTCGTCGTTGAAATTGTCGAGTGCTCTTTGCATAATAATAAATTATCAGATATAGTGATATTAGTGATAAAGTTGCAAATTATAAACAAAGTGCATTGGCTGCTTAAAGGTTGCCGACCACTGCATTTATTCAACCGAAATATAACGCGAACCAATTAAGTGGTGCTCTTAATACGCTCGAAGATACCACATGGGCTGTACTTCGTAATTTGGCCACCTATACCACCCAGTTCTACCAACATACGAAAAAGGTAAATTACTGTCAAAATGAGCTATCTTTCGTAACGGACGAGTTTGAGGTTGCATGTCACACTCGCATGTTAACTAAAAAGTACAGGTTTTTAGTTTCCGAGTAGTTTTCTCACCTAACGTCATCGAATAGTTAACGAATTTTTTGCTTTCATGATACACTAGACCTTCTGGTCATAAATGTAAAAAAACTTTTCACATTCGTGACATATGTATCAAAATTGACAAGTGAGAAAATAGGAGAGTCCGTCTAAGTTAACATTGCACTGTCTTGAACAGAACAACGTGTGGACGTGCCATTATAAACGTCATATTTTCAAAGAAATCTGACATTAATGATGACATTGCCACACTCTGCCATTACAATTGCCATGCAGAGTTGGCTTGGTCCGACTCTAACACGCGTAGCACGCGCCTGTACATATTTGTTTACGGTCTGTTACTTAGTTAAGACATTGCTCTTTCCATATTCTGGCAGTAATGTTGGATTGGTAGTCTCGGGCCCAATTCGACTCGATATAATGACAGAAGGACACATTGCTACTACGTGCATGTGCATGGTATAGGCACGAGAGTTGAAGTCACTTTGACAACAACAAAATCATGTAATGACAGTAAGGTTTTGAAATTAGTATTCTTTTTTCGTACCGATAGCAAGTTAAACTGCAAACTGCAAGTTGGACCAAAAAGTTTCTTCAAGTTTGTTTTGACTTCATATAGTGCGTTTAAGTCACATTTACTCATTCATTCAATACAGTTTTTGCGATTAGTACTCTGTGTAGCTGTGTGTGTATTCATTCTACACTACTCTCCTGATGATACCTATAGCCGATAATATCAAATGATTTCTGATTAAGTACTGACAAAAAAAAAATGATTACTTGACATTGTATTTAAAACTTTATTTCGTATGGTTTTGATCGACCTAGCAGCTATGAAGCGAAATAGTATGATTCTGTACCCCTATAGTGTAAATAAATTCGATTTCGAAACGTGACGTACGCGTTTGCGTTTAGTCTCATTTTGTATGTGATTTAGAAAGAGCGCGCCAAGCGGGACGTTTTGGAAACTCAAAATCCTATACAAAATGAGACTTAACGCAAACGCGTTCGTCACGTTATGATGTCGATAAAATTTACACTAGGGGTACAGTACTATATAATTTAATTGTTAGTTTCGCAATCAATAATGGACAATAGTTACGTTCTAGCCACCGACAGGGCACAATGAGTCAATTGTTAAAAGAAAAAGAACAGTTGATTATCTTGTAAACAAAGAAAGTTTTACTAAACTTATACTTAAGGTCATTTTCTGAACCGGCCTAAGGTGCCTTGTCGGTCGTCAGAAACTTGTCCGTTATTTATTTATAGGGCACATGATAGCCACATATAATTATCTACGTTTAAATGAAGTCCATATGTTATATTAGGGAATCTAAAAGGCTCCAGGATTTAAAAAGTCACAAGTATAAATTTAAAATTATGGGTCCAAAAATATGAATATATTACGTTACAGAAAACGGCAGCCAAATAACACTAGACCAATAGTGTTGTGTTCCTGCCGGTGATTAAGGTTGCCAGAGTTTATACTTTAAGCAAAACCGGATGCTAATTGTTCTATTATCCTCTTTTACATAATATGATCGGTTAAGCCATTAAAAGAGTTTTTACAAAAACTATATTCTTATTAAAATGACGTAGGTACCAGGAAGATACGTTCTTTTGCTTGTAATACCTTCAATATGCGTGGTCCGATACGCATTTGGCTGGTTTTTATTAATAGTCGGTGTAAGTTAAGAAGACCTAAGTTTTAAATGCAATTAGTATAAGAGATAGCTCTTATAATAATTGAAAATTTAAAAAAAAACAACATGCATTTGGGCTAAGGTTGGTACACAACAAACTGTGTCGAAATATTTTTTACAGTACATATGGTGCTACTTTACCGCGCTAGTGCGAAAATTAGCATATTACGTTACTATGGCAAAAATTTCATTTGGTGGTACACGCTTTTAGCGCTGCTGTACTTTTTTTCCACAGGAAACGAACAGCAAAAATACTCATCGTGTTAATTCTAACAGCCCCAAACACAATTTACCTAGGATGCTTTGCTTTATCACAGATTTCCTATGTCCAGCTCCTGTCTCCATCAACAGGCTCGAAGTTTCTTGGAACTTACAATACCTAAAATTTCATCAAGCGATAAGATTAGTAGGAGATTGAATTAAAACACTATTTTAGCGCTAAATGTAACAAATTTTATTTCTCTTAAAGCTATCATTACCGTGTATAGACATGAGTCAGTCTTATAAGTGCATTGGTCGGTCCTTAGGGGCGTCCTGGTTTGGCTCCGTCGTTTAGATATGGTGATGGCCGAAATGAACATGATGATGAGGCGATGAGTGATGGACGATGGCGTTGAAGCTGTAAAAATAATATTATAAGTAGTCATCATCAAGTTTATCACTTACTGTAGTTTTCAGGGCCAAATTTTTTTTTATTATTTATTTATTTATTTATACAAGGAATTCCAACACTTTAAAAAATACATAATACATTAATTGTTCTGTTGAAATAGGCATTGAATAATTAGGCAATAAATAATAATTATTACAAAAGGCAAATTGTTCGAATCGGACGATATTATGAGACTGAACATGTAATATAGTGAATGATTTCGACCGGCATATCGAAAATAGAACAGGCAATATTATTCATTGAAAAAAAAAAATACAAGCATTATAATGGAACCTATTCCAAAAAAATAGGAACTAATCTTTAATGCCTGAAGTAAAAGCATACGGTTAAATTCAGATTCTGATTGTACCAGCGTTACTGCTGCAGGAAACTTCTAATTTATATATTAATGTCTGTATATAATATAGATTACTTTTCCACATTTCTTGCAGCTGCGCCTGCAGCAGTAATGTTGGTGCGTCTGAATTCGAATGTACCCTGAACCCTTTGAGGTGAGGGGACCCACTTACAAAATCGCGTCGCCACATAAGCGTTACCTACTATTTAATTGAAATACTCAAGTGAAAGAGATTACTCGTAGTACAAAGCTAGTCTCCTGGGCTTCTGCATGTGCCTTCTTGGCATGGACGACAAAATATTTAATATATATATATAAATAAAATGACTGTTAATATATTAGCAGCATTTGCAGAGACAAACACCACTCAATACCAGTAGAAGTCGGAGCTGCTTTTCTACCTTTCAAACTGGTACCTACCCCGTGTGGTCATCAGCCTTGTATTCAACCTTCCTGAGGCGACCGTCGGGCTCTACCAGCTCGTAGCCTCCCTTCACCAGGTCACCGTGGCGGTGCTCGTGCTGCGACTTGACGTCGCCCGTGTGGTGGTCGTGCACTGCATATTCGAACTTGTACTCGGGGAACGCCTTAATAGAGATGAAGGTTTTTCATAATATGTTTGATGGAAATGTATACTGTTCGAAGTTTAAAAAAAAAAAACTTCCCACATGCGTGTTTGTGGGACAACGCAAAAACTTGGGGTACTGAAGTTTATCCGATAAGTAGTATAATTATAGCGATATTCAGGGAACGTGAGTAGGTACTATTCCTTGTCTTAAACGCGATATTGTATATTCCGTCAAATATAACGTGCCAAACAATTAATGCCAATTTAGTTAAGTATTAACACTATAATTTCTTAATAAAAGTGTGGGAACCTTGAGATACATGGTAGCAATACTTTACTAGCAAAGTGGTTACAAATTAATGTCTGAATTTATTATTTATTTTGATACAACCATCGCTATTTGTTCGCTGTTTGAGAAAAGCAATTAATTATTTGGAGGTAGTCGTACCTGTATCAGACTTTCCCATTACAGGCGTGTTATGATACTCGTTGACTTACTGTTTCAGCGTTAAATAAATAATTGCTACTCTATTACGATTAGTCGTACCACTGACTAGATCGGTTAGCAAACGTGTTGAAATTGGCGGGAAGTCGATAGATTAATAATACCGCAATAATAATCTAAGCTATGTTTAGTTAGTTTGTTGAAAGGGATCATTGTGAAGTAAGACACTTTTTGAATATTTAAGGAGCCGATAAATCTTTAGCAGATATTGGATTAGAACTAATTGATTGTTAGTAAAATGATTTATTGAAAGGCTTTAATTTGATTAACTACAGTGAACACGAGATATCGTGACTGATAAAATATTTGTAAAATGTTGCTTTACAACATAATCCGTGAACTGGTTTATTTTAAAAGTAGTAAGTGGCCATACATTTATACATGAAATTCTATAGTAGTAAAATAATGCTGAAAATTATTACACATTTATACACATATTACTATTAATGGTCTGTCGCATGTGATATTTTTGGAGTTCAGGGTCTTTATGCTATGGACTACGGCGTCTGCCAGGCGGATCGTACACCTATTTACCAACGTCGAGGTTCCTATGTAGATATGTCAATACATTTCGTATAGTGCGATTATGTTAACGGCACCAATCATGGACATTTAAGAGAAAATTTGGAGTATTTTTGATATATCATCGACACCTGTAACATTTTTACCGCTATATGAGTTAAAAGTTGAATGTGCTATTCGTCCTTTATGTTTTCGATGTATTTTATAAATATAATGTAATTGGTTTCAATATTGTTAACAAATAATAACATAGTTTTAACTATGTTCTTTTGCTCCAGTGATGGGCAGTATTCATTTTAAAACTAACAAAATTCAATGATAAATCAAACTTAAGCAGCTCTATGGGTCGTGTTTCTGGTAAAATGTTACGAGTTTAAAAGCTGATAATAAATACTTAACTTATACTCGTAGGATTTGTCTATCGCAGCCCATTACTGGTGTCACGTCCATCATAGGGGTATTTACTATAGTAGGCCAAGGAATATTTTTTTGGAAGAGTTAATGCCTAGCAAGCTGGAAATCGGCTTAGTGCGTGTAATCCGAGTTTGCGCAATCCGCGGAGGTGTGCATACATTTTTGCTCTTTATCAGTTTTTTTGCTTGTAGATCGAAAACAGTACATCTGACGGCAAATTTGTTATTATCATGATAAAAATTGATATCCCAAAGGTACTTCAATATGAATTCGTAGTCAAAGTTGTAAAAAATGGCCGCCATTTCGAATTTCTTTCTTTTTGGTATGATCATGATTGTATAAAATCCGAAAACGCCTTTTCACCAGTGTCTGATCCACAATCCTTGCTGGTAGTCTCCTTGTAATTGATGGTGGGTTCTTTCTATATCGAGTGGTTCGGCAATCAAAGAAAAAAATAATTCCTAAGACACCCAAAATTTATGCTCTATTTCTGGGATTGCGCAAACTCGGAGTACACGTAATTAGGACCAAATGAGGGTATTAGAACGATTTCAAAACGCTTTTCATGGATCTAATTTGATTGGTCTATAGGCATCTCGCTCGCATTTATTGGTGCACAAGAGATCAACTAAGAATCGTGTTGATGTTTAAATATAATTTCATTTTAAACCTTAACAAATTGTAAAATCTGAATATCTATCTTATTGAAAAAGAGCTTCAGTTCCGTGTTACTTACATAATGGTCATGATGCGGGACGTGGTGGATGGGCACATGGGGGACATGGGGCACATGGTGGTGCAGCAGCGGCACGTGATGCTGGATGGGAATATGGTGGTGTATGGGGATGTGGACGGGGTGGTGGGGCCCGTCGTGTTTCTGCAGCTCCTGGTGGGAGATCGCCGGGTGGTGGTGGTGGTGATGGTGGAACGGGAAAATAGCTTGGCAAGCCGACACCAGAACGCAAGCGGTTAGTACCTAAAACAAAAGTTTATGAGTCATAGAAAAAAAAATGCAATATAGTTTATTTAGTTTAACTTAAAATACACAAAACATTAAAGGCTGGAATTAAGATTAGAAATTAAGTACAACAATACTTGTGTCGGGAGACCCCGCTCTTCCATTGGGAAATAGGGTAAAAACCAACAAACTGTACGTAGCTAATGAATATACTATTTACAATTACAACTTACAATGAATATACAATTTTTCATACCATTGATAACTCATTATCTACTTGCCCTTTTATTTTAAAACTGTTCTAATTGTAGCCTTAACTCTAATTACAGTAGCGGCAAAATATCGAAACTACCTACGGCTGTATGTATGTGTATGTGTGTGTCTGTATGTGTGTGTGTTGTATGTTTTTTCTATGATTTACGTTCGAATCACGGCGGCAGTGCTTCGGAGGTAATGAGGTAGAATTGTATAACCACGATCGCAGACCACAATCGATACCAGCGTTTTACCGCGCCGTCGCACATCGTTAACAATGGGTGAATCAACTGTCACAGACGTTAAATAAGAAAAATATACCAAACTTTTGATTATAAATCTCATTCAACTTCAACTTCAACATTTATTCAGCAAATAGGCCACAAGGGCACTTTTACACCTCAACATGGAATTCACATACAAGCAAAAACAAGCATATCAACAATTATTATAAAATACAATTCATTGAAAATATTAATGCAAACTAAAGTATTCTTGTTTAGAGAAAAAGTAAGTAAAATATTATTATTACTTCGAGATGTATACAGTCTCTAAATGTCGAATTACAAAAAAAAACTAAAATAATAACAATAAAAAAACACAAAGAGATACAAAAAAAATCTAAAATTATTTAGAGGGTTATGGAAAGGAGGAATTATGCAAATTGTACAACTTTTACAAAATTTTAATTGCTTATCGTAAAAAGAGAAAAAACGTAAGTACTTAAAAAGTACAGTGCACTAGAGCAGAAACATATTATTTTCGGCACACTTTTTAGAGCAACAACTAACTACTTTCAGAGCATGCGAAATAAATAAATAATGTAAATAAATTTATGTTATGAAATTAACTAATAAGACAAACCAAAAATTAATAGCCTCAGATGGCCTAGGATGTTTTTCCAAGACCTGGCGCGACACCATATTTGTCAAGGACCACTTGATGTGCGAAGTCGCGTGACTTTTGACAAGACATGTTAGAGATACAGTTGATATAGTATTTAAAATCAGACGACATTAAGATAAATTAAAGAAATGGGGTATGATAAAAAGTAAATATTTTATCACCACACCAGCTCGTAAAGGCTCTCTTTAGTGCCTCCGTTGTCGTGCGCGGGTTGCACGGAGTAGGTGAACGCCTATTGAAAATTGTATGAGCAATGCTGCTAACTGGCGCGGACGTATGCGACGGATATTACCCGCGCGTGTGCACAAGACAGCGGAGGCACTTTTGTTCATAAACTGATAACAATGTAGCATTTTATCCACAAATTCCCAAATTTTGAGTTGTTTCCTCATGTTGGCTGGTAGAATTGACGTTGAAGTAAGGATTTTTAATGATAAATATTTAATAGCGTTAATTTAGATTCGACGTGTAATATTTTACAGTTAGTAGTTTCCAAGCCTTGGTGTGTTGAAACATTTCGTGTTTCACTCGGTAGCAAAGTTTTTTTAACTCTCTTACCTTAAAACCCTCGCAACGGTCAAGATTCAACTTTTCGAAACACTCGCTACGCTAGTGATTCAATTTTAGAATCTTTCGTGTGCTCGGGTATGAATATTTGCAATACTTAAACAATATCTTTGCCCGCTTGTAAATAAATAACTATAAAAAACTTAATCGTATCGCCTATGACTTGATATAAAGTCAGTACATTTCGTGCCCCACACGCCACGACTGCATATCAAGTCGTGGTTTTTGTCAGGTTGTATACGTGCAATTTTTGCCGTGGCGTTGATGACACTTTATTATTCATTGACGTGGCGGCGAAAAGATTAAACACTTCCTAATAACCTCAACACCATATCTGGGAGCACAATTTAGTGTACTTCTATAACCCTTATATTTATTTTTATTTGTTTTCCTATTTCCTAGTCACTTAACACTTGAACTTTCTCAAAGCAACTTACGCGAGACAACATCTTGGCGTACGCGGATACTGTATGCTATGTCTAATGAATATGAGACAATAGTGCACGCAGTATGCGTTGGTTCATTAGCTTATATAGGAGACTTTAATTGTGGGAATTATTAGAGCAAAAAATCTATTGATCAATTTCACAGGGTTTGCTAACGGCCCTATCGTAATATTGGTTTTCTGTAGTGCATAGGTGTGCATACCTACATATTGCACATTTGTCGAGGACGCAATTAAGTCAGCTTTGTGGGCTGTATCGCCATTAGATACATCGGAACGTACAAGGTGTTAACAAAAAACTTAATATAATCTTATAACCAAGGATTTAAAGCAAATTCTTATAGTTTTGTGGATTCTTAGGTACATGTTACGATGTATTTAATCGCGAATATATCTTACTTGTAATATGTTATTAGGTGTCGGAAGTTCCTTCTATTGGAATGCGATTACCTATATCGATTGAGTAGATATTTAAACAGCGTAAATCCGCTTTGGCAACCCACACAGGTATTTAAGGCCGATGGTCTTGTACTAAACCTAGTAACGAAGCAATTGCTATATATAGTGTAGGTTTTAACCGCATACAGTGTGGTAATCCAATATGATTACATATTTATCGTTACACGTTCGAACGGGGACGAGAAGTTAGAAAAAGTAAAAAAAAAAAACATACAAATATTTTACTCGCAATATATGTAGGTATCGTGTTTTTATGAACTCCGTTAAGTTACTTTCTCAATGACCCCGGTATTTTAATAACTCCAGTTCGGAGATTCAAGTCATCGCCTCCCGGCTGATACTTTGTGAGATGATAGTTTAGATCCTATCATTAATTAAAAAAATAGTCAGCCGATGACAACAAAATTTTGGTGGCTGCGATTTCTCAACCCACCAACGGAGCGGCAGCTGACGTGCACGAGGGTTCATCATACATAGCCGTTAACCACTATACGAGTTTTCGCCCGGGAGGCGATTGGTCATGAAAATCTATCTGTTCATGGCTCACGGTCTATTATGCGTCCCCAGCAACTTCGGTTCTCCATACAAAAGTAGTTACGCTCTCATTTTAAAATGAATAGCTAGATTGCTCTGAGACTTTGTACTTACTATAGGATAAGGTATATCTAGTCCTGTAATTATTCTTAGTTTAATAGCTTCAGATACTATAGTTAAAAATACAGCGAATTTAAGTTTATCATACAAAACTTGTTTTTGCTTTATATAGTTTGTTTTATTAACTGCACTGAAAAAAAAAATAGCCGAACTGGTTTTGTAACTTTACTAAATAACTAAACTACGGTTATAAGAAAATAAACTTTGCATAAATTTACAAAACTATTTTGTAGTGTATAATAAATACCTGAACACTGATAGCCAAACACGGTTTTGTAACATATAACACATAGTTCGCAAGTCCCAATTTTTGTGTAAACAGTAACCAAAATGTTTGTTACAGTTATGCAAACATTTCTTTCAGTGTGGAGCTATATAAACTAATTACAGGACTAGATATACTCATGTCATTGTAAGTGCAAAGTTTCTTTACACCCAACACGTAGTTTTCTAATGAGAACGAAACCCCATTTGTATGGGTAGGTGAAATTTGGTCGAGCTTATCGGGGACTCTTAACGCTCCAGCAATAGTAAAAGTGACGTTCGGATGTCAAATGCAGCTGTATTACTGTTACGGCGTCATAGTTACCGCCGCTGAATCAGTCAATGTCTTCATAAAATGGGTGATGTTTGCTGCTGAATTACTGCCGCGGTTATGTCGTTCATTCCCTCACTCATTTTATCAAGGTATTAACATATAAGGACGGCGGCAACAACGACGCCGCAACTGTAATGCAGCTGCAGTTCATATCTGAACGTCACCCTTAATTCTTTATAGTTCGTGTCATGCACGATGACGCGCAGATTTATCAAATCTAACCTTTAATAACATGTCAATATGAGTCAAGGCACGCGTCGTCGTGAATGACACGATCAACAAGTCGGTTGAGTATACAAGATACGGTGGGATTTATTTTCTTGCTTTAGATTAAGTACCTAAATTATTACGTAAAGTGTAGCAAAAAAACACGATAATGATTATTAAACAAGTAAATATATTATTTAATAATTAACGGTTAAATTATTTGGTATATGTTTATTATATTTTGGAGTTTGGTAACTAATTGAATTAAATACAAGAAATCAGTGATACGTTGTCGTGTGGACGTTTGGGCCGGTTCGCTCCACCACAGCGTTGAATCTGAAAATTAATAAAATAATATATCCACGTATATGTCATTTCAAAATCTAAGATGCCTTTTTTATCATTATATCTAACGTTAGTTTCCATTAGAACCCCAAATACCTTTTAATAGACGTGATTTTACCTGACCTTTTCATACTGGAGTTTTCATTTGCTGCCCGGAGGTTGTAAATTACGACCAAAAGCAAAATGGAACTAATCCGTTAATAAAATTGTGTTAAATCTTTTACATATATTTTTTATGATTTTTTATTACGAATAACCCTACAGGGTAAAATTACTGGACGGTTTTTTAGTAGGTACTACTCTACATTTATAACCTAGCTGGCTGGATTCGTAACACACTTTAATTTACGTATTTAGTGTGATAAGAACCATGCAAATGCTCAAACGTTGCCTAACTGGTCTCATTTAGATTGTTTTAATACGTGTGAGAATGTGTTCGATGTGAAAAATCGTGACAATGTGACGAGAGTACGTTAACTGGTCGTTAGTACCTTGTTTGTAAATTGAGACATTCTGCTAATAGCTGTTTAGCGAGCTCTACAATACGTAATAAACGTTTCTCATAGTAATATAATATTATTGTTTAACCCTTAACGTATTTTATTAGCACATTTCAATAGACTTAACCCGTAGGTATTTTTGAAAAGACTTTTGTACGTAGTAACTGAACGAGTAATAACGCAAACGTTAACATTATTATTAATTTATTACAATATAGAAATGTGTTTACGCCTCGTTGAAATAAGTAAATAGCAAATTAAATTTATGTAGAAATTGTAAATTAGTCGTAAACACAGGCTGTTGAAAATGCCGTTATATAAGAGTCCGTAGTTAGCGGAAATATACTTAAGGACCCTGTTTATTTTTATTGCCCCGATTTATTTGTTTAACAGATGTTATCGTAAATCAAATGAGATGAGTTCATTCCAAAACATTAAATAAGTATGTAGGTACTAATAGCATGGTAACAGGATCAATAATTACGAGCAATAAACAGGAACAATATTTACGAGCTTTATATTGCAGAAATTGTAAATAACAAGTCATGTCAATTGACTTAATGTTTCAATAATGACATTGTCAACGTATTTACAAGGTGAAAAGTAATCGGAGTATTGCTTTATTTGGGTATTATTGTATTATGTAAGTAAACAAATAAAGTGAATCGAATCGGTCAGGCGTTCTTCGGCGGCCCAAACTGATGCCAGTATCAAGGCCATTCGGCATCAATGACTCGATTCATGTCAATAACTGGGTTACGCTCGCTGTTCTTTTATTTGTGCGGCCAATGGATTGTAAGTGGCCTGTGTAAGTGTGCATTTGTAAAGGTCGTGGGTTCAAAACTTTGTCTCGATATCGATTGTCTAGTAACTGATTTATTACCCCTAAATAACTGCAGTTGTTCAGTAATTGCATTAGAAAATATGTAACTATGAGTATTTATGTTTCTCAAGAACACATATCGCGGCCGAATAATTAAAGTTGTTTTTAGCTTTTGTAGGTACCTTTTAAACTTTTGATCGTTTCCAAAATCTCCTCCAAAACGATTATCTTTACGTCAGTCATTTTAAATACAGGGACTACCGCTGTAGACGGTTAAATTAAAACTTGTAAAACACAAAACGGCATTCCTCTAAAAAACAGCCTGTGTAAATACTTCGGCTGGATTTCTTGACAAAGGCCTTATTACCACTAAACTAATATAATTATGGACCTGTCATATTTAAGAGCTCATAAACATTTGTATTTTACAAGCTTCGAACAAAATATTATAATACCAACTAGGAAAACGAAAGTGGTTCAAGAACTTTTCTCGATGAATATCATTGGGTAATCCGGAGAATTACATAAAGCTTGCTTTAGTAGGCTCAAGGGCCGGATTCAGGTCCATTAAATAGCTTAGGTTTTCCGTGACATGATTTATGTGTAATGCGCAATGAAGCCTAGATCTAGATAAGACTGCTAATTACAATTACCTAAGGGTGTTAGGAGCGCCAATCGTAGTCGTTATGATAACTGATAAGGTTAGGCAGGCCATAAAAGAAACTAAGCTGTAACGTCAGGTGAACACTAATATGCACTTAAATAAAATCACGATTTCGACCTACTTTAAACGTATACATTGTTGTAGTGTTTAATTTTGAGTAGGCAGGTGGTAGGCCGTTTAAATTGTAGAACAGCAACATAGGACTTAAGCCCTTTAAATTAGTAGGTACTGATCGTGTTTGTCTTCTGCAATTTAAATGCAACTACAATGAAATTAACGCTGCCCCATCAACGGAGCTGCAGTCCCCTCATATCACCTTTAGTCTCTCCAGTTTATGACATCCCAGTATAAATACAAAGATACTTAATGTAAATTTGGTAATTCAGAAAAAAAGTGGTTAAAATTACCCATTGACGTCGTCGGCGGTGTAATGCACGATGCGCACGTTGCCGTCCGGCTCCACCAGCGAGTACATGCCCTTCACGACGTCGCCGTCACGCGACTCGAACTGCGACTTGTGGTCGCCCGTGTGCGGGTCCGACACGGAGTACGTGAAGTGGTACTTCGGTGGAGCCTAAAATACAAAAAAAATCATTAACCTTAACATCACACAAAACGCTAATGGCACCTTCAAATCCGCCTTTGTCAATATTTCAAGTATAACAAATACATTAGGTACGTTCCGCTAAAATACAAAGGCAATCCGGCAAATTGACTGAGAAGAATACGAGTGTGGACTTAGCTATTGTTGTTAGTTGGTGCTGTATGTACACAGCGAAATATGTGGCTGTGATTAGTTGGTTTTGTTTTGTCATACACCATTGTAAGGCGCTAGTGAGTTGCTCAACGCACTTGGTGTACCAAACAAACCTTACTACCTAGATTATAATTGTAATACTTCGTTTTCAGGTCAATGCCCAACTGAGAAGGTGAACAAAAAAGAGCGGTCCGGCCGACGCCACCCGCGAGCCTGGCTACGCACTGTTATCTCTTGCGACACTATAAAACATATAAAATTCCTTTTATTTAGCATTGGAGTGTTCTGTTTCACGGTCGCCTCTAGTTATCGTTACGTGACTATCGTACCTTTCGTTAACCGCAAGCCATTATAAGTAATTTCTGAAACGCAGCTAGATTAGCCATATCCTACACGATATCTGCTAGTCGGCTGCTAACGAATGATTTATTTGAAATCCAAGGTCGTCAGTTTGATTTTTAATATTTAATATCCGGACACGTAACAATACAACGTACGCCCATTTTCGGCAGGTACCTAGTAATTTTCCGCCATGCAAGTACTGCTTGTGAGAACAGTCGCAAATTGTCTGACTGTTTGGACAAATAAGACATTTGCGTTGGTAATTACTTTAAAGATAACGCATTCAATTCATACACTTTGATAAATGGCTACGTGTTGAACTGCTATGCCCGTAATTTTGATAAAATTTAATTGCCAAATTATTAGGTTTATTCTCAGAACTCAGAACTGATGCATTAATGACTAAGTTAGATTTCAACTTAGATTTTTTAAAGTTCGATGATATATTTTGCTATAGTTTTATAAAGAAGTAGAATGTCAGACAATACTTATTGGTATTGGTTATATATGTAATACTTACATAGTTATTGTATCCGGAGGCGTATGTAGCCAGAGGCTGGTATGCTGCATGAAGTTGAACACCAGCGGAGTACTCGTTCTGACCGTGATTGTAATCTCCAGGGTTGTATCCTGCGCCCTGGTACACATAGTGTGCTTCATTTTCATAGCTCGGCTCATAGATGGGAGCACCGACATCTCCGATATGACCAGCATGTGAGACATGTCCGGCATGTCCAATATGTCCGTGTTGCTCGAGTTCGTCGTGGCGAACTACAGTTTGTGACGAGGTCGCATCCAATCCGATGTAACCGGCATGGCAGACGGCCATTGCCACACTAAGCAACACAACCTGAAATTAAACAGTAATTAGTTAACTACCTTTTTTGTCAAGAAAACCTACAAATCAAGGCATGTAGTGAGACTTCGGGGGAAACCTTGGTTAAATAGGTATGGTATTGAACCAAGCTTTAGACCATCGTGCGGGGGAATATTTCGCTTAGCGGCTCAGTCTGGCAATCCAACGGGGAAATACAGCAAGCGTTCTGGCGACGATGCCCCAGGCAACTCTATTAGGTTTAAGAGACGAAAATTTCTAATGTGAATATTTTGTATGTTATTAACCATTTGTATACAATTTTATCTAAAGGTATTTAATTAAATATTTTGGGTAAGTCTGCTATCTAAGTAAGGCGTTGTGGGGGACTAAAGCTTCTCAAAATAAACGTATAGAATCCCTCTTCGCCTTTTTTCACTAGGGGCCCGCAGGGGCTGAGGGTGACACATTTATGCTGCCTTGAACCAGGGCTGCTGCCGTTGCTGGCAGCGCGCTGTAATCGAGTGTTCGTAACTCAGTTGTATTTCTTAATTAGCTTTCATACACTATCACTCGTCTTATGGCTGAATAGGCCATAGACCTGTAATTGGCTTGGCTTCACAATCATTCAATTCCACTAAACACAAAACTAGACACTTAACACTTAAGTTTAGGTAGCACTTCACTATGAGGGACTCTAAATAATATATCACTTGTAACCTACTTTGAGACACATTGTGCTGAAGCGCTGATGTCTTGATTTGAGGTGTCAGTACAATAATGATACGGTGGGTGAGTATGTTGGTTTTTATATTGGTATCTATTTGCAATAATATACTTAACAACTTGTGACTACAGCCCAAGTTATGGTAGAGTGCATCTGTTTGCAGGGGTACCCAACCGAGGAGCTGTTTTACTTATTTGATTAATTTATATGAAGGTGGAATGGAGAAAATGGACAAAGAGAGCCGATCCCAGATGATGGTGAATGGTGCAGACAGATGATGATGATGACTTATTTTTATGTAGGTAATCCGAATCTCATAACTATATATATCTAACACACAGACACTCAGGTCATGAACTTATTTAGTATGATTTAAGGTTACCTATGCGACTTTCCTGTGGACATTATATAAAATAGACGGACTTTAAGAAGATAATGGACGACCGCTTTTCCATAGAAATGTACGAGTAGTTTCCATTTCCTCAAACAACTGTGCCTCTTTGTTTGACTTTTTCTTGATTTTTTTAATTATTATACTAGTTAGGAGCGATAAACAAATTTCACGCAACATTTTAAAAGCTCCTATATATCTCTTATAAATTTCATCACATTTGCAATAAAAAATTACTGTTACCAAAATTATAACTGGCTGCAAAAAATATTGCTTATTTTAATTAGGTACATTTATGTTTGGAACCTCTGCCTCATAAACACCTAGTCCTCGTATTTTCTATTCTGTAGGTTGCCCTTGTTGTTTCATCACTCTCTTTCGTCATGAGGCGCTTCCTTCAAGAAGAAACTGTCGATTATAATTAAAATATTTTAATTAACGACTTAATTTTTACGTGTACCTACCTAGTGTTTACATATAAATATATAAGATCTAGTTTTTCACTATATCAGCTCGTAAAGGATCTTTTTAGGGTTCCATCCATACCCAAAGGGTAAAACGGGACTCTATTACTAAGACTCCGCTGTCCGTCCGTCTGTCTGTCCGTCTGTCACCAGGCTGTATCTCATTAACCGTGACAGACAGTTGAAATATTGACAGATGATGTATTTCTGTTGCCGCTATTACAACAAATTTAAAAAAACAGAATAAAATAAATATTTAAGGGGCTCCCATACATCAAACGTGTTTTTTTCCGTTTTTATATATAATGCTACGGAATCCTTCGTGCGCGAGTCCGACTCGCACTTGGCCGGTTTTTATTCTTCATGACGAGAATGTACATTTTGTGCACAAAAGTGGTAAAGTCATTTGATGTAAATTTTGAGTTGTTTCCTCATGTTGGCTCGTGGAATAGCGATCATTTGGATTTGATTCGAATGTTTTTCAGTTAGTATTTTCCTCGTCTTGGTGTGGTGAGTAAATTTGTGTTTACCCAGAAGCAAAGTTTGTATAATCCTCGTGCCTTGAAACCCTCGCAACGCTCAAGATTCCACTTTTCGAACTACCCGCTACGCTCGAAGTCAATTCAATTCAATTTTAGAATCTTTCTCTTACTCGGATATCAATATTATATGAGGAGTACAACTTTGCCTCCTTGTAAAACAAATAACTATGTAACTAACTGTTCTGTCTGGTATTTTGCTACGTTCGCGTGTACACACACAAGCGTGGAACGAGTGTATATAACGTTGTCAATATACCATTTATGATTCCATAGTGTATATTTCCTGACGAATACAAGCTGCATGTCTTTTAAACGAGAGCGTATTTTATATATCTACTAAGCTGGCATGGGTTCAATCATCCGATTGGAATTTTATGTAATAGAAATACAAATGAAATACCAATCTGGAACAATGTGACACAAATGCATTGAAATGGTAGGCAATAAGGGCAGCGGCACGAATATCGCTGCACGATTCTCAAATCTCGTCCACGGCGTCCACGTAGACCTTATGTTTCTATCTCCGCCCGTCAAGCTTAATAAAATTAAAGTTAAGAAATATTAATCTAAACTATCTCGACCAATATATACTCGGACCTATAAATGCCGACGGTTACCAATTGTGATTCCTATCATTTAAATATGGCCGTCTGGCTGTCTGACCCACACTAGTAATGTAAGTAGGTTGGTAGTATTTACTTGCACTGTGAAACATGTAGGTAATTAACTAGTAACAAACTACATTGAGAGGGCAAATACGTAACTTGAACTAAGTTTAACTTAGGGTCAGTTGCACTTAACCGTTTGTCACCGTAAAAGCGTTCGTTAATTTCGGTATATTTTATTACACGGGAATTTTCATAGCTCTCTGGTGAGTGATGTTGATCATCCTGTTAAGTGTGGTTGGTGCAACTGGTCCTTAATGACGTAAATATTACACCATTAGTAAATAGTACACATGGTACACGCAGTGTCACAGAAATGGAGAAGAGACACGAAATCGTACCTAACCAATAAGAATAAAGACAAGAGTGGAGTATAAATAAAACAAACCTAATTAACTTAACCTTTAACAAAATTATCCCTTCTAAAATAGTACTTCGATCATTTTATGGCTATTATCAGCAGTTCCACTATTGACCTACTGAGCTAAAAATATAAACCGAGTGTTGTCGGTTGCCACAAGACATCAGTCATCAATTAGCTCATTCATAAATTCATTCATTGCGACGCTACGGAGAACTCATAGAATACGAATATAAACAAGCGTATACAGACTACCAAATCATAAGTATTAAGCAGAAACACTTACTTACCACAATTCTTAGAAATAAAGGAAGAGTGGAAATCTTAACCCTCTAAGGCGCATATATAAGGGTTAAGTTTTAATAGTCGCTGTCAACGGGTAACTCTCGGTAGCTTTTAGCTGGTAGTAAATTTGTTTTAAGTTTTTTTTTATTAAATTCAAAACGTCCCAACAATTTAGTTTCATGGTAGGTTCAATGCACGAATTCATCCCCCCAAGCGCTGTGGTTACACGTATACTTATATTGCTTCCACGGTAGCTCCTCTCATCCAATTTCACTTTCGCGCTCATGTTGTGCGGTAGGAAAGTGAAAATAGCTCGGTCAGGCGGTCAGCGTGCACGCTGCGCTGTTCGCTCTCAATAGTCTCGATGCTATCTGCCCAAGGTCGCCGCTGCACGCCTAATGCGATTGATGCGATAACAAAACTTTGTTGTTTAGAGTAGTAAGGTGGATAAATTTCGCTAAAAGAGAGCTTATGATTTCTATGTTTATCTCTGGATAAATCATGACCGTAGGCAGATATTTTTGCGTAAAAAATTAGTTAGTAAATAGTGTTTTCCAATCATAAGTATCAATTAAAGATAACGACATTAATTTACTAAGTTAAGTTTTTACAACATTTAAATATACTCTTGTAGTAAACAGATAGACTTAGCATTAGTCCCAATCATAGGTATTTTTATACATTTTCCTTCGTAATTAAATGATTTAATTTTACCTGTTTCAAATGGCTACTTGCATTACCTCACAATGCGCCTGGGTTACCCTTGTTCATAATTTTCAAAACGATAAGCGTAAGTAGTTTTTCGAGATATTTAGCGATGTGACTCATAGATAGACAGAGTACGGGTTACTTTTTAGGCTTCCGTACCCAAAGGGTAAAACGGGACCCTATTACTAAGACTCCGCTGTCCGTTCGTCTCGTCTGTCACCAGGCTGTATCTCAAGAACCGTCTTAGTTAGACAGTTGATATTTTCACACAATTATGATGTATTTCTGTTGCTGCTATTACATCAAATATTAAAAAGTACGGAACCCTCGGTGGGCGAGTCCGCCTCGCACCTGTCCGGGCGTTTTACGTTTTTAGTACGGAACCCTAAAAAGGTGACATTTATCACGTTCGCAAAAAGTCGACGGCATTTGTCTTCTTTACAAAATAATGTAATCTATTCGATTGAAACTAATTATTTCTTTATACAAGAACTTACAGGATTACATAAAGTAATCTAATTTGAAAAAAAATAAACAATGGTTTTGAAGATCCCTAAAGATTTCATTTGGTAATGTGCTAAAAATCTTAAGAGCAATTCCTAGCTGAACTTTTAAAATCTCGAATTTTTGAAGCTATGTTTATGTTGCGCTGCGGGGGGCGGGAGTGGTGCGTGCGATAAGAACAACTGCAGCTCGGACTAAAATTCCGACTCAAATAACTCAAAAATCGAGGTTTCGCTCTCGACTGTTTCCTCCTCCAAAACTCAACCAATCTTTATAAAGTTTTGGAAACTGCATGAGGAAGAAATAATCTATGCCGCTATGTTTTGATTTTTTGGATATTTGTTGTCATATTTGTAAACTGCGCCTTTTTTTACAGCCAATCCATTTGATCCCTTTTTGCGATTTTCGAGGCGCTGTAAGTTTCTTCAATATAAAATAATCCAAAAAAGCAAAACATAGCGGCACAGATATTGATGACATTGATCTTATTTGAAAAAAATCATTGCTCTAGGTTAAAAATCCAGGGAGGAAACAGTCGAGAGCGTTTGTATGGAAAAATCGCAACTTGAAATTCCTCTTAACAGTTGTTTTCTGTTTTAAAACAGTGTCAGAATAATGGGTTTCAAAATGTTAATTTTTTACTAAGGTTAACAAATCCTTGCGTTTAGGGATTTAAAAGCGAAATCTCAAAATTATCGATTTGGGCACTTGTTATCGGCTGTCCCTACTCGCCAGACTTAGCTCAGAGTATTTTTTTTAAACTAGCGGTGGATATCCATGGAACTAATTTTGATGACGATAATGCGGTAATGCTTGCTGTGGAGGCGTTTTTCGAGCTTACAAAAAATGTTTTTAGACGGAATAAAATAATGAGAACAACGGCACATACCTAGAATGTCTAGCAAAAAGAGAAAATTTTGTAGAGTCGTAAAAAAACTTTTGTTTTTTACCCTATTTCTAAGAACTTTTTGATTCAACCTGGATATGAATTCGATCTGGATTAGATATGGATCGGATCCGTTAGTATCAAAAGTGACGTTTATGGTTGAAGAAATGTCACTTTTGATACTGACAGATCCGATCAATATCTAATCAAGATCGAATTAATATCCTATAATTAAAATTAGAATACGTTTGTTTTAGATCAAAAGTAAAGATGTTATTATGTACAATATGTACCATAGGATACTATTTAAATATCGTTTCAGTAGAATAGGAGTTACATTACACATACTTAAAAATACTAACTTTAAAATTGATTATGTGTATGTGCCTTTGAAAAATAAATGAAAAAAAAAAACACAGAAAATTAGTGTCAGAATAATAGGTTTCACGAATGTTATATGGAGGAACTAGAAATATTGGAAAAAATAAAAATGTGTTCTTTTCTACTGTTTGATTCGAAATTACAAAATAACCGTAAATGCCAAGTACATCATATGTTAGGCCGATTTGTAGAAAATTTCAAGGAGTACTGTTATGTATTAACCATGTACCCCTCCCCTTGATCGACATCAACCTCTCCACATTCTCCTAATATGCTACTATTGGGAGAGTTTTGCTCCTAAGTGTAGAATGTCTAGCAAAAAGAGTAACTTTTTTAGAATAGTTTAAAAAAATCTTTCGTTTTTGACTCTATATTTAAGAACTTTTTGATTTACCCTGGATATGAATTCGATCTGGATTAGATGTGGATCGGATCCGCCAGTATCAATAGTGATGTTTTTGGTGGAAGAAATGTCACTTTTAATACAGTACAGACAGATCCGATCAATATTGAATCCAGATCGAATTAATATCTTATAATTAAAATTAAAATACATCTGTTTTAGATGAAAAGTAAAGATGTTATTATGTACCATAGGATACTAGACCATACCATAGGAGACTATTTAAACATCGACTATTTAATAATCAGTAGAAGAGCAGTTTAGTTCTTAATGTTCAACAATATTAGCAAATAGTACTTTAAAAAGTTTAAGTACCTAACCCAATCCTTCTTTAAATAACCGAAGAAGTTACGGTCATCTAAATTCCTGGATAGGACGTATAAATAAGATCTAGTCTGCCATTGGGTTTTGAACATCGGATTCTAACAGCTGAAAACAGTTTGTACGACGAATTGCGATACAACCCTGCAAGAGCTAAGACTAGAAGACGAGAACCCACAGTCGTTAGAAATCGATTTTGTTAAAAAAAACCAAGGTATAATATTATGCCTTCCTAGAAGATGACAATGTGGCTAGGATATGCTTTAGCTTCCATTGTTTTCCTACAGCATAAAAAATGTGTGTGTAGTAATAGTTTTGACTAAACTCTTGAACGGGTCTACATGACACAGGTATTCGGTGTTTCTACAGCTTAGGTAGGACTGTAATGACTACACTCCGCGGTGCCATTTCGCAACCTAACCTTTGTCGGCTTGTACCTTTCAAGACAATCGTGGCAATTTGTATCATTACCACTTCTACTCATATTGTGATTTGTGTGTAAGCTTGCGAATTGATAGTTGTTAGTCGTGATTGCATTTAAATTGGCTTTATTGTATGGGACTTAGAGGAAAAGGAAATGTGTATGAGTTATAATATGTCAAGTTAAATGTCCTTGCCTTAAAGGTCAGCTTCTGTTTATAAAAAGCGATTGATACATTTGGTGTGACTGAAATACTCCTACGTAAGTTCATTCATAAACCCACTAAAAGATAAAGACAATTAACTGCGTTCGTAATAATAAAGGTATTTCTAGGCCGTTGAGCATACGTATAGTAGCAACCGTTTATTTTGCAAGATCACATATAATGTGTGTAATTATCTCGCCGAAACTTCACAGCCAGTGGAGCACGCATCGCGTCCTACGTGTAATTAGACAAATTATTCTAATACCTCAGTTCCCCGTTTAAGGTTAATGTTTAATTATTCCCACCCGGCGTATAGTCGTAATATATAATAATCTTGAATGCCGAAATAATGACCGGTATTTTTTTCTTACACTGAACAAAACTGCGAAAGATTATAATTACCTTGTGTTTTATTTTTAATTAGTCATCTATTTACCATGAATTTTGACAAATAAAATTAAATTCATTTGTACTGTTTTAGACAAATCGGTTGTTATCATTTCCTCGGTTTAATAAACAATAGTAGAGTTTATTATACACCAAAATTAGAGTATGATAAGTAGATAATAATTGCGTTGGCAGCAAAGTGTTACTTTAGACACCTTTTACTTGGAGTCCTGAAAAAATCGTATTTAGACGTGTTTTAGTTAAGAGTTAGGTACTTAGGGGTTGACTAAGACAACAGAATACTGTTCAGCAGCTGAGTATTTATTTACAGTTGAGTATAAAATCACATTTCTCATCATCATCATCATTATGCACACATAAATATCACAATCATCAGTCATCCATCACGAGAATAAAGCTAAGCCGTTTAGTAGTGGAGTCCATGATGGCCATGCGCGAGGGGGGCAATGGCGATGTGCGCGAGGGGGGCGGCGTGGACCAGGGGGGCGGCATGCACCACGGGGGCGGGGTGGTGGCCGGGGGTCTTGTGGACGACGGCGTTGAAACTGGAACCAAACACAAACCCGTCAGTTGTGGTATAACCGGTATATAACAACCCAAAGTTAAAAGTATGCGCTAAGGGGGTGAAGGGTTAGGTTAGATAGACAATAGACTCGATACAGTGGATAATATTAATCTCTGCTGTTTGACTATCAGCTGGTGTTTTTAGGTTCATGCGCGTAGATTAGAAGACTATAAAAGTTTTCCGGGACATGACATGATGAGTTAGATATGTAAGAAGATTTCATTTTGCAAGTAGAAAAAGTCTTTTCTTGTTTTTTTTTTGCCGTCCCCGGTAAACTAAAATTTGAGACCATTTAATATTTTAGTACTTGTATTTGCAGGCCTACTATAATTGGAAATTAAGATTCAGTGTCATTTTAGGAACAGAAAAATATTTTTTCTTTCAGTATCTGTATGATCTTTGTATCGAATTCATAAGTTTTATAAAATCTTACCCATGGTGGTCATCAGCGGTGTACTCGACCTTGCGCACGGAGCCGTCGGGCTCGACCAGGGAGTAGCTGCCGTGCACGGCGCCACCGTCGCGGGACTCGTGCTGGCTCTTGTGGTCGCCGGTGTGCGGGTCCGCCACGGAGTACGCGTAGTCGTATTTGGGGTGGGACTATAATTACATGAAAGCTATTAGAATACATTTACGTTACAGAATGTTAACAAAAGCCATTATTCAGATGGTTTTGCGTGTTGCCCCATTGAGCGAAATGGAATTTTATCTAAGCATACACCACAAAAACATTACTGGTTTTGAAATAACTATGAATTTCCGATCAGATCTTAAAAGCTTCATTGCCAAAACTCACAATTACTGAGTTATCCCGATCTTATGCTCACTTCATTAAATCTAATTTTGGGTTGTTTCTATATGTGTCTAAATATTTGAAATTATGTTACTTGCAAATAAAATTGATTCGTTATATATAGAGCTTATTGCATATACTTATAGACCTTACTTTTCATATTGCGTCATTTAAAATATGCTTATTTCTCTAAAAACTTACGTGCTCAAGATGGATAGGGGCAGCGTGGACAATGGGGGCAGCGTGGACGACGGGAGCGTGGTGGATGAGGGGAGCGGCGTGGACTAAGGGGGCATGGTGTGCGATGGGGGCATAGTGAGCAGGAGCATAGTGCACGGGCGCATCGTGGCGGATGATGCTCTGCGAGGAGATAGCCCCGTGGTGCAGCGGCAGCAGACCGGCGTTGGCAGCGGCCAACACGGCGCTAAGGGCGACCACCTGTAACCAAAAGAAGGTTAACCGCTGTGGAATTGTCAAATGTAGAGGCACGTTAGGTTGATCCAGATTATCGCCTTCAAATGAAAACCTCTTCATTATTGAGAGATCCAGCGAGCAGGTAGATTGAGCTCAAATTTTTGAATTGCGCTCACAAAGATCAACAAATTGAGTTAAAGAATTGGGTCGAGAAACGTCCCATTGGATTAATGGAGCAAAACCTATTCGTAATGTAGTTCTCTACTTTTTCTTGGCTACATTTTCCTGGATACTCGGATAGGGAAAATATTTCAATATGATTTCCCAGCTATACTTTATTCTAAATAACTTTTCTGTTGAATATTTTTAACCTAAAAGTTTATTTTCAACATTCTAAGGACTTGTTATTCAAAATAACTTTACACAAAATGCTTGCCGACTTACTTTGGTGAACATTTTGCACTTAATCAGAGCAGGTGACTGATACTATTATCGACTCGGACTATGTCTTTTATATGAAAAGCAAAACGGAGCCGTTGTCCTAGGGAGTGGGGAGGGCGGTCACTTCAGTTCCGTAACTTTGACACCGCGAGGTCGCGCATACCTTCGATAATTCACCGCCCTCCCGCCGCTGCGCCCTCCGGCGACACTAGCCGATATTATAGATGTTGCGTGAGTAATGTCAATGATTGATCCAGATTTGATACACAACATCAGGCCCTTTGTGATGGTAACAGATTTTGACTTTATCGTTGAGTGCATGCGAGGCCGCGATTTCTTAAAGATATTGTCAGTTTTGTGATAGTGTGACAATTTTATCAGCAATTTTGCGAAAGGTGTATAGAAACGAAATACTAAGTGCCTCTAAACATTTAAACGTCTTGGCAAACGTCTAAAAATCCTAATCACCACGCATAAAACCTTTAAGTAACATTCGTAAAATCTATTAAATTGTTTACCGTATTCGTTTTTGCGCATCAGTGCTGGTGCTCTAGCGGTAAGAGCGTGCGACTTGCTATCCGGAGGTCGCGGGTTCAAACCCCGGCTCGTACCAATGAGTTTTTCCGAACTTATGTACGAAATATCATTTGTTATTTACCAGTCGCTTTTCGGTGAAGGAAAACATCTTGAGGAAAGCGGACTAATCCCAACAAGGCCTAGTTTACCCTCTGGGTTGGACGGTCAGATGGCAGTCGCTTTCGTAAAAACTAGTGCCTACGCCAAATCTTGGAATTAGTTGTCAAGCGGACCCCAGGCTCCTATGAGCCGTGGCAAAATGCCGGGACAACGCGAGGAAGAAGGAAGGATTAGTTTTTGCGCAATACAACTAATACAATTTCAAGTTCGATTCATTTTGTAATGTCACTTACTACTAGTGCTTAATATCCTACCTAATTAGGGCGCGAAAATGACGCAAGAGTACCATAAAGAGTAAACATAGGTAAGTTTCGGTCAATTTCATGATTCAAATACATAATTACATAAGGTCCGGTTATACAGCACAGCAACACATCAACTAGTATTCATACTATTAAAAAATCTGCTTAAATCCCCTCCCCTCTTCTTTTCGAGCGTGGAGAAGTTTTGGTAAGCATAAAAATTGTGGGTATTATTAAATACTCATAGCTACCAACATACTCTCAACATTCGTAAATTTCTGATTCTCAACGGTTATTAGACATGCCACAAACGCTCTAACCTCTATTTCATTTCCAGCCGAACTACGCATTTTAAAGCCAAGCGTATTAAATTTTATTGAGCATTGTGAGTGGGTATTGCAATGTTGTTTAACTAAAAATATACATGCTTAGTACAATAATTGGGTGACAATGAAATCCAATTATGGTTCATTAAGTGTCTCATGAAGGTGAAGCGCTACTGAATGTACACAGCGACCCTCTGCTCAGAAAATTCGAGGCATTAAACAAAAACCAATATGTATAATGTCCTTTAAATTAAATGAGAAGCACCTTAATTAAGGTTACTTTTATACATATTAACCCCGCACCTAATCTACTTGCTAAAGTAAAACATCTATATATTCATCTTCTTATTCAACCTAGCGTTTTCCCGGCCTAGCGCCAGGGTCCGCTTTCCTACTTAATCTTCTCCACTTTGCCCGGTCTTCGGCATTCTCAGTTGTATCACGACGTCATATCCATATCATATCAAAACATCCATATATTCATATACATGTAGGTACATAATACCTTGTTAGGTTGTACCTTGTTGTTAGTATTAAGATTATTGCAATGGTGCAATAATCTTAATACTAATAATGACTAATTGCAAATAATAAATAATAACAATATAACATATATTTTATCAAAAGTGACAAAGAATTATCAAGAATAGATAATCGTATTACCTATTTTATAATTCTTTAATACATCATAAAAGCTCAATAACTAAATGCAGATGCATTACTGTTGCGACATTACTGCGGTGGCGTAGATGCTGCTGCTGTTTAGTTCGTGCCATCCACGATGACGCGAGAATTTGTCTAATCTAACCTTTAAGTCGCGTCTTCGTGAATGACACGATCTATATCTGACAATTTATTTGATAAGATGAGTTACGGAATGCGAGTCCCAACCGCAACAGTAATGTGGCGGCGAACGATACTCATTATATCAAAGAAATTGACACATACAGCGGCGGCGTTGATGCCGCAGCAGTAATGACGCAACAGTAATGCAGTTGCAGTTTGCAACTGAATGTCACCTTAGCATGTAGGGCGTCAGTAAAGTAGCTGCCACACTACGCTAGTATTTCTTGATTAGGTACATTCGATATTCTATGAGTAAATTATCTTATTAAATCCAATTCTATGTAAGGTACCTACACCAAAGAAAACCCGGTTTTTAAGCTTGCCTAGTTTCAAAATTTCATGCTTTTATCAATGTGAATCAAATTTTGCATCCGTGTTTGCTAGAACGATAGACAAAACTAACTCACTACTAATATCAGCAACTCCTAGTCTTGATTACGCTGCTGCTACAAAACATAGAAAAGCACCTTCAAGTGTGCCTGAATCTGTTTCTCGTGATGAGAGGCCACCCCACGCTGAAGAGGAATTCCTACAAGCGTCGAAGGAGAGGAGGCCGCGCAAGGCACCTAGCAAGAGCCAATGTGGCACTGCGGAACTAGATATTGCTTCTAGCCTGAGAGTTGCATCGCCGAATACGGCGGTATATGTATATGTATCGCGCTTCCATGTTTCCGCCACGGCTGACGATGTGATGAAATATGTTCGCAAGAAGATCCGTTACGAGCTGAAAACTGCGATCGCGCCATTACGTGCACCACTGCCGCTGCTGGAAACCATTTGCGAGCGCGGACTTCTGGCGAAGGGTGCGGTGTTTAGGTGGTTTCGTAGGAATTTGCCAAATCCTAAACCGGAACATGTGACGCAACAGAAAACTGTGTCGCCGATATAATTTGTAGCTTTTAAGGTTTTTTATTATTCGAATAAATAAATAAAAAATATATTTTAGTATTAGAACAAATTAAATTATTGACAGAAAATATTTATATTGTTTTTATTTCAAGTAGAAACACACCTTATAAATTATAAACTGAAATAAATGTCATATACTAAGAAAAAGTGACCATGGCCTCCAGTGCCCCAGGCTGGAATCGAACCAGCGTTCTCTGCTATAGGCACCTGCCGCGATAGCAGAGGACGCTATTTTTATTATTGTATATTATATGTTATTCTGTAAGCTTTGTAGGTATCTATTGTGCCTTAGTTGCCTAATCAATAATCATCATCGTCATCTCAGCCAAAAGACGTCCACTGCTGGACAAAGGCCTCCCCCAAAGATCTCCACAACCACCGATCATTCGCTGCCAACAGTTTCCCGCAACTTTAGCCAGATCGTCGGCGGATTATATTTAGTTAAATTAAATTAAACATAAGGAAAATAAAAATAACGATTGGCCTTCTTTGGTGCAGGTACCTTAATAGTTCCATTTACCTACATAAAGTTTATTCAGAATCAATAAGATGAAAATTACAAGTGATGTTAGCAAGCATAAATATGCATTTTAAAGCAATGCAGACCTTATAAAAGCTAGGTAATTACCTATCATTTACATCGAAATTAAATTTTCAACAATACCAGCAATCAATTACAATGCGTATCTAAATAGCCTGCATAATTAATACAAACTTTGACTTTGTATGATCCATATTTATGAAACAGTTAATAATAGCATTACAATATGTTATTGCGACAATGTTGTATCGAATGAACTGGGTCTATATTAACCGCACGCGGTCAGCGGTTCGGTAGGTATTCCGTTTCCTAACCGATGCTCGAAACATGATCACAAATAGGGAGGTGATATCATAAATTTGGTGTTGTAAGATCGCTACATTTATTTTAATCGCCCATAAAAATCATTGTTTATTATTCGGACTGAAAATTGTCGCTACTGGTAATACATAAAAAGTACTAGTATCGCCTTAAACTTTTTAAGTATAGGTAATAATTTCATGCAAGTAGCCGTAATAAATTGATTAAGTCATAAATTAATCACTTATTTACGACATTCTTGCATATTATCAGCATTCGAAAGGCCAGTATTAATGTTGCACGATCGTCGTGCATAACTTATTTAATTGTTTAAAATCAGATTTTGTAATTATTGAACCTATTCTACCGCCCACTCTATCGCAAAGGTCCGGCATAAAGGGTCTTTCAACGGATTTCAATCAGTTCAATTAAGACTACCTCACGGTTCATAGTTGTTTCTATCTTAAAGCTGTACGTTCGAGAAGGATAGCTAGACTAATCTCATGCCATTGTTTTTCTGTGGGTAGTTGAGCAATACGGGTTATGTGGTCGTGAGTGTATCCATACCACTGCGGTCACGGAAGCGGGATAATATTAAGATAACTATTTTCATACACGGAAAGGTTTAATTTGTTATTTTCAAGGCGGCCGGTAACTTATTGAAAGGCTTTATTTGAGTTCAGAGGTTAGTCACCCGCACATAATCGACCGTGACATCGAGATCCATTCATTTTCTCGTCGGTCTTTGTTGACTGCTGCTCGTATTTTAGATAATCTCATTACGTACCAGGATTTGAATTCGATTTGTGTTCATGATTGATTTACTACCTGTGTACGTTAATATCAGGAGGTAGGTACTGGTATCAAATTCTAATAATCATAATTCATATCCGTGTTTTTTAATCAGTCTTTATGATTAGGAGTCATATTTTTTATGAAACAGTGCCGAATGGCACGATTAGGACGAATGATTAAGATGAGTTTGTGGATAGAAAAAAAATCTAGACTGGTTTTTTATTCCTATGAGATACCATGGAATCGGAATCTATGGTTAAAGTTGGTCGGGTTTTCCTGACCATACTTTGTACTTCAATTATGTTATTGCCGTATTATTAGTATAATAGGTTTATCCGGACTTCGTTATTAGACATATTTATTAAAAAGAAGACCTAATTAGTACCAAGAGTGTAAAGTTTTATACATAAATGAGTAGTGCCTACTGCCTACCGAACAGCGTAAACTTTACGCCGTAAAGTTTCAGATAAGCAAGTTCACAGTCACCTTATCATAAATCAATTCGTGGGAAACATAATTGCTATCTATAACTAGTATTATTATTATCCTTTATTTATTTTTCGTCTTAGGCTAGGTCATTTATAATATGAATATAAAAGTAAAATATAAAAACACTTCAAAAACAATACAAAAGATACAAACACATTATAAAAAACCTAACCTAGGGTGCCGCCAGCAGCGGGGCAGGGCCCAAGCTGCCGGTGGTCAGGGCCGCAGAGAGAGGAACCGTCGGACTATCCGCGCCGTGTCCAAGATCACCGCCTTCTGCATCTGACCCTTGATCCAACCACCTAGCGAGAGTCTCTCAAGGTGTTGGTCGAGACTCTTCGCTATGAGACCGTTATTATTATTATTATTTAGAGTACTAGCTTTGAATAGCTATATATAGTACCTATATGTGCAATTTTAGAAAATTAGAAATTCGTTCCATCTGAATAAGAATAAGTTTTTTGACACCAATAAAAGCCTTAAAATAATAAAGGTTGTTTAAATTTCTCTAAGAACAAATTAAATTACTCTCAAAGAAAATATTTTCATTTGTGTTTTTCTACAAGTAGACACAATACTATTTAAGCTGTAAACTAAATAACTATCGTATACAAAGGAACAAATGGCCAGCCCTGGGCACTGGACGCCTTGGTAATTTGTTCCTTTGTATATGACTTTGATCTAGTTTGTTGTTTAAATTTAATTATTTTTTTCTATTATGTCCGTGCTTGATTTTAATATACGAGTACATACATGGGCTTATTTATATATAAATGTAATTTTTATGCTATATGACATTGGTCCCGTTTTTTGACCTATCTCTTAATACTGATTTTCAAATTTTGGCCTCCGAACCGGGGATGCGTAAAAAATTTGAAAACTGCATATCTAAATTCATAAAGGAAATCCTCCATAATCATCTAATTAAACGGTCTATCCCCGTAAGTAGGTAGGTATTAATGCGAATTAATTTGTTAAAGTACTTAATTATGTATAAAATCACATATAACCAACGTTTAACTATCTGTTGCCTATTAAATAATAACAACAGTTATTGTAAATTGCTTACTTAGATTTAATTTATGTCAAACAACGCAAAAATTGCTGTTAATAATAATTAAATTTATGTTGATAATAAACGTTAACTCGTGATTGGCATTTTAACTACTCTTTGTGATATTGATTGTATTGTTGAATGCATTTAGCGAGTATGTAGTATATTAAGGAACAACGTTTTGTTTCAAAAACGATAAATCTATTTAAGTTTTAAAATAGCTGGTTAAACTTAATGAAGTTGTTGTAAAAGGCTGTGCATATTAAGAAATGATCTAGTCTAAGTAGTTACGTGCAGACGCGATAGAGTATCTTTTAAACAAGGCGTCGAGATAGGGTATCTATCAAGCATGGGCGTAAAATCTGGACCAGGATTACTTAATGACCTAGAAATCTAAACTTTCGACATAAGATAAACTTTTAAGACGTTTTGTAGAGATAGTGACTAAGCAGTTAGGCATGCGCCTTACGAATCGTAGGTTATTGGTGTCGGTTTAAATCCTCTCTCTTATAATCAGCTGCATACATTTCTAAACAGGCGATGTGTTCAAAATTATCTGCGTTTAACTTATTTTCCAGAAATTAAGAGCAAATTTAGATCACTTCCTCCATTTAGCTACGATTGCTGCTGATTGTAGTACCTACCAAAGAACTTAACGTTTTTGACAATCAACGATTTAAACTTTCACGATTTTATTAGTGTTTTAAGAAAATGGGACTTAATCGCGTAATATTAAGTTTTGAAATTACCTCCGATGTTTCGAGGATGGCATTGTCCCGTTCTCTCGAAGAAATACTGCCTAAAGTTGACATCAATATCTTTTAGCTGTTCAAGTTTTTCGTACTAACCCGCACTTGGTCTTGTTATCGACTTGAAAGTTTTGCACACTAGGGATGTCACTCGGTCGACACACAACACTCACGATGCTTGGTTTCTCAACCGGCGATATTCAATTTCGCTTATTAATAACTGAATTCCATGTCCAACTTCACGGGAACAATGCCGTCCTCGAAACGGCCGAGGAAATTTTAAAACATTAATATACGCGTTGAAAGTTTTCTGTGAAGGGAGCGATGTGTAGTTTCAGGAGCGTGCTGGTCTACCCATAGATAAAAGTTCAACTTAGAAGCAAGTGTTCTTAACGATATTTATAGCTTTAAATATCCATAGTTTTCATACAAGTAGGTAGTAACACAGATAGATAAAGGAAAAGATAATTTGTATAGTTTTCAGTTTCGAATTACTGCGGATCATTTGAATGAGTTTAGTTTAGTTGTCCTTAGTAAGGTGCCTAGAGGAAATATTTCGTTCGACATTGAGATTAAACAGTTTATAGAGCATTACGGTAGTCGATTATGAAAGTAAGGCAACAAAACTAGGCATTTTAATTAGATACAACTGTTGTAGAATTTCATTGAGTACTTGAAATAAGTATGATGTGATGAAATTGTTAGTCCGTCAAGTAAATCCCGATTTCATTCGAATAATTTACTTAACTGATATTTGTTTGTTCTTGAATAATATCGAGTCATGATTGATCGACTCGATGCAACTATGTATCGATTTGATAACTAGAGCAGGAAAGTACCTTAGACTCGATTAAAACGCCTATGACAGCCTGTTGCATTTGTAAGAGATGAATTTTAATAAACTTTCGCAACACTCCGTAAAGGACTAGCTCGTATCTAGGTGTTTCTTAAAATGTAACTATTTACATTGTTATGTAGGTTGGCCGTTAAGTATAGCTAATACTTCAATTTATTTTGTACTTCTTCCTATTTCTTACAAAAAAGCGTTTCAAACAATATAAATGGGTTAGTTATACATTATAATACTGACAAACGAATTCACAAAAGCTACCTAGCTTTGAACAGCTCTGAATGCCCGCAAAAAATAATGACCGTTCAAAGTTTTCGTGATAGACCTTTTGAATCAACCTGTAAATATTGGACATCACCAAATCAGACACTAATATGGAACATTTTTTTTAATCAGTATCTTTATCTTATCTATCTTGACTTCATTGTACATTCAAATAATATTAATAAATAAACAAGGTATAAGTCTTGTTTGTAAAGCTTATTTGTTAATACGAGATCTAGTAATGGTGGTGCTGAGAAGAGTACACGTGGTGACTAGGTCCAGAGTTCTCCACGACTGCGTTGAATCTGCAAGAAAACAGAAATCAAGTTTTTTTACCCTGATAGCACCAACAAAGATGCGGTTCATCTGATAGTAGGCAGACACAGACACAAAGTGATCTCATACTTATGGTCGGGAACACATATTGCAGAGTTTAGTTATCAGTACCTTAAAACTCTAGACCTTAAAACTCTATTGTTCTCGTTATCAGAACTCGTTCATGAACGAGTTTGTTATTAAACCACCTGTTCTGGCAGCCGACGACGCAGGGGTCGCGTGAGGTCATTACTCATACGGTAGACACCGGAACGTGCGCGGTACCGGTTTGACCACCATATGATAACATGTAAACATGTGCTAAAGTTACGACCGTATTACGTACAAAGCTTCCTGGGAAAGCAATGTCAAATATAACCAGCAACTCGTTAAATGGTCCTATTTACGCAATTTGGGGAAAGTTGCAATGTCATCAACTCGTGCTGGACATTGCGTAGAATTATAATGACTACGCAGAGGTTAAGTACGAGACTCAAATGAATGCAGTTCTAACAATGCGTCTTATTGTTGAGATGTCCTTGCTGGTCAAATAGTTAATGATAGTAATCGCAAAATTTTCAATAGATAACCATTGCTGAGGTTGGGAAAAGATTACTAATCATGAGGTCAAATTGTACTACACTATTGTTTTGGTATTTTTTCTTAGTCAAACTGACCTCAGGCTTCAAAGGTACCTAACGACGTAACCGGGAAAACGCAAAGTGAGAAAAAGACGAAGAGATACAGATTCTTACCCATTGTGGTCGTCAGCGGTGTAGGTGACCTTGCGTACGGAACCATCGGGCTGCAGCAGGGAGTATCCACCCTTTACAACGTCGCCGTCACGGATTTCGTGCTGAGACTTGTGATCCCCGGTGTGGGGATCCTCAACGGAGTAAGAGTACTGGTATTTGGGGTGGGCCTATAAAGAATGCGTCTCTGTATTTGAAAAGTACGGGATCATAAACTTCAAGTAAATGTATTTTATTTCTGTTATTTGGAATACTTACGTATGTGTCATGTCCGTCATGGTGGGAAGCATAACTGTGAGGAGCAATGGGGGCGATATGACCAGCATGGGCCAAAGGAGCCGAATGGGTCAAGGAGGCAATGTGGGCGATGGTTGCACTATGTCCAATGGGTCCCGCATGGGTGAGAGGGGCAGCATGAACAATGGGAGCGGCGTGGATCAGGGGAGAGGTGTGGAGCAGGGGAGAGGCGCCGTAGTGGGCATCATGGGCGAGTGGAGCAGCGTAGTGGCCACCATGGGAGTATTCCTCATGAGCGTAGTGTGCTTCAGGAGCATAGTGGGGATGCTGGACTACGTTATGCTGAGAAGATACTGAATATCCATGATCGTGGCCGAGGCCATGGCTTAGTCCCAGAAGACCAGCCTGAGCGGCTGCCACCACAGCACTGAGAGCTAAAATCTGCAATAGATAAACAGGTTAAACTGCAAATACATTACGCGAAACCTTTGAGTTCTCAGGCTAGTATTTACTTTAAAATCGTTAACTTTAGCACTTTCAAAGACAAAATCTGGTTTAAGTAAACTTAGTAATTCAGTACAACCTTATTGCTTTATTCTTATCTCAAATTAGGTATCATTAAATTCTATTTACTGAGCTATTTCAGGCAAAGCATGAGCTAAGCCTGTATTAACCGCAACGATTAACTTGTGACCGCTTAACCCTGCTTAAGTAGCTTTCGTAAATATTGGCGACTCACTTTGGTGAACATGTTTTTTGGATAGAGATGCGTGACTGACATACATTTGATAAGCAACAGTGGTTTTTATAAGAAGTGGTGTTAACGGTGGTGCGGTGGGGCGTGGGCTCTCAGCGCGTCCCCAGAGCGCAAGGTCGTCGCTTTGTCTTGCGCTCTCACATTACATACTATCAACCGAATGATCATTACTTAACGCAAATACGCCCAACTAAGATAGTAGGCACGCCGATAGGAAAACGTTGTAACTGTCGTGAGCTTTAGATGTAGTTACTCTGTTCTTATTGTAAACCTTGCCTTGTTATTGTAGGTCAATGAGGTCTCAGAAGCATGCGCGATCATTCGATGTTTGCTCCTAATATTCTTAGGTGTTTTCGGGACGCCGCGTGGTGTGAAAAGCCTATTGCTACATACATTTACCATTATTTATGTATTTACTTTTATCGCTCACTAATTTAATTTGTAATAGATTGTTGTTTTTTCTCATATAAGTGAATAATTGTTATTCTTTTGAGAAATAAATCTTTAAACGGATTTACAAATTAACACATTGTTGTGTGATCATTTAAATTATAAGTAAATAAAGATATATTATGTATGTGACAATAATATAATTAAGTAAGTACTAATGACATAGATTTTCATTCATGGTGGTTACTTAATGGTAATTCAAGGTACATAAGTGGTGTCAAGTACCAGAATTAGTTTGTGTGCGAGCGTGTTCAGTCTGTTACATATGTTACCACACCGCGCCTCGGCAGTCCTTCTAACTTTTAGAAAAATTGTGCGTTTTGTCTAAAATATAATTTAACTAAATATGAATTAATGTGCCTGTTCTTCCATTCAAGTGTCACGCTATTTATTCCATTAAACGCCGGCACATAATGAAATGCCTGAAGAACAGCCAGCTAAGTCATTAAGCGCAACGTTTAACCAGTTGGCTGAATTAGTTAAATTGGACATTGACGAATTCATGATGTTTGATTAGATTAGGTTGTTGTATTTATTTATTGATTTTATTTTATTATGTATTTTTTATTGTATTTTATTTTATTGTATATATTTATGATTGTATTTTATTTTATTTCTTTTAGTATACATTTGAATCACTTGTCCGAGTGAATCGTCCATTTTCAAAGGGCTGACTTTCAAGTTTCAATACGCCAAGTTGTTCAACTTTCATTGGTTTTAGTTCAATTAACTATCGGCCTAGGCATAAAATTAGATACTGGTTTTTAATGAACGGACTGGGCTGGCTACACTAAACTAATGGCTGCGACATATTTATATAAATATAGTGCCGAACTATCATAATTTGAATTGAACACTTGCCAGATTATACACATTTATTAACTTACTAATGTATCTGGGTTTGTTTTAATGCGTAGAACCCCTATAAAGCCTAGTACGGTTAGTTATTTTGATCGATATTTTGTACTTATGTATTATTATCATGTAATAGGTAGGGTCAGCATCAATAGTAGCGGATGATACAACGCGCCAAAAGTATCTGATATTCCGGATAACTTATATATATTGATATATCTCTAAAATTTACGTTCAAAAGTATATCTTTTAACGTCTTAATTGTTGTACATACGAGTATAGAACCACCACATTTTGTTAAGCTGTTACAGAATGGTAGATACTTTGGAAACCTTGTTTGATCCGCTACTTTTGATGCTTGTTTTTTGAACACATACAGAAAGACAGGTGTTGTATGGTAACATTAAGCGTTGGGGAATTTAGACAAGCTCCCCAAAGTCTGGCTTATTCTGAAAAACGGACCACCCACTTAGACTTATTATAACGTTTTGTGTAGTATTAGGCATACACTTTTTTTAAGTCACGATAAACTTAGTTAAGTTTCTCAACAATCGTCGTTATCGACTGTCACAGTAGCTAAAACAATATTAAATATCAATTTCTAAGCACCCCGTAAGTTATAAAATAATGTTATTACTGCCCGATTCAAAGAATGATTAAGACACGTTTAAGATCTTTAAAAGATCGACAACTAAATGACATGTCAAAATTGACATTTATTTCGATTCCGCTGTGATCCCAATAAGATCTATCTACGATATTTCTAACATCAAAGTGACATTGGTTGCCCGAATCGAGCTGCTTCTGCCAATTATACGACTACAAACGATACCTAAATTATCTAAATGAGAACTTATCTAAACCAAAAATTATCGTTATCGTATCTCATTCTTCGAATCGGGCCGTTAGTTTGTTTGCATTCCTTTACTTACTTTGCATCTGTACATCTGTAGCCATGTCTGCTCTAGTTGGCCAACACTTTTGAAATTAGATATGATATGGTTATGTGTTAACACTTGTGATATATTGTAAAATTTACGACATGATGAAATTACGCGATACATAAAAATGCGTGGGGTCACAGCTCTGCCTAATTATAACTGTATTTCATTACGTCGCTTAATTTCCATTACAGGCCACGCAAAATTAAATTGTTCACTTACCTTTCCTTATATTTATATTAAATACTTAGGTTATTTAGTCATCACAATAGTTAACATTCTGAATGTGGCCTTATGCTTTTTGGTTGTTGTGTTTATGATCATTTTAGTTTTTATAGTGTCAAGACTTGGCAGGATGCCGTCGCCCGGTGTTATTTTCGATGTGATCTTTGTAATTATATTTAACGAATACTATAATAATAAATATTCTTTATTGTACACCTCATAATGAAACGGAGAATGTAGAGAGAGAGCACAAATTCATATGTAGGTATCTATGTAATAAAATAAATGTTACTGGAAGCAGTGGTTTGTGTGCTAAACCCATTTTTCTGAGCATTAAACCAACGGAGGACTATTACCAACCAGGGGCATTACGGACCAGGGGGCCGATTTTGAATTTTGATCGCACGGTTTCGTGTTCTCCCTTTGATACTATCTCTACTACTAAGCATCTAAATTTTACTAATAGTATTGAAAACGAGTGGTCAATACCAATAGATTTCCAATTTCTTTCGCTCGTATTTCAGAAATGGCATATCGCTGGTTTCCGCAGATTTTCGTGTGACGAAATCGAGCGCTTGAAATTAAAAAATCGGTCCCCAGGCCCCTGTTTCATTGCTGTGTCAAATATCACCAGACAATGACAATTTTCCTACATTGCTTATCGACCCGGAAATGTACATAAAATTGTCGTCGTGGTGAAATCGTCGATTCCCCTTGCTACATCGGCATCGACACCGGCATTTAAGCTTAAAAAAACTGTTATTGCACTTAAAACTTTAGCGTTTCGAACACATATTAAAACACGATTTTATAGTGTCTATTGCGAATTTATTTAGGTATATTTATTTCCGACGTAGCTTATACCTAACTGATATCCCAGCAAAATATCAATAAATGGAGATCTGTAACTTCGCGGTAACTAAAGGTAACTAAATAAATTTGCGATAGAATAGATGTTTCAATCTGACATGTTATTATTATTATGTATTTGGTATACTCGTATTTGTTATTACTCACTTCATATGTACGAGTGAGATGCACAAGCGAATTAGATCAAAATGAGATGATATTTACATCAATTTGTATGTTCGGCCTTAAGTATCTATTGAAATTTAAATTATGCAATTAATTAACTTGATTTTCGCAAATATTTATGATGACGTTAAGACACTCTGTCAGAGTTAGCACAGTTAGATGATTGTAATAAGGGTAATACAGCCTTTTTTACAAGATAAATATGAAATATTAATTGATGCTTTTAAGTGAAACATGAAAATGCTGTATACGCATATTTATTTTAGGATTTATCCAATATACCTGTATGTATGTTGTCAATTCGAAATCTTTATTTTAATACGTTATTCAATTTGAGGGGACTGAGTCTACGGCACCGGCGGGACGAATCAAATGTTTGACAGGTAGGAACAGTTTGTACGGGAAAAGAATATTGTTGTTTTTATCATTTCCCTCGCAATTTTTCCATATTTTTCATAACCTTCCCGGGACTTTCACAAATATTTCATTGTCAAAATTAGCAATCGGTTCAGTCTTTCAGAAGTTATGTGATCACTTACATATTGGCGGTGCATTTTCATTTATAGTTACGGTTATTTCTTTAACCTCCTTATCTTACAAAACCGACATATAATTTTCGCATTGTTAAGTTTTATAACCTGCCGGGGTTTTATGCAAGTAAATATATATTCTTTAGCATTTGTCGTCAGAGTGGACTGCCCACTGATGAGGCGTTGGAACTAACTACATGTACCCAACGCATCATCGAAATAATAGTAGATTGTTAACCAAGGGTGGAAAGTGATCCATATCAGCCGAGAATAGTTCGAGGGTGAGATGGTTACTTTTACCCGAGTTAAACACTCTACTTTTCATTTCGACTATGACGAAACTCAAACACAAAAAATTTAGGTTTATTATAGATATATTTCTTTAGAACAAATTATTAACAGATACATACTTACAGCGATAGGTAAACGACATAACAACAATGAAATTAAATTAGTTAAAGTTTACCATAGAAATAGGATAAGCGTTTGACATGTCTCTGAAGTTTACAGAGAAATTTGAACAATTCGAAAAAGACAAATTAATAGGACATTATGACCGTCGTTTAAGAATCTCTCGACCTCTTTTGCAGTGAAAATCTTTAATTTCTTGCTTTTAAAGTTTTCCGATCGTCTTTTTAAAAATGCTAACAAGTTCGTAAAATTCTTCAAATCAACTTGATGCTTGTTATGAATAGTTGATTTAAGCATTGTATACTTACGTGCTCCAAAGTGTAGATAGTTTTAGTCTTCGATATTTCTGCGAAATATGCCAGAAACTCGGTTTCCGAAAGCGACTTTACTTTCTTAGCGCTTCTCCAGTTTATAAAGTGGTCGAATGCCTTCATGTATCTCTCCTTAGAACATTCCGGTAACAAACTATCGATCGCCGTTTTCGCCTCTACTTTTATCTATTCGGGAGTTGAATTAATTTTTTCGTCGCTGGAATCACACGATGAATCCATTTTTATTCAGAACTGAACAATTTTTTTGTTTTATCCGTTATTCCCGCCTTTTCTATGATTTTGTTTTCAATCAAAAAGTTTCAGTGTAATGGGCTCTATTCTATAGACAACAAACAAAACACATGCAACAAATCGCGAACGGTTTTTGATACAATCCCGATAAATTGGGTACGAATTCAGTCTATAAAACCCAACCCACCCAGAGACAGAAGGAGATAGCAATAGGTGTCTGTACCACCATGAATGAGTGGAATAGTAGAATGATTTGAATAGCTTTTTTTCAAGAGACAGAATGAGATAGCAATAGGTGTCTGTAACGCCTTAAATGAATAGAGGTACAGACACTGGGTCTATTTTATATAGCATAAGCTTGCTCATAACTTAAAAAAAAAATTACTTTCCACCCGGCTATCTGCTCATGAAAATCACACTTTCCGAACAGGAGAGATGAAAACAATATTAATTAGTTTTAGTTATTTATTTTAAACACTAACATAGATAAAGATAGCTAAATAGTATTATTGTATGTATGTATGTATTTGTGCTCGAATTAAATGATTTCAATTTTAAATTTATTGCATCATACACAAATCAAATTCAAAACAGATTTACAATCCAAATGTTACCTTCTGGGGATTTATTATTCAAGGATAACTATAAAAGTTTTACAAATTTATCAAAAAATAAAATTGCTACAACTATTATCAATCAATCAATCAATCAATTTATTTACTCGTAGTATTGTATTGTAACATACTCATTACTACAAATTGCTACCATACGAGTAACAAGCCCTTTACTTTTTACTAGTTGATTATTTATAAGACCGTGATCCGCATTGACAAGATAACACTAAACTTAAGTTATCGCGTAATTTCGTATCTTATAAGAGTCTAATAAAAAGAGTAAACTGGCAGCTGTAAAAATCATAAACATTATAGATCGTGTCATTCACGAAGATGCCTGTGCCTTAACTCGTATTGTCATATTATTGGAGGTTAGATTTGACGATACTATATGATATTTAGAATTTTAATTTTCTTATCTTCATCATCATCATCATCTCAGCCATAAGACGTCCACTGCTGAACATGAACATGGCTTCATGATTTTGCTAAGTCATATTTTTACATTAATGTGCCTGAATATAAAAAAAAAACAAACTGATGTCAGATTTCTCTTCCCAATTTTCAATATTATTAAACTAAATTATAATATACTGTCACTGAGCACATACACTGTTCACTTCTATTTAGTACATTACTCGTGATCATGTTCAAATTTTGACCGAACTCTAGTACTTTTTTGTCTAAAATGTTCAACGCCAATCAACATCACCCGTGAAGTCTTGTACTGCACTTTCCTTATTTGTTCTATCATGTGTTCATGTGTTATGACTTGCTAAAATGATGTCTTTGTTATATGTAACAAAGACATCATTTTAGTAAGTCACTGTAATTTCTAGAAACTGGTAGAGCGACAAACTTTATCTAATTTGGATGGCTTCAATAATTTATATACTTTAAATGTCTTTTCCTTAACGGATACTTGTTTATTAAAGCCCCTTTATATCTTACAATGGTAATTGGTGATAATGTTTTTTTTTACGAATTGGATTTTACTGTAAACGAAATCCAATCCATGTCCCGTTTTCAAGTTCGGAAATTTGTGATTATCATTTATTTTGTTAATTAAACGTTATTACGATGTTATAGGTCTATCGACGTCATTTAGATCGTATACCTATGGCTAATTACAACTAGACCATATATTACACGAAAAGTAATTAACACATAGTAATCATAGTAAAGAATAATTTCTTTAGTTCGCCGCAAATTCACAAATGGGAAAACAATCCATTTAAACTAACGATTCTAATACCCAGACTCATTAAAAAAATATTTTTCACGTCAGCAGCTCGAACAAGGGTAATTTGCTGCTTAAAAACAGTGAGCAAAATCGCATTTTGCTCACCGAGTGAGACAAAATAACATTCAAGTGACCTTTAGATTCGAATGTCATTTCAACGTGCGGGGCCTAATACAAGTTTGAAATATTTGGATTCTATTGTCTTTGTCCCTTTCACGTCATTAGCAAAAAGAAAGGGACAAAAAAGTGCATACGTAATTCAACGGTATATTGACGGTTTATAATAGACCCCCGAAATAAGTTAGACTGCATCGTTCCAAAACACCCTACGAGTCTTCATTCGTAATAATTAATTAATGTAATAAAAGTTTAAAATTTAATAAAAACACCATATTTTGCGTATTTTATCATACAATCAAATCAATGAACTTATACAAATTTACACAATTGTTACGCAGTAAATAATTCTACTTAACTACTTTTAACGATCTCTACTATAGTTGACAAATAGTAGTATCCGCAATTCGGACCGTATCTTACAAAGTTTTTTTTTTACAAAATAAAGATGTCGGTTGAACTGTCAATTGATGTTCGTTAATTCATTATTTTCGTATTATTTCATTGAAATTTCTTTCGTTTAGTTTTATTGCGATAATTAGAGTTAATTGTTAGAATACCTTCATAAAAAATTAGTGAAATAGTGATCCGTGCGTCTGGATTACATTTTTTCAGGTTGTATTTTTTGATGGCTGACTGACGTGAAAAATTTTGTGTACTACACGAGATCAAAGTTATTTACATCTCGTGCGCTTATACTATCTATTAATCTATCGTTAATCTAATATTCTATCTTCAACACAATCACATTCTGCACTTGAATGTTTTGCCATTACCCTTGTAAACCAGTAGGTACCTATTTTTGGAAAAGATTATGAGTTTACTGAGAATTGAAATTGTATTTGAGTCGTCGAGATGCTGTCCTGCACGGGCGGCGGCTCATACACTATTATGTTTTGTCAATTTTTTTTGTGCGTGGATATTAGGCCAGCCCTTATAATACGTACCTTTTATATTTGGTTATATTATTTTCGCAGCATTGTTAACATTATTATGAACTCGAGGGAATTATAGTCAAATTCGTTATACAAAATATTTAATAAATTATTATTTACAAGTTCATCATTTTGTTTAAGACATCACAACAACACTAAAACAGGAGAGATCTTCTTAGTAATGGTGGCCGTGGTAGGGCTCGGGGTGGATGGACGGGGCGGAGTTGTGTACGACCGCGTTGAACCTGAAAATGTATAACAATAGTGTAAGGTCAATAACTTACGATGAAGTTGAAGAGGTCACTGAAAAGTTTACTTGGGTTTAGGACTAGCATTTAACGCACAAAAAGCCTCCTTTAAGCCTCCTTAACATCAATGGTCTTTATGAAACTGATTAGGAAAAAATGCAAAATATTATCAATAGTGTAATGGTTGTTCCTAACCTACATGGCGTCCTAAAGGGTTAACTCGTACTGGACCAAACAAATACTTTGGATCACTAAACTTACTAGTGTAGGCTATTGTTTTGGGTAATAAAATCAATTTGTTAGATAGCTAATTTGCAATTTGGTTCTAATATAAAGTCATCGGTCAAGCTTGTATGAAGTGTACTTTGCATACTGTGTTAGAAATATCTATATAGTCTACTCAAAATTTGAAAAATAGAGATACTACTCCTAAAATACGTGTGATACCTCATTGGATTTTAGATGATGTATAGAAAAATATTTATTTCAGATTTACGATAAAGACTGAGAAAAAATTGTAACTTTATAATTGCCTTATTTGTATAAATAAGTACTTGTATATAAAAAGTATAAATAATGGAGATTCAGTTCTACAAGTCCAGAATATTTGACTGAATTTTTTTTACAGTACATATGGGGCTACTTTATAGCACTAGTGCGAGAAGTAGCATATTATGTTACTGTGTCGAACATTTAAAGGGCCATATGTACTGTAAAACGTTGTACGATACATGTGCGAATAGGTAATTCGCAACTCGTGTCGATTTAAAACACTCCCTTCGGTCGTGTTTTAATTTATCGCCACTCGTTTCGAATTTCCTATTTTTCGCACTTGTATCGTAATGTACTATTCTTCTTTAATTATATTTTATTCCATTTTTTTAAATACCGCCCTTTTTTGTCTACAACATTTGAATTTTTTTGCGTGCTGATAAAGGCTTCGAACATATTTTTCTAGACATCATTATGAATCTAATGAGGTATCACACGTATTTTTAGGAGTAGTATCTCTATTTTTTACCGTTTTCAGTTTGTCGAGTAGACTATATGCTTTGTGGACAATATTTATTAATTAACCTATAGATTGACCTTTAGATTCGAATGTCATTTCAACGTGCGGGGCCTAATACAAGTTTGAAATATTTGGATTCTATTGTCTTTGTCCCTTTCACGTCATTAGCAAAAAGAAAGGGACAAAAAAGTGCATACGTAATTCAACGGTATATTGACGGTTTATAATAGACCCCCGAAATAAGTTAGACTGCATCGTTCCAAAACACCCTACGAGTCTTCATTCGTAATAATTAATTAATGTAATAAAAGTTTAAAATTTAATAAAAACACCATATTTTGCGTATTTTATCATACAATCAAATCAATGAACTTATACAAATTTACACAATTGTTACGCAGTAAATAATTCTACTTAACTACTTTTAACGATCTCTACTATAGTTGACAAATAGTAGTATCCGCAATTCGGACCGTATCTTACAAAGTTTTTTTTTTACAAAATAAAGATGTCGGTTGAACTGTCAATTGATGTTCGTTAATTCATTATTTTCGTATTATTTCATTGAAATTTCTTTCGTTTAGTTTTATTGCGATAATTAGAGTTAATTGTTAGAATACCTTCATAAAAAATTAGTGAAATAGTGATCCGTGCGTCTGGATTACATTTTTTCAGGTTGTATTTTTTGATGGCTGACTGACGTGAAAAATTTTGTGTACTACACGAGATCAAAGTTATTTACATCTCGTGCGCTTATACTATCTATTAATCTATCGTTAATCTAATATTCTATCTTCAACACAATCACATTCTGCACTTGAATGTTTTGCCATTACCCTTGTAAACCAGTAGGTACCTATTTTTGGAAAAGATTATGAGTTTACTGAGAATTGAAATTGTATTTGAGTCGTCGAGATGCTGTCCTGCACGGGCGGCGGCTCATACACTATTATGTTTTGTCAATTTTTTTTGTGCGTGGATATTAGGCCAGCCCTTATAATACGTACCTTTTATATTTGGTTATATTATTTTCGCAGCATTGTTAACATTATTATGAACTCGAGGGAATTATAGTCAAATTCGTTATACAAAATATTTAATAAATTATTATTTACAAGTTCATCATTTTGTTTAAGACATCACAACAACACTAAAACAGGAGAGATCTTCTTAGTAATGGTGGCCGTGGTAGGGCTCGGGGTGGATGGACGGGGCGGAGTTGTGTACGACCGCGTTGAACCTGAAAATGTATAACAATAGTGTAAGGTCAATAACTTACGATGAAGTTGAAGAGGTCACTGAAAAGTTTACTTGGGTTTAGGACTAGCATTTAACGCACAAAAAGCCTCCTTTAAGCCTCCTTAACATCAATGGTCTTTATGAAACTGATTAGGAAAAAATGCAAAATATTATCAATAGTGTAATGGTTGTTCCTAACCTACATGGCGTCCTAAAGGGTTAACTCGTACTGGACCAAACAAATACTTTGGATCACTAAACTTACTAGTGTAGGCTATTGTTTTGGGTAATAAAATCAATTTGTTAGATAGCTAATTTGCAATTTGGTTCTAATATAAAGTCATCGGTCAAGCTTGTATGAAGTGTACTTTGCATACTGTGTTAGAAATATCTATATAGTCTACTCAAAATTTGAAAAATAGAGATACTACTCCTAAAATACGTGTGATACCTCATTGGATTTTAGATGATGTATAGAAAAATATTTATTTCAGATTTACGATAAAGACTGAGAAAAAATTGTAACTTTATAATTGCCTTATTTGTATAAATAAGTACTTGTATATAAAAAGTATAAATAATGGAGATTCAGTTCTACAAGTCCAGAATATTTGACTGAATTTTTTTTACAGTACATATGGGGCTACTTTATAGCACTAGTGCGAGAAGTAGCATATTATGTTACTGTGTCGAACATTTAAAGGGCCATATGTACTGTAAAACGTTGTACGATACATGTGCGAATAGGTAATTCGCAACTCGTGTCGATTTAAAACACTCCCTTCGGTCGTGTTTTAATTTATCGCCACTCGTTTCGAATTTCCTATTTTTCGCACTTGTATCGTAATGTACTATTCTTCTTTAATTATATTTTATTCCATTTTTTTAAATACCGCCCTTTTTTGTCTACAACATTTGAATTTTTTTGCGTGCTGATAAAGGCTTCGAACATATTTTTCTAGACATCATTATGAATCTAATGAGGTATCACACGTATTTTTAGGAGTAGTATCTCTATTTTTTACCGTTTTCAGTTTGTCGAGTAGACTATATGCTTTGTGGACAATATTTATTAATTAACCTATAGGTGGAAAAAAGATAAATCTGTTCTAAAATCAATTGTTTTGTGACGGTGTATGGAGAGCCGTAACACCCAAGAACCTTAAAAGGTTAATTAATTAATTGGTTAATTTGGTAAGTAGGCATTTTTTATTCGAAAAAGGTTAGAACTGTTTACGAAAAGTAAAACGGAAGGGGAGTAGTATGCTGGGTGTTAAACTACTTATTTAATTCCATCAAGAATATTATGTAAGACAAAAATGTGTGATAATTATTTCTTACCCATTGTGGTCATCGGCGGTGTACTCGACCTTGCGCACGGAGCCATCGGGCTGCACCAGCTCGTAGAAGCCGTGCACGGCGTCGCCGTCGCGGGACTCGTGCTGCGACTTGTGGTCGCCGGTGTGCGGGTCCGACACGGAGTACGCGTAGTCGTATTTGGGGTGAGCCTGGAATAGCCAAGTTATTAGCCGAATCATACACGCTGTGTTGATGGTTGGTTGATGGTCGTCAAGTGAGCATATTTACTGATACATACAAATTTTTAAGAAACAGACCATACAAAAAAAAAAAAAAAAAATTAGGTATAAACTTTTGCAGACGGACTAAAAATTTCCGTGTCAGCAGTAGGTATATAACCGAGTTCACAGAAGCGGATTGTTTCAAAAGTGAATTTTACACGTTATTACTTTCAGTCTTAAGAACAAGTAGGTATTCATATATAGTGCCTGCAAATTTTCTGTTAGCTTACATATTCATCATGTCCCTCATGTCCCTCGTATCCATGACCGTAGGCGACGGGGGCGGCGTAGTGAGCAAGGGGCGCGGCGTGGGCCAGAGGCGCGGCGTAGTGGGCGGGTGCGGCGAGGTGGCCGTAGGTGTAGTCGCCATGGGGTGCGTAGCCATGGGCCGCGTAGTCGCCGTGGTGCACGATGCTCTGGGAAGACACCGCGTGTCCGTATTCTGGGATCAAACCCGCATAAGCGGCTGCGACCATGGCGCCGAAAGCTATGATCTGGCAAATCAAATTAGGTTACAGGTCATTTCGTTATGATTATGAGACACTGTCAGGTCTATCTTTGTTAAGCATGAGACATTGAAATGAGAATAATGTAAGTATTGGAATGTCAGGGTAAGTTAGCATATGCCTTTTAAAGTTTGGTGTATTTGAGAATAGAAGACGCATTTTGCTGCACTATTGTAAATTTTTGGTTTAACAATTGACCCTGATTGTAAATTTAGCTAATAATCAAAAGCTTCAAAATCGAGTAGCTAAACTACATTTTTTAATTGCCTTGCAAATACTTTGCCAAAATTGAATTATAAAAACTGCATGAATTAAAATATGCGTCATTAATTTAACTCACTTTGCTGAACATTTTGCTCTTGTTAACTTCAACGTTGGTCGCTGATTGATGTCAATACCAGTGGCCGCTGGTTTTTATATTATTAACACTGAACAGAACTAGTGGGGCTGCAGGCCGCGGACCGCGACAATAGACAAAGGTCGAATCAAAACTATTATGGAATTACAATATGTGTCATGGTATCGATATCAATTGCTTTTGGACATGCTAAGCTGCTGAAGCGTAATGTAACATTGAGAAAGCTCCCAAAAAAGTGTAATTTGATGATTCTTTTGTTTGGCAAAATTCGAGCCCAATGAGGGGCAACCGAATGAATTAGTGTAACAATAATTTGAGTTTTTTTCAATCGAGTTGTATTTTTAACCGACTTCAAGATTTCCAAAGGAGGAGGTTATCAATTCGGTGTGTTTTTTTTTTTTAGTTTGTTACTTCATAACTCCGTCATTTCTGAACCACATGGAATCCACGAGGAATCGAGGGAACTCTTCAAATGTGAAAAGCATATATATAGTAATTTTTATATTTTCATCAACAAATCATGCATTTACATTTGATGAAGTGGAACTGCTCATGATGATCAGAATGGAACTCTTCAACGACGCATAGTTCACGTTTGGCGATTTATCCTCTTCGCTGTGTTTGTGAAGCAAATTAGATTTTTAAGACAATTTTTTGTCAAGTTTGAGTTCTGACAATGGAGTCCATGAGACATCGAGGGAGCTCCTCAAATGTTAAAGGCATATATAGTCATCTTAGTATTTTCATCATCAAATCAAGCATTTACATTTGTAGAAGTGACATTTGATGAAGCGGAACTGCTGATGATGAACAGAATGGAACTCTTCAACACCGCATAGTTCACGTTTGGGAATTGGTTCTCTTCGCACGTTTGTGAAGCAGTTAGGTTTTCAAGGTACATTTTTGTCAAGCTTGAGTTTTGATGATGGATTCCGTGAGGAATTGAGGGTACTTCTCAATTCTTTTAAGCAAACTTATAGCCATTTTTAATATTATTTCATGCATGGTGTGAAATAATTTATTTTAAATATAGTCGAATACCCTATTGCGGGTATTTTACCAGTCTTTTAAATTTCATTGTATGAAATCCAAAATCAACAATAATCTTTCTTTCACCGGTCTCCCTCAATTATTAAGGTACATATCTATTACTGGATAAACCATGCAATTTTATACATAGGTACAAATGTCTTGACTTTCCGAATAAGTATTAGTAAATATCAGTTACCCCCTGCCAGATATTCCCTGTTTCAAATGTTTTTTTACTACTTGCCGATTAATATTTTAAAACATTTGCATGATGATCATGATCTATAGGCTTTACGGAGCATTAATTTTAATTCTTATATTTTATGTGCTTAGATGGATTATCTTATTTAATCACATTATATCGGTTTAATTGGAGATCAGCAGAAAAGTTAATTTCCTTACGCAGGATGCGGTCAGCTACGTCGCATACCGATCTGGATTAATAATTGCCTATTGCATAGTATATTTGCCATAAAAAAGCACAACTATCACGGCCTTGTGGTTTACAGAAGAAACAATTAAAACCTGACAGAAGGTCAAATTAATACATTACAGTTTATGACCTGCTATGTTAGGGGGGTCGCAACGTTTCATTATACTTGCTTATTATGTAACATGTTTACTATTGTAATGTTGTCAACCCCTAACAGTTTCTGACTAGGGGCCTAGAAGCCTTGATTTATTGTTTTTAATATAGGTGATTCAGGAGACGTGGCCACTGAGCAAGACCCACCCTACACACTCAGTTAATATTAAGGCACCGCTCACCATCGCATTTAAGTGAAACAACCAAACCTTAAAATTCCTGATTCTTAGGGTTCCGTAAATGTAGCCGCCGTGCAGGTAAGAATCACGACAACTCGGTTTTGTAGTGAAGTTATAATTTTCCAAAAGGTACTGGATTACAAAGGGGTTCTTGTCAAAACGGTTATGTGCAGAAAGTGGTGGTTGATAGTATGGAAGATGATGAAAGAGTGATTTAGCAAAATTGAACAGTAAAAAAGGTGTTTTAAGTTTAGGTGCTTCTAATTGGCCGCGATACAAACCTTCATTCTCTATAGATCCAACATGGATCTAGTGAGACTTGTTTATCTTCTTAGTTCTAAATTTTTATGTTGACAGTTAAAATTGGATCTATAGGGAAAATACTTAATATCATGAGATCCATTAGATTGTAGTATATGTGGATAGCTCCTATTGGTGCTTTTGAAAAAGCCTAGCCGAGCCCGACGGCTACTGCATTAGGAATACAGAGTGATTTCTGGATCGTGATCCAGAAGCACTTTTTCTAACTCTGTAAATGATCCACATTATCATATGGTAGTATTCGATTAAAATATAATTAGTGATTTTTTTCTTATTTTTAAGTAAAATTAATCTTATACTAAGTAATCATGGTCACTCTATGACTTTTGACATACGCTGTATGGAAAGCGACAAGACGTCACATTGAGTAGGGTGACCAAATTATATACAAAAATGTTTTTTTTTCTACTGGTCATCTGAAAAATAATCATCATTATTGGTGATAATAAATAATTAGCAACATCATTAGGCTCGTCTTTGAATTCTGTACGATGTATAGTTCTCTTGCTCCACGACCCCGAAATCACCCTGTATATTGAATTTATACAAATAAAAAGTTACGTTCGCAACAGTAGCCAAAATGGCAAAAACGAAACCTTTATAATTTCGTGATATTCGTCCATCTGCGTGTATAATAAAAGTGTGGCACATCATTCGATAGGTCTTTAGGTTAGTAAATACGTATTTAGATTTTGTGAAAATTCTTGGAAGAAAAAATTATTGAGTCTCACACCCCTCTAACTTCTGACCTGAACGTGCAATAATTTGAAGAAAAAAAATGTGGAAAAAAAAACTTGATAATTAGGTACTTTCCAAAAATGTTTTTTGAATATAATTGGTGGAGCCATTAATGAGTGTTTTCCAAAAGTTATATTTTCTTATTAAAACGACGTAAGTGCCGCGAAGATACGTCCATTTGCCTTGCCTTTTTATTTATTTATTTAACCTTTATTGCACAATACAAAAAAGTACAAATGGCGGACTTAATGCCTTAAGGCATTTTCTACCAGTCAACCATTGGGCCAAACAGAAACAGAGATAAAAGTCACTATCTAAACATTATAATTATCAATAAACATGCATAAATACATAGTATATTAATACAAACATATATACATACCTACACATATATATTTGAAATATTGTACCCATTTAAAACCGTCATATTGTCTAACAATGTTGGTGTACGTCCGAAAAGAGCCTTTTAAGGAAAATTTGCTCTGAGCTTATCGTATCGGAGAGGGAGATCGTTCCAGAAACGAATTGTATCTTAAGAAGGTACAGAACCCTCCATTATGCGTGGCACGACACGCACTTGGCCGCTTTTTAATTTTCGGTATGTAATAGTTTATCCTCTACAATCATGGTCACCATACAACACCTAATTAATAAAGATAAAAAAGTAGCATTTACATATAATAATTTTTTTTTTGTATTTTTTCTCTGTTAAAAAAAACCATTTACGATTAAGTACTCCAAATTTCTAAAAGGGAATGGAATGTTAATAAAAATGATGAAGTTATGGCGAAAGGAAGTTTTGAGATGCAGATTAAAGTTACACTACACAGGTTAGGATGGAAATGTAAGTTAAAGTGAGTTTTCATATAAATGAGAACGGCATGATTCCATGCGTGTCGCAAAATTTTTTTTTGTTTTCAACACGAAATAAAAATGTTAATAACACTTATAATAATGGTATGAAACCGTAGCTTGTAATTAACTGTCTGCTTAGTGTTGATCCTGCTCTCGTCTCCTGAGTGTCCCATGATTAATGTTCTTACATTGCTCCAATTCCACGTGGATCAACGCGCAATCATCGAAATGATCAGGTATACAAATTTATTTCTTGACAAGTCTTCTATAATTCCTATTGGGAGATTTCATAAATGAATGTCCTGTATTGTCATGGACTAGAGCACTATTTGTACCTACATCAAACGATACGCATAAGATGAATATTTAAAATTAATGATTATTTACTATGACGAATGAATCGACGAGCGGTCTAGACTGGGTACGGATCCCGGCGAGGGCATGAGCACGGATATTTGTTCGTGAGTCGTGGGTGTTTTCTATGTATTTGAGTATTTACATATTACATTAATCTCTGTCTGAATAACACAACACAAGCCTTTTTGAGCTTACCGAGGGGCTTAGCTAATTTGTACAAAAATGTCGAATTTATATTCATTTTTTTATAAAAAAATTAATAAATACAAATTTATTAATTTAAATTGATCTTATATGAGGAAGGAAAAGTTGAGAAGGCAGCAAATTAAGATCAGAAGTTGGTCTTCTTTAAATTTTGGTTTTCCAGTCTGAAGGGATGTGGGCAGTTCGTAGTGATGTGACAAAGTCCCATCGCTTGCCATTACCTTAATAGTTGTCGCCTCGAATTATAATTTGTAGCATTTACATATGAGGAAAACAGACCGGGTGTTAACGATTTCAATTTGACCGTCATATACGTTAAAATAAATAAACTTTTTACTTGTTCATATTCTTACAGTTTAAAAACTTCTCGTGAGCGTATTGTATTGTATTTGCGTGTTTTGTATTGTCGTGAGAACTGCATTGTATTTTTCGATTATGAAATTTGTTTAACGCTTGCCAAAAGGGGCTTCCGGAAATTGAATTATATAAATACTTACAATGTTTCCATTTTCGTCGGTGTACGTGACAAAGTCAAGGTTTTCAAACTTATTTCTGGGAAAATTAATGCTTTAACTATCCGTTATACCGAGCTCCGTCATTATAAAGTGTCATTATAAACGTCATATTTTAAAGAAAATTTTCATTATTGATGACATTGTAAATGCCAAACAGAGAGTAGGCTTGGTCCGACTCTAATCGCTTTTATGAGTGACTGGACAAAGTCCAAAACAGATTATTTCAATCGACACATTTGTATAAAATGTCTTAGTATATGCCCCATTTCTGTATAGAACCTATATTGAATGGTAGACCCAAGGGCCAAGGACATAGACATAAGAAATAATATCAAACGGGCCGATTCTAACTTTAAGATACGTCAAAAATGCAGTGTCAACGTTTATGTTTGCAGAAACGTCGCTTTTGACAATGACATAACGAATCTTAAAGTTCGAATTGGGCCGGGCCGAAAGATGCATACAACGATGTGTTTATAAGATTGGATTTCAGGCAGATTTACCTAACAATTATTGATATTGTTTTCACCAATATGGCTTTAGGATCTGGAAGTAATTAACAATCGAGGTTTTAAGAGATTGTGTAACTGGATGAAATGGAGTTCATATTTTACATCAGCATTACGTAATGAGCCTTCAGTTTTACTTTACTCACAAATTTTGGATATAATACATGAATGTATTTTATGATGACAATTACGAAACTGGTCAGTGGTATTGAGACACTTTCGATGGATTATTGTACTGTACTAACAAATAATTCAAATCATAGGTAAAGGGTGACTCACGTTAGACCAGCCCGGGACTGGGCCGAGACATCCGACACTTCGTTTTATATACTTACAAAGCATCGCGAGATTACCGGTCACCCGTCATTGAAAACGAAGTGTCGGACGCCCCGGCCCGGCCCCGGGCCTGTCTAACGCGAGTAATTTTTTATCCTGATACCTAAATAATTTTGAATACGAGGTTTTTGTTATTTTTTTATTAAGGCACTAGCTGCTGTCCGCAACTTCGTCTGCGTGGAATGTTGATGATGATCGATAAAAATTATCCAATATCCTTTTTTGGGCCACATACAATCTCCATACAAAATTTCAACTTAATCGGTTCAGCGTTTTAAAACGCGAAGAGGTAACAGATAGACAGAGTCAATTTTGCATGTATAATATTAACAGGTAGGGATCAAAGAGAGTTGAGTGTATAGAGGCATTGTCATACAAAATTTTGAAGTCACAGTAAATTTACTGCCATCTTTCGACACAGGATTAATTTTTTTAGAACGCCATATGACTTTGACCCATGTTCTTTCACTGATATGTGTTAAAATTGTTAAATACCAATCGGTGTCGCCATCTACACGGGTACAGGCCAAAGGTATGGCGCCACCTTTTCACATTTTCTTGATTTTCCGAGACACGGTTTTTTCTTAGACTTTGTTTATCTTATGGGTACACTTCATAGATCTTTGGAAGGAATAGTTAGCATATGTTTGTCCACGCATTTTTTTTTATCTCGCGTGTTTGGTCACGCTGCGAGGAAAAATGCCCACGTAATTTACATGATATAAACTGACCGACTAGCAAATTCGTATGCGTATAACGTACAAATTCATAAGTGCGACAGAGATGCAACACGTCGAACGTGGTTCGCAGTAGGCCCTCAAGTCTGAAACATGCGGATATATATGTAATGGTGACATATTAGAATAACCGTTACCTATTTTAAAGGCTCTATTTTTCTTAAATGTATTATTGCATAATAAATGCGCGAATCATACTATATTTTTTTAAATTGCCGGTAGTTAACTTTATTTCTAAATTTGAATAGTTTCAATATGAATAATTTGAATAGGTTTTACTGATAAATACAACCGAGAAATACATCAAATAAATATTATGTTAACTACTTGCCAACCGTTCATGCATGCAGCTTGCTAACAGACATGTATATATCCTACAAAATCTGAGAGAATAAAATTACTAGTACGCTTGTATAAAACCAAAATTTGGAAAACATTGACAGAGTCATATGTATTAGGGAAGGCTGTAAGCGTTACCGACTTAGGTGAAGATTTCGAGTACGAGTATACACTATATAATGAAGTCTACTTAGCTAACTGTCATAAGTAGTTTTCCTTTATACAAGCTGTTTATTTAGTCACCTGCAATAATTTACGGGGTAAATATATAGGCCATACTGAGCAATTTTTACTACGGGACCAATACTGAATTGCCTAAAAAATTTGACCTTTGGCTGTCTGACCTTGATATTTTATATGGAAGAATAAAAATTTTTTCACGATTTTGGGGTTGGCCCCATAGTAACACGTGGAGTAGAGGAGGGCGGGGCTAGAAGTATTTTTTTTAAATAAAATACTAAATTGAGGTATGAAAACAGTGTGATTAGATTGTGTGGCTTGCGCTATTTTATGGAATGATTATTTGCGTTTCTGAAAAGTGATATTGTTTTGTTAATCGTTAAAAAGTTTTCTTACTAGAAGTTTTTTTTGAGATTGGTTGGAAGGGAACGATTGACTCCGCTATGGGGCCGGTTGTTCCGTCGATTCGAATTCTAACAGGTATCCTTCAAAAAATAAAAGCCCAGTTCTCCCACGCTAAAATAAGTGTGTTTTGCAATGCATCTAAATACGTGTTTTTTTTTTTTATACTATTAACAGTATTAACAGGTAATAAAATAAAGGTAAAATATCATCATCATTTTTTTCCATAACTACTATTTTACCACAATGAAAACAACTAAAACGGCTCCTGCAATGGGGTGTGCAATGTTTGATATAATTATAAACAAAACTATACACTTGCTATAATGCCATTTCACATATTATTACTTGTTAAAGTGTAATTATTATTATACGGTGATTTTAATATATTATGATTTAATCTAAATCGTCCAAACGCGCAAATGGCATTGGATAGGGCATATCCTCAGGAAGCCTGACACCCACCTATCCAAGGTGGCCCTGACTTGGAAGATGCCCGGAAAACGGAAACATGGTCGCCCTAAATCTACTTGGCGCCGTTCCGTGGAGCAAGAGTTGGGTGTATTGGGGATGGGGTGGGAGGAGGTTACCCAAGCTGCCCAGGACCGGAGTCAGTGGAAGAAAACGGTTCGAGCCCTACACCCCAGCAGGGGGTAACAGGATGAAAAGAAGAAGAAGAAGAATCTAAATCGTAATTGACATAATTGCTATTTTTAAATTACTTTTCACTTAGTATGTAGACATTACAGAAGGTCGTGTTTGGACTCGTGTAACTTGTGAAATGTTTTAACTAGGGCTATAATTTTGATGTCAACTTTTAGCTGATATCCTGTACTATCATTTAAAAATAAAAAAGTACAGGTCAATGACCTCGTTTTCGAAAAAAAGATAAAAAGTAAAAAAAAGTACATTTTTGAAGACAATTTTTATCTTTTTCAAGTGTACTTTGTCACTATTGTGTAACCTTTAGCGGAGGAATCGCTGACTCCCGAGTCACAGGCTCTGACCTAGTTCGGGAGACAAAAGCTGGACCCTGGTGAAACCATTACAAACCTTATTATAAGCTTTTCTGTATCTAGTATAACATAATATCGACACTACACTCTGTTAGGTTTTTTAAGTGAATAAAGATTTATTATTATTATTAATACTCGAGTAATTGTGGAAAATTTTCTGTAACATTTATGCTTGAAATTAATGCCCTAGTTCATAAGCTATTGAATGATTTCAATTTTTTTAATGTGCGATAGGTAAATGAACAGATAATGGTACATTAACCAAGTGCAATCGTGTTTGACAACATGACACTTTGAAGGGGTGCAGTTTTAAAATGGTAGAGAAAAAACATAGGTATGGGGGGTAATTTGTCGATAAAATCCATCGTACTATACGTGGACAAACACATTGTATATATACATTTATAAATTGCACCAATGCTACAATAATAGACTTTCATTTCTAATGTAATCTTCAGTTTATCATATGCAACTACGTAAACAATTACAAAAATGGTCTATATGTTTTTTATTATTATTTTTGATTTGATTAACCGATTGGCTGACTAATATATGGACGAGTACTTAAGTAGTTTTCAGACAAATTCTACTCCACGGGACACAATTTGTAAGTTCCACATCCTGGCCTGTATCCTATTCTTAAGTCTCAAAGCACGCATTATCGCCAAAGTCAAGGCGCGTACGCATTTCTCCGCCCCACCGCGCGCGCCGCAGCGTTATCGTGATCTACATAATATATAAACCTTACCACTGTGCCATTGACATCAATCAATTGCAGATAGCAAAACAGCCAAAATGTTCAGCAAAGTAAGCGTACAGGCATGATATTTAAAAAAAACAAAAATAAAACGAATACAAATATATAGAACAATAAATTTTATCACTATGTGTTTGTTACACAACAGTTAAAAAAAACACAATTAAGTATTATATTTACCAAACTACCACACAATATCTACTTACTTTCTTTTTGATTATTTCTTTTTCAATTCCATATTTTCTTATAAAATACCTGCACGTGTAATTTTTTTTTCTTTTTAGATCGTAGCTTTCAGCGCTTTCTTGGCCGCGGCCAGCGCTGGCCACCTCGGTTACGGCCACGCTGTGTCTTCGCAGAACATCGTTCGCCACGACGAGGGCCACTATGCCCCAGCCCACTATGCCACCCCGGCTCACTACGCCCCGGTCCACTATGCTGCTCCCGTAGTCCACGCCGCCCCTATTGCTCACTACGCTGCCCCTATCGCTGCCTACGCCCCTGTCGCTCATTACGATGGCCATGATGAATACGTAAGCAAATTATTATAATAAAGCATTCCAATTTCTTCGAGATTTTGTACCTTACTTAGGCAATTCAGCAAGCTCCGTGGCCTAAACACGATAGGTACTTAACTAAAAAGCTCTCCATTATATTGCCCTGGCAATAAATACTATTTGGGCTAAGTACTATAAGAATGAAGAAAATAGACATGCCATAGAATACACGTATGGTACATATAATTGAAAGGCAATAACATTAATTGAAACATATTCCAGGCTCATCCCAAATATGACTACGCGTACTCGGTGTCGGACCCGCACACCGGCGACCACAAGTCGCAGCACGAGTCCCGTGACGGCGACGCCGTGCACGGCTTCTACGAGCTGGTCCAGCCCGATGGCTCCGTGCGCAAGGTCGAGTACACCGCTGATGACCACAACGGGTATATAGTTTTTTTTAAATAATTTATCTACGCTCCATAAACGTTCTATCCAATATTATTCGTCAGCCAGTAATTAATGTTTTTTTTTTCAGTTTCAATGCTGTGGTGCATAACTCAGCCCCCACCATCCACGCCGCCCCAGCCCATGACTACCATCATTATTGAGAGGAATAAGCGTCGAGTTATTTATTTCAAAACTTTTTTTATATTTTGTAAATATGTGAGTGTGAGAAGTCTGTAAGCAAATGAATCATGATTTTATAAAATAAATGAGAGTATGATTTTATAGTATTTCGTCCATTCGTGGGTTTGTAGCTAGGCTAGATGAATAGCCAGCTAAAAAATATTGGAAAACTTAAAGTTTCAATTTGTAAAATATGATACCATTAGATTCCAAAATCTGCATCATTTTAAGGAGGCGCCTTGAAAATAAAGTCAATTGGTTCTTAATTCATATTTTACGAATTTGAACATTACTTACTTTAATAATTATTTGAATTGGTTACTTTCTAGGCATTTCCAACTTTATAAACATACAATTATTACATAAAATTAAAATTATTACCTAACAACTCTATTATTTTTACAATTTGTGATAACATGGGGATTTGAAAACCCAATCGCTCTCGCGTTTCACCAGAACAATCATTCAACGCGTTGCAGCTTGTGGCGAGCTGCTGGAGAGTAGTGTTGTGAGTCTACCTGAGCGCTCCTGGACGAGCCATTTTGTGGCACATGATGTGCAATCATAAGTGGCGAGTTGGCTATATGTTTTAAGTCCAGTGACACTTCTCTACCCCCAACCCTCTGTACCGGTGTTGCCCTTGGGCCATCTTTGATATCACTTTTTATGGGGGTCCATCTTATGGAGATAGAGGGTGAGTCACCGTCTGCCAGAGATAAAATTGGATAGGTACCGTAACCTATCGCTTTTACCCAGTGGCCTAGTATATTTTACATTGCATTAACTCTCAATAATCTTTACAGCCTGGTGAGTGCTGCCTCTGTCTGCGTCCTACACACGCAGCGGCTACGTGTTGGCTATAGCTTTGGCTGGCTATAGAATGAGAGTATGTGCGGTATCCACATATTAGATTTTAATAGTAATATTAATTCATCAACTTATGCACAAAAAAAATTATGTAAATTAACTAATTGATTATATTCAACCTTGAGTGAAGAAAGAAGTGTTGAGTAAAAAAAAAAAACTTTGCAAATCAAGAAAAAAGTAAATATTCCGAAACTAAGCGCGAGGCCATGTTTCAAACATATAAGGGAAATGTAAATATCCATATGAAAATATTTATCCCAGCAGAAGGGTGTGCAACATTTGAATCAAAGGGGTGAAAAAACCCTACCAGTACGAACTAACATGTGATACCTTCGCGGGAGTAGCTTTTCGGTTAAAGATAACAGTATATCGATATTAACACTACCATTTCATTGCTAACCGCTGATCTAAATTGATAAATGGTGGAGCTGTTTTGGCATTTGTGTTAATTTAGCAAAGTGTCAAGCCATAATTCTGGTCAGCCAGCGCCAGATTTCTATGCTTAGTATAACAGCTGTACTGTACCGATTCTGTTTGATGAGTCTCTCATACCCGTGTGCACTAAAGCTAATAATTTGGGATGAATTTTTGATTCTACCCTTTGCATGAGCGGCCAGCTAGTTCGTGTGAGTCGGAAGGTTTCAGGCAATCTAAGGACTATACAAATTTAAATAAATCTCCCACTGAGCACCAAAAAGATGCTGGTACAGGCGTTGATTTTGCCAATTATTAATTATGGTGATGAGTGCACAATGAATGTTACAATAACAGCATACGGTTTATCTTTGGCTTGCGTAAATACGATCGTATTACCTTTTACCGCCCCCAGCTCAACTGGCTCTCCATCCCCTGTAGATCGCTTCGAATACTTTGTACCCTATTTTCAATATTGTTTCAGCTTTCTGCTCCTGGATATCTAAAAATTAAGTTCCTGTTTGACACCCCTCGTCCCGGTTGTGAGCTGCGTACATCTTGTGTTCACAAACTCTCAATTCCTGCTCATCGCACTGGGTTTATGTCTAACCCCTTTGCTGTCCAGGCGAGTCGTCTTTGGAATTCGTTCCCTCTCAGTATAAGACAAGCCCGAGGAAGTTAGCTTTCAAGCAATAAGTATCTGCTGAAACAAGAGTTCGAGTAGCGTCCATCATTATACATTAGGTACATATTATTGAATATGTATGAACTATGTAGTAGTATATTAATACATATATTTGTGTGTTTTATCTGTATTGATTCAAGTTTTTCAGTTGTTTTCGATAGTTCCACAAAATATCATCTTTCTTTCTCCTTGCACCATTTTTAGGGTTCCGTACCCAACGGGTCAAACGGGACCCTATTACTGAGACTTCGCTGTCCGTCCGTCCGTCCGTCCGTCCGTCTGTCACCAGGCTGTATCTCATGAACCGTGATAGCTAGACAGTTGAAATTTCACAGTAGATGTATTTCTGTTGCCGCTATAACAAAAAATACTAAAAACAGAATAAAATAAATATTTAAGGGGGGCTCCCATACAACAAACATAATTTTTTGGCCGTTTTTATAAATAATGGTACGGAACCCTTCGTGCGCGAGTCCGAATCGCACTTGCTCGGTTTTTTACATGCATGAAGTCAAATCTGTAAGACTGATTTTATTTTAATTTAAGATCGATCAAGTATTTATTTTGTCCTTATGAAATCGACCTATCTCTTTGTCATTTTAGATTAGTTCGCGTAGCTGCCGTATGGCGCTAGTTGTTTTTTTTTTATAACAATTATGGCTTGGATGCGAGTAGTTGTAATCTCAGGCGTAATGAGTTTGGCCCGATATAACAATTCAACCATAATTATAGTTATTGTAATGTATTTTAACATATTGCTATCTTTGTCTTTTGTATGTAGTATATTAATTATTTGTTACCTGTCATCATGTCATGATTGAATCACCGGATGGTCTCATCGGAAGATCAGCGCTGTCAGTCGCCAGCAACATGCTGAGATGAGACCATTTCGTGGCACTTTCTCTTTTTTATGTTTCTATTTTGTATAATTTTCTATTTTGTGTTCTTACGAATAATCGCATACACATTTATCACCAAATCGTTTCAGCCGTTTAGTGCTTTACGAGTTTGACATACGAATATACATATGAACCTCATGACAGTCATGACCCTTTACTTCTTCGTTGGCTTCACCATAGTTGGCCTTTGCTCAACAAATACCTAGGTTTTGTACTTAATATAATATGCTGGGATGGGATAACCATATAATGAGAAGCGATTAATATTTTTTTCATGTAATCATACAATAATATAATTAAATAATACTTTATTTACAAGTTTTTCACACACATACCAACATATAAATAGCGTCCAAACAAATAACATAAGGCAGTCATTCCTCAATGTAATTTAATAGTGGTGATAATCGTGGGCGGGAGCGGCGTGGATAGAGGGGGCTGAGTTGTGAACCACAGCGTTGAAACTGGAAAATAGCAGCATTTTAAAAATATGGTATACGTCAGTGTTTGTCAGGTTAATTTTCATACATAGTTGAACAAGCGCTGGGATAACCAAGGTCAACGCGGTCAAATTCTGTAGGCGAGGGCGATTTTTTTAAAACGCGAAGTATCTAATAATTTAGCAGTCTAAAGCAACTGGGTGCGTAACCAACATGGCAATCGTTTACGCTCCGTTGCGTACTAAATGCAACTACAAATATGGAAGAGTGATAGAGAGACATAAAGCGTTTCGTTATCGTAACACAAGCAATTGACTTGGCTAGGCACCCTGGTGTTCTGTAGATAACAATTGATAAAAATATACGCTCGTAAACGGAATTTCCCGTATGACAACCTCAGTTGGTCGCATTGACCTTAAGTTAGTTAGACACGTAGGTATGTAAATAGGTATATTAAGTGTTCTTTATTTTTCTTTTACTTCTCTCAGTGACCTAAGACCGTATAATATTTAATAAATATTGTCTTACCCATTGTGGTCATCGGCGGTGTACTCGACCTTGCGCACGGAGCCATCGGGCTGCACCAGCTCGTAGAAGCCGTGCACGGCGTCGCCGTCACGGGACTCGTGCTGCGACTTGTGGTCGCCGGTGTGCGGGTCAGCTACGGAGTACGCGTAGTCGTATTTGGGATGAGCCTGGAATATATCGCAATTATTAAATTCGTCGCCGTTAAAAAGCGTCTTCTATGTGAATAAATAGCATCCAAACGACTTCAAAACTTACGTATTCGTCATGATGATCGTAGTGAGCAACAGGGGCGTAGTGCGCGATAGGGGCGGCGTGGACTACGGGAGCGGCGTAGTGAGCCGAGGCGTAGTGAGCCGGGGCGGCATAGTGAGCTGGGGCATAATGACCCTCGTCGTGACGGACGATGCTTTGGGAAGACACAGCGTGGCCATGGCCGAGGAGGCCGGCGTTGGCCGCAGCCAGGAGTGCGCCGAAAGCTACGATCTAAAAATATTTAATTTTTATTGCTTATCTGTGTAATTTGTACATTCTGAAGTTTCGATTTCTTTATTAGATATTTTTCTTTATTAAAAAGTGTAATGGTAGAATGTAAATATTAATATAAATCAAATAATAATTGCCGTAAAATCCGTTTCAGTCGTTATGTTAACACTACCAATACCAATGAATTAATTATTATGCTATTATTACTTATTTTATTTTAACTGGTACCAAAAATAACAAAAGGTGATTCTCCATATTAATATAGTTCAAAAATGAACATGGAAATTCTTTGACGAATAAATAATTGTGTTATTTATGTATATTGATTGTTTCAAATTAATAATACTTCAGAATTAATGCCAACACACTTACTTTGCTGAACATTTTGGGTGTATTGTTTAACAATCAGTTATTGATTGGTGTCGACAGTCCAGTTGTATAGGTTTTATAGATCATGCGCGTGCGTGCGGTGGGGCGGCGAAATGCGTGTGCACCTTGACTCTGTAGCTCTGACATGACGCCAAGGTCACAGTTCCGATAATAATGTGAAGCGGTTATTCATTGTGTCCGGTGTGGCTTTCAGCGTCTGCCGGGTTATTGTACGAGTATCTACCTAATAATTGAGCAAAGTTATGCCTTTTATTGTTTTGTAATAATTAGCGGGTATTGTATAAGGGTGAACAAGATTAATAATTTAATCTAAGAGAGCCTAACATTATGACATGTTTTATAAATTCAAACTGTATGAGGTGTGCAATAAAGCGTACCTATTGTATTGTATGTCATCAGTTACTCATCGTGGCGAGTCCAGGTAGCCCAAAATCAGTTTTTATGGCCACCTTCGGTCTACATCAACATCATCAAATCAGCTTCATCAGTATCGTAGCATTGTATTGTTACCAATCTCATATACTTAAGACCCTATACAAACATACACAATATAAATATTTATACATGAGATGAGGGTAACTGTAGATGGTTAAGTGAGCCCCTTGTTTAGGGTCCATTTTTGGCCACAACCGGAATATAGTAAGATATATTTTTCTACATATATGTTTATTAGGTATAGGTATTACATATATTTTTCTCACGGCTCAAAGCGTTTCGGCTTGGTGGACTTTTATGTGCAGCTATACGGTCTCAGTATAGCTAGCAGGAGTAAAAGGTGTTAACTAAGATATTTATTGTGGTCAAGATTGTTTTAGTTAATTTTATTTTATTAAGTAAAAACACAGACCTTAAATAATAATAATAATAAGCCCCCATGGCAGCTTGTGGCGAGCTGAATGGGAAGTGACGTGTCTTGGGTCCCATACCCCCGAGAGTCGGCCAGGTCCCTCTCCGGCTTGCCTTGATTGGCCGGCTGGAGTGAACACTGAGCAGGGGCCGCAGGACTCTCACCTCTGGCTTGCCTTTACCGGCCGTCCAGGGTGGGGTGTCAGAGCTATAAGCTCGCAGGGTGGGAGTGAAATTTGCATAAGACGCAAGTTGGCACAGTGGCTGCTTACAGCCACTGGGTAGAAAGCGGCGTACACCTCTCCACACCCTGAGCCGCTCACGCAATGTTGTCCCCTTGTCGCTCCGTGCGGGCGGCCGTTTTCGGGGACCCATATTGTGAGTTGGCAAGTCACCACCTGCCCATATTGTCGTGTTTTTAAAAACATATGATCAGGGCAGGTGCCATAGTATTCTCCATAGTCTCGGTTACCAGTCCACTTGCAACTCAACCCAATAGCCCGGTTTATTTTGGTAACCTTGTTTTTACAATAGTCCTACACTAACCGGGGCTTGTCCTTGGGTGCACTGCTATAGTGTGAACAGGGATAATCGTCGGTTGGTGTCACGTTACATTTAGAGTAAATTGTCTTATTACAAGGGGCCTCTACGTGTTGGCTTCGGCCCCACGCACGCCTTTCAAATGTCCGGGATCCCATGGTCCCGAGAATTTGTAAAAGACAGACAATAATAATAATAATAAGCCCCCAGGGCAGCTTGTGGCGAGCTAAATGGGAAGTGACGTCCCTTGGGTCCCATACCCCCGAGAGTCGGCCAGGTCCCTCTCCGGCTTGCCTTGATTGGCCGGCTGGAGTGAACACTGAGCAGGGGCCGCAGAACTCTCACCTCTGGCTTGCCTTTACCGGCCGTCCAGAGTGGGGTGTCAGAGCTATAAGCTCGCAGGGTGGAAGTGAAATTTGCATAAGACGCGAGTTGGCACAGTGGCTGCTTACAGCCACTGGGTAGAAAGCGGCGTACACCTCTCCACACCCTGAGCCGCTCACGCAATGTTGTCCCCTTGTCGCTCCGTGCGAGCGGCCGTTTTCGGGGACCCATATTGTGAGTTGGCAAGTCACCACCTGCCCATTTTGTCGTGTTTTTAAAAACATATGATCAGGGCAGGTGCCATAGTATTCTCCATAGTCTCGGTTACCAGTCCACTTGCAACTCAACCCAATAGCCCGGTTTATTTTGGTACCCTTTTTTTTTACAATAGTCCTACACTAACCGGGGCTTGTCCTTGGGTGCACTGCTATAGTGTGAACGGGGATAATCGTCGGTTGGTGTCACGTTACATTTAGAGTAAATTGTCTTATTACAAGGGGCGTCTACGTGTTGGCTTCGGCCCCACGCACGCCTTTCAAATGTCCGGGATCCCATGGTCCCGAGAATTTGTAAAAGACAGACAATAATAATAATAATATCGTGTTAAAATTCCAAACTTATCCCGCTTTCACTTTTACTTAATTAAACTACTTACTTACATTAAAAACCTATATCTGAATAGAGAGATTTGGTAAAATAAAAACTTTGTGGTAAAAAAAACATCATCTACTCATTGATGATTATTTTATTTAAAAAAATTAACTCATGATTAAACTAACGAAACATGAATATTCTTTTTTTTTTGCAAATATATATATAAACTGAAACGTCATGACGTGTGACATTACTTATTCTTTAAACAGTTATTATTTTAGTGTTACCTTCCGTCCTAGAAATATTTAGATCACTGTGTTTCGCGGTAAGAAATGGCGAAAACACAAGTCTAAAAATTTACATAATTAGACCTTGTCTTGTATGTTCCAAAGACATTACTGCAAATAATCTTGCACAAATTTCAACATATACATTTCTAAAAAAATGCCGTAGTTTTAAAACGAATTAATTTTCTGATTAAGATTAAGGCATATTGATTGATCAGATATTTAACCCAATTAAAGTTGCCGACATTGAATTTTAAAGACATTAGAATCTACAATCGATACGTGACATGACCAGCCCGCGTAGCCAACATGCCAATCGTTAACGCTCCGTAGCGTAGCGTAGTCATCTCTCTCTATCACTTTTCCATATTAGTGCGATAGTGTCAGAATTGCGTTTCGTTCGCTACGGAGCGTTAACGATTGGCTTCTTGTCTACGCATCGAGTGGTGCTTTTAATCAAATTTCGCTATCACAGTTTTATCGTAATCAATCTGTTTTAAGTAAGTACCTACATAATAGGTATGTAAAGAGGTTTGACAAGACATTGATCGATCTGTTAAATGCAAGTGTGTGATTATTGATTATATATGTGCACCGTTGTTAACCTACATGTAAATTCACTAGTAGAGAAAACAAGTATAACAATTCATTACTTAGTTGTTAAAGGTTCTGTGTGAATGATTTGTTGAATATTTTAAAATTTAATTTAATTATATGGTGTACGTAATCAGGCTATCAGCATGCAGATTTGAAGTTATTAAACCAAGTTTAGCAGTATCAGGCATATTTTGTAATAATGAAGACATATGATATTTGTTACAGTTTTAATTCCAGTAACTTTTTTCTGTAATTTTATTATACAACTTCAAATGAAAAATAGTATAAGTTATAGTATGGAATATGGTAACATAAAGTTTTGACTCCGAGACTAGACGGTAATTTCAATTTTGAAAAAAAAAAGATTTATGAAACAGCTGTACTTAACAGGGCTTATTCAATACAATGTACGTAAGTGGAGAAGCTAACGGTTGTGGCGTATTCGCTCGATTAATGGCAGATTGTATGCACTTAATGACGTCGTTGTAAGAAACAAGTGCATCTGAAACGATCGGTAATACTTCAACACTCTGTGTTGCTCTCGGCTTTTCCTTTTCTTCACCCCCATGTTCTTCAGCAATGTGAGATTCTCCATGGCTTTCTGGTTCTGCGTGCTCTTCTTGGGATTTGTGCTCTTCAGTTTCGCCGTGTTCTTCGTGACCCTCTGGCCCTGCGTGCTCTTCATGCTCCTTATGGCTCACATGTTTCGCGGGTTCTTCGTGACTTTCATGTTCCTCATGTCCCCCGTGCTCTTCATGACTTTTAGTTTCTCCATGACCTCCATGATCGTCATGCTTTTCAGGTTCTGAATGCCCTTCATGACTTTCATGTTCTTTGTGACCATGTTCTTCATGTTTTGGTTCTGCATGGGCCTCATGTTCTTCGTGGCTTTCACCTTCATGACCATGTTGTTCTTCATGAACTTCAGGTTCGAGTTCGTGTGCTTCATCTTTTTTCTCTTGAGCTTCTTTTAGCGGTTCGCTTTTTATTTCAGGGCATGGTGAGATGGATTTAGCTTCGTTTCCGGGTAAAAAGTTCTTAACAACTGCGTTAAATCTGCAACAAAATGCATAAATGTTTAGGATGTAGGTCGTTCTTGTCATTATTTCAATCTAAGTGCAAGTTAAAATTAGTTATTTACCCTGTAAGATCATCAGCAGTGTACTGCACCTCTCGGATATTTCCATCAGGCTGAATTAGTGAGTATTGTCCCCGCACTACGGAGCCGTCACTTGTTTCTTTTTGAGCTTTTTGATCACCAGTGTCCTCATCATAAACCACATAGGAATACTCGTAGCTCGTAGCATCCTAAGTAGGAAAATGTAATTGTTTATAAAATCACGTGCATCATCAGAAAGCCTTGCAAAACCGACGTTAAGTTAAATTTCTTACATTATTACTCGGCGCTACAACAACTGGGACTCTTATCGGAGACTTATACGTGACAAAATTGGCACTACTGGTTGCTACTGGTGTTAATGCAGCCACTTGTTGAGTAGGAACGACACACGGTGATACACAAGGCGGTAACAAACTTGACATGAGAGGCGCAGCAGATAGAGGCGTGAGTTGTGCACTTCTTAAAGCCGCAGGGCCGTAGAAACCCAAACTTGGACCACTTTGCATGTAAACATTTGAGTACGACGTGCCGCCCGCAACTGACTTTATCCAAGCAAAAGATAACACTATAGCTGCCAGGAAACTCTAAAACAACAAAAACCATTATTAAAAAAATAAATAACATTTGTTTTTAAATTAAGACCGGTACCCACTTACTTTTAAAATCATCTTTCCAGCTGATCGATGGAACACTACTGACATTTTTCTGAAAGTAACTCGTCTTATAAAAGGCGCTTTGTTTGTGTTAAAATATGCTGTTCGGTAATACCGAAACAAACCATCAATGTCATTACTGGATGAATAGAGGTGAACAATTAAAATGGTAATGAAGATTTTAACACTAGTACTTGTCTCATCTCCTGTATTCAGCGCACGAGGCTCACAATTAGTGGGTAATATAGCGTGGCATTTGCTTTTGTCTCAGATAGTCCGGCTAGTGATGAAATGTGACCGGGAACTAGTGCAAGTTATTTCTTTATCCCCAAACCGTGCTGATCTTTCAGCGGTCGTGGGCTTTATAATGAGGATATATCCCTCCAGCAATTCAATGTTTCTAACTTTTTTTTGTATACCGTTTTAGTCTACTCGTACCTCACATGACATCTTTTTTGTATGTTTCATTAGCAGTTTCGACTCCCTTTTTTTAGGCTTCCATACCTCAAAAAGAAAAAAAAAATAACCCTTATAGGATCACTCGTGCGTCTGTCTGTCCGTCTGTCATAGCCTGTTTGCTACGAAACTACTGGACCAATTAAGTTGAAATTTGGTACACATATGTAAGACAGTGACCCAAAGATGGATGTAACGTCAACGATTGAATTTTGACTACTATTAGGAGGTAAGTAAGAAAATTAAAACACAAAGTTTTTCAAATTATATTGCATTATATATTTAATGAAAGGGCTCATTGTGAGAATCATAAATATATATTTTTATAATTTTAGTATAGTTTAAAAGTTATTCAACAAAATGGACAAACAAAATACAGTAAAAAAACACAAAATAGTTCTTTATCTAAAGATACCAGGAAAACCTATTAGAAATATACAGTCAAGTGTGAGTCCGATTTAAAGACAAAAATGCAGTCAGGTTGTTTTAGGGACACAGCCGCAATGGTTTACGTGAAACGTGTTATTACGTGAGACAGCTATTACGGAGGCCGAAGGCAAGAATTGTATTCTTGTATTAATTAAGTAAGATGTAAGTAAGATGTAAAGTAGGGTTCAAAAGTGCATGGACAAGTTATGAATGAAATCATTCATAAATTGTCCATGCAAATTTGAACCTGATGGTACATCTGGTTTCCGATCTAAAGCTGGCCATACACGCCAGGGAACGTTATTTTTTTAAATTATAAAGCGCAAGAAATACGAACTAAATAAGTAAGAAAGGAAAGGGCCGTAAAGTGTTATATAAGGAATGGGATGCTAAAAATAAATCAGCTAAGCCATGTCAATTTATTGAATGAATTCAAAATCTATCCTGTAGATTACCGAAATTACTTATCTAAACGTACTACTCGTACAAGTTTTTAACAATTATGACACCTTACATTAAAAAGCAGGACACTATTATGAGAACCACTATATCTCCTCATGAGAAATTAACAGAAACATTGCGATTCCTTGCTAGTGGAAGATCATTACGAATCTTCTTCTTCAACCTAGCGTTATCTCGGCCTAGCGCCAGGGTCCGCTTTCCTTCTTAATCTTCTCCACTTTTTGCCCGGTCTTGCGCATCCTCAGGTGTGAGATTGTTCTCTTCCATGTCCGCTTTCCCGACGTTCAGCCAGTGCTTGTTAGGCCTACCACGGCCACGTGATCTAGGGCCTTGGACAGTGAGGTAGTCTATTGGTCATTACGAATGTCTTAAATTTTCTGCGATAATACTTATCACCTCAAGCTCTTGGCAAAATTATACTAGAAACCTGTAATGCCATTTATCTAGCTTTACATAAGTAATATCTGCGTATGTAAAAATAAAGCCACACATGTATAAATCAGGCAATAGAATCAACTAATCACTTATTCATCCTCATCCAAGAGTAATAGATACTATGTTGTTATTTTAATCCAAATATAAATAGGTATGTAACACCTCTGGAGTTGCAGGCGTCCATAGGCTACGATGACTGCATACTATCAGGCGGTCCGTATGCTTGTTTACCACTGTCGTGGTATAAAAAAGGTATAGGTAATGTAATCAACTAATCACTTATTTAGCAAAAAATAACTGGTAGTATAGTATACAGGATGTTTATTTAGTCACCTGCAATAATTTACGAGGTGAATATATACTTAGGTCATAATGAGCAACTTTTATTATGGGACCAACCCCGAAATCGCGAAAAAAAATTAGAGTTTTCGTTTTCGAGGTTGGTCCCACAGTAAAAATTGCTCAGTATGACCTATATATTCAGCCCGTAAATTATTGCAGGTGACTTAATAAACACTTTATTTAGTTATTTTATTCCAAATTTAAATATTCTTATCATTTAAAGTAATCAACAAATTCAAATGTTTAGGTAATGAGTCAATTACGATAAATTAAAAGTTGAAAAAAAAAGGATGACATTGAGATCTCCAATTTAATCTCCGCGATCACTGGACAACTGAGACCTGCACAGGGGAACGCCACACACGCTCAGTTTTACCTGTATAGTTCAAGAGCCCACAGGTAAAAAATATATATTTTCATATCTCCGCAGTCGTAGAAAACTGCACAGTCGAATGCCACATACGCTCCTTTTTACCTGTGCAATCGAACTGTACAGGTAAATCTGCGCTGGCATACCCTAGTGTATATGGCCAGCTTAACTGTTTACCAAGATGTTTCACTCACGATACACATACAAAAAACAAGATTGTTAAAAATTGTATGACTGTGCAGAACCCTTGAAACGCGAGTCCAACTCACACTTGGCTGGTTTATCCTTTATTACTATTATTACCTTAATTATGTTAACAAATAATACACATGACATACATATAACTTGCATTTCAGTACTTTTAGTGGTTTTACATGATTATTTTTATTTGATATTCATCGTTAAGTCGATGACGTTTCTAACGTCATTAACTGGAATCCCATGCAGGGATAAGTTCGCCTTTGATGTATTTAATTTACTCTGTAACAGAGTTCCTTTTTATCTCCAATATTATAAAGCATATACAAAATGCACATACATAAACCTTGCACTACAAATATATTTTCAGGAAGTATTAAATACATAAGCTAAACTAATTTTGTGACAAAATTACTTTTAAGCACAGCTCTATTTGCTAGTCATTACGCTAATACACGTAAGTATGTGTAAATGGACTAGGTCTGATTGAATAACGTCAGTAATAACGTCATACCTAATTCTCAGATCCAGTGTCTATATATGTAATTTAAAAAAATTTAACAAACGACCTTGCGCGCTTTAAAAATTCTGTGCGTATTTTTATTGCGCCTGTACATTATAAGTGAGCAAAAGATTCACTTTATGTCGTAGTGAAAGAACAAAGTATAATGTGTACATCTTTATCTTTACGGATGATTTAAACAACATTATTTAACTAGACATTAAACATCATTTTTCGCTAGATCAAACATTGTTTTTATATTGTCTGACGACCCGTCTGGCCTAGTGGGTAGTGACCCTGCCTATGCAGCCGATGGTCCCGGGTTCAAATCCTGGTAAGGGCAATTATTCGTGTGATAAGCATGGATATTTGTTCCCGAGTCATGGGTGTTTTCTATGTATTCCAGTTTTAATAAATATTTATATATTATATATATCATTGTCTAAGTACCCTCAGCAACAACACAAGCCTTATTGAGCTTACTGTGGGACGTAGTCAATTTGTGTAAAAATGTCCTATAAATATGTATTTATTTAATATAATATAGTAAGAAAATTCATATTGCTTCTTAGTTTAAATCATTTTTATGGATAATATTAAGCACATAAATATCTCTTAAATAAATACAGATGAAAACAATATTTTATTGATTCTGTTTCAAACGACAAACACATTAATTTTTATTATTACATTTATCAAGATATCTATCAAGTCATGTATTTGGTACAAGACCAGATATTATTAGAAATAATAGGTACCCACCAAGAACCATTCAAATGAACAATATAGTAAAACTTTAGAGTCAATTAATGCAAACAAGTTGATAGCTGATAGTAAAGAATAATTAAGTTTGTATTTTCTGTGATATCAAACCTTCTTACTAATATCATCAAGGTACCTATTTGGACTAAATTGTTAACTTCTAGCTTTCCGAAGTATTGGTGCGTTCGTTTTTAATCAGGCGCTTACTTTAACTAGGCACATCGTGATTCGTAACGGAATGGCAACGGAAGTATTTTACTATTGTGAGCTGACACTGACCTACAAGTAGGTTGCTAATTTCAGGGTGACGTTAAATGAAAATATTTAGTTTTTGCGGTTCAGTACTTCAATAAGAAAAAAAAATGGAAGTCTTATCAGGGGTTACAACTTCTTGAATATCTTAGCTTAACTAAATTATAAGCATTTTTTATTTGGATTGAACGATTTAGTATGGAGGGAAGTGAGAGACTATGCCTTATGCTTCGACAGGTTGATGAATAAATGAAAAACCTTCAGTCTTTTTTTATATTATACCTTCTAGTTATAATTATAATACTTATATTAATGTATATAGGGCATCTTTTTTGTGTGTTCTCTATCTATTCTGTCGCACCAGGCAAAATAACCGTAGATGACAATTAGAATTTGGAATTTATTGAATGAGTTTGCCAATGTCATTTATGGTTGTTACGTGGTGGGACAGTATGGTACTCAGAGAATACACACTCGAAACTCTTTAACCGGAGCATTGGACTTGCCCGTGCCTAGATGCTTGTATGCGATTAAAATACCATAACAGTTGTTTTTAATAGTAGGCACGATCGAGTTCACTAACATCTTTACAAGCTAACTGGAGTCGTAAGCGGGATAAATCTTCTGCCGTGCTTGTAACAGTAGCAACAAATGCAATTGTTTATCTTGTTCTCTTCAAATAAGTTCTTTATTTATGTTGTTGTCGATATTTTTCATGTAAGTACTGCACTTTCGATAAGCAGGGCAGTCCTGCGCAGTTAGTGAATTATAGGAACTGTTTTGTACCAGTTTTAGTGAAGTTCTCGTTTTTTTCTCGTGACAAAACAAGGTTTCAATTTATTTACGTCATACATGGACATCCTACGGTTAGAATACTCCCGTCAAATACCGATATTCTTTGCTTTATCTATGACAAATTTAGTGTCAAATTGACTGTAATCAGAGAGTGATCACTTTTGAAAAATCGAATCTCACTCAAGTGTGACTTTTTTCCATAATCAAAGTGCTGTTATAACGGTATACGAGGTTTTTTTTATCTGTATTGACTAGATGTACTAGAGTGACCATGAGTGTAAATAATTAAATTTTTCCTTACCAAAAAGTTTAAAAAGTTCTAATTTTGCAAGTATCACTCTAATAACAACTTAAATTTTCTACTTATATACCTACTTTAATAAGAATAAAATATTTAAATTTGTATTTATTTCGTATATGCTCGGAAACATGAACTAGAAGCACAATGCGCCATGAAGCGTCTAACTACTCTTGTAGCTGTGTCCAGAGGCCTACCATTATAGCGTACCTAATGATAGTAATGATAGGTATACTAAACTTGAGATATCTAAACTCGGTGCGCTCTAAATCCAATGGTTCGGTCATATTCTTTATTTATATATTATTTCATCACCTTTCGCCCAGAGGGCTAGCAGTGGTCACTGGTGGTTGATCATACCGTGAGTCTGCGTGCGCACTGCTAGGTCCCGGCAGAATACCGGCGCTGCGGCAGAAATGCTGCAGCACATGCTGCAGATCCTAGTACCTAGTTAGTAATTAGTTTCTTTAGTCAAGTAGACCTAAGTGTTAGTTTTATTTTTATTATAAGTTTATTTTTTTGTGTCACGAGAATGTTTTTAAAAAAAAGTTTTTATCTACCTATCAGTGGGAAAGCATTGGCAGACAAAAAAATTAGTTTAAACATTTTGAACCCTGTACACGAATAAAAAGAGAAGACTTATTTATTAACAATAAGGACATTCAACTTAAATCCTCATGAGTAGGTATCTAACATTTTTGTAACTGACCCAAATTTCCCGTAGTAATTATATAGTGCATTTTTATCTTAAACAAATAAACTACTTAAGTATATTCAGGAACTATTAGATATTTCTTACATCATTTGACTGCTGATATTTACGCTTTCTGAACAATATGCAACTCTTCCTTGGTGACTTTTACTACTTTTACTAATTAACGCATCGGTAATTATTAGTTCCTCATGCATGATTTGGTTTTGGTCAATTAGGTTGAATATTTCTTATTTTGCCCGATACAAGAAATGTATCAGTAATGAGTTGCCAGTGCCTAAAAAGCGGTGGTGGCCGAGTAGATCAGACGCCCGACTTTCAATCCGGAGGTCGCAGGTTCATAACCTGGATCATACCAATAAAAAAAAAAGTTTAATTTACTTTCACAATAATCATCTTAAAGTTAGTGATTGGGACCTCCTTTTAAGCTTTAATATAGCCTGTGCTAGGAGGTACCGCTCATCCAAAGGTATAAATAGATCAAGATAAAAACGTGAGACGTTAAAACTAGGGATTGCAAACCGGATTGATTTTCAATCCGGCCGGATCCGGCCGGATTTTGGCCATGACCCGGCCGGATCCGGCCGGACCGGATCCGGTTTGGTATAGGGATATCAAAGTTAATTAAATGACATATTTTTCTAGTTTTTTGCGTAATACGTATTCCTAAATCTATAATTTGAAGTTAATAAATAACTTCTTGACATTGTCAATATCACTTAAAAACCAAAATATGGAATCGGTCATTTATTATATATAACCTCAAGTGCTCAAATTTTATTCATATATAACAAGTGCTCAAATTTTCGTTTACAATTATAAATTTGATTAGTTTCCAAAGCCCGGTAATGGGATGTGGGGTGGGAATTGGAACTCCTTGAAATGACAAGTTTTCGTAACTGTTCCTTGATTTAATTCTTTGTAACGTTGACATCCATTCTAGTAAGAAAATAAGATATTTTACTATTAACCAAAATGATATTAAATTTTCCCTCATTTTTTGCCCAAGAAAGTAGTAGACTATGTGATTTAAAAAAAATAACTTTTTTTAATTTACAGACAATTACTCGTATAGTGGTCAAATGATAGGGAATGGAACACGACACGACGACGATCTCATGCGAAAAATAATAGAGTGTAGGATTGAATCTATCGCGGAAAGGAGTCCCTAAGAAAAGTTACATGGATCAAATAAAGAATTGGCTAGGCGTACCATGAAGGATATTGCATAAGATTGGATGAAATTGTAAATACAAAAGATTCTCTCTCAAATTTGAATAGAAAATAAAGAATATTTTATCATATATATATAAAATCGAAGTAAACTAAAGATTATCAATGTTATCATTTCATTTCACACATGTAACACATATTGATTAGCCCAACTCTAGTCGGTTGAGTACCGCCGACTTAATCTTGCTCATTTATTTACTTTTAATCTCCTATGACACTCCTACATTATGACACTCTTTTCTTCTCTTTAGCATAAATTACAAATGCCTTCCATGGCATCTACATCGTTTAATTTTTCCTTCTATTACAGTATTTATGTAATCGTTATATCGAGCCACCAACATGAAAGGCAACTTCTGTTCCCAGTCATCGTCATAATACATATATTTTTATTTAACTAAATTTAAACTTTTTCATTCGTTTTATGCTCTGTTCAACTTCATACCTCTCATCCGTCGCCTTTTCCTCGTCTAAACCGCACAGTGCGTGCTGTATTTAGGCGTTTTTTATGTGACCGGATCCGGTCCGGATCCGGTGATTTTTACCGGATCCGGTAGCTCCTGAAAAGTGCCGGATCCGGCCGGATTACCGTAAAACGTTAAACGGAAAACGTAAAATCTCTCGTGTGTGTGGTGTATTTGTATGTTTGTTTGTTTGTGTGTGTGCGTGTGTGTGCGTGCGTGCGTGCGTGCGTGCGTGCGTGCGTGCGTGCGTGCGTGCGTGCGTGCGTGCGTGCGCGTGTGTGTGTGTGTGTGTGTGCGTGTGTGTGTGTGTGTGTGTGTGTGTGTGTGTGTGCGCGCGCGTACAGTGTGTGTGTGTGTAAGTGTTTGCTGTGTATATCAAGTTTTTTGTTAAAAAAAACTTATATAAGTGTGCAGAAAGTGCTACGTAATACCGTTTTGCAAATTTCGTTTTATTTTGAAGTACAGTAGCAACTTTATACATTCGTCTTCTATGTGTGCAAGTGTCATCATAAGGTAATGTTATGTGTTTTTAGAACTATGTGAAGAATAAACAACTTTCTTATTGAATGAAGATTTGTCACCAATGAGTTTTTTGGAACTTATGTACGGTATATAATTTTATATTTACCACTAGCTTTTCGGTGAAGAAAAACATTGTGAGGCTACATTCAAATAAGAAATTCAAAGGGTCTAGCAGGCTAAGCGAACTAGAGGTGCCCCCAACGACGGATTTGGTCATTCTTTCAGGTGGTGTACTGGCAAGTCCTAAGAACACTCTATGCTTAATATCAGTTCTCGATCTTCTTTTGTTTTCGAGTTATTCAGGATAATGTAAAATAATCAGCGTATCATTGAAAGTGGCATATTTTGTAAACTGTTCAAGTTAGATTAACGAAACAAAATTATATTTGACAATAATAAAATAGGCTACAAAATACACATTTTTAACCCACGTCTTGTACTTATACTTCATTGTGTAAAAAAACATTTTATTTTTCTTCACATTTATTTTCTTACTTTTCGCGGAGGTACACCTCCAGAAAAAATATGCATGGATAGCCACTAGTACCCGCTACATACACATATAAAAATATTTGCGTAAATCTTGCAGTGCAGTCAATATCTTGATGACAGGTTCGTGATCAAAGCCAGATGTTACCGCTTGCTGCTTCCACGCTTGCAGGCGCTTGCATTGGAGGTTACTGATAACCGATTTGGGGCATATAAATCCTTTCCCAGAATAAGAGTAAGTATCTTTTGCTAAATTAATAAACATATTAATCCCATTTTAGTAGTTTGGCGCTCTCACTGCGTTTGAGCGCCAAACTACCTCGACGGATATGGGTGCCTTCCATCCCTTGGTTACTTAACAATCTACTATATAATGCGGTCCGTCCCGTTCGGTGGGATCGTTGAAGTTGGTAATATCATAATTGTAGAAGTTTAAGATCTTTTTTTAGCTATAGCTTGAAACTATGGCTACATAGTATACATTTAACCGAGAAAGGCTTATCGTGACCTATTTATCTTCCTGTTCGTTTTTTTTATCATTATAAGTGAAGAAAAATGCATAAAAACAGTTTTTCAAATAGTTTATTTTCGCCGCAGTCTTATAACAATAAAAGTCGTCGACTAAAGACTATCTAATTAAGTATTAAAGGTATAATATCACATATCACTTGAGAGCACTGGCTAGGGGCACCGACGTTTAGTGGTACTCGTGGTGCGCGGGCGCTGTGTTGTGTACTACCGCGTTGAAGCTGGAAAAGACAAAAACCAATATATACACCCTTTCAAAATTGGTGATAGGTACACGTCAATAAAAAATATCTTTATTAAAAAAAAGAGAAGGTGAATATGAAATTAAAACTACAATTAAAATACCTAAAGCTAAATATTGTAAATACCTATCAAAATGTTGTGCCCTTAGTAGGGTGCCCATCACGCAGACAGCGTTATATGTTATAAAATTATTATGTTTTATAAGACAAATGGGGACTTGAATTGATGTGGTGTCTCTACGTGTTAGCTTTAGTATCAACATTCCTAAAATAACACCTAAAAACGTCACTTTTTCTAAGACGGACTGTTCAAACAAGAAATCACTTAAAATCAGAGCTATTACTTAATACGAATACAATTTATTTTAATGTCTCAATCCTACTACAGTGTCAGCTATTTTTAGGGTTCCGTAGCCAAATGGCAAAAAACGGAACCCTTATGGATTCGTCATGCTTGTCCGTCCGTATGTCACAGCTACTTTTTTCCGAAACTATAAGAACTATACTGTTGAGACTTGGTAAGTAGATGTATTCTGTGAACCGCATTAAGAATTTCACACAAAAATAGAAAAAAAAACAATAAATTTTGGGGGTTCCCCATACTTAGAACTGAAACTTTAAATTTTTTTTCATCAAACCCATACGTGTGAGGCATGTATGGATAGGTCTTCAAAAATGATATTGAGGTTTGTAATATCATTTTTTTCTAAACTGAATAGTTTGCGCGAGAGACAATTTCAAAGTGGTAAAATGTGTCCCCCCCTGTAACTTCTAAAATAACAGAATGATAAAACTAATAAAAATACATGATGTACATTACCATGCAAACTTCCACCGAAAATTGGTTTGAACGAGATCTAGTAAGTACAATAGTTGTTTTTAATACGTCATAAATGGTACGGAACCCTTCATGGGCGAGTCCGACTCGCACTTGGCCGCTTTTTTTCATTCTGGGATGAGTGCTGACATATGCACAAAGTTGACTATTTATGTCATGTTCATGATGCATGTTATAAAAAAAAACAGCCAAGAGCATGTTAGACTTTGCTTAAAGTAGGATTCCTTAGTTATCCCTTCGTCACAATGGGCTGCCTTTAACGGAAGCTATTAGTGAATATAATAATATCAAGCAAAAGCGAGTACCTTCGCAGCACTTGTTCGCCTTTTTTCTAAGAAGGGAAGACTTTTCGCAAAAAACTCAGAAACGCATTGACCTATCATATTCGACAGTTTTGATTGAGTCTTTAGAAATCTTTTCTTTCGCGATTTTTTTTTTCATATTTTCGGAACCATGATTCAAAAGTTAGAGGGTAGGAGGACACATTTCTTTCTTTCGGAGCGATTGTTTCCATTTTTCCATATTTCCATAAAATAAAAAATGTTCTTGAAGACCCCTATTCCTTTTAAAAAATCTATCAAACCACACTATAGGATTAATAAGAGAAAAAAAATATTCGAACTTTACATGCCGGGAAAGTAACCTAAAAAAATTTTTTACTTCTTTGACGGCGTGATTGATTTTTATACCCATGTCAAATTTCAGCTTTCTAGCACTGACTATAAAGGAGCAAAGCCGTGGACGGACAGGCGGACAGAGAGACAGACAGACATGGCGAACCTATAGTTTACAACGGAACCCTAACCCATTTGTTTTCAATTAAATAATTTTTGCATCGTCTTACCCATTGTGGTCATCAGCGGTGTAGGTGACCTTGCGGAAGGAACCATCGGGCTGCAGCAGAGAGTACTCCCCCTTTACGACGTCACCGTCGCGAGCCTCGTGCTGGGTCTTGTGGTCACCAGTGTGGGGGTCTGATACCGAGTAGGAATAGTCATATTTGGGATGGGCCTGTTAAAGAAAAAAATATACCTTATTAAATGTGAAAACAACACAATAGCTTGACAGCAGACTAAACGACAAATCCTAAGTTTAGTAGAGCAGTTGGAATGTCGATGCCGTTTCAATAGGTCAATGGTTAATGCTAACGCACTTAACATTTAGTCTCGTGATATTCTGTTCATTAAATCACCGAGCAGTGAACTTTGCAATGACCTATATATTGAAGTGGGTCCTCTACATAGGTATACCCATATATTCCACATTATGATACGTCAAGGCTCTCAAGAGCAATGAAATCAAACTCGATTGGTAAACTTAAGCAAAAACAGAATAGCATCTGGATTTTGTTGTTAATGTTGACGGGTAGTCATTTATCAAGTTGTTGAATTACTTTTATTTCACAATGCGCTCATATGTGATTACCGACCAGCAGGTGCATTAGTGTCTGACATTGTCTGTAAGCGAAGTGTCTATTTGTTGTATAATCAGCACCACAATTACATTGACTTTAACACGACTGGAAACTGTAACGTTTGCCATTGTTTAAGATCAGATAAGCTCAATACGTTCACGGACTGCGCAAGCAAACGAGTCAAATGAAAATTTCGCTTAATCCAGATTAGTGACAAAGTAAAACTGTCAAATCGTGAGAGCTTTTACGCAACGTCGAGTATATTTAGGTCAGCATCGGCCAGCAACGATCCCACATCTGCCATTAAAACAAGCGTGAGAGCACGCGCCGGTTTATGCAAACAACGGTCCATTTTCCCTTGTATCATGACAGTCATTACGTCCCGGAGGCCTCGTGATTTGTGGGCGCTAATGTTGCAAGCGCCCTGGGAACCGCTCTGTTATCGGCCTTGCAGTCACGACCGGGATATACTAAGTTCTATGCAAAAGTGTTATGTAACCCACTTTATATCATATCATTACCTGCGGTCCGCGACTTATGACTGGACCGTAAAGACTAGCGACAACGGACTGAACCATGAATTATCTTTGAGTTACATAGACTGTTAATTCCTCCGTCGTGGGATATTATGGTATTGCTTAATAGTGCTCAACTGTGTCGACATTTATATGTACGCTATTAGATGCTGTAAACATAGTTTTCTGTTGTTAAAACTTTATATCGGATTTCCAATACTCAATTTCACACATGAAAAGATAGGTTGCGTTACTTAATAGAAAAAATAGTCCTTTGTTATTCAGTGAGATGCTGTAAGACGCGGCTGCTTTGATACATTTATGAGATTTTCCGACAGTTGTTTTCACACGTGCATTGAATAGCATAGGAAACAAATTCATACGCTAGGGTTGTCTGCGTGCGTTGAATTATTCAAAGGTAGTGGTTCGATTAAGGAAGTTGAATAATTTTGCGTTGTTAGATGCATTGATCCATTTCATGCAAAAAGAATGTGTGACGTAAGTTGCACGGGAGGGCCGCAGGCGCCGTCTCCCGGAAACGCAGTCGATTGTGTTGAATCGGGCCACAACACGCGCAGTTTATGCAAGCCATCAATTAGCTCGTTACTTCGTATTACGCCATCGTCGGGTAACATAGGCCCAGGGAAACAAAACCAGCTTTATTGCTCCACTTGCCACGAGATATTAGCGTTTGTTTATTCGCGGCGTAACAGCTTTAATTAAGAGAAAATTGGATCTGTTATGTTAGATTTTCATGCGTGTTGAACGCTGTCGTTGGAAATGGTTATCTAATTTTATTGTAGCTGGCGTTTTGAATTAGTAATGTGTAATAATGTAACAAATTGTTGGTAGTGTTGTAATTGTAACGAGCTTTGCGACGATTACGCGGCGCTGGCTCATGCTCGGAATGGCCGCGATGTTCATTTGCTGAAGGTTAATGTGCGCGATGTAATGAAATGAAACGACGAGACATTAAGCTTCACGGGATGGGGAAATCTGCCCGCCTTACTGAATACATATCTTAGGTTAGGTGTTGCAGAAAACAATTGTCGCAAGGTCATATACTTAGTGCTTTACTCGTATTTTGTCTTAAATATTAGTTCCTGAAATTTTAAGAATGGCAACGGTACGGATACAATTAAGGAAACAGAATCGCTTCGACGCGATTTTTTAAACTAGCATGTATCACCTGGTCACTAACGTTAACAATGTATTTAATTGAGTTGGTTAAAATGATTTAAACTATTACAGAAATGCAGCATGGGAAATCGTTTGCGAGAAATTAGTACATCATTAAAACCTAAGATTTATGGTCGCTTTTATGTTTTAGTTCAAATTTCCCCATTGTGGGGGAGAAAATCAAGTATCGACTCTTCTGTAGTCGAAGGTAATGAATATTGGCGCCAGTCTTTTTTTTCGAGTGTATCACCAATATTCTCAACATTCGGGAATAGAACGAGGAAAAAGAGGGTAAATCTTGTTTGACCCACGTACAAGGTGTAACAAAAATAGTGGGATCCGTTTAAGGGCATATTCGGTATCGTGTTCTGAATAGGGAAAAGTAGAAAAAATCAGAACACGATATCGAATATGCCCTTAAACGGATCCCCACTATTTTTGATATACTCTATATAAGTTTATTTTTTATACGTATACCTATTCTAAGTACCTACTGTATGGTACTATTTACAGCATTTTTGTCAGCAACGTGCATGTGACACCCTTGGAGTTGCAAGCGTCCACATGCTACGGAAATTTGTTACCATCCAGGGATAGTTCCTTGATCCATAATGTGGTTATTATGGTAATTTGACACGTGGAATTATATGAAACAGTTCATTTACCAAGCCTGGGACTTCTAACGTGTAATATTGAGTGTATTGAGGGTGTGATATTTCGGCGGTTTCGGGGGAAACTGCCAAATCCTGCACATAAGTGCCGCAGCAGAAAGCTGTTGTGTTACCAGGATGATATTTAATTGTTAAGGTCTGACATATAGATTATATGTATGTTACAGGCCAATTCGAACGTACGCTAACCTTAAAAATTGCATCCAAATGATGTGATTTTTTACCGTGCATTTGGCTCGCACTTGTCCGTACATGTATTGGCTTGAGCGAGATGCACGATAAGTAAAAGACATCATTCAGATATTATTTTGATTTCAGTGTACGCTGGAATTGGCTTCTTAGTCTGTGATATATGGGCCTTAGTTGCCTGAAATAGAAGTGATATTTGATCTGATTTGATTGAAGGAATCTTACATGATAGTCGACGTGATGGTCTTCATGTCCTCCGTAGTGCGCTACGGGCGCGGCGTACGCGACGGCTTCGTGGCCGTACTCCTCGCCGCCATAGTGGCCCAGCTGGACGACGCCAGCCGCTGCCAACGCGACTACGGACAGAACAACTGCGGCCTGCAATCAAATAACAGGTATGTTAACGTTATACATGATGCGATTAGGGCGACGATAGAAACAAGCTGGGGCAAAGCTTGCCAGTAGTTACAGTCATTGCTCGTGATATCATTGGAATATTATGTGTATATATACCTGGTCTATATGTATAGGTACCTGGTATAACCAACTAGTAGGTAGTTACTTGGAATTTTAATTCATATTCTACTTGATGGTGAGATGAAAACTTGTTATAACCAGCGAAAACAACTGGGTGTTAACTACTGGGATTAACCCAATAAAGCTCTAAATCTTTCCATTTCTATGAAACAGGGCTATGAGGGATGGATCCTCGCAAAAACTACCATCAACCTGTTGTATAGAAAGCAACAGCTGCATCAGTAGCCGAAGGTATCGCGAGGAGGTCTAAATGGGTTTCTTGAATCCAGAGCACTAAGGGCTATCGCGGTGCGAACAATCCTTTCACTTAGTGAATCACGGGCACTTACTTTGGCGATCATTTTGCGTTTGAATAAGGTTTGCTTCGTCTGAACGACCACACACGACTGGTGGTGAAGAGCGTAGACGCCGACTTTTATATTGGTTTAACCGCCGAGATGCGACGCAGTGTGCGTTGTCTACGCAAGACTACGGTAGTTGATAATGATAAAGTAATTACGTAAAATTATGTAGCCTGGTTCAAGGTGATAGAACATGTGTTAGACAATAGTCGTAAAAATTTGAGCATTTTCTCTCCGTTTACTTTCTACAAGAATGCTGGCTAGGGTTGCGTTTAGCGCATTGCACAATGGCAGCGATCACATAGCGATGTGACAACGATTACATTTTATGACCCTTTCTGTTTTCTCTGCTCTGGATATCTGATTAGATTCTACGTGACCACTGCCGTTTGCCAAACTACCAAGGAAGTCAAGGAACCGATTTTGTCATATAAACCTGCATTCGGCAAATGTTTTCTGGTGTAGGAGTATTTCGAAATAGCAACTCAATAGCTGAAGCCTATTGAAACATCAGATTAAATTAACAAGTCGAAGTGTGAGCTATAAAACGCAACACTTTCATTAACTCTTAGCAGTACTCTTGAAGATTGAACCTGTCTTGTTAACATGTAATTAGATACCTGCGTAAAGAAGTAAGTAGAGCGTTGCCAGTAAGCAGAACATATGCAAGAGTGGCCTAAAGACAAAATAATGACCGTAATAATGACGACCTTGCCCGAGACAATTTAAATATGCAACCATATAACATTCTTTGCTGCATATTTCATTAGGTAACATAAAATAAAGCAAATAATGATTGAATTGTTCACATACATGACAATGAACTACTTCTGTATGTGGTTATTTAACATCTACTTTGATTAATATTTTTATTTCAGGACTTTGTCGAGTTAGCGTGTATTTAAGTGAACATATTGGTACCAATAGACAAATATATTAAAATATTACGAACCACAGTAAAAGGGGCTTTTCATCATATATCCACTAGCTTTTTAAACTTACTTAGGCGACACTTTGCTGGGTGGTTGACAGCCGCCATAATCACAGCGTGATCACAGCTGATAAATAGGATAGTGGCCTGGTTAGGAACTGGTCCCTAACCCGGGGTTAACTGGTTTAACCTGGAGTTACCATGGTTACCAGCACAATTTGATAATGGGTTAACGGTTTAACCGGTTAATCCCGGGTTAGTGGGATGGTGCAAGTGGCCCTAAGAGGGAATAATATCTTTGCGATCCTAACGAAATAACGGTACTTTTTCGATGAAATTTCCATTTGGGAAGAAAACTGTTTGGACTAATTAAATCTTAACAAATCACTTTGATTTTGATGTCGATCGTTTTAGCATTTCACACATCACATTATCACACGAATGAATGCCCTTACTAGGATTTGAACCCGGGACCATCGGCTTCATAGGCAGGGTCACTACCCACTAGGCCACACAGGTCGTCGTACCTTTTATACCTATAATTAATAAATGTGTCGATATTTGCAGTGCTCATATATCACAACGTTAACCATAAGCTATTATATTGCAATAGAAAAATTCATAAATTGCAGATTATGTCATTTTTGAGTGGAACTTCCGTCATCTGATAAAAGTTAACGTAAGATCTCTGAACCCACTTGGTGAAAATATTCCACATTTAAAGTAAATTGGACGAGTTAAAATTACGACATATACGTTTCAAAATCCCGAGCACATTTATAAAACTTGACGAAACTATCGAGAAAAATGTACAGTCCGCAACAATAGTAGCGGATAAAAATGTGCCAAAATTAACTGCCACCCTGGAATACTTTTCCAAATACATAGAAATAACGGTCCGATTCGAAGAATGAGATACGATAACCATAGTTTGGTTTAGATAAGTTCTCATTTAGATATTGTTTGTATGTAAGTATGTCGTATAATTGACAGAAGCGGCTCGATTCTGGCAACCAATGCCACTTTAACGTTAGAGATTCTTAGATTGATCTTATTGGGATTACAGCGGAATCGAAATAAACGTCAATTTTGACATGTCGTCTAGTTATCGATCTTTTAAAGAACTTTCCAAGATCTTAAACGTGACTTATTCATTCTTCGAATCGGGCCGTAAGTTTTAATAACAAAACTTCTGTGAGACACAGACATATTAAATATGTTACAACGGGTCATTTGCGAACGAACGGGTCAACGTAAGCTCCTGACGACACTCCTCGGAACGGAGTGAAACATGTTGAGCGTTATCGACTTAAAATACGTGAGTGAGCCGTTGTAACATATTTAATACGGGCCGTAAGTATCTACAGTTCGCGTTCAAAAGTATACAGTCTAATTGTTCGACTTATACACGGAGGAACCTGAAGATTTTAACAATGTATTCTTGATGATATTTAAAGACTTAAGATGTCTTTTTTTTTTGGAACTTGACTAGTTTCAGAGTTAATACCAATTTAAAAAAAAACCTCGTATTGTTACTTAGTGCAAAATGCCTTTATGATGGCGATGATGCCATTATGGGGCGTAGTCTAAATAACCATTTAGACGTGCAAAAGATACAAGTAACACTTTTCAAAAGTAGATTTTACGAAAAAAAGTATAAATTCATTTTAAGTGCCAGGTTTTCCAATAACTTTTACTTTTTACTACATATCGTGCACTGAGGTGAACAGGGATGGCATGGTGACTATGTATCATGCGATTGATAATAGTATACTTACCACGACTCGTAAGCTCATACACAAACCCTACACCTTATTCAAAATATACGGCTTGGCCGTTTCGCTACCGTCACATGGGTTTATAGTACTTTATAGGTGTAAAATACACAAGCTGTTGATTATTATCTGCAGGAGTCATAGAAGTTGTTCTTAAACGTGCTTATATGATCCAATAAACACTAAACTTCGGAGGTTTTCTTTATTTTCCATAGTTAGTAAATCACAATAATAAAATACAAACTCATCTTAATTAAGGTGCCGTAGGTGCTTTTTGAAGATAACAATACGGTTGCCAAAAATTTAATTAGCAATCTTGAGGATTTTCTCTAGAGACTTGAGTGATTCGAATCCTAATTTATTGACTTTTTCTCGATAGAAAAAAAACACGAAAATAGTTTAAAATGCACTTTAAAAATAAGGATAAATTTATGCACAAAAATTTTCTTTTTCAAAACTCACAATAAATTTAAATTAAAAAAAAATCATATCCGCGGTTCTCACTAATCCATCTCGCTCACGCTAATGCTCATGAGAGTGAGAAGAACATGAACCTACGGGGCCTTAATCGAATGTCAATAGGTCACTCACTGATAGTGTTATTATTTACTATAGCGAAGTTTCCGTCATTCAAAAGGTAATGAAGGAAATTGATTTGATTGTTCTACAAAATGTTTAAATTATAAGGGCTGTATATACATATTACTACTTTATTATTTTATGATTATTGTATGGTTCTTGGGTGACTAGTTGACTACGAATCGAATGCTCTATGGTTTATTAGACAGATTAGATTTATCTTTGACTAAATATTTTAATTGTGTTATGAAATATTTAGAAAAATATAATGCCACAGGTACTTTTTCATAACATGATTATTGATTACATATACCGTAAGATTGGATTTGTATAACGCTGCCATTTCATGATGACAGTTTGATATTTCTAATTTTTGATACAAGATCAGTAGCTGCATACGAAGCATACGAACAAGAATATCTCTAGTACCAATATCAAAATGAGATCACATTCACATTAAGTATGTTAACGGTACCAATCATGGAACATTTAAGATAAAATTTGGAGTGTTTTTGATATTTCACCGACACCTGTAAAATGTCTACCGCTTTACGCTTTAAAAGTTGAAAGTCCAATTCGTCCTTTATGTTTTCTATGTATTTAATGAAAGGTATTGCAATTGGTTTCAATATTATTAACCAATTAAAACTGTGGTTTTTTGCTCCAGTCATGGAATGTACGGCACCATTCATTTTCAAAATAACAAATATCAATGAATCTCTTTGGCTCTTGTTTATGGTAAAATGTTGCCAGCGATTAAAAACTAATGGTAAATACTTGTTTTAAAGGATTTGTCTATACCAATCCGTTACTGGTACCCGTACAATATGCTATATTACTCAAGTACCTATATCAGAGTAACTTATAACCTAGAGATTCATATTAAAACAACTATGAATCTCTACGTATATATTAAAATTCATACAAAACAAAATAACAACCTGTACAATAAACTAAATAACATTACTACCCAGTATTACGAAGCATCCAGTAATTTCAATTTGTAATCATAAAAGTTGTGTTTGACTAGCAAGTCATTATTTTCAGTTAAAATAATTCTATTTCAAAATATACCTGTGACACGATGTGTGTGGGCTATTCATGTTAATAATTATTTTGGCTAGTCAGGCTTGTTAAAATTGTTGCACTATTGTCTGGTTGACGGTATTGTGATGAGGACATCTTCTCATGGGAGCCTGGGGTCCGCTTGACATCTAATCCCCAAAATTGGCGTAGGCACTAGATTTTACGAAAGCGACTGCCATCTGATCTTCCAACGCAGAGGGTAAACTAGGCCTTATTGGGATCAATCCGGTTTCCTCACGACACGATGTTTTCCTTCACCGAAAGGCGACTGATAAATATCAATGATATTTCGTACATATTCATATCATTTATAGATTAGATTAGATTAGTTTTTAAGGATAAAATCTATTTTTTATCCTTCTCTACAACTCAAACTATCTCCAATATCTTCATACCAAATTTAATTTACATTGTTTCAATGTTATTGATCTCTCATACAAAATTCCACCCCCCTTTTCATTCACCCATTTCACCCATAAGGAGTGATTTCTGAGATCTGTGTCCTTCCCCGGGACTCAAACTATCTCTTTAGCAAATTTTTAATTAATCAGTTCAGCGGTTTAAGCGTGAAGAGGTAACAAACAAACAGAGACACACTTTCGCATTTATAGTATTTCACGATATTAGTATAGATTTAAGAAAATGTTACTTACTTTAAAATTATTATTATACTTTATAATTATAATTATAACAGTATTAGTACAGTTTTTGATTCCCATAGATCAACACACATAAAATCCTTCATATTTCAGAATAAAAAGGGAAAAAAGTCAGCTACACCACTGGCCAAAGATTCCCCAGTCAAACCTCCAGTATATGACAACTTTCAGAAGAACCGCAAAAAGAAAGAACCGCAAAGAAATCTACGGACAAACGGAAGTTGAAGAAAATCAGGCAGAAAAACCGACAAATTTATCAAATTTTGAGTAAACCTCAAACTATTGTATCGGAAGCTAGTTTAAGTAACGACGAGCCTGGTAGATTTGTATTAAACCCTAATAAACCAGAACGTAGGGAACTTAATGGAGTTAGTAAAAAACATGAAAAACTTAAAAAAACCAAACTTAGTAAATCTCTAAAAATAATACTTAATCTAATTTCTTAAAATTAAAATATAACATTTTAACATTATTAGTATTAGATTCAATTTATTCAAAAATATCATTTAAAAAAATTATTTGTGTAATTAAAATACCTTTATCGCCTTAAAAAATAATTTATAATTCTTGTGCGACTTGATGTTGTTTGGCAGGTTATTGTATACCCGGATTGCTGTATATTGTGGGCTTTTAGATAGCGTTTTTGTTTTTGAAGAGGGGATAACAAGCTGATATTTTCTCCTGGCACTATTTGTTTCCTTAAATAAATATTTATATTTCCATGCATATACAGCTAATGATAGTATATACTGGCATGGCAATGGCATTATCCCGTGTTTTTCAAAATAGGGTCTGCTGTATAAGTTCGTAAAAACTCATTGGTACGAGTCGGGTTTGAACCCGCGACTTCCGGATTGAAAGTCGCACGCTCTTACCACTACTTAAACCACCAGCGCTTCTCTGTGATGAGGACATAAAGTACAGTAACTATAGGAAATAGAAAAACAGTGGCTCTTCGTACGTAAATTGGATAATAGTTATACTGAGCTACTTACTTGTATTATTTTAGTTGTTACTTGGGTGAGGTTGAATACATTTTCTCAAATTTTTTCGACGGTTAGGCGTAGGTTATCGGTTCTGTTGAATGAGCACTTATTGATGTTACTCAACTTGTTCATCGAACGTTCCCGCGTGAGCGTGAGATACGTAACATTGAAAAAACGATTTTAAATAGCAGTCAATTTTGCAAAATTACTTTTATTACCGTTAGACATTTTTAGTTTATGATTAGTTATTAACAGTTCACTTATCTACTCATAGATCAGTCACTTAATTATGTCTTTATTTACTCATATAGACATGTTAATATTATATGTATAAAATAAGTAACTTTGAGAGAAAATATGGCTGACTGTACTTTTCTTACCACAGGCAACTTATTTATCAAGACAATTCTGAAAACCCCAAACATAATTAGGCTGCAATGTTTCATCACAGAGTTCCCATGGCCACCTCCTGTCTCCATCGTCAGATCAGCTCGATGGTACCATGATATTGCATTGTCACCCGACTTACATGTGTGCGCAAATTTTCACCTCAATGGGAAATTGGGAAATGCGTCAAATTTAGCTTCCAGTATTTGACCCACACTAACATACATACATACATGCTAACAAGGAAAGTTAAATAAAAGCTTGTAAAAATAAAAAAGGAAAAACTTGATTGGTGTGAGGTAAAATAAAAATTATCATATAAAAAATCAGCCAAGAGCATGTCGGGCCACGCTCAGTGCAGGGTTCCTTAGTTACCATTCTGTCAAAATAGGCTAAACAGGGGCTATTAGTAAGTATCATGTGTAAGGGACAGACAGTATAAGGGAGTATTTTATTAACCTTCAAAGTGCTTTGTAGAAATTGTAGAGGTTGTACGTCTTTTCACTAAGAGAAAACTTCTTGCAATAACTCAAAATCGTCTAGACCGATCATGTTCGCTATAGTTTTCATTCAAAGTATTTATTAACCTTTTATTTTACGTTTATTTTCATATGTTTTGGATCCATGGTTCAAAAGTTAAAAAAAAAGTTTCCGAAAATGTTCATTTTATCAAAAAATGGTTGTTTGAGACGCTTATTCGTTTTGAAAGATATATAAGTATATAACGACATGGGGGGTATATACATTACGATATCCCACGCCATTGGGTAAAAAAAGTGTACTTATCCATGCTAAATTGCAGCTTTCTTATAGGTACTAACGTTCACGGAGCAAAGCCGCGGACGGACAGACAGACGGACGGACGGGTTGTTGACTAAGGCACCCTAGAAAAGATAACATGCTTGAAAATGGCTATATATTAACAAACCTACAAAATCAGTTAGAAACGGGACCCGCAAATTCCTTATACTCGTATTTATTGAAACCCGGAAACGGAATCGCTCAATAAATTTTTAATAAGCTCAATAAGAAAGGTCCAACTAAATTGAAGCAAGAAATAATATTTTCCAACCGTTTGTAAATGTAATTCTAAGTATTGAATAAGTTTTGTTATCGACCCTTAAAACTAGTTCGATATCTGAGCATCAAACTAATGCTACGTTTAGTCGCGATTACTCAATCCATATCTAATTGCAGAACTTTAGATCTCGATGATATTTTGCATAAGGACTCGTACAGTCGCCATCAGATATATCGGAGTGGTACTGCAGAAAGGTGCCATCCTCCATCATCGATGCCTCCATGAATTTTACAGTACATATGATGCTACTTTACCGCACTAGTGCGAAAATTAGCATATTACGTTACTGTGTCGAACATGTAAAGGGCCATATGTACTGTAAAACGTTGTACGACACATATGCGAATAGGTAATTCGCAACTCGTGTCGATTTAAAACACTCCCTTCGGTCGTGTTTTAATTTATCGTCGTCGTGTTTTAATTTCCTATTTTTCGCACTTGTATCGTAATGTACTATTAACATTATGATAATGAAGGCTTGGTTCAGATATTTGTAACCTGATGGCGAATGGACGTCCCGGTAAATCAGCGGTGAACAATAAACATATCCTGATCACTCAAAAGTGAAAAATTTAGTGAAAATCTCCAGGCAGTTAGGCCCTTATGGGGGCTGTAGTCGGTGTGACATAATGGAATCGATACTGGAGTTATAAGTGGACCTAACGCGAAAGTATGCTATGACTGGAAGCTTTATGTCGTTGGAGGTTTGCTGCGGTAATGTTATATTATAAGGTTGCATAAAACAATAATCGACATCATAAATTTGCCAAGTTACTGTTTTCAAGTATAAAATTGGCTTAAATATGTACTTAACATAATAACTTACGTAATTAATAGCATTTTAATGGCAGAGTTGAGTTAAACGCATTGGTATAACCAATTTCATTTGAAATGAATGATAAAAGAGAGTAAAGATTGGCCAGAGACCTTTAATAAACTAAGTTGCCACCAAGATACTTCGAGATTAACGATCACTAGTAATTTATCCTTGTACTTGGTCTTACTCGTAGGTACGATCAAGGAATTTAATTTCAGTACCATTTCGTACCTTGTCATTGTGACCATAGTATGATGTCCTTAGCGACTTGTGATCAGACTGATAATGATAAGGTACGAAATGGTGCGGAAATTAAATTATTGGACTTTATTTGATCACAATGCATACAATATATCTTACATACGGTAAGTAGTAGCATTGTATGACTGTAATTGTTAAGTGTACACTTACTAAAAGCAACACTCTTAACTAACCATCGTTGTAGCTTGAATCTTTAGTAAAGTTTGGGGATTGTCAGCTTACAGAGTGAACGACAGTAAGATCAATAAGGGTGTGTCTGGCATTGGGGCCTGTTTACACATTGATTACTGTTTATTGCAATTTCATAAATTTGCTACGTGCAAGTCGCGTTAAGTGGCATGTATGACCTCACAGTAAACACTAATCATTGAGTAAGTAAACAGGCCGCATGCAAAGGGCAGCGACACTTATCCGTTTTGACCTTACCTATTTTTATAGCATGATAATTTAGGAGTTTTGGTGTCGCGGACGGCGTTCGGCAATTAACCTACCTAACAAAATAAAATTCGGGACATAAAACTGATAGTCATAAATGTGTATAAATAATAACAATATTTATTCAATACGTTAATAGTGCGTTAATGTGCAAGGTATTCAATGGTGGTACGCGTTGAGGGCGAGTCCATCGTGGTGGGCGGGCGCGTGCTCGTGCACGGTCGGCGCTGAGTTGTGCACGATGGCGTTAAAACTGGAACAAGAAAATAAAAAGCTTAAAAACTGTAACCCGACAAAGATTTCTGTTCATATATGCGATTATTACCTATCCTTTTTGAACTTTTCAAAGTAATTATTCTTAATAGTATTTCCTTTATAAAAAAAACTTTATTAGAAATGATGTGGCACACATTGACTGTCTCTAATTTAATACAGTACTTTTTTTTAATTTATCTTCCAAAATAAGTAGCGGCTCACAAGAAACACCTACGTACCAAATTTCATTAAAATATAGATTTGGAGTAAAATGAGATATGGAGCTGGGACATTACAGACGGGCGGACGGATAGATGGACTTGATTAAACTATAAAGGTTTCCTTGTTTTCAATTTTGGCCACGGAACCCTAAAAAGTAAAATCTATCTACAAAAATAAATTAAATAACACTGCAGTCGTCGTAGATGTTAAGGCTACGATGACCACATGTGAAGCATATTTCATAAATGTATTATAGAAACATAGAAGATGATTTACGTGTACAAATCACCGTCAAAGGTACCCGAGGCACTATAGTGTGTAGGTTAATTTCTGTAAGATCGTTCCACGTAGATATATGTATATTTATCTATTTAAGTATATAGTATTTTGCTATATAAAGTGATGATATGTTAGTACGGACACAATGAGATGAATCTTGCAGTCCATGCCATTGCAGTGTTTTAATTCGCTTGATAAAAAAAAACATGAACATAGGTCTAAAACGCACCTTAAAAATTTGTGACATATTTTTCACAAAAGCTAAAAATGTGCTTTTTTTATCGAACTCATCTACTTATTCCTTTTTTTTTAAACTTACTATAATACCCAATCAAAAACATGATATTATCCGCGATCCAACTCACGCACATCCGTCTCCTCGTGCTTACGCTCATTGAGAGTAAAGAGAAGTATCTGAACATTCTGAATCCACAGGGCCTTAAATCCAAATTGCAAAACTGCAACTGGGTAGTCTCATTGTATTTTTTGCAAATCGTCGACTGATTCAAGTTTGACTTAAAAGATACCTACGCATTTAAATATAACAACTACATAGGTACCAGACGTACCTAACTTACCTATTTCTAAAATATCTTCAATACAATACAATACAATACAATAATTTAGGCGTTACACATAATGCTGTCTGTCAGATCAAACGATATGACGTTATGAGATTAATCAATTTAAATCAGTACGTAGGTACGTAGGTACATATTTGTCGATTGAACCAAAACATATATTATTAACATTTGAGAAATTGGGTTTAATTTGCTTTGCGATGACAAAATAATACCCGAAGGGCATGTATTTTTCTCGGCGACTATTATCCGAGTGTAGTATGTCATAACTAATAATTGGGGACTCGTGGCCAACATCGTTCGCGGCTGATGTGCAATTGATCATTGTATGAGAAGCTCCCAGTGCAATTGAACACAGGATAGAAAACGTCAAATTGCAGTATTACTGCACAGTTTGGTGAGATACTATCAAAGTTATGGACCGAAACAACATTCGTATTTAGATAAGGAGATGTAAGAGATTCCGCTGTCAAACAAAAAGCAATTAGTCTCGCCAGCCTCATCTTGGCCTTAACACAGTGGCGATTTCTTTTATATAACACGGCAGATGCGTATGTGTAGCGTGCTCGATATGAATGGGATACATCTTATCTCTGCTTGAAAAAAAATAAGAATGATTATCTCTGAGCCTAGGTCACATTAGCTAATCTACCATCGCGTAGTAAGCTTTCAAACTTTTATTTGCATTGAACATCCGGTATGTGGTGAGTTTTTAGAATCTCTGCAAGTTATAGTCAGTTTACGTATTTTGTTGTTTTACCCATTGTGGTGATCGGCGGTGTATGTGACCTTGCGGATGGAGCCATTGGGCTGCAGCAGGGTGTACTCGCCCTTCACAACGTCACCGTCGCGGGTCTCGTGCTGGGACTTGTGGTCGCCGGTATGGGGGTCCTCCACTGAGTAGGCATATTCGTACTTAGCAGGACCCTGAAAACAAAAACTTTTAAAATATGACGAAAATTGAACTATGAAAATTGAAGTGTTATCTTTATCTGCCGGATTGTCGTAGACACGCAAATTGTGCCAATCTTATGAAAGCTTTTCTTCTCCGTCCATCATTTCAACAGTGATTAATTAACACTGATTCCAACCAATTTGATTTACGCAAATAGTGAGTAATATTATTTTACTACTAAGTGATGGAGTGTTTGATAAATAGATATTAATCCGAATCGCAGCATGATAGATTGTCGATGCAATGTTACAAAACTTTCTATAGTCTTAGAATGACAAGGAACTTACACAATAAACATTTAATTGGGTTGTACTAACTGATCTCATTTTTAATCATATTATTAGCTGAGTGTGCCTTTCACTTTCTTTATGATAGTATGTTTAGGTGCGTGTTTAGGCAATATTCTGCGTAAATGATCTAACGCCCCGATTCAAAAAAATCCTAAAGATACGATATGGAGTGTCAAAAGTGATGTTTTTGTTTGAAAAAACGTCACTTTTGACATTGACATATCTAAACCATATCTCTTCAAGTGGGTCTCTATTGTTTCCCATAAAGTTTTAAGTCATAATGTATTGTTTGTCCGCATTTTCGTTAGTCATAATTTGGTTTTTCTCAGAAACGCGTAACTTTTCAGGATTGCCATAAAACAAACCTAACCTAACCTAACCTATCTATAGGATAATCTAAGGAAATTCCTGAAAAGTTAACGGTTTCAGAGTTATGACTAATGATAATATGACTATCATTACATTATGACTTTCAATAATTATGTCAAACAAAGGGATCCGCTCTTCAAGTGGCATATGTCGTTTTTGAGTTATTGGAATTTTGATTTCAATTAATCAAATTTGAAATTTAAATGACATAATCGGTCGGGAGTCGATGGCCTACCACTCCAAGGGTTATCGTATCTTTAGCAAATGTTTGACGTATCTCAAAATTCAAATCGGGACGTACATATCTGACGAGACCGGAAGTGACTAAAACTTTAATTTTAAACCGAACTTACATGCTCTTCGATATGTTCGTGGTGGTCATGTCCTACGGCGATGGTTGCAACGGGAGCGACATGTTGTACGATGGGCGCGTGGTGGATCTGGGCTGTTTGGTGGAGGACGGGGGCGGCGTGGACAATAGGGGCAGCGTGGACCACGGGGGTAGCATGTACGGCATGGAACAAAGGAGTGCTGTGCTCATAGGAATGCTCCAGGTGGGAGCTCTGTTCAATAATTGCGGGGGAAGAGTGGATGAGAGGAGCAGAATGTTGGTAGATGGTGTGAGCGATGGGAGTCGCGTAGTGGCTGTCGTGGCTCTCTACGTGGTGAGATGGCTGGTCGTGGCGGACGATGCTCTGGGAGGAGACGGCGTGTCCGTGCCCGTGGTTATGGCCATCCTCCAGGATCAGGCCCGCGGAGCAAATCGCTACCAGGGCGCTAAAAATTGCGATCTGTGGATAATGTACATGATTTATATTAATAAGAATTACATCCCTCAGTTTCCTATCACAAGCTCTGTCCTTGAAAAAAATAAAAATAAGTTTTATAAGGGTGCGTTATGTTGTTAATATTGCCATCAATTATATTTTTTTTTATCATAGGTCTTGTCACAGTAAAATAGAAGAAAAAATAATTCAATATATAAAATTTAATTTATAATTCTCACTTTAGAGTACATGTTGGTGGTCTACCGAATTGGAGTCGATTGATAAGGTCCCTGCGGGGTGGTAGTTTTTATACTTCGGGCGCTGCTCGGGCGCAGGTCACCCGATACTCGAAACCGGCCCGACATGCGATTCCGCCGTATTCGATTACCTTTAGGTGTGTTACGTCATTGCATTGACATTTTTTAAGATTCTTTCAAGGTTACAGTAAAGCTCTGTCTTCAGGTCCTTTTACGAAACTCATGAATACCAAAATATTGATATTTAAACTATTTTTTTTATAAAAACAAGATTAAATTACTAACTAAACATATTTAGACTTAGAGAGCATTATAGTGGTAGTAGACAGGTAGTTTGACAAAATATTAGTAATTTAGTTCATTTAACATATAAATACAATTAAGAACGCGTATAGCACGTAAGTAGTAGCTTACTAAAGTGGGATTTAAATTAGGCAACACTATTAAGAGAAAAGAATAGCTTTGCGATCCTAACGAAATAACGGTACTTTTTCCATAAAATTTCCATTTAGGAAAAACCGGTTTGCACTAATTAAAACTTAACAAATCACTTTGATTTTGATGCTTCAGCATAAGACATTTTAGGTTTATAAGTTTCGCATTAAAAAAAGTTTGCTAATTCTGAAAAAAAAATTGTGTCAATAACATACAAAAAAATATGGAGAATGGAAAATATTTAGGAGTGGAAAAACATTTTTCCTTTTTGTATGGACGGGTACGTATACTTCCCTCTTAATTCTTACATATTAAGATATAATAATATTTATAAAATTATTTAATATAAATTTTATTATATATATATATTATTTATTAATTTAAGAACTAGGGAATACATTAGCAATAAAATTAATTACAAATTAAACTAAACCTAAACTAACCCATAAAAACTATTCCAACAACCCACCCCACATCGTTCCCGGCGGAAAGGTGCCCATTACGCTTGCCGCGTTTCCGCGTTGAACCGCGATGGACAACCTCTGCGCCAGGAACGTCCCGGAGCGGGGGTCGAGACCCCTCTCCTGCAATATAAATAATATTATAATTAAAGATAGATACGTAACAATCTGTGCTCGTAAGGTACTTACAGAAATGAGAACTTAATCTAAGATTGTTATATTAATTAGCCTTAGCCACGTCTAGCGTTACCGCCAGCCTTGCGGTCAGGAAGGTGCTAGAAAATCTATGATTAAGGTAACCACTGGTGTCCGTTTTCAGTTTTTGTTACTAATGACTGAATACTTAGACGTAAAACATTGTTAAAGTAGGGTTAAACAGCGGAAAGTATTTTGACGAGGTAATAGGCATCTTGAAAATTATAGGCATGCATCAAACTAGTAAATTATTTTAGGTTATGCTTGAGGTAATATTAATAAAATTTCTCAGCATATATTTGTTATATTTCATTAGTATAAATAACCTATCTATTTCCAAACAAGTACGTTATTTATTGCGCAAAATTTTCAATCTTCTTTCATTAGGTACCTACTCTTGATCAACAGTGTGCAGTATATGCATTTATATTTCTCTTATATTTGTTTTGAACAGGCTCTTAAATAGATAATATTTATATTCATTGTTGTAATAGCCATTGTTATTCAAATTAAATTAAATCTCTTACTGAAACCTAGAATATGAAACGGAACTTAAATTGGTACCTTATTTACTTTTGTTCAACATGTATCGAATGGATGTTTTTTTTCAGGGGTCTTAATCTTAATTTTAATAATTCAAAACGAAATAATTCAAAATTATACGGTCAAATAACATAAATAAATCATAAATCATCATCATAATCATAATATAATATCATAAATCAAAATCATACATCATTTTATTAAATATAAATTGTGATATACACCGTGGGGTCGAGTAACCAGAGAGATTTTAACCATGCATCCCTGAGGTCATAAGTAGCCAAATTTATATGACTTTTGGTCAAATTCAGCAGTTTTTTTGTGCGTGTCTGTGTGTGTTTCATGCAAACGACACGTTATTTCTTTTTATATATTGGTGAAAAAAAAAACATTAAAACGAATAAGTATTTTTTTATGTAGTTACAGATAAATACTGAGTGTTTCCATTAAAACTTTAATGTCTGTCAGTGGGTATATCTAAACCAAGTCACATAGGGCAGCATTGCAGCCAAACCTTTTCACTAAAATTGTCCTTATCTTTAAAACAAAACCGATTTCAGAAAACGTTGTATGACATTTTAGTTTCTAAATGCGGTCAAGAAGACACCTTTTAAACCTGTCGGGTTAAGCCCACTTAAATTAGGTGACTTTTACTCTAAATTCAAATAATTTTATTTTTTATTTTCAACAGAACATAAAAACATGACATTATAATCGAAAAAGTGTCACTGGGGGTAATGTTTAGTAACGACTAAGCACTAACGTGTCATTGCCCCTTGCCTTGCCCCTGTAACCTGTAAGCACGTTAGCAAACCGTGACTCATTTCTATGCATATAAGCTAAACTATTAGTATGGCTGGATTTAGAGTATTTAGGTTACAATCTCGACTGTTATGTTCTTGTTTCTTTAAAATAATTATCTAGCCTAAAAATAAGGGTTGTCTGATATACGTGTACACGTACAGTGTAAACTCCGCCGAAGAATATCAGCCGGCAAGAAAGTAGCGCTTTGGGTTGCACTGAGTGCTCCGGTAAACTGTTGCGCAATCAGGGCCTTGCTACACTTAGCTCATTATTTCGTTAAGTAAGATGAAGACTCACCTGATCCCTTGGATTTTCTTGGACTTGCTTCGGTAGTTTTATGACTTAAGCATGGTCAGACACAATGTATGCAATGTATTCAAATTTTATTTTATGTCATAGTATGAATTTTCTGAAATGATTTTTAGGCTTTAGACCCTAATCTGTAAACAAACGCCAATGTTTATTTTATGCGAGCAGTAAGCTCCCGTATTAGTAAAAAAGCAACTGCATCTGTATCGTGATAGTAATAAGATTTATATCTATGAAAGAATATGAGCTTTCGCCTACATTGAGGTGATCGATCGTCCTACATTACCAAAACATGTTATCTTATGACCTGTTACATAGATTTGAACCTTAATACTATCATTATACAGTTGCTTTTTAAACGACATAATTGATTTTACAAGTCCCTTCAACAGAAGCCGACCGCTCGCATAAAAGACACGATGGCTTTTGTTGAACAGATTAGTCTTACGCGTAAAAATCTTTTCAGAAAATCTATACTATAGGTCACCACAATAAATCCATAACTACCTATATTCTTAAAAAAAAACTAAGATAGGTGGATACCTCTAGGTTAAATTAGTGTATGATAACAATTGAAAGCCTCTTTTATTTTATAGTTGTAGTTGTTTATCATATCTGTCACGAATTAACGGAAAAAGGACTGATATCATTTAAAAAAAAAATCTTATACAATGACCTAAAAACGATTACATTCTGGTGAGTAATTTGGTAACGTATCCTTAAGTTTGGTAACCATTAATATATAATATAAGAAAAATTTGACCTATGCCGCCGTGGCCCAGGTGGCCGAGGGGCTTATACATCTGCCGCGATAGCAAAGGATGCTGGTTCGATTCCAGCTCTGAGCACTGGAGACCTTGGGCACTTTTCCTTCGTATAATTATAACATTTAGTTCGATCTTAATTTATTTGTGGTGTTTCTACCTGAAATAACACAAATTAAAATGTTACAAAAAATAATTTAATTTGTTTCTAATGGTTGAATTGGCAGCGCCATCTCTTTCGCTTACCGGGAATCACCTGAGTAAATTCGTTTAGGAGGCCAAACCATACTGTTCTACCTTAGAGATGGACAGGGGGCGCCATACGCCCGTAGGAAATTGCGTATTTATACTTAGAAAAACCTGCACCTGCCGCGATAGCAAAGGACGCTGGTTCGATTCCAGTTCCAGCCCTGGGGACTGAAGACCTTGGTCACTTTTTCTTCGTATATGACATTTATTTCGATTTATAATTTACATAGTATCTACTTGAAACAATACAAATTTAAATATTTTCAAATAATAAATTCTATTTGTTTCTAATTGAAATATGAAATACGTCTATAAATATTAATAATGCTCCAGTACCCGGTGTACCACCGGCCTGCGTCGCTCTGCATGCTTCCCCGCGACGTAACCGAACGTACGCGTGAACAGCTGCCTGCCGTGAAGGTCACACTACTTTGCACCCATTACTCACACGATTATAATACAAACGAAAATTATCTCAAAACTTGGGTTTTATGAAGCAAAATATAAAAACATCTTTTAGGACTTATGACACTTTGGTTCTGTAGTAATTATTGTGCGGTTTAATGAAACCTTGCTGCTGCGTCTTTGACTTATTTTAAAAATAAATGACATGTGAAAACGGAAGTGGTATATGAAGGCCAAGTAAAAGTAGCTCATATTTTCTTATGTTAGTTAATACATAGTTATTTGTAGTATTTCACCCATAAAATAACCTGATGCCAATCTCTACTTCTCTTTTTCTGTTCTCTGAGTAGGATTTAAGTTTATTTAGGGTTCAAATAAATATACAAAAAGTGAATTAGTAATTTAATTTAATTTTCTGCTACAGCTAATTCTGATAGATTTTTAATTATGAATATTAAGTCATCAGATAGCTTCTGTAATCACTGTCGGCAGAAACACTGAAATCAATAAAATTAACAGTTATGTCGATTCCTTGAATAACAGAAAAGTTTATTAAAACGGAAAGTTATTTGGAGTTCTTAGACATGCTTATTTAAGTACGCAAAGTAGGTAATTTACATTTTTTTTAATACTACGTCGGTGGAAACACGCATATGGTCCGTCTGATGGTAAGTAGTCTCCGTAGCCTATGGATGCCTGCAACTCCAGAGGTGTAACTTGCGCGTTGCCGACCCTAACACTCCGCACCCTCTTTGAGCTCTGGCAACCTTATGCACCAGCAGGAACACAACATTATGAGTAAGAGTAAGGTGGAGTTACTTTCCCAGTTTGGCTCTGCTCTAGATCTGGAACAGTTTCTGTTTTGATGTGTATTCTGAATTGTTTTTATCTCTGTTTATTGGTCTAGTTCCCTAAACCTAAAAAAATACGTTTTAAAATATACCCCAGCTTCTTGGTAAGTACCTTCCTAACGATACAATGTATAAAATATGCAGTTTCTGCGATAGTTGACAGTGTTGACACGCAACACGCAAGGTGCTAGCTGAGGATGTTGCGAAAATGTGCTCCGCTTGTCACCCTCTAGATTAGAGATCGTACCTTAATAGGTTGCTCGCGTCGCTTACGTCTTTCTTACCACATGGCTGTAGGTACTCTAACAAGCCGCGTAGGTTAGGAATTAAATACGATATAGGTGTCCAGGGTGAACGATACAGCTTTCGCATATTGCATTAGTGTATAAAGAGTTTACAACGGAATAGCCTGTGATTAATGGCGCAGATACACGGCGTCGATTCTGGGTCGTTCGGCACATCAAACAATGCCGGTTATGTAATAAGGCGTCGTTAAATGAATTTGTGAAAATTTAATTATTTTGTGTATTATGATAGCATTATACACATTTGAATATGCATTTAAACAGAAATGGGGGAGACCGGTTCTTCATAAAACGTAGTCCCCATATTTTCCTCTGTGGATACCATAGTTTCTCCGTTTGACTTTTTCGTTTTTTTTTATTACAATAGTTCACAAAAAATACAATCGCAGATGCACAGCTACACAGGTACATAATATATTAAATTGAATTAAAATATTTTCTATAATATCAATACTAGAAAAATGGGGACTACCTTTGTATGGAGAAGCGGTAGTCCACTATCGTCTTAATACAAATTCATATTTATTTTGCTCATAATAATACGTATGTGTGAAACATAAACCTACCTAAGTACTTATACTTACCAACCTAAACTTAAATAAAAGATTCATCTAATAACTTTAAATGAAATTTAATAACTTGGGTTTGGATTATACTAGATTTTAAACAAAACTCTCGGGGTATGATGTCAATACGGGACTTATTAAACATAAAAAGTTTCAATTGCATCAATTGCAAACCTTCCGATTTTAATCTTATCTAAAAAACCCCGATTTCCTCACTGTCTCAATCACTCACTGATGATCATCAAAATTCTTAGGGTACTTCCTGAAGTCCTAGGAAGATGAAATTTTGTATGTAAGCTAGTACACAAACAACAAAATTATCCTACAACATGAAACTTTAACCCTCCAACCCTTTTAACTAGGGGATTGAATTTTGTATGGGGCTTTCAAATGTTGATGCTAGAGGTCTGAAAATTGATAAAGGTACTTCTTGTTATAAATAATTTAATACATATTTCAGGATTTTAGTTAATCACCCCCCATCCTTTAAATTAGGGGATGGAAGTTTGAATGGGGTTCCTATACAAACTTAATTTCATGCTACATAAAATGAATGAGATGAAAAGATAGAGAGTGGGGTATGACAACAGGCAATTCAGCCACATATTTTGATTAAGGTGTAGAATTTGGCTCTATTTTAGATCTGATAACTTTTTAACAATGCGAGCCATATGGTCTTGTCTTGGCAATATCTGACATGAAAATGTTTTTGGTGGGATTATATATTTTTTACTTCTTTTAGTTAGCTGATCTTCCCAATTATATTTCTTCCAATGAGATATAACGGTAACTTTTCTTTATGTGCATTATATCGCGATGCGTCTAACCTTGCCTCCGTGACTGATTCGTATCAAAGCTGCCGCTCACGCAATATCAAATGCATTCAAACGAATTCCAATGTCATTGTTGTATTACTTAATTGCTTAATTGAGACCCTTGGTCTTTTGCCAAGGAGATATGTGAGCATTTAGTAAATTGTTTTTATTGGTTTTACCATTTATAAGAAAATAAAGGCTGGACGTGTTGTAAGTATAAAAAAGGATGTCGACATAAAAATAAAATATGTATAAGGGCCTGAATCACAAGATTGATAATGTACCAATTAAAGTATGCAGATATAGGTTATTGCGTTCGATATACTGATGAATAAGCAATGCAAGAGTTAAATGCATAATTTCGTAAATCAAATTAAATTACCAGTTGAATTTAATTCACAGTTTAGTAGCTATGAGATAACAGTAATAACTGTTAAAATCATTGCTGTAAGCAAGTCAACAACACTTCAACTTAAAGGTACTATCATTGGGTTCACTTCGCTACCTATAGTTATGGGTCATAAAGCCTAATTACAAGCTTTTATTTAACTTGCCCTGTTAGTATGTATGTGTGGGTCAAATCTTGGAAGCTAAATTTGACCCACTTTCCGATTTCCGATTGATCATATGTCGGGTGACAATTCAATATTATGGTAGGTACCATCGAGCTGATCTGATGATGGAGATAGGAGGTAGCCATAGGAACTGTGTGATGAAACAACGCAACCTAATTGTGTTTGTGATTTTTAGAATTGTCTCGATGAATATGTGATGATGAAATTGTGATTGTTCCTATTTAGTTTAAGCCTGTTATTATTATCAAAAATGTTTTAGTATTAGTAACCTATTAGAAAACCAAAACTTCAGCGTAGGATGTAATTCAAGTTAGTATTGTTTTCAATCTGACTCCACAACACAGGCATAGCCTAGTGTGGCAGTCATAGGTTAAGGAAATCTTGTAAAAAATTTTGGTAAATAAACTATTTTTATTGTTATTTTTATTTATTTTATTTATTTATATTAGTTGCCTGTGGCCCTGTGGGAAGAAAAATACAGTCAGCGATAAAAGCTTCAACTAAAAATGATATTTTTAGAAAAAATCTTATTATGTATGCACACATCAAGCAGTCAATTGTCAATTCGAGTAACAAGTTTAGTTTTAAAATTTGCATGATTTAATGGTTTTATTAAGGTTTAATTATTTTGCATATTTGTTCACTCGTACACTACATAAATTTAGTGAATATTTTCTGCGGGCCTAGCCAAGATGCCAATCATACATCGACAAACACCAAACGAAAAATAAAAATGTATCAGGATAACAGATAGTACGAAAAGTCACGTGATAATCTCCATACATTATTTAACTTTCGATGTATTATACTTAAAAACGTATCACATATACAATTGTTTACACACATAAGTAAATAATTCAAAACTAAACCACGAACTAGATTAAATATTAAAAAAAAAACTTCACCAAAGTCTCGCCTCTGGAATGGAGCCAAGGATGCTGGCGGCGTTGCCCCTTTGCACCACCAGACTTTTATGCTGGGCAAAGAAAGAGCCCGCTGTATGGTCGCCCAAGATACCTATTAGTCGGACCGACACCTCTTTTATGTTTTTTTTTTCTGTCAGTCGACCATGGGCCCAGTGTTTCTATTGCAAGCGCCGCAGAGTTTCGATTGGCATTTTCTATCTACGATTGTCAGCTGGCTAGCAGAGCAGGCCAATTCGAACATGCACCTGACATCAAACCGATATTTGAATGATATTGTAATCATATGAGTTAGGTGTTATTCGCGCGTTCATTTCGCTCAAACTACTTCGGATTTGTATTAGTGCGAGTGAGATTCCCGCGCAAATGGCAGCTTAATGTCAGTGATCAATAAAAAAAAAATTGTTCGTAAGCAGTTCTAAAAAAGTTTATATAATGCAATGATCAGCGAGAAAACATAATATATAGCCAAACACCGCACATTTTGCGGGCATTTTTCGGGCACGTTAGTTAGTAACGTTTGCAAATTAAATAATTTTTAGAGTTGTCAGAATGAGGTATTTGTAATTAGTATTTGTATCCTGGTATATAATCAAAATTACGCATGATTTTAATTAGTGATTCATATAATTTTTTTTTGGTTAGGTATAATATTAAAAAATACGAAATATGTTTTTACCGTATTTTTATTTCCTAAATGTTACATACCGAGTAAATTATCAATGTGCGAAACTTCTAAAAACTACATATTACATTTACGTGAAAGTTACTCCATATAAAAATGTACTATCAAATTAATGTCATTCGCCGCGAGAGATATAACAAATTAAAATTATGCGTACGGTGTATGTACAGCACAATTTAAATATATGAAATGAGGCCTGTGCCCAGCAGTGAACTTCTCACTGCCAGGCTCTAATGTTGGTCTTGATAAAATGAATTTTACGAATGAGGGTTAAGAGCTACCCCACACTAGGGTCTCCCGAGCGTCGGCGTCTAGTGTACTACGGCTGCTGCTCGACGCAACATTGACGCAACTGCGCAGCAACGCCAGTTTCCATAGCGCTGACTAGATGTCGACGGTCAAAAGACGCTAGTGTCGGGTGGCCCTAAACTGATTTTCAAAGAAAGCAGCCCTAATTTTTCACTTCATGTAGGTATTTTTAAGGATTGGCCGCTTATAGAATAAAACCTCAAACGAAGAAGTACGAGTCGGAGGTGTTCAGTATAGTTTTTCCCATGTAGACAACTAGATATTTACAGTTATTACCACATTTAACGTTAATTAGTTCCTAGTATATCGGAGTGATCTCGATTGCGGAATGTCGAAATATTGTAATCTAGTAAAGGTAGTTAATGCATAGTTTCACTACAGCAGAGCCGGCGCGGGTTCGCGGCTTTCACTCCTTATTTTGGTTCGCACATTGTATGTTAATGCGTTACTGATATGCATTTTGGATGCGATCTGATAGTTCCCACGCTCCGGTGCACTGTAATTTCAATTAGCTGCATTGTTAAAGTGCGGGATTTGTCCTTAGTCTTAAGAAATAGACGCGTTCTTGTAACAGATCGTGTTGAAAGAAGAAATAAAATTACTCAATTTTATCAACATGATTTTTATTTGCTACATTTTGACTAATATACAACAAGTATCTATTTACAGAAGCATCAAATAACTAAATAGATATTACAAAGCGATAACCAGAACTAGAAGAATGTTCTAACAGTTTAGTACTACAAAGTATAACACTAAGAGTAATAAGGGCGTTTCTGTAGATATGCGGTTACTCTTTGTAAATCATTTGCTACAAGGTAACATAATACGAAATTTCGTAACAAAATATGATACGCACTAATGGAAATGAGAACATATGGAAGACTTAGGGACTGGACTTAGCGACCAAACTACAACACATTAACTCTAATATCACAGATTGGGTACACGGGCCTTCTTAATGATGATGGATGACCGGCGGGGTGTTGTGCACCACGGCGTTGAATCTGCCGAGAAACAAAGCATGTTTTAACAAAGTAACTATACAAACTGAGTTCACATACACACGTATTCATACAAAATGCGATAACGTTAACAATAACAAATTGCACCGTCTGAAACAAATAAATGCACGGGATATTCTCACAGCTGTCTGCACTTGAACCACTTTTACCATAATTATAATAATTAACAAAATGACACTTGCAAATATTGAAATAATTATATCATATTTTTACCCATTGTGGTGGTCAGCGGTGTAGGTGACCTTGCGGAAGGAGCCATCAGGCTGCAGCAGAGAGTACTCTCCCTTCACGACATCACCATCACGGGTTTCATGCTGGGATTTGTGGTCGCCGGTGTGGGGATCCTCAACGGAGTACGAGTATCCGTATTTAGGATGAGCCTGCAATAAAAAATCATAACTTAATTTGACAAAGACTAGATTATTAAAATAAACAGTTTCAATTTTTTTTTATTGACTCTATGTGCTAGTTTACGCAGTACACACTTTTTTTTATGTCTGAATAAATATCGACGAGCCCATATAGAGGAAGCTGCTCGTACTTAGTTTTTATTTAAGTAGATGAAATAAGAACTTACGTATTCATCAACATAGTGTTCCTCCTCGTGGTGAGCAGGAGCGGCGTGGATGGCATGAACGGGAGCGGCATGGACAGCGGGGGCTTCATGGATGGCATGGATCGGGGCAGCATGGATGGCGGGAGCGGCATGGTAAGCGGGCGCGGCTTGGACGTAGTGCACCGGGGTCTGGTGGTGCTGTTCGTGGTGCACGATATTCTGGTGTGACACCGCCGGGGCATGGTGCAAGAGACCAGCCTGGCACACCGCCACCAAACCGCACAAGGCTACGATCTGATACAAAAACAATCGGTTTTACAATGGTGTTACTATTGGATGTTAAGATAAATTAGAATTAATAAAACACTAAGATGTTAATAAATGTGGTATATTGATTTCTTATATCTCAGATATCCCTTAAGTACTTAAGTTTTTTTGTAAGTAAAGGAATTAATCTGAATTCCCAACTAAGAAATATTTAAAATATATTATTCCTCTAAGCGAATGTCCTATGCGTAAGTTACGTAATTTATGAACGCGAGCTTACTTTGGAGAACATTTTGCTCTGAATTCAAACGCCGGTACCTGACTGGTATAGCTCAGATAGAACACTCTTTTTATATAACAAACAAAACATAAAAGTGGTGGAGGGGCTCTATTCCCTGAGATATCGGATCGGATCACAGCAATGGCCGCGTTGCCAATCTGCTCACTTTAAAGGATGTCGCAACGTGATATGGCTATAGTATGAACAGAAAAATGAACAGTGAGAGGCTGATCAAGCCGATAACAATACCTTTTTTATTTTTTATGTGGAAGTTTTGTCCATGATGTATTATAAAAATATTATAGGTACTGATAATTATTTATTGTTTTAGGGTTCTAACTTATTGTTTTATATGAACAAAATCTAGAAAAAGTAAATAAATTAAAAACACACACATACTAAAAAAAATCTTAGTATCTATTTAAAATTATTCTTATAAAATATATTTTATTAAAACCTCAAATTAATTGCAAGTGCCATAAAAATCTGCACAAAAAATAATGTATGTATGTAGATATAGGCCTACGGTTTAACTGAGTCGGTAAGAAGTTATTATGTTAAGCTAGGGACTAGTTAAAGGCATTGCTGCATTCTGCATTAAGCCGATTTGGATAATATTACGATACAGACTGCACCAGCATTACAGCCGCAGTATTGCAGGGCGACATTACTGCAGGAAAGATCAAATTTAATAAACCTAATGGTGCTCCCAAATTGGCTGTTATGAAATGTTATATATCATCGTGTGACAGGGAAAACAATAAATTACGAGTACTATCAATACTATCATGATATCCCTGTCACACGATGTTGTGTTAAGCAACAGGCATTTACAATATTTTATAACCAATGTGGGAGCGACATAACGTGTCTCTATATAAGCACCTTTTTTTCGTTTCCTGCAGCATTGCAGTCGGCAGTATTAAAATAAATATATAAATAATTTTTTTACACAAATTCACTAAGTCCCACAGTAAGCTCAACAAGGCTTCCATTGTAGGTAATTAGACAACGATATATATGTATATAGTATTATAAATAATTAAATACATAGAAACCACCCACGACCCAAGAACAAATATCCGTGCTCATCACACAAATAAATGCCTTTAGCAGGATTTGAACCCGGGACCATTGGTTTCATAGGCAGGATCACTTCCCACTAGGCTAGACCGGTCGTCAAAATAAAATGTTATATAACATCGTGTGACAGGGATAACATTACAAATTACTACCTATCAATATTATCATGATGTCCCTGTCAAACGATGTTATATAACATATACACCGTGTTTTTATTGAATTCCGTTAACTTCGGTGAATGAGTAAGTACCTACGTTTAAGGAAACTAAATTTATTTTAAAGTAATTTTCAAGATTTTTTTTTATTTTGTTTGAATTTTTAATAAAAAGTAATTAAATGTTGCATATAGCGTTGTTGTAACATAGGCATTACATTTAATTCAACCAAACAATTGAAAACTATCACATATCAATGACATTTCAAACATCGATCGTCCTAGATAGTACTTACGCTTAGTAGCAAATGTATTAACTCGTACTAAACACTAATAGCTGCCTAGTTATATGACATTTGCGGTAGCAATGGCGCGCTGCATTAGTGCAGCAGGATTACTGGTGTAGTCTGAACCCGAATGGTACCTTTATTAAGAACATTGCCGAACTTGAGTGCACTTGATTTTATGATTATTAGTTGTTACAACCGCTTTACGTCATTATATACGATATACATAACCTGCCTGCCTGCGACTTATCTCTCTGGAAGTCGTTAAAGTACCTACCTAATCTAGCTAGGTACTGTCGCCATCAGATATATCGGAGCGGCCAGGGTGCTAACAAATATCTGAACACGCCTGTATTGTAAAGGTGCTAGAGCGCACTCTACGTGTTGTTCAGATATTTTTGAGTACCTCGGCAGCTCCGATATATCTAATGGCGACTGTACCTAAGAGCTAAAGTTTATTCAGCTGATTATGTATGCTTGTGCAACAAATATCAAAATGTAGAAACTTCCGCCTCTACAATATTGACGCGGATATTAGGATTAAGCTATCGTGTATAGATATCCTGTAAATAAAACAAAAAGTTCTAAAGTTAATCACTTCAAATAAATGTTCACCATTCAAGGAGAGATAATGATGTCTATGGTGATGGTAGCTCAAAATGCACGAGTCTAACAAATTTCAATTAAAAATAAGTTGTGGTTACGTTTATCAATTAGATATAGTCACTTAAAATATTTATTTGAACTCAACTCACGTAGAAGAATGCAAAAAAAAAAAATGTTAATATTTTTTTACTGTTTATCATTGTAAAGGTGACATTCAGATGTTAACCGCAGCTGCATTACTGTTGCAATATTGCTATGTGGTAATTCCGTCGATAAAATAAAATGAGTGATAGGTTGAACGTTTCAATCACGGCAGTAATGCGGCTACATAAGTCACTTTTTTATCGAGAGAATTGAGAATTTGACAGTGACAGAACTACGTCAACTGCACAGCAGTAATGCCGCGACAGTCATTTGAAATACAGCTATAAATGTGACGTTCGTTGCTGCATTAGCGACTGCCGCGAGTCAAATGACCTATCCGTCACTTATCTGATCAAGACAATTGACAGTGTAGGAACAGTCAAGGACTGTAATTGTTGAGCCACTTAGAGCTCACTTTATACTGGACACTTCGTAGCTTAGCTGTTAAAATAACAAAATTGTGACAAAAGTATGACAACTACAAGCGCTAATGCTGCAGCAGTAATGCAGTTGTGTTAATGCAGCTTCAGGTACAGTCAGCATCAAAAGTAGCGGATGAAACAACGCGCCAAAAGTATCTGATATTCCGTATAACTTTTCCAAATGTATATAATTTTCTAACATTCGCGTTCAAAAATATATCTTTTACAGTCTTAGTTGTTCTATATTAAAGACATCACTTTTTGTTTAGCTGTTTCAGAATGGTAGATACATATGAAGCGTTATTTGATCCGCTACTTTTAATGCTGAGTGTACCATTGAAATGTAGTAAATAAAATCAATTAATTTTCCTCAATTAAATTTAGGTTTGGACTAAAAACAATTACTTTAATGTTACGCGCGTTAACAACGATTGCTATTTCTACATACAGTACTTGCTTAGACGTCTTGCCAGCCTAGGGTCATAAACATGTATACAAATTCTCAAATAAGGATAAAGAAACAAATATGATAAAGATAAATTTTCAAATAACCTTTAAGAAAGGGGCGTGTGCTCTCATCTTAATGGCCGACATTCACTTACAACCATTGACATATGTATATCTAAGGACGGGCCTTACGGGCATTAAGAATAGTCAGTACAGCGGTGTCACGCACACGAATTCGAGCCAATCGTGCAGTGTAACGCCACAAGACGATTGGTTGATGAGTTCGCATCAAGCGCGCGATTGGTCGCAACTAGTCGCGTTAGACTGCGCGATTGGCTCGAATTCGTGAGTGACAACACTGAACTAGCACCATTCTTAGTGCCCATAAGGCCAGTCTCTAGATATATTTCAATACTTGCAACGCTTTTAATGTTGCTTACCCTCAAGAAATTCGTCTTCTCGTTTGCCTCCTATATAATAATAAAAACCGGCCAAGAGCATGTCGGGCCACGCTCAGTGTAGGGTTCCGTAGTTTCTCTTCCGTCACAATAAGCTAAACTGGAGCTTAAAGTATAGTAAATTGTTAACCAAGGGATGAAACGGTACCTTTCACCCGAGTTAAACAAATAGGCAAATTTGCATAATCAGTACCTAATTAAAGTCTTTTTACTATGAAGGGAAAACTTTTTGCGATAACTCAAAAACAGCTAAACTGATCATGTCCGCTATAGTTTTCATTTAATGTCTTTCTTAAGCTCTACTTCCACGATTTTTTTCATATTTTTTGGACCTATGGTTCAAAAGTTAGAGGGGGGCACACATTTTTTTTTCTTTCGGAGCGATTATCTCCGAATATATTCACTTTATCAAAAAATGTTTCTTGAAAACCCCTATTAGTTTTGAAAGACCTTTCCAACAATACCCCACACTCTAGGGTTAAAGCGAAAAAAAAATTTCACCCCCACTTTACGTGTAAATGTAAATTTTTAGATTTTATTGTACGACTTTGTCGGCTTTATTGATTTATATATCCATTCCAAATTTCAGCTTTCTAGCACTAACGACCACGGAGCAAAGCCTCGGACAGACAGACAGACAGACAGACAGACGGACATGGCGAAACTATAAGGGTTCCTAGTTGACTACGGAACCCTAAAAAAGGCAATAAGTGTATAAATATTTAAGACCTTGACTGTATCTACTACTGAAGACACAGATACCTAGTATACCTACCTAAGGAATCGTCAACCATATTACAACGCGATATAAGATCTTGTGACTTCGTTTACATTACGAAATAGACTTGTAGCAACATTATGTCAAATCAGAATAAGGTTACTGATAATTTCTCGTACGAAATGACAGGAATCGAAGTTGATCCCGGACGTATTACGATATTTAGTCTCCTTTACCAATTTACATAACTACTGGAACTTATATAAGCTCTACCTATGAAGACCATTATAAATAACAGATATCATCTTAAGGCTTCGATTTCGATAATATAACGCTAGGTTTAGTATAAAATATTTCATTCGATTCTATCTTAAAATTGAAAATTTGTCTCGTTCTTTTAAATGGAATCTTTAATAATCGAAGCGAAATTAAATTGGCGTAAAAACATTACGTTTTTTATGTGTAGGTAATCTTCGTTGTAACCTTGACCTTGTAAATGATTGTAACATTTACCTACATAGTAGCAATTTTATTAATAATGGGAGAATTTAAATATACGGTTCATATTTTATAGTTTAATACGCACAATATTCCTATTTAATGCGTTTAGGTATTCATTTAACTAAAAAAATACCAATACATATATAATATAAACTGAGTAAATTAACACTCAGATTATAACTATTAAAACGTAGCATTTTACGTCAAAAATGTGACAGTTACAAAAAAGTGACGCCCTGTACCCCTAGTATTAATTTATTCGATAGCGAAACGTGACGTACGCGTTTGCGTTAAGTCTAATTTTGTATGGGATTTAGAAACAGCGCGCCAAGCGTTTTGGAAACTCAAACTCCCAATACTAGGGGTACAGGGCGTCACTTTTTTGTAACTGTCACATTTTTGACTTACTTACACTTCTTACACTAGGGGCTCTGATTTGTGACATCCACGATGAATGGTACCTTATGGTGCTCGGCGCTTATTTTATGTCACATTGTACCAGACACCTGCGATCATGATTATCTAATCATAGTCAGTTTTTATGTAGTGTTAATCTTAACAGGTGGCAATAAAAGGGTACAAGTCAAGGTATTAAATATAGACACGGACAAAGTGCCTATTATTATTACTATTTTAATCTATAGGCAATAAGGTCGTGTATACATCTTTTTGGCACTTTATCCGTGTCGATATTTAATACCTTGACTGTACACCGACAAACGCTAAACAAATAGAAAAATGTATGCGGATGACAGATGGTACAAAAAGTCACGTGACTATTTCTATACATTATTTAAGTTTCAAGTGACGTTTTCTGTCAACGATTATCATCTTGGGGAGGTCACCTAGAGGCTGATGAGCACGTTAGACGTTATAACAGATAATCGGTTAAGTATTTCTATAGAAAACGGGAATGTCGGACGCCCCGGCCCTGTTTCAGGACCTTATTTTCTCGTGGTATAAGTATGTAAATACCCACCCGGTTAATAACAAAATATCATACGTGTATAAAATGCGTAGGTACCTACTTTCTAAGCGGGTATTAAGCACTCATCCTTCTTTCACCTTGAAAGTATCTATATGATTTTTTATTTCAGTACATAGCAAAATTTCATCAATTTAAACCCGTAATTAAATTAAAAAATAAGAACGTTGTAATCACTACGTTACTTGCATCAAAAATGGACTAAAAATTATTAATACAATGCACACAACTTGTCCAAGAAAACTCAAGTCGGTATAATAATCATGTCATAAATATGATAAACGGTTGGCGTTTGTCATTGTCTAAAACACAAAGTATTCAAGCACTATATTTGCAATAATCTAGTCGCTAATTGCGACTTGCGAAACTGTATTATTATATACATAGAGACATCACAGATATCAATTTAAATAGTCTTCGCATTCATCACAAAATTTGTTAACCCTAATATGAAATAAATATTGAATACATTTTTTTAAAGTATGTATTATACTTTTTAATCTATAAATCAAGTAATGAGACAATTGATTATTTGTCTCATTTAAAAAGACCAGCAAAATGTATGAAACAGCCAATTTTATTTCGCGATTGCAGGGTTAGTCTCATCGTAAGAGTTGCTCAGTATGACCTAAACATTAATGGGTCTCTTTCTTTGCCTTTCGTTCTGTTATATACTGTATAATATATAGGTACTTAATAACCATTGCCATTTAATAAAGATTCATTTGCGTGATCTTTTTTTAATACATGTCTGCAAGCTAAACATAATGTGGAGTTTATATAAGTATAATGTGTACGTAAATGCTGCAAGTGCAACGTCTTGCTCAAACACAATATGGAAATAAGTTTTCGGACTCATTACTCACCAAAATAAAATAATTAAGTTTTCTGTAAAACGTAATTAGATAGTTAAGTAAGGTTTTAACGTTATAATTATGTCAAGACACTGATTACTGGAAAATGTTGTAAGTGGTAGCTAATTTTGGGTGAAATTACACCAAGTCGTTCAAAACGTTCAACAACAACAACAATAATAACTGCATCAATAAATTGCTCTGATATTTAGATTAAGATGATATTTGTAAAATTTGACGATTTGAAAGTGCTTGTTAGGCCTATTTGAATAAAGAATATATTGACTTGACTTGACTTCACTTGAAATGTTTTCTTCTAAGGGGTTGTTATGCAGGCAAGTAATACTATTTACTCGTAATCAAACAGTATTATACTGTTTGATTTGCTAGTTTATTGTTAGTTTGGGCACGTTTGAGAAAAATTGTTGTTAGTTACAAATTATACTCACTATTATAAGTATACTGTGGTATTTTAAAAACAATATTAAATGTTTTATTTAGAAATAAAAAATATGCGAAAAAAACGCCGTGGAAAATTATAGCGTAAGAAAAAAAATGTTGCGATAATTTGAGAATAGGGATATAAGCGAATAACAAAGAAAGGGTATGGGTAGAAATTCGTGCGGGAAAAATGCGAATGGAAAATTTGCTACGCGGAATTAACGATTTTGGTGAAAAGATCTATACACTCCCATATCTTATCTAGACCTAATATTTGACGTATCTTAAAGTTAAAATTGAGCGGATGGTATATTTGTAATTTAGCCTACATGATGGCGCTTTCAAAAATATATTTTTTATTTATGAAAAATAATAGAGGCAATGTACATCACAAGTTCTTTTAAGACAGTAGGTGCACACATGTTGCATTTGCGTCGACGTGGACAAAAACGAACGTATTGAATTAGAATTTTATTTTCTTTGACAGTTCTTTTTATAACAATAACATAACCACCTGGAAATTCTTATCATTTACTTCAAATATTTTTTACACCTAGGCCGATAACTTTACATGACTCTTAATATCTTACAATCCAACCACAAATAAATAAAAACAACCAAATTTTTTATTAATATCTTACAAAGTAAATTCTTGAGTGGTAATATGAGGAAGCCTGTTCAGAGTCCGACATGGGATTCTCTGTCTTACTCGATGGTTCTTCGCTTTCTGAAACAGGTTCTTTTGAGACGGCATCAGTGGATTCTGCGGATACTGGTATCAGCACCATACCTTCTGCAGTTGGCGTTTCAGTGGTTGGAGCGTTTTGCATTAACATTGATACAATGACAGGCATTTCTTTAACGGGAGTTTCTTCTGTTTCTACCTTAACAGCTGGCTGTGTCTCTCTTTCTTCTACTTTCTCGACTACCGAGACCTTATCTTCACTATCATTTTTAGTATCCTCAGATTTTTCAGACGTAACCTCATTTGCAGGCTTCATATTTTCCTCTACAATTTCATTAACTGCGTTTGATGTTTCATGATATTTGTAATCCTTTCCAGGGAAATAGTGGTTAATTTTAATGCCATGTCCAACAGGATAAAAATGTCTAGCGTGACCACTGTAGGAAACTGCGTGATCTCCGTGCATGTTAATGGTTTTACTGACAACTGCATTAAACCTGAATAAAAATTAAACCAGTAAATAAATAATAATATGACAATTACGTACATTACATTTTGTACGTATATTAGTATTATATTCGTTCCACAAATTTGTATTATGTTAAGAAACCATTCGACTCCAAATAGTGGAGCTATTTAGTATTTAAGAAACATTTTAGTGGCCAAAAAAACTTACAATGAGTCTTTGACTCTAATTTGTAGTCATGCAGTTTTTGTATATGAGTTAGACCAATAAAGTCATTCGATCCTCATAAAAGTACACAAAAAAGGAACGGCATTGAGTTATGTTTTAAATTGATGACACATTGTTCATCCACAAACACAAACAGCATTTAAGGAATAAACACTCACCCGTTATGGTCATCGGCGTCGTACTCCACTTTGCGCAGGGAGCCGTCCGCTTCAACCAGGCTGTACTCCCCTCGCACGCGGTCACCATCCCTGGACTCCCTGTGGTGCTTGTGGTCACCCGTCTTCTTGTCCGACACCGAATACTCGAAGTTATATTTAGGATACGTCTGCAACAGAAGCTTATTATTATTTAACCTGGTTGAAATTAATGAACGGGAAATTATGAATATAATTATGTCAGATTTACCATCTTTATAGGTTTTCATCATCTATAAATAAAACTATTGAACTAAAAACTACGTGATTTGTTCATTAGATTAGACACAAATAGCCACTAATTTATTTTTATCACTTATGGACATATACAGAGAGATGGGTGACGATGGGTGAGTGTATGGACACATTATGAATGAAATCGATTCGTAAAGTGGTCACTCATCTTCGCGGCTGGGTGTACAATATAAAATACTTACGCATATTTGTATTTGTACTTACAGAATAAGAGTCATATTTATAGTAGTCGTGAGAGTTCGGCGGATGATACGTCCTCACCATTTGCCAACCTTTAGGGTTGTTGATGTCAACGTCCGATCCCTTGCTCCCACTAGGTCTGATAAAAACTGCAGCCACGGTGCTCACGAAGCAAATGAATATTAAGACCTAAAGTATACAGAAATAAGTAAAGTAAATAAAATATGCTTGGTATATTAAAATAAATTAAAAACAAATATTTTGAGATTTAACTTAATTTATTACCTTTCCAGACATTTTGTTTCACTTGGTTTAGTACCGTCTTAAACGGAATAGAAGAAAGAACTGTTGACTGTGCGTAGATTTTTTAACCAATTTATACTTTTCCAATTCCTATTATAAAAATTGTTAAGTCTTTGTCATCGAGCGCTGATCAAGATGCGGATAGAATAGAACGGATCTGCCGTTACATTCGTTCATGTTCCGGCTAAAAATTAATGTTGGCAATGGTTAAAGTATGATTTACTTATAGATAGAACCCACCGACTTAAAAAAAAATACGCGCGTCATACATATTTTGGCTGGTAATCAGGTGCACATGTGTAGTATTAAAATACAATATAGGTATGATATAGCAAGCCTTGCTATAGCAAGGATTACCTAGTGGTATGGTAAAAACCAATTTTACCTGGTGTATTTTATTTTCAACTGGCCTAAAATAGTATCTGAAGATATAATACAAAAAACATCGTCATTCGTCAGCATCAAAACTTACCTGACCTAAACTTAAGCTAAATAATTGTGAAGGTTTGGGTAAGTATTGAACGACATAGGCACGTTTTTAACACCACATCAAGCCCACTTGCTAGTACTTGAGTAAATATTCTAAAAGTATCTACATTGAATTTTCAAATGAAGTTACGGTACCAAGCCTGGCGAAGTTAAAATCCTCACTTTTATTAAATGCCTTATCCACGTTATTTCTATTCGGAACATTTGTAATCGTATCGTATCATCACATTACATTTCACAATCAAAAAGCAAAGGAACCATTGACACAGTCTTTGGGGACGGTTGGCAAAAATGTAATTTTTATAAAACTTTTCCCGTTACCTACTTAGTTTTAAGTAGTTTCTTAGGTTGTAATTATTTTCGATGTACCAGGTCTTTCCTCATTTTTTTAGTGAATTCGTTTGTCATTTTGCGTATCTTTAATATACGTAGGTATTACTCACACATTCAAATGTAACATTCTTGAGGCATCACGCATACACAAATAAGTAACATTAAAAAATCGTTTGTACTTAGTAGTTTTCAAATTTCACATACGGTTGTTATACGTAAGGAACTTATTTTTTCACGAAATATGAACAAGGCTACTAGTTGAATCAAATATAATTTAAGAGGAGTATAATTAATATAATACTTTTTAATTGCCATAAATAACGTTTATAATTTTTTATATTCATTTTTCTTATATTGATTATAAATAATCAAAATACATATCCGCAACAGGCGTTGTCATTAGATACAAACAATAAATCATTATACTTAATTTGACACTTTGCTGAAGTAAGAAACTTCCTTAGGTACATATCATTATTTTTATATCATTTATTTTAGCCTAACTTCCCCTTTCCGATTCCGTTTCTAATAATAATTATAATTTCACGAAAGAGAGCGGAATCTTGCAAATGTTATCAGAATATCGCATCACCACAATTCAATGGATGCTGCTAATTCATTGTCCCACTCGGTTAGTACCTACCAATTCAAATAGATATTTCCGGTTTTTCTAACTAAGTATCTATTATAAAAGCTGGTACTTAAAATAACAACAAGTTTTAGCACTGTGCTTAGTAAAAACTGAGGGTGGTATAAGATAATGCTTGGCCATGCGAGGGCAGCTAGGCCCTTTAAAGACTAAGAAGGATCATGTATTATTTAAGGGCTTCAAGAAATTATCAGTAAATTTCGTGTCAATCGCTTTACATTAGAGGATGACAAAGACGCTGCTACGAAAAGCTAGGGCACTACCTACCTTTTCTCGAAGCCCTTTATTGTCTTTTGAACCCTCATAACTTGGGTTTAGATTAAACCAGATAAACAGAAATATCGGGATATAATGTCTTATTAAGCATAAAAAAATCAATTTCATAGCTCTTATACTTTAGATTTTATTAATATCAAAAAAGCCCCGATTTCGTTACTGACTCACTCACTCACTCACTGATGATCATCAAAACCCTCAGAGAACTTCCTGAAGTCCTAGTAAGAATACAAGATATTATTAGTACACAAATAACAAACAATATCAAAAACTTTAAATTTTTAGCCCCTAAGGGAAGTCCCTTGACAAGGGGGGTGGCATTTTGTATGGGGCATTAATAATCGCTGAATCGTTTTAGTTGAAATTTGGTATGTAGGTAGTTTTTGTAATGGGGAAGGATATAAAATAGTTTCCAACCCCAAAATAACCCCGTAAGAGTGAAAAAGGGGAGGAAAAGGGCGTTAGGGGGAAAAAGGGGTTGAAGTTTGTATTTGTAATCATTAAAAACAGATTATAAAAAAATGCTCCCAGGATTATTATTTCGGGATTTTTAATAGTAAATCACCCCCAACCTTAAAGGTTATTAGGGAATGGAAGATTGCCATAAGCAACTTACAAAAAGAAGTGAAGTTATTTGATGGGATCAGATATTTCCAGGTACAAAGGTAACGATAAAAAAGTTAGTGTAAGTATTGTACTGCAGTTGACTGCGATTAAATGGGCTTCCCTTTATCTTGCATAATATCGATTGTCCGAAAAACACTTCGCATAGCAGTTTTCGCAGAAACATTTTTAACCGAATGATACTTTTGCATAATTGTATAATTAGCATAACTGTCATGTCGCATAACATTCATTTGGCAGAATATGGAATAGCAGAATAATAATAAGATCGTAGATTTTACATTCGCAGAATTTCATGTAGCATAAATTACATTCCACCGAATTTGTAATGGCATACTGTTATTATCGCCGACTTTAATTTCGCAGAATTTTATGCAGCAGAATAAAAAATCTGCCGAAATTGTTACCGCATAATACTCATGTAATTTTGCACAATAGAATATAAGTTCGGCCGAATTTATTATGGCATAATTGTATCATAGCATAATGTAATGTAACGAACTGTTACCAATATAGTTAGGTTACGTTAGAATAGCGACTCCTACAAAATAAGAACTGCTGCCAGAACTATAGGTAAAGTTAGTTTAGAAATGCGACCCGTACACAAAAGGAACTGTTGTCAGAAGTGTAGGTTAAGTTAGAACTGCGACCCCTATACAAAAGGAATTGCTGTAAGAACTATAGGTTAGGTTAGAACTGCGACCCTACACAAAAGGAACTGCTGCTAGAACTGTAGGTTAAGTTAAGTTAGAACAGCGACCCCTACACAAAAGGAATAGCTGCTCGAACTGTAGGTTAGGTTAGAACTGCGACCCCTATACAAAATGAACTGCTGTCAGAACTGTAACTTAGGTTAGGTTAGAACTGCGATTCCTACAAAATAAGAACTGCTGCCAGAACTGTAAGTACTATAACATAAATCAAAATACTCGTACAATCAGGAATTAGTCAAATATCTTTCGGTTTTATAACTGTATGCGATACCAATTTCGGAAAGAAACTATTACCCATAAAATTATTATTCTCATCAACATTATGCCTAAGTACTATTCTCCTTAAAAAAATGTGCGATATAACAGGGTGTCTAAGATTTTTTTTCGAAATAACAGTTTGCCAAGTAAGTCGTATGCGACACAATTTTCGGCTAAACCATTATTCGATTATAGGATTATTATTCAAATTAACATTATGCTATTACATTATTCTGCTTAAGAAAATTGAGCGAAATAACAGTATGCCAACAAATTGCCAAGGTTTGTTATGCGAAAGTACAATATGACAATAAATTTTCTGGAACATATTAGTAATCCGATTAAATGTTGTAACTAAGAGAACAAGTACCTCGTTGGAATTTGACAACTTTTATTATTGCTGTCAGAAAAATAAACCGTCCAGTGGCCAATAAACCAATTTGGTTTTCTAAACCGATCCTTTTCTGTGTAATCTAGTATGTTGTATGTTGTAGTCATACTGATTCCCGAACTGTTGGTCTTTGTCACATAGTTATATTTTGCTTATTTTGTGCTTTATTACCTAAACGGTAAATGGCGGCCACATTTTTTGGTTTAGGTGTAATGTCAATAGTAAGTAATATAACATATATGTTAATAGTAAGTAATATATATATATAGTAGTAGTTATTAGAAAACAGAATCCTTCTAATGAAATAAGGAGCTTAATAAAACGTTGTAATTGCTAAATATAAAGTGTAATAAATATTTGTTATATTAAATATTTTAATCTACACATTTCTTGAATTAATGATGGTAGTAAGTAGGGGCAGAGTAGACGACGGGAGCGGCCTTGACGACCACGGGAGCGTGGGAGGGGGCGGTGTTGTGCACCACCGCGTTGAAACCGTTGTGAGGGTCAGCAGTGTACTCCACGGTGCGGATGGAACCATCAGCCTCCTTGAGGGAGTAAGAGCCCTTCACGACATCACCATCACGGGTCTCGTGCTGGGATTTGTTGTCGCCGGAGTGACCATCAGCAACAGAGTAGGAGTACTCGTACTTGGCTGGCTGAGACTGGAAGAGAAAAGTAATTAGATTTGTGTGTTCATGAATAACATCCCAAGAAAAAAACCCGGACAAGTGCGAGTTGGACTCCCCCACCGAGGGATTCGTACTTTTTAGTGCTGCTAGCGGCAACAGAAATATATCATATGAGAAAATTTCAACTGTCTATCTATCACGGTACATGAGATACAGCCTGGTGACAGACGGACAGACAAACAGACGGACGGACAGCGGAGTCTTAGTAATAGGGTCCCGTTTACCCCTTTGGGTACAGAACCCTAAAGATGATAGATTACAGCAACGAAACTAAATAAAAATATGAATAACTTACGATTTCCTCGTGGGCGACGGGAGCGGTGTAGTGGACGGCAGCGGGAGCAGCGTGGTAGGCGATGGGAGCGGGGGCAGCGTGGTGGTAGGTCACGGGGGCGGGGGCGGAGTGGTATTCGACGTGAGCAGGAGCAGCTTGGTAGGCGACGTGAGCAGGAGCGGCGTGGTAGGCGACGGGGGCAGCCACCAGCTTGTGGGCCAGCTGGGGCTGGTCGTGGCGTACGATGCTCTGAGAGGAGACGGCGGCGGCCGAGGAATAGTGCGGCTCAACCAGGAGACCGGCCTGGGCTACAGCCGCGAAGGCGCAAAGGGCTACAATCTGTAAAAAACATTATTCATGAAATAGTTTAATTTTGAAATGCAAAATACCAATGAATTATTTAACTTTTAAAATAGTCTTTAAAATCCTTTTTGACTTACTTTGGAGAACATTTTGTTCGTTGCTCAGATACGTTTCAAATGTAAATGATAATTTTCGAGAGTCAAGCCCTAGTTTTTATACATGCGAATTGCAAATGGGTAAGGTCATGTTCGAGTATGAGACAGCGGCCGAAGTGGTCAAGCGAGCTTTTGGCACAACCTTGCCCGGGTTACGCGTGCGCAAGCGCGCATTCTTCCTATAAAGCACTTGAGTTAAGAATAGGCTGGGCTTTGGGCAAATTAGCACCTACTATCATTTTCCTTCAAATACTTTGAAAAATTGCAGAATAATTAATAAAACGGGCCCATACATTCGGTATGTTGAAGAAGGTCACGTTAAACAAAGTGTATAATAGGTATATATATAATATGTAAGGAATAGTAAATTGATAACCAAGGGATGAAAGGTGCTCAGTTTTAGACGAGGCAGTTTAGGTAGCCTATAGTCCGAGGTTGAAATAATACCTTTCACCCGAGATAAACACTTTACTTTTTTATTTCGAATACGAAAAAAATTAAATACTTGTTTTTTTAAACATGACTAAGTATAAACTTTTATAGTATTTTTCGAGGATGTTTTCAATTTATAATTTAGGTAAAAGTATCATTGTTTATGGCAAAGAGAGTTAAATAGGTATTACACTGGGGAAGATGGTAAATTCTAAATAGGTAAATTCTAAAATGGTTGTTCGTCACGAGGTGCGGCTTCGTAACTCTTCATCGAACTTTGGATGGTTCGGTTTAAAGAAACAAATTCAGATAGTAATATTATTTAATTTACCAATATCGTGCAATTCAGTGCTCTCTTCTTGCGCAAACAAATCCGAATAAGCGAAGGTGACAGGTTTAGATCTGTGATATTAAAATCGCGTTTTTAAATCGTGAAACATCTCATGATGTATATCTAAGTACCTAATTATTTGTTAAGTATAATTGATTAATAAAAAAAATGTTACTTATAAAGGACTAGCTTCTGCCCGCAACTTCGTTTGCGTGGGGTGATGACAATGATGTTGATGTTTATAACTATCCTATGTCCTTCCGTGGGCCTCAAACTATCTCCATACCAAATTGCATCTAAATCGGTTCACCAGTTTAAGCGTGTAAACGGACAGAGATACTATTGCATTCATAATATGACGAGCAGGAATTTCAGGTGGTAGATTTACATATTTTTGTAATTTAAATACTTAATTCTAAAATAAAGGAAAAATGAGGATTTTTAAACGTAACACAATACCTATTAACAGGGGTCGGACAAAAAGTGCGGATGACGTAAAAATGACGTAATCTTGCACACAGGATGATGTTTGAGTTTGTATTTAAACTTCCGTGTGACATGTAGTAACAAAGTAGTATTAATGAAGTAACAAAATAATCGTAAATAAATCCATGGAATTAATAATACAGGTGGTAGGGTGATGTAGTGAATAAAATAAATTTCACGAAACTTGTTACCATAAGGTATAATTATTTGAAATTAGTTAGAACAAGTCTGTGGGATTGCCACAATATTCGAGTAAATATGACATTTTAGAGCGTTTTCTTATACATTAGTAAATATAAATTTTAGCTAAATATAATCGTGAAGATACAATAGCTAAACAATAACGAAGTCAATTTATTGTTCATCTGATTGACAATGTGTCAGTCAAAAACGTACTTACCTACTCATTTCAAGTGGCGATATCGTTTAATAAAGAGGTTGATAAATGATAAGTGATAATTGTTTATGAAAATCAAAAATACTATTTGAAATCAACCTATAAGTGGTTTGACGTCACCCGCACTTTTTGTCCGACCCCTGCCTATTAATATAGATGAGGGGGGCAAACTGAGCCATGATGTCTAAGTACGCCTACTTTTAATATTAGTATAGTAAATATTACTAATAGGTAGGCTTACTGTTATATTGCATATAACAGTAAGCTACCTATCTAATCTAATCTAATCTAAGTAAGTAAGTTATATTGCTGTTACTGTTGCATTGTGCAACGAGGTGAGTAAGTGAAATTTTGGAAGCGAGGGTGGAATATTCTTACCCCAGCTTTTTCACACAATGTTTTTCATCACTCTTGCGAAGAAAAAAACTAAATTAGATGCGGAATTATTCTTAAATACTCATATTCATATTGTCATATGTAGACAGGTTAGACATCGAAGGCACAGACTTATTTGACATTCAGTCACGATTGAAAACTATGTAAAAATATTTTAAACGGCTGTTAAATTAATCAAATTAAATAATGTTAAACATAAACAATCATATTATTAACGGTAGTATTTTTAAAGTAAAACACTAACCAATTAGTGCTCTACTGAGTAGCGTTCTAATTGGTTTGAATGAATTAGTGACATAATAAATAAAAAAAGTTACAACTCCCTAGAGTGTTATTTATAGCTTTTTTCACAATCCATAACTCACTGGGGAACAATATAGGCCATTAATAGTACGCCTGCATGAAATAAGATCTTTTTCGAGCAAGTGTGATGAAAATAATATAACTAGTCTCCTATAAGCAGTTCTCATTATATTATAAGTAGGCGCACTTACATGAAATGGCTCAGTTCGCCTCCCTCACCTTAAATAACTTAATAATTATTATGGTTCCTCGAATAACTTCTTTACTTTTTTTTACACTTACCTGCCTACTCATTACTGACCACTTCTACTGGACTGGATTGTCAAACTGATTACAGGTCCTAATAGGGAACATGCCTTATTGTATTCGCATATTTAAACCCTCCTATTTTTTACGTGTTGGTAAAGTTTATAAAATCTTTAATAATAGGTAAGGATTAAGTATATAAATGTACCGTTCACTTTTACCTTGTGTCAACTTGGTATATAAAATAAAATATGAATCTGTAATATTATGTACGCCAACATCGCCCCTGTAGGTAGTAAAGAGCAAATCTTTCTGTTGTCACTTTTGTTATCGTGTTTTCTAGAGGAGGAAAGTAATATTCAAAAAAGCGGCCAAGTGCGAGTCGGACTCGCGCATGAACCATACCATTTAAGAAGAATTAAAAAAAATCTACTTACTAGATCTTGTTCAACATTTTACCACTTTGGACACACATTTTACCACTTTGGAAGTGTATCTCGCGCAACCTATTCAGTTTAGAAAAAAATGATATTAGGAACCTAAATATCATTTTTGAAGACCTATCCCCAGATACCCCACACATATGGGTTTGATGAAAATTTTTTTTTTAAATTTTATGACGTATTAAAAAAAAACTACTCACTAGATTTCGTTCAAACCAATTTTCGGTAGAAGTTTGCATGGGAATGTATATCATATATTTTTTTAGATTTTTCATTCTGTTATTTTAGAAGTTACGGGGGGGGGCACACATTTTTTCACTTTGGAAGTGTCTCTCGTGCAAACTATTCAGTTTAGAAAAAAATGATATTAGAAACCTCAATATCATTTTTAAAGACCTATCATGATGAATAAATATTTTTTGAGTTTCAGTTCTAAGTGTGGGGAACCCCCAAAATTTATTGTTTTTTTTCTATTTTTGTGTAAACATCCTAATGCGGTTCATAGAATACATCTACTTACCAAGTTTGAACAGTATAGCTCTTATAGTTTCGGAAAAAAGTGGCGGTGACATAATCGGACAGACAGACGGACATGACGAATCTATAACGGTTCCGTTTTTTGCCATTTGGCTACGGAACCCTAAAAACCTTTCAGTTTTATCTTTTCATTAACTTTCGTTAACACAAAATTTTCTTACAAACACAAAAACGTCCAAATTATTAAATGAATATTAGTTATTTGTACAACAAGAGAGCAAAGTTTGATATTTCTTCGAGTGCTTGTTTTGAGTCCCGTGCAAGCGAAAGATTGTATAATAGATTCACGAGCGTAGCGAGTGAATCTAATTTAGAATCTTGAGCGTAGTAGTACACAAAATTTTTCACGTCAGTCAGCCATCAAAAAATACAACCTTGAAAAATGTAATCCAGACGGACGGATCACTAGGTATTTCACTCATGTTTTCTGAAGGTATTCTAACAATTAACTTTAATTACCGCAATAAAACAAAACGAAAGAAATTTCAATAAAATAATATGAAAATAATGAATTAACGAACATCAATTGACAGTTCAATCGACAATTTTTTTTTTGTAAAAAAAAAACTTAGTAAGATCCGGTCCGAATTGCGGATACTACTATTTGTCAACTATAGTACAGATCGTTAAAAGTAGTTAAGTAGAATTATTTACTGCTTAATAATTGCGTAAATATGTATAAGTTCATTGTTTTGATTGTATAATAAAATACGTAAAATATGGTGTATTTATTAAATTTTAAACTTTTATTTCATTAATTAATTATGACGAATGAAGACTCGTAGGGTGTTTTGGAATGATGCGGTCTGACTTATTTCGGGGGTCTATTATAAACCGTCAATATACCGTTGAATTACGTATGCACTTTTTTCGTCTCTTTCTTTTTGCTAATGACGTGAAAGGGATAAAGACAATAGAATCCAATTATTTCGAACTTGTATTAGGCCCCGCATGAAATGACATTCGAATCTAAAGGTCACTTGAATGTTATTTTGTCTCACTCGGTGAGCAAAATACGATTTTGCTCACTGTTTTTAAGCAGCAAATTACCCGTTCGAGCTGCTGACGTGAAAAATATAGTATCACATAAACGCGTCTTAAATTTACCCATTCCAGATTCTGGACGTTTGCCAAAACCTGAATTTACTTCTGAAGTAAATTCTGGTTTTGGCGAACGTTGTGGGGAACGCATCAGGGCGTCTACATAAAATTCAATAAATAAACTCTGTAATCTCTATGTAAAAAACAGTTTGTAGTTTAGTACTAGCCGTAAGTAGTTTCTTACCAAATGTTAGACTGTACATTTTGATTATAGTTCTGATATTTAAATTGTGATTGGGTGCCCGCGATACAGGTGTTGACCCCAGGTTTGTCTGTAACCAAAAGTAGAAATAAATGTTCTTTATTCTTATTCGATTAAGAGTCATACGAACCTAGCCGCCACCATGCAATCGTAGTTACCCTCCGAATTTAAAACAGCCTGATATAATATAAAATGTGACGTAAACATTCAAGTACTTAATACGAAAAAAAAAGTAATTCATATATCGTCAGGTGACAAGCAAAACTTACTAATTACCACCACAAGTTCATAGCCATAATTAACCATATTACTACTGAAATAAGGTTGATTTTTGTTTAATTATTTGTTAGTAATTAGTGAGTTTTGCTTGTCGCCTGACGATATCTATGTCTGGTACTAAATTTTGTTGCTAGGAATTGTAATATAAAGATTTAAGAGCGTGCAGAAGTTTAACATAAAAATAACTTCTATTCGCTATTTATTTTTTCATGACTGGTCAGGTTTAGTGGGTAACGACAGTGACCTAGTCTATGAAGCCAATGGTCCAGGGTTTGAATCCCATTCAATTTCATCAAAGGGCATTTATTTTTGTGATGAATACAGACATTTGTTCGTGAGTCATGGATGTTTTCTATGTGTGTGTGTGTGTGTGTTTATCTATATACGTAAGTATATCGCCGCCTAGTACCCATAGTATAAGCTTTGCTTAGTTTGGGGCTGGGTCGATCCGTGTAAAATCATCCTCAAATATTTAAAAAAATATTTTAGTTTACCACATAACATCTATCTAGAATTGTGACCCATTCTTATAGTAAATATGATTATAAGCAAAAAACTTGAATACAATAATGGAGAAGTATGTAAAACACCTAGCATTTTTGCAATATATGACCACATCAAGCGCTGTGATCCCTCACCACCCGCTTTGCTCGCAGCGAATACTTGTTTGCCGTCATAGTCAGTTACAGAAAACACCAACTGAAACTTTTCCCACCTTTCATTGTATCCGTTATCCTTACACATGTTAAATTTCGATTGGCGTTTAAGGCAATCAATTCAAAATAAATTTTATTCAAAGAAAACTGACGGTTATAGCGTTAGAAAGCATAATTAAAACGAAAACTTTTATCCTCGGATAATAATGGCATGAATGAGCCAACATTGGATGAAATAATTAAATACAGGAAAAGGTCTTATATTTATATGTATTTGCAATAAATTAACTAGTCATCATTAAACCGTTTCTTTGGTCGAATTGTTTAGTGATGGTAGTAAGTGGGAGCGGAGTAGACGACGGGAGCGGCCTTGACCACGACGGGCGCGTGCGTGGGGGCGGTGTTGTGCACCACCGCGTTGAAGCCGTTGTGAGCATCAGCGGTGTACTCCACAGTGCGGATGGAGCCGTCAGCCTCCTTGAGGGAGTAAGAGCCCTTCACGACATCTCCGTCACGGGTCTCGTGCTGGGACTTGTTGTCGCCGGAGTGTCCGTCAGCAACGGAGTAAGAGTACTCGTATTGGGGGTGAGCCTGAAGTGAAAAATAGTTATTAATTTGAGACTAAAAGTAAAGTTAGCCGATAGGTAAATAGACAACCAGATTAATTATCTTACAATTTCTTCGTGAGCGACCACCTTAGCGATGGGAGCGCTGTAGTGGACAGCAGCAGGAGCGGCGTGGTACGCAACAGGAGCGGGAGCGGCGTGGTAGGTGACGGCAGCAGGGGCAGCGTGGTAGGTGACGGGGGCGGGAGCAGCGTGGTAGGCCACGTGAGCGGGAGCGGCGTGGTAGGCGACGGGAGCAGCCACTAGCTTGTGGGCTACAGCCTGGGGCTGGTCATGGCGCACGATGCTCTGCGAGGACACGGCGGCGGCCGAGGAGTAGTGTGGCTCAACCAGGAGACCGGCCTGGGCTACAGCCGCGAAGGCGCAAATGGCTACGATCTGTAACATTACAATAGTTTTAAACCATGGCCTCAAGTACTTAACAAGGAGGACACTAATGAAACATAATTTAATAAAAAATATATGTAAATTTGAGTGCACTCACTTTGGACAACATGTTTGTATGTTTCACAAATGTGAATGATTAATACGATACCCCGTGATCTAGTTTATATAGTCGCAATTTGCATCAAGGAAGGTCAAATTTAAGCGAATCGACTCAGTTCAGTGGGCGTGGTCAGGCGGGTTTTTAATGATATGTCACTCGTATATACCTATACTCGTATAGGCACGCGGTATTCGTTTGTGATAACAACGTCTAATTAGTATTATATTATTAGTTCTAACCGAGTTCAATTTCATAGAAGGAGGAGGTTTTGTATTCGGTTGTGGCTTTTTAGGGTTCCGTAGCCAAATGGCAAAAAACGGAACCCTTATAGATTCGTCATGTCCGTCTGTCTGTCCGATTCTGTCACAGCCACTTTTTTCCGAAACTATAAGAGCTATACTATTCAAACTTGGTAAGTAGATGTATTCTGTGAACCGCATTAGGATGTTTATACAAAAATAGAAAAAAAAAACAATAAATTTTGGGGGTTCCCCATACTTAGAACTGAAACTCAAAAAATCTTTTTTCATCAAACCCATACGTGTGGGATATCTATGGATAGGTCTTTAAAAATGATATTGAGGTTTCTAATATCATTTTTTTCTAAACTGAATAGTTTGCGCGAGAGACACTTCCAAAGTGGAAAAATGTGTGTCCCCCCCCCCCGGAACTTCTAAAATAACAGAATGAAAAATCTAAAAAAAATATATGATATACATTGCCATGCAAACTTCCACCGAAAATAGGTTTGAACGAGATCTAGTAAGTAGTTTTTTTTAATACGTCATAAAATTAAAAAAAAAATTTTTTTCATCAGACCCATACGTGTGGGGTATCTATGGATAGGTCTTCAAAAATGATATTTAGGTTTCTAATATCATTTTTTTCTAAACTGAATAGTTTGCGCGAGAGACACTTCCAAAGTGAAAAAAAGTGTCCCCCCCCCCCTGTAACTTCTAAAATAACGGAATGAAAAATCTAAAAAAAAATATATGATATACATTACCATGCCAACTTCCAACGAAAATTGGTTTGAACCAGATCTAGTAAGTAGTTTTTTTAATACGTCATAAATGGTACGGAACCCTTCATGGGCGAGTCCGATTCGCACTTGGCCGCTTTTTATTTTTATGTACCTTCACCGATTACTCAGACACCTGTGATCTGATTTGAGTAATTCGTTTTTTGTTTGAAAGGAGTTACCTCCAAGTTGGTCCCATTTTAATTGGGTTCTGATCTGATGTGGGATCCATGAGGAATTGAGGGAATTCCTCTTTTTAGGGTTCCGTAGCCAAATGGCAAAAAACGGAACCCTTATAGATTCGTCATGTCCGTCTGTCTGTCCGATTATGTCACAGCCATTTTTTTCCGAAACTATAAGAGCTATACCGTTAAAACTTGGTAAGTAGATGTATTCTATGAACCGCATTAAGATTTTTACACAAAAATAGAAAAGAAAAAACAATAAATTTTGGGGGCTCCCCCAGAACTGAAACTCAAAAAATCTTTTTTCATCAAACCCATACGTGTGGGGTATCTATGGATAGGTCTTCAAAAATGATATTTAGGTTTTTAATATAATTTTTTTCTAAACTGAATAGTTTACGCGACAGACACTTCCAAAGTGAAAAAATGTGTCCCCCCCCTGTAACTTCTAAAATTACAGAATGAAAAATCTAAAAAAAATATATGATATACATTACCATGCAAACTTCCACCGAAAATTGGTTTGAACGAGATCTAGTAAGTAGTTTTTTTTAATACGTGGTTCATGGGCGGGTCCGACTCGCACTTGGCCGCTTTTTTTTAAAGGCATGTGTATGGTGATTTGGGTGTTTTCTTAAGCAAACCGAGCATTTTTTCTCAAAAACCATCAACTTTATGAAGTGGATCTGATGATGATGATTTTTTGATGAAAATATTAATGTTTTTTTTTAAATGTAGTATGTTCACCGATTAGGCTAGAACTGCGACCATAATAGTAACGAAATGCTACTAGAAAAAGGTGACGAAGTGGAATAATTAATTTAATAGCATAAAGAGATGTTAAATGTTTACATCATATTTAAAAAAAATAAACTGTGGTTAAAATTTTGTATGTTATTTTGTTTAAAATGATTTGGAGTTATTTGCTTATAGGATAGCAAGATGTATACAAATTGTTTATCATTTTTACATTGAAATAAATAAATATTATAGGACATTATTACACAAATTGACCAAGTCCCACAGTAAGCTCAATAAGTCTTGTGTTGTGGGTACTTAGACAACGATAAATATAAAATTATAAATATTTATAAATACTTAAATATATGGAAAACACCCATGACTCAGGAACAAATATTCATGCTCATCACACAAATAAATGCCCTTACCAGGATTTGAACCCGGGACTATCGGCTTCATTGGCAGGGTCACTACCCACTAGGTCAGACAGGTCGTCAAATTAAATGGAGTTATAATTTTGGTGATCATTGACTATAAGTCTGTATCTTTAGGTATTTAAAAAAAGGTAAACAAACAATTTGTACATTTTCGGGTATTTTAATATTTATTGGTTAACCAACCAAATACAAAACCGCCTGGATCTGTCACTGAACGACCTGACTTTAAACCTACATTATTTGATCATGTAATGTTTTCATCTACCCTCAGCTGCCTTAAGGAGCCATTTGAGGGTAGATTTTGTTTACCTTTTTTTTAAATACCTAAAGATACAGACTATAATTTTGGGTTAACAATGATTAGTGTGTGTCGTCAAGCTCACCATACTTATTAACCTATCGAATGAGCTAATGCTTTTACGGATACTGGAAAGCGATATGTAAATATACTACATACCTATACGAGGGCTGGACGTTAGTGAGATGACGATATGAGTTGTGCTGGTGTCCGACTTTATTACCTACATATAACATGATTATCCACCTGGTTTCTTGAGCTTAATAGTCGCCTCCAAACCTCCTCTTATAGCGACCCCATTCCTCAAACATTAAGTTCATATTAGCCTCACTGGATCACTGTTCACTTTGAGTACTGATAAAGTTAGTCACAATCTACAAGAGACACATCATTATTCTAATAACACCATAAGAACGTCCTCGACTTAATCTAAAAGCAAATATCACTCCCCCGTAGACACAACCTCCTTTTTCCTACTGTCGCACACAACCTCCTTTTACCTACTGTCGTTCTCATCTACCCTCTCAACTTCAGCCAAAAAATCCCAATAACCTAGAAGCGGTAATTTAACTTAAACATGATTACTAGCACGATCTACTCTATGTTTGTTTTATAGGATAGCAAAATGTTAAAAAACATTTCACATTAAAATGTAGTTTTAATTTTGGTGATAATTTACTATTTTTGGTAGTAAAAATGGTTATTATGATATTCAATTTTACTCTAGGTATCTGATGATCAGTTGGACAGTGTTATGAAATAAGCGATCAAGCCATTAGTTGAAATCGAGAAAATGAGCTCGAAAGATTTGAAATTTGAATCAGTTATTGTAAGTTCATTTTTAAAGCAAAAAAGTTAATATTGACATTGAACCTATAAAAGTGTTCATAATTTAAATAAATTAAAAAAAATAACACCATACCTATTCAAGTTTCGAAGTTATTAACGTTTTTCCGCTTGATTCTTTATTGCACTAATACTGCGATTTAATTTATTTCGTCGTAGTGTACTATGAGACATATTGTCGCTTGATTCTTTAATGCAAATTGTTAGAGATGAAGTGAATAATGGAATAAAATACAATTCTATATATTTGAGTAAATAGTTATATTGTAAATAAATCAAAAACAATGTTTTCCTCCACAATGATTAGGACTAATCCGTCTAACAATTTAGTTTTGTACTGCAATCAACTTTTTTTATAAATGTCAAAAAAACGACACCATATACGGTTAAATCGATATTGCGTTTATACATAATTAAAACTTTAAACCAAAACGAATAACAACATCTTTATTAACTCGTTTTTGCGATTTAGAATATACGCTTATTATAATTTGTAAAAGTAAATTTGGCGTTCAATTCGTTTTTACGTAACGAGTTAGTGCATAGGGCCATACATATTTTAACGTTTCGCTTGATTCTACCCCTTAAAATAAGGCTGTAAGCATGATTTTTCAACAAAGAAATAGTCAATACTATAGATTATCACATTTATATCCGACCTGCATTCATAACTTTTTTTTCGTATTTTGGCGCTTAGTTCGCTATTCCATAACAATGTCCAGTTAAATACCAGCCATTTTTTAATTTGTGCTCATTCAAGTAGACACATTACTATTTAGTTCGGTTCATATCTTCACTGTTAATTAACAATATGTAATTCTTATGCAAAGGCACACATACAGCACAGCACACTCACTCTCAGGCAGAGCTCAGCACACTCACTCTCAGGCAGAGCTCAGCACACTCACTCTCAGGCTGTTAACAGGTAATAAATTATAAGCGTAATAGGTATATTTACATGAAAAACAACCATCCAAAACTAGGTCAAAGTAATAAGTACAGAATAAGATCTTAAACATGTATTTGCAATAAATTAACTAGTCATCATTAAATCGTTTCTTTGGTCGAATTGTTTAATGATGGTAGTAAGTGGGAGCGGAGTATACGACGGGAGCGGCCTTGACCACGACGGGCGCATGCGTGGGGGCGGTGTTATGTACCACCGCGTTGAAGCCGTTGTGAGCGTCAGCGGTGTATTCCACAGTGCGGATGGAGCCGTCAGCCTCCTTGAGGGAGTAAGAGCCCTTCACGACATCTCCGTCACGGGTCTCGTGCTGGGACTTGTTGTCTCCGGAGTGTCCATCAGCAACGGAGTAAGAGTACTCGTATTGGGGGTGGGCCTGAAGTGAAAAATAGTTATTAATTTGAGACTAAAGGTAAAGTTAGCCGATAGGTAAATAGACAACCAGAATAATTATCTTACAATTTCTTCGTGAGCGACCACCTTAGCGATGGGAGCACTGTAGTGAACAGCAGCGGGAGCGGCGTGGTACGCAACAGGAGCGGGAGCGGCGTGGTAGGTGACGGCAGCGGGGGTGGCATGGTAGGTGACGGGGGCGGGGGCAGCGTGGTAGGCCACGTGAGCGGGAGCGGCGTGGTAGGCGACAGGAGCAGCCACTAGCTTGTGGGCTATAGCCTGGGGCTGGTCATGGCGCACGATGCTCTGAGATGACACGGCAGCGGCCGAGGAGTAGTGTGGCTCAACCAGGAGACCGGCCTGGGCTACAGCCGCAAAGGCGCAAAGGGCTACGATCTGTAACAATACAACAGTTTTAAAACATGACCTCAAGGTACTTAACAAGGAAACGTAAATTAATAATTAAAATAAGTAAATTTGAGTGCACTCACTTTGGAGAACATGTTTGTATGGTTCACAAATGTGAATGATGAATATGACACCCCGTGATCTAGTTTATATACTTGCCATTTGCATGATTTGCACCAAGGAAGGTCAAATTTAAGCGAATCGACTCAGTTCAGTGGGCGTGGTCAGGCGGGTATTCAACGCTACCTCACTGTAGGTTAAGGCGCGCGGTATGCGTTTGTGATATATTATGTGATAAAAACGTCTAATTAGTATTTTATTACCGAAATAGGCTTAAAGGACAGTTTTTAAATTATTATTTTTTAATATAAATACCAACTAAATGATATTATATTAAATTAATATAAAAACAACTTTTGCCTTCTTTCACTTATTATATTTCGCAACATTATTCAATATCTATAAGAATAGGTATCGACAGACCCACGGCTCCAATTTTGTGCATTTTGATAGTTTATTAAATGACAATATTGTCATCCATAGATTTTTCTTCTAAATTAAAATAACATAATATTTTCACTATTTTAGTAGTGAAGAGATAATTTAACCGGTAGACAAATAAATAAAAAATAAATCAATATTATAGGACATTATTACACAATTTGACTAAGTCCCACAGTAAGCTCAATAAGGCTTGTGTTGAGGGTAGTTAGACAACGATATATATAATATATAAATATTAATAAATACTTAAATACGTAGAAAACACCCATGACTCAGGAATAAATATTCATGCTCATCACACGAATAAATGCCCTTACCAGGATTTGAACCCCGGACCATCGGCTTCATAGGCAAGGTCACTACCCACATCGGTCGTCAAATAGATTATTAAAAGCTTTAGACGGGGTATTATAATGACAAATGGAAAATAATAGTCAATTAAACATCAATATAACTGTCCATCTGGCCGCCTCCTAATTATTGCTATGTATTTTTTATGATACTAGGTTCAATGAAATGTTCTAGGTATTGTCTTGTGAAATGGCCCTTAATAGATTTGTAAAATATTCGAATTTTGAATTATGTTTGATAATATGAAGTTTATATGAATAATCACCTCGAAAATTATCCGGTTTTTAGGGTTCTATAGCCAAAATGGCAAAAACGGAACCCTTATAGTTTCGTGATATCTGTCCGTTTATCTATTTGTCAGGCCATTTTACTCGGAAACTATAAGACATAATTAATACATAATATTTATTATAAGACATATTTATTTTATATAAATAGGTGTATTTTGTGAGCCGCTAGTCGGTTTAGTAGTTAAAATTTGTGGAAATATATATTTAAGGGGGGCACTACATATATGTAACTAAAAATGAAAAAAAGTTCTTTCCCAGTAAAATAAACATTTGGCACATCATTCGACAGGTTTTTTAAGCCCTCGTATGCGGCCTGTCAAATTTGATCATTGAAAATGTGACCTTGACATTTAAAATAATAAATTTAAAATTTAAATTCCCAGGCACGGACCCTTATCATACACAGACAAGGGGTTAAAACAACATCAACGTTGCTAAGAGTGTAAGTAAGTAAGTAAATATTCTTTATTGCACCAACAATTATACATTTTACATACATGTAAAACTACAAATGAATTTTAAAGGAAAATAGAACCAGGTAACAACAGGCGGTCTTATCGCTAAAAAGCGATCTCTTCCAGACAACCTTTAGGTAGAGTGTTTTCTGATTTAGTGTATTTTTTTGGATATAATCGCTCCGAAAGTCTAAAATATTGTACACACTGTTTCAATCTAATTAGAGCTTTTAATGAACCAAGTAAGGTAGCATATCTTTTGTTTCGTTGCTTTCTCAAACAAAAGCTTTCTTAAAAAAGTAAAAAAAAAAGAAATTCATCACCATACCATACGTAGCTACTACAAGGCACACATAAAAAAATATGATAATTTTATATTGTGTGCCATATGGGCACCAAGTGTTTGCCGACATTATCTTAGTCGATTTCATATGGAAATACAGCTCATAAAACGTCGAAACAAATATATCTTCAAGGTAACCCTAGCATTACTTTAAAAAATCCTGGGATTAACTATATAAACTTCTGCAAAAATTGGGTGGGCAATGTTAACCCCACTCGTTTTTCCTATTTTCCATACAAGTCGCATAGGTACAATTTTTTTAAAAGGTATGGGCAATGTGAATGTCATCTCGCTTTGTGTGGTAGGACTTAGGACATCGGATATCATTCCAGATCTAGAGCAGAGCCCAACTGGGGAAGTACCTTCACCTTACAGAAAACCTCAGCCAAGGAACACTAGACCCTACTCCTCCTGCCGGTGAGTAAGGCTGCCAGAACTTAACGAGCGGGGTGTTACGGTTGGCAACTTGAGGCGTACATATGCTACGGAGACGGCTTACTACCAGGCGAGCCATATGTTTGTTTGCCTTGGACGTAGTGTGATACTTCGACGTAGTATGATAGTATAATGTAAAACATGTAAACAAGTAACTATAATTTACTGCTCCAATAATGATACATTTAACATGTAAAATTACAAAAAATATTAAAAATTAATATTATTTTAAGAGCGTTAGGATTGTCACTTTTAAAATAATCGGTTACTATATTTTTATAACCAAAAGTATGATTTATGCTGTATTTTTGTACACGTTAAAGGCGTAAAACATTTAAACAAAGTAACAACGACGAGCCAAATGATATACATAGATTATACATAATATGTATATATCAATAATATATTTACTCGTGGCTCTATGATAAGCTCCATAAGCTTAAAAAAAGTAAAAAATCAAATTAAATACTCACATTGGTCTTAAGCGCCACAGACCCTACTGGCACATAAGTCCTTTATGCAACTTTCACCAATATGAATGTTTTCCAAATAATGACGACATAAACTTTCTATTTAACTACCAAACCTGCTTACAAAATTTCACGAAAATCGGTTGAGAGTTATATCCATAATAGAAATGTTCTACTCTACGCTTAATGTAACAGAAACCCTGAAAAATAATTCATCAAATGAGAACTCCATAGGCAAATTTTAACTCGAATCCATTTTCAACAAGATTTCCGCAAACGTATTTTCCTTCATTTGAAAATTTGCTGAAAATTGTCGAGTTAAGGTGAACACACATGTATGTAATGTAGTGTTGTCATAGACATAAATATAACCTATTTTCATCGTGGAGCCCTCCTTATATATACGTACTTAACAAGAACACGCCATAAAAATTAAAAACAAAAATAATATAATATATTAAGGTAACAAAAATGTCAGTGAACAATAAAAAAAACATTTTTTTTTGTTCGAGTATAATGACGTGATTTTGTTGAGTGTGTAAGAAGGAAGGCGAAATGTTTTCACCCCAATTATTTAAACATTAGTTTACGACGGATGTGAAAGGCCGAGAATTTTTATTAGTTGGCAGTTGCTCAAGTTGTTGAAAAATAATTTTAAGATACATTTCTAACATATATATATATATATATATATATAAATATATATATTTATATATATATATTTTAATTTTTTTTTTTTTTTTTTGTAGTGTTTCAAAGATATCATATTTTTTTCAAATTTGTTATGTATATTTATTGATTACCTTAAATAAACATTTAATGTGACCTATTAACTTTTGTCGTGCGCACATTCTGAAAATTACAAGCGGAGGGCTATTTACAGCGTTAAATTAAAAAATATAAACATCGAAGACAGTCTTCTGGGAGTTTACATTTTTTTATTGTAAATTTTCGCCTCTTTGAGAATTTCATTTTTAATTGCCCAAATGTTAAAGACAGACAAACACACATAGTAGTCAAACTATGTGTATAACCACCCCTTTTTTGCGTCGGGGGTTACAAAAAGTTATAAATGAATAGGCTCCTTATTTCAATGTGCTGTTTGAAATATCACCCTAGGAAGTCGATATTCCCCATTTTAATGTCAAGCTTAGATATACTTTTGTCACAAGCAAAATGTTACGTTAGGCGATAGCATTTATAATCACAACTGCACTTTAAATTGTAGGTACTAAAACACCAAATATAATAGTGGGTTAGGTTAGCTTTGAACTGCGATCCTCACAGTCCAGAACTGCTACCAGAAAAGTCGGTTCGGTTAGGTTAGAACTGTGATATTTACAGGAAAGAAATGCTACTAGAAAAGCGGGTTAGATTAAAACTGCGACCATTACAGAAACGAAAAGCTACTAGAAAAAGGTGACGAGTTGATTAATTAATTTAATAGGATAACGAGATGTTAAGAGCAATTCCTAGATGAGCAACTTTTCAAATCTCGAATTTTTGAAGCTATGTTTCTGTCGTGGTTTCGAAAAATCGAGGTTTCGCTCTAAACTGTTTCCTCCTCCATAACGCAACCAATCATTATGATATTTTGGGAACGGCAAGAGGAAGAAATAATCAATGCCGCTATATTTTGAATTTTTGGATATCTGTTGTCATATTTGTATATTGCGCCTTTTTTTGGAGCCAATCCAATTGAGTCGTTTTTGCGATTTTCCAAGCGCTGTAAGTTTCTTCAAAATAACATAATCCGAAAAAGCAAAACATAGCGGCACAGATATTGATAATATTGATCTTATTTGAAAAAAATCATTGCTCTAGGTCAAAAATCCAGGGCGAAAACAAACGAGAGCGTTTATATAGAAAAATCGCAACTAGGAATTCCTCTTAAATGTTTGAATATCATGAAATGTGGTTAAAATTTTGTTGGTTAATTTTTTGATGATTTGGAGTTATTTGCTTTAATCCTATGTTATTTGCTTTAAAGCAAGGTGTAAAAACTTTGGTTATCATTTCACATTAAAATGGAATGGAGTTACAATTTTACTATTTTTGGGTTAACAATGATTAGTTTGGTGTGTTTGCTTTATTGGCCGGGTGCAGACGGCTTGGCGGGAAAATAAAAACGATCGCAGCGCTTGATGTGGCCAAAGTTGGCGACAAATGTCGCGGTGTATGGGTACTTCTCAGTTAGTATGTTCGCGATAAACTCAAAAACTGCTGAACAGATTTTCATGTGGTTTTCACCTAGGTATCAATAGAGTGATCCTTGAGGAAGGTTAGGTGTATAATTTGTTAAGGTTTTGTGTAAATTGGTTGAAATATGACGATGTTTGCTAAAGATGTCGGAAAAATCACGCTGTCTAAGAGCTTTATTCGAAAACGCTGCCTAATCCGTTTAAGATATAACAACACAATGTATGGTGGGATTGGCTCTCGATGATTGGTCTGCAAAAAAGTCCGCGATGGTATATATCTATCTTTTAAGGATAACTTACTATACCCATTCTTAACTTATAAAAAAAGATCACAAACTTATAATCTGGTATTTACAAAGCTATTTACACGAATATAATACAGGCAACTATCAGTTGTTTCAACTGCCTGCCTGATTAATAAATAATAATAATAATAATAAATTAAATACGTTAGTTACATTTAGCATTTCATACAGATTTTATATAAATTGAATCGAAATATGTTTAAAATAATTTTAATATGTTCAGTCTTAAGAGAATAAAAAAATAAACGTAACGGCTAAATATTTTATCTAGCTTATGTCAACACAGAATTAATGCTTGCTTGTTAATACAATAGTATGGATAATACAGTATGCTAACATTAGGTGATTGTAATAATAGTTATAATATCAGTAATTGAAAGACCGTCAAAAGCATACTTTTGGGGCGTAGAGCCAGACGCATAGACTTAGATCAAGATTTTGATAGCATAGACTGTGCAAGTGTTATTTTCAACGTCAATATTCTATGAAATTATCAATTATCTTCTCATCTTCATTCTGTCTGTCGTCTGTCAAGTCAAGCGTATGACCGAGAACGATGACGAACGAGGTAACTTAATCGTACTATGAAATTATCAATTATCTTCTCATCTTCATTCTGTCTGTCGTCTGGCAAGTCAAGCGTATGGCCGAGAACGATGACGAACGAGGTAACTTAATCGTACTGTAGGTGTAAGTTGCTGTTTAAAATCCATAAAAAGGACAAGGTTTTTAGATTTGAAAACGACATACGTATTCCCTAAAAGAACATTACAAGGTATGCTATCAAAACACAACAAAATATACTTTTTTTTCTATAATTTGTAACGATCAACGAATAATATTGACATAGGTAATAGTATTAATTACACAAATACTTCTTACTAATTTCAGTAAAGCTAAAAACCAAATATGTTTAACCATAGAAACGAATAGATTTTGTGCATTAAACTGCATTTTAAAAAATGTTTTTGAAGGAGATAATCTTTATTTTGTTGCGCTCATTATACTTGAGCGCCTAGCCTACCCAGATGATAACGCTAGGCGGCGCTGCCATCGTGCACCCGGCCAATAAATGTAAAAAATGGTAATCATTTCACATTAAAATGGAGTTGCAATTTTGGTGTCATTTACTATTTTTGGTGGTAAGAATGGTTATTCTGATGTTAAATTTTACTATAATTACTATAATATGATCAGTAAAATACCGGCCATTTTTAAAATTTTGTTTATTCAAGTGGAGACACTTTTATTTATTTCGGTTCATATCCACACTGCAAATTGATAATAATTCGTATGCAAAGGCACCATCAACAGTCAGTTAATATTGTTAAGAGTATTTCTGTTAACAGGTAATAAATTATAAGCGTAAAAGGTAAATTTACGTAAACCACAACCATCCAAAACTAGGTCAAATAAATAAAGACAGAATAAGATCTTAAACATGTATTTGCAATAAATTAACTAGTCATCATTAAATCGTTTCTTTGGTCGAATTGTTTAGTGATGGTAGTAAGTAGGAGCGGAGTAGACGACGGGAGCGGCCTTGACCACGACGGGCGCGTGCGTGGGGGCGGTGTTATGTACCACCGCGTTGAAGCCGTTGTGAGCGTCAGCAGTGTACTCCACGGTGCGGATGGAGCCGTCAGCCTCCTTGAGGGAGTAAGAGCCCTTCACGACATCTCCGTCACGAGTCTCGTGCTGGGACTTGTTGTCGCCGGAATGTCCATCAGCAACGGAGTAAGAGTACTCGTATTGGGGGTGGGCCTGAAGTGAAAAATGGTTATTTATTGAAGAATAAAGGTAAAGTTAACCGGTAGGTAATTAGACAACCAGAATAATTATCTTACAATTTCTTCGTGAGCGACGACCTTAGCGATGGGAGCGCTGTAGTGGACAGCAGCAGGAGCGGCGTGGTACGCAACAGGAGCGGGAGCGGCGTGGTAGGTGACGGCAGCAGGGGCAGCGTGGTAGGTGACGGGGGCGGGGGCAGCATGGTAGGCGACGGGGGCAGCCACCAGCTTGTGGGCCACGGCCTGGGGCTGGTCGTGGCGCACGATGCTCTGCGAAGAGACGGCGGCAGCCGAGGAGTAATGCGGCTCAACCAGGAGACCGGCCTGGGCTACAGCCGCGAAGGCGCAAAGGGCTACGATCTGCAATATCAAAATAGTTTTAAAATATGGTTTTAAGTGCTAAATAGGTTAATTAATGAAATATGATTAAAGTAAATTATATTAATAAATTGTCGCCACTCACTTTGGAGAACATGTTTACTTGTATCACAAATATGACTGATGCATATGACACCTCGTGATCTAGTTTATATACTCGCAATTTGCAGTTACGAAGGTCAAATTTAAGCGAATTGAATTCAGTTAAGTGGGCGCGGCCGGACGGGCTTTTACTGTAACCTCGCCCTAGGTTAGCGCACGGCATGCGTTTTTGATGTATTGATAACGTTGTCTAATTAGTGATTTATTATTTCCGGAGTATTAAGTGAGATTTTAGTGAAAATAAGTCGATGATCATGATCCATAGCGCTTACGCTTTCTAAATGTTTTTCATGGAATTTCATATGTACCTTCAGTAGTTTCGTCATGAACATAATTATGGCAGACACACAAACATTCAACCTCTTTTTCACCACCTTAGTAGATGAATTTTGAAAAACGCTGAAATCAGATTTCTTGTATTTTAATGAAATATCTTTCCACCAAGTTTCAAATTCCTAGTTTAAAAAGAACTTGAACCCCATACAAACTTTCATCCCCTTTTAGGGTTCCGTAGTCAACTAGGACCCCTTATAGTTTCGCCATATCCGTCTGTCTGTCTGTCTGTCTGTCTGTCTGTCTGTCTGTCCGTCTGTCCGAGGCTTTGCTCCGTGGTCGTTAGTGCTAGAAAGCTGAAATTTGAAAGCCGACAAAGTCGTACAATAAAATCTAAAAATTTAATATTTTTTAGGGTACCTCCCCTACACGTAAAGCGGGGTGAAATTTTTTTTTTTTGCTTCAACTCTACAGTGTGGGATATTGTTGGAAAGGTCTTTCAAAACTAATAGGGGTCTTCAACAAACATTTCTTGATAAAGTAAATATATTCGGAGATAATTGCTCCGAAAGAAAAAAAAAATATGTCCCCCCCTCTAACTTATGAACCATAGGTCCAAAAAATATGAAAAAAATCTTGGAAGTAGAGCTTAAGAAAACTATAAATGAAAACTATAGCGGATATGATCAGTTTAGCTGTTTTTAAGTTATCGCAAAAAGTTTCCCCTTCATAGTAAAGACGTACACCCCACAGTTCATCCCTTGGTTAACAATCTACCATACTTTAAGCTCCAGTTTAGCTTATAGTGACGGAAGAGTAATTACGGAACCCTACTCTGAGCATGGCCCGATATGCTCTTGGCCGGTTTTTAAACTTCTTAGGGGTTGAATTACTCAAAACCGCTTCTTGTACACGTTATAAATGTAGCCTGATGTACAGATTTCAACTTTCTAGCATTTGTAGTGTCAGCTCTGCGTTGGTGAGGCAGTCTTCAAATTATAATCCGGGATCCTGCTATTTTACCAAAATATTAAAAAAAAGCGGCCAAGTGCGAGTCGGACTCGCGCATGAAGGGTTCCGTACAATTTAAGACGAATTAAAAAAAAATCTTCTTACTAGATCTTGTTCAACATTTTACCACTTTGGACACACATTTTACCACTTTGGAAGTGTCTCTTGCGCAAACTATTCAGTTTAGAAAAAAATGATATTAGGAACCTAACTATCATTTTTGAAGACCTATCCATACATACCTTACACGTATATGTTTGATGAAAAAAATTTTTTTTAAATTTTATGACGTATTAAAAAAAACTACTCACCAGATCTCGTTCAAAACAATTTTCGGTGGAAGTTTGCATGGTAATGTATATCATATATTTTTTTTAGATTTTTCATTCTGTTATTTTAGAAGTTACAGGGGGGGGGGGGGGGGGACACTTTTTTTCACTTTGGAAGGTTCTCTCGCGCAAACTATTCAGTTTAGAAAAAAAATGATATTAGAAACATTAATATCATTTTTGAAGACCTATCCATAGATACCCCACACGTATGGGTATGATGAAAAAATTTTTTTTTTTTTTAATTTCATGACGTATTAAAAAAAAACTACTTACTAGATCTCGTTCAAACCAATTTTCGGTGGAAGTTTATATGGCAATGTATATCATATATTTTTTTTAGATTTTTTATTCTGTTATTTTAGAAGTTACGGGGGGGGGGGGGACACACTTTTTTTCACTTTGGAAGGTTCTCTCGCGCAAACTATTCAGTTTAGAAAAAAATGATATTAGAAACATTAATATCATTTTTGAAGACCTATCCATAGATACCCCACACGTATGGGTATGATGAAAAAAATTTTTTTTTTTTAAATTTCATGACGTATTAAAAAAAAACTACTTACTAGATCTCGTTCAAACCAATTTTCGGTGGAAGTTTACATGGCAATGTATATCATATATTTTTTTTAGATTTTTCATTCTGTTATTTTAGAAGTTACGGGGGGGGGGGGACACACATTTTACCACTTTGGAAGTGTCTCTCGCGCAAACTATTCATTTTAGAAAAAAATGATATTAGAAACCTCAATATCATTTTTGAAGACCTATCCATAGATACCCCACACGTATGGGTTTGATGAAAAAAGATTTTTTGAGTTTCAGTTCTAAGTATGGGGAACCCCCAAAATTTATTGTTTTTTTTCTATTTTTGTGTAAACATCCTAATGCGGTTCATAGAATACATCTACTTACCAAGTTTGAACAGTACAGCTCTTATAGTTTCGGAAAAAAGTGGCTGTGACAGAATCGGACAGACAGACGGACATGACGAATCTATAAGGGTTCCGTTTTTTGCCATTTGGCTACGGAACCCTAAAAAAGGCCCGATCCGAACTTTACGTTAGCGTCGTAATACGTCAAAAATTTGTCAAAGATTCGATATGGATTGTATATATCAGTGTCCAAAGTGACGTTTTTGTTTGAAGAAACGTCATGTTTGACACTGACATATCTAATCCATATCGTATTTTGCAAATATTTAACTATTTCAAAGTTCGAATCGGGCCAAAGTTTTATTTCGCGACAAATATTTTCCAACAGTTCAATTTTTCTCATATACATACTTACCTATTGATCAGATTTGAATTTAGCAAATGATCATTTCCCAAAGAATAATTTAGGCAACTTTCATTAGACCACCTGTTTTATTACCAAATGTTTAACTTGGATTAAAAATGTTTAAAATATTTTTATTTTGTACATATAACTAAAAGGTTTGTTTTTTATCCAAAGTAATGTTATAGTCAAAAATGATTTTGGGGTAATAAATGCGTAGATACATCATCCACGGCTCCGACTATCCTTAGTCAAATGAATCTAATACTCAATGGTCATAATGCTCATTAGACATTTGCACCAAAACAGACTGTTGTCAGAAAAGCAAATCCCACCAAAAACATTTTTGATATTTGTTGAGTTGGGAAATTATTTGGCATATGGCATACATTATGCCAACTTTGAGGTTTATACGTTTAACCGTTCGTTTCTGAGATACAATAAAACAAAAAGTAAACAAGTGTGTGTCGGACCACGCATAATGAAGGGTTCCGTACCTTCACACAATAGAAAAAGTCATACAAGGAAAAGAATGCATATTCGCGGCACTTAGTCGTTTTAAATAATAATAACCGGCCAAGAGCATGTCGGGCCACGCTCAGTGTAGGGTTCCGTAGTTACTCTTCCGTCACAATAAGCTAAACTGGAGCTTAAAGTATAGTAAATTGTTAACCAAGGGATGAAACGGTACCTTTCACCCGAGTTAAACAAATAGGCAAATTTGCATAATCAGTACCTAATTAAAGTAAGTCTTTTTACTCTGAAGGGAAAACTTTTTGCGATAACTCAAAAACAGCTAAACAGATCATGTCCGCTATAGTTTTCATTTAATGTCTTTTTTAAGCTCTACTTCCACGATTTTTTTTCATATTTTTTGGACCTATTCCTATTGGCTCAAAGTTAGAGGGGGGGGACACATTTTTTTTTTTCTTTCGGAGCGATTATCTCCGAATATATTCACTTTACCAAAAAATGTTTGTTGAAAACCCCTATTAGTTTTGAAAGACCTTTCCAACGATACCCCACACTCTAGGGTTAAAGTGAAAAAAAATTCACCCCCACTTTACGTGTAGGGGAGGTACCCTCAAAAAAAATATTTTTTTAGATTTTATTGTACGACTTTGTCGGCTTTATTGATTTATATATCCATGCCGAATTTCAGCTTTCTAGCACTAACGACCACGGAGCAAAGCCTCGGACAGACAGACAGACGGACAGACAGACGGACATGGCGAAACTATAAGGGTTCCTAGTTGACTATGGAACCCTAAAAACCACATTTTTTTTACTTTCGGATCGATTATTTCCGAAAATATTCACTTCATCAAATACCTATCGAATGTGCTACAATGTTGATTTTATTTGAAAAAAAAAAAATTATTCGACTTCTTTGTATTAAAAGAGCAAGAAACAAGCTTTAGCATTGATAAAAACCAGTTTCACCTCGAAGTTTATTCTTCCTCACTTAACGAAAGACTTTCGCTTCTTTTCTTCTGTAAAGGCATTAAAATAATTCAAGGACCTCACTTAAACCGGCTCTGTAAGCTGTACACCACGCGAGTCTTGCTTTGCATTCCCAACAACTGAATAAACGCATGGCTCTAAACTTTGTCATTTTTCAATACATATCGAAAAATACTTATTTTTGTGATATTTATTGAATACGAATGTCCGTGTCATTATCGATACCTACTTCTTAGAAAAAGTTTACGAGCATCGGTTGAGAAATGCGACCTGTCGAGGGGAATAGCCAGACAGACGTATGTGTTTTTGACCAAAACGAAACGGAGACGCTTCGCGCTCGCTTGATCAATGACTTTCCTTTTAAAACATTATTTTAATGCAAATATAATATGATGAGGCTTTATCCAAAGCTGTATAATAATAAGAGGTTTCCATACCGCAACATGTAGTCTCTAATTTCTCCAGTCCTCATTAAAATTGTGTCGGAAAACAGGACGATAATATTATAATGGCAGGAAATAAAGTGATACATAATTTCATTCGAAAATTGTAATAAATAAATTGTTTTTTCTTTGGTTACTTAATGGTGGTAGTAAGCGGGACCGGCATAGACGGGCGCAGCCTTGATGACGACAGGGGCGGCTTTAATGACGGCGGGCGCGTGCGTGGGGGCAGTGTTATGCACCACCGCGTTAAAGCCATTGTGGTCGTCAGCGGTGTACTCCACGGTGCGGATGGAGCCGTTAGCCTCGTGGAAAGAGTAAGAGCCCTTCACGACATCTCCGTCGCGGGTCTCCTGCTGGGACTTGTTGTCGCCTGTGTGGTCGTCAGCCACAGAGTAGGTGTACTCGTATTTGGGGTAAGCCTGAAACGTCAAAGTTTTGTAACATATGTATTTTATAGGTGTTAATATTAAAAAACGTAACTTAGATTTTTTTATAGCAACTTACAATTTCTTCTTCGTGGTGGGCAACAACTTTAGCAACAGGGGCGGTGTAGTGGACAGCGGCAGGAGCAGCATGGTAGGTGATGGGGGCGGGAGCAGCATGGTAGGTCACGGGAGCGGGAGCGACGTGGTAGGCGACGTGAGCGGGAGCTCCGTGGTAGGCGACAGGGGCAGCCACCAGCTTGTGGGCCAGCTGGGGCTGGTCGTGGCGCACGATGCTCTGCGAGGAGACAGCGGCGGCCGAGGAGTAGTGCGGCTCAACCAGGAGACCGGCCTGAGCTACAGCCGCGAAGGCGCACAAAATTACGATCTAGAACAATATCATTGTATGTAAAGTAAATGATATTTAAGCTGTAAAATTAACATAATATTGTTTGTCTCACTTACTTGGGAGAACATAATTGGTTATGCTTCAGTTACGACTAATATGTAAATGGTGCCTGTTTAGTTCAGAGTTCTAGTTTTATACTTGCTACTCGTATCAATTGATGTCGCGAGAATATCAACAGACAGTAGCGCAACGTAACCTTGCCTGGGGTCAAATATACATATCATATGGACCTAGGCACAGGTTTTTACTTTCATTGCGTGCAAATTTGAAAGTTGACGTTGGCAGCAGCATACCTGTTTATTTTTTTTTATTTATTTAGACTTTATTGCACACATAAAGAAAAACGTACAAATGGCGAACTTAATATCAAAAGGCATTCTCTACCAGTCAACCATTGGGTCAAACAGAGACATTTGTGTATGTTGGTGCAGGAAAAATTAATAACAAATAATAAGGAAAAATCTAAACGTGAAGTCAAATAATGTTAAAAATATATAAATAGTTAAATACTACTACTTATATAATGCATGAAAGATAGACTAATACATATAATTATGTACAGTCAAGTGCAAAAATATGTATCGAAAGAATCGTCTCACAAATATGGTACTACGCTCTTATTACACTGGAATAAGATGCTATGGGACATATTTTTGAGTAAGATGGGTACACCTATATTTTTACACTTGACTGTACATATACATGATGGTGAACCTTATGTAAGATCTTCTGACACAAGATGCTTGCGAAGTAGGCGTTTGAAAACGGGTTTGCTTGGGCCTTGTCGAATAAAGAGAGGAAGGGAATTCCAGAGACGGATTACCTCAACGGCGAAAGAGTTAGACATGAAACCAGTACGGTGAGAAGGAATCGAGAGTTTGAGAGAACGGGAGGAACGGAGTTCACATCCTGGACGGGGGGTGATGAAAGTGAATTTACGTTAAAGATAACCAGGAGAGGAAGGCTAGGGACCTACGACGACGGATGTTGCGAAGTCCTAAAATGAAACGTATGCCATTATATATAAGACGGTCCAGCTTATTGAGGTATTCCTGAAAGACATTAGTTGTGCACGCGTCCGCATAGTTAATAACTGGCAAAATTAGAGCCTGCACTAGTAGGTAATATCTTCGTACCTACTGGGAGAAAATTCTTAAATTTATAGGGATAACGCAATGTTCCTGAAACTTTCCGACTTATTTCAGAAACTTGGTCATTCCAGGTAAGGCTAGAATCGAATACAAGGCCGAGATCTTTCACTTGTTTAGTTACTGGACTAAAAGTGCTATCAAACAAAATCGGCGCGACAGAAACCGCACCAAGCTTTACTTGTTGATGTTTAAGGACGACTTACGCTAGAATGGCCCGAGTCCGGGCTGAGGCAACCGATACTTCATTTTTTAGAACAGGTGAACACGTGATGCTTTCTATTGAAAACGAAGTGTTAGATGCCCCGGCCTCTAGGTTATACGTTTGTAGTCCTTCCAAGCTTACTCTACGTTGACTTGGATAAAACAAAGAGCCACGCTCTTACATACGGCGCCCTTTACACTATAAGGTTTGTTCACTTTCTCATGTGGGAGGAACATTATAAATGTCGTAGTTTTATATAAAAAATTGACGAAGAAGTGTCATCATTAACACTACTACCCGGATATTACGTCCGTAAGAATGTCGTCAAATCTGGGGGCTTGCTAAATAAAGAAAGCAGTAGTGCAGTCAGTAGGAACTAACATTATTTCTAACATTGAGTTATTTATTTTGCTGCGATCACCAAAAAACTACTAGTGCGTATTCTTTTATTTTATTTGATGTACCTAAAATACAAAATATGTTACAAAAAGAAAATAGATGGAAAGACGTATTTTTCTAACTTGATTGTCACAAGACGTAATTACAATATACGTATGTATATGTGATATGACTTATGTTGGTTATGTTGGGAATCGTGGGCGTATCATCATTAGAGAAATTAGGTACATTCGATACTTTAATCGTGGATGATGAGGGCATTCAATCAAATACGATATCCAACTTTCTTTACTGGACAAGACTTACACTTAGATTTACAAATAATGGAGCAAGATCGTGATCCGGGCACTGCCACCGACGTCACCTTCTCCCGTTTCTTCTCTTCTGGAGATTTGACTGACTGCATTTTATTGTCCCCGATGTCATCACTCTTCTGTCTTGACAGCGCATTCTATAACGCGTTGGCGGCACTGCTTACGCTACTCAGGTGTTACTAATTAGGATACATCCTAGTTTGTTATATTTGTCAAAGGTGGCATCATTACCGAATCATTTGACGAAATCTCTCTCTCTCTCTCTCTCTCTTAGTCTCTTAAACGCATTAGATGGCATTGGACAAATTTGTATATGAATATCGACGTGTCAACAAAACATAATCAAACAGGCGTATCCACTTACCTACGTCTTTTCAACTTGGTTCGTGACTATGACCAAGAGTTCAAATATTTATATTAAAAGTCATCTGTTATTATAACCAAGCAGACAAGACATATAAATGACCATTATTATTAGGGGCAAGTGTTGTACCTGTGGAGTGTGGACAGTTTACATGTGAACACCATTGATAACTTCCCGTCAGAGAGAGAAATCCGTCTGATTTAAACAACAAAACATTACATAATGATTTATAACAGTAAATGGTTATAAATCATTTGGAAAAAGGCTTCCATTATCACAATGAACTCTTAAAATTTGAGTGTGATTGTAGTATAGCAAAAGCTTTGTGGCATTAATGCAGTCGGCAGTAATATCCCAGCCGGTAGCAGTATTGCAGCGCGATATTACTGCCTTACTGTTTCAAATGCCAAAATCGATGTCCCTGCCAGGATTTTTGACATTCGCGGCAGTAATATCGCAGTCAGCAGCAGTATTGAAGCGCGACATTACTGTTGCAAATGTCAAAATCGATTTCGCTGCCAGGATTTTTTAAATTTGTGGCAGTAATGGAGTCGGCAGCAGTATTTCAGCAGCTGCATTACTGTCACAAATGTCAAAAATCCTGGCAGCCACCAGAGACATGTCAAACGCAGCGACAATGTTTTTGACATTTGTAACGCACTTTTAGCGGCGTGACGAATCGCGGGGTAAGCCAGTCCTAATTTCGGGCATAACGGTTTAAATAAATAAGTTTTTGCTATTATATTTTAAATGTGCAAATGATCTATAAATAAATTTCTATAGGTACTTATTTACAAACAGTGAGGTACCTCACGAGCCGACTCTGTTCGGTATCGGGGCTATAGTGTCGGAAATCTATAACTAGGTACCATATCATAAAATATAAATAAGAATTTAAACTGAAATTTTATTAAAAAAACATAATTTTAAATCATAATAAAATGTAATTTTCTTTAATAATACAAGGAACTTAAAGTAAACGTAATATTTTACAATATTAACGTCATGCCTCATTTGGAGGAAAAATTATTCATTTAACTGGCAACATTTATAAATAATGGCGGCTGACGAAGGTTTGGATTTTTGTATTTACTATTACGTAAACTCGATACTTATGCGTGAAATGTAATAATCAGGCGATTAGTTTTTATGAAATGATGAGATATGACACCCATTCACCGCACAAACAGCCATATTCCCTGTATTTTTTAATTTACAACCGGGAGGTGTACACAAACCGTACGTGCTAATGGACTATTAAAATGATGATTTTTTTTACACCTAATTACCTCACTTGTTGGGAAAGAAATAATATGCATATTTAATTTTTGACACTTTTTATATTTTGCATGATATAAATAAATATTCAACAATTACCGCCAGTTTCTCTCAATCATCTTTGGTTACAAATTCACTAAATATATTAATGGTGGTAGTAGGCGGGAGCAGCGTAGACGGGCGCAGCCTTGATGACGGCGGGCGCATGCGTGGGGGCGGAGTTGTGCACCACCGCGTTGAAGCCGTTGTGGTCGTCAGCGGTGTACTCTACAGTGCGGATGGAGCCATCAGCCTCGTGGAAAGAGTAAGAGCCCTTCACGACATCTCCGTCGCGGGTCTCCTGCTGGGACTTGTTGTCGCCGGTGTGTCCGTCAGCCACGGAGTAAGTGTACTCGTATTTGGGGTGTGCCTGCAAACCAATGTTTGGTAAATATGATGCGACTAATGGCTCCTCTACATGATGGCCCAGCGTAGGCCAGTCCTAGGGACGCATTTATAAGTTAGAGGGAGCAAGTGATATTGCTATCTCATTTCACCGCATAGCTGCGTCCCTTGGACTGGCCTACGCTGGGCCATCGTGTAGAGGAGCCCTAACACAGGAAAGGTAAATTAAAGAATTTTATTTTCGCTATAACTTACGATTTCTTCCTCATGATGGGCTACTACTTTAGCGATAGGGGCAGAATAGTGGACGGCAGCAGGAGCAGCATGGTAGGCAATGGGGGCGGGAGCGGCGTGATAGGTCACGGGAGCGGGAGCGGCGTGGTAAGCGACGTGAGCGGGAGCGGCGTGGTAGGCGACGGGGGCAGCCACCAGCTTGTGGGCTACGGCCTGGGGCTGGTCGTGACGCACGATATTCTGCGAAGAGACGGCGGCGGCCGAGGAGTAGTGCGGCTCAACCAGAAGACCGGCCTGGGCTACAGCCGCGAAGGCGCAGAAAGCGACGATCTGGAAAACGAAGATATTATTTGAGTATATGTTGTATTGATTTATTTAATTAATTGCACTCTATTTATTCATTGGTGAACTCACTTTGGAAAACATGTTTGGTTTAGCTTCAATGTCTAAAGTCTGAATGATATCTGTGTCGTATTGAAATCTGATTTTATACTTACTCGCTATCTACTGTGCAAGCATTCCCAATCAGGTTGTAATGCGACCTTGCCTCCGGCCAGAGGCATGAGCTTACGTATTAGTTCATTCAAAAGTACGACATGACATCCTCCTTATATGTTGGTGATCAGTGAAATGGCTAAACAAATCGGCTAAGATCATGTCGGGCCATGCTGAATATTAATTTCCATAGTTGCATGTCTGTCACATTAGGCAGATTCGGCAGACCTAAATAAACTGTTTTGCGAAAATTATAAAAATTGCTTCATAACCGATTTCGTTCAAAAAAGTTTCATAAAATTTTAATTTCATTGAAATAAGGTTGGCTTTTGCGATTTTTTTTTATCCAAGGTTCAAAAATCTTGACCAAGACAGATTTCTTTCGACTACCTTATTAATTTACGTATACGGCAGGTAGTAACCCGTTGAAAGCTATTTTAATATGTCCCGTATGTCCGAGTCACACGGGAGTTTTATAGTTATACACATATACTGGGTGCTCTTGGGGTCGTGATCCCGAATATCAAAAATGTATTAAGATGAACATACTGAACAAGATTTCCCATATTTTTCCCGCTTTTGTGGTAAATCCCATGCGAAACCTTGTCCAGTATGACCATCTTAATACATTTTTGTCATTTGGGATCACGACTCCAAAATCATCCAGCATATTCATTTTTATATTTGTTATTGCCAAAGAGGATTGAAAGTATTTATATTTATTTAATTTATTTTAATTCATTAACTCGATAAGAAATACACAGCAATATTCATTTTACATATTTTTCTGCTCAACAGTTTGTTTACGAATGGTAGCACTCAACATTCTTCCTTAATCTACTGTGTAAGGTGTAGGTACCTACTAACAGCAACACACTTACCTGACCAGTACTTGGGCCTTATCTAATTGCAACAATGATCCAAACTGGTCAGAAAACCGTGACACTGATGGAACATTTATATCAGGGAACATACTCAAAATACAATCTTATATCTAGATCTTCTACCTATCTTAGTACTAGTACTATACTATTATAATAATATATATATATGTTTTTGTATTTACCATCGAATTATTTACCCAATTGTTTTCACAAATTTGTATTCAGTTTTGGCTGTTATAGTGTGTGCTCTTGTCTGTAGTCAAATCAGTTTTTGACACAATTTTATTTATCAAATCGGCCTCATGAAATTTTAAATTTGGGCTCGGGGCTTCTTTATTAATAGTGACTGTACAAAGAATAGTCGGCTATAAAATTATGAAGAAAAAAATCTGCTTGACAAAAACACTTATGCATAATTTCATTACTTACGTTTTACGCGTACGAATAGACAATAAGCGACTTTCAAATGTGTGGCTAATGAAAGCTGCTTATAAATTTGAACCTACACGCATATCACATTTGACCCGAAGCAAGGTTACGTTACGCTATGTTCTGCTTGATACATTTTACAACAAGTATAAAACTAGAATTCAGCTCTAGACAAGCATCATTTACCTATTAGTCGTAAAAGTAACACAATCAATCATGTTCTCCAAAGTAAGTTTAATCATAAACACTGAAATTATTACTAAATTAAAGCCTTAAATATGAAGTGATTAATAAATACTAACACTGTTCTAGATCGTAGCTTTGTGCGCCTTCGCAGCTGTAGCCCAGGCCGGTCTCCTGGTTGAGCCGCACTACTCCTCGGCCGCCGCCGTCTCCTCGCAGAGCATCGTGCGCCACGACCAGCCCCAGGACGTAGCCCACAAGTTGGTGGGTGCCCCCGTCGCCTACCAGGCCGCTCCCACTCACGTCGAATACCACGCCGCCCCGGCCCCGATCGCGTACCATGCTGCTCCAGCGGCCGTACATTACACCGCCCCCATCGCTAAGGTTATCGCCCACCGCGAAGAAGAAATCGTGAGTTCAACATAGCATACGTAAACTAAAATGCAAATCAGCATGATATGTCCATGTAGTTATATTGCATGTATATTGTCTCATTGTAACTATAAATACTATATGTATATATATAGCAAGTAAATAAAAACTACAGAAATTATAACAACTAAGAAATTATACAAATTATTCCGAAAAAACCGTTTCAAAAGTTCTGTCCACTTTTCTAAGTAACAGATGAAAGTAAGTAAATTATGTAACTTGTTGATATCTAATATACGAGTATATTACAGGCGTACCCAAAATACGAGTACACTTACTCCGTGGCTGACGGACACACCGGCGATAACAAGTCCCAGCAGGAGACCCGCGACGGAGATGTCGTGAAGGGCTCTTACTCCTTCCATGAGGCTGATGGCTCCATCCGCACCGTAGAGTACGCCGCTGATGACCAAAACGGCTTCAACGCGGTGGTGCACAACACCGCCCCCACGCACGCGCCTGCCGTCTTCAAGGCCGCTCCCGTCGTCGTCAAGGCTGCGTCCGTCTATACCGCTCCCGCCTACTACCACCACTAAGTTACACGTAAAAATGTATACCAAAGAGGAAAATTGGCAGCAGTTAGTTGTAGAATATTTATTTATTTCATGCAATGTAATAAAAGTGACAGAAAGTAAATAATTATGCACATTTTATTTTTTACAATAATTTAGGAAATTGTATGTTTTTTCAAATGATTAATTAAAAACGCTAGTGTCCGTGTCCTCAAGTCGTAACTTGAATAGATTTTGAATGTCCGTTTAAAAGAACACCCATAGACACAAGCTTCTCTTCTTAATAAATAAATAATAATAAGGTCGTTAATCCACTGGAAGACGGGCCGTGCGCTGGTGTGGGACGCTACCTGCGCCGATACGTTAGCAGCGTCCTACATTTCAGCGACCAGCAGAAACGCTGGGGCGGTGGCGGGCGCCCGAGATTTCTCTAAAACTAACCAAAACAGCTGTTTTGACACCAACCACAAGAAGTTTTTAGTGTCAAGACATTCGGTCCATGGGCAAAGATGCGTGTGGCCTCCACAAGTAGCTCAGGAAGCGGGCGAGGGAGGTAACAGGAGACCCTCGTGTCCGCGCAAATTAGACTTGCTATCGCAATACAGTGCAGGAATACTGCCTGCCTGATGGGATCTTGCCGAGAGGCCAGGGTTCAGAGGGTAGATGTTCGGTTAAATTGTTTTAGTTAAGTTTAGATTTAGTAGTTTTTTTTATAACAAGCCATGTAGTAATATATAAAACTTATTAGTATAAATTGTAATGTTTTGTTGGACACATGTATTATTAAAACGAATGATAACTGTACCATAGTCTCCTCAAATTGTAATGAATAAGTTAAATGTAGTTTAAATAAATAAATAAAATGTTATTTATTCAGGTATTAACCCATTAAATTACAATAAAGCAACAATACAATAAAATAAAATATACAATTAAAATTAAGACTATAGATATAGGTGCAGCGGGGAAACCTTGCTCATACAGTAGCAGGTTGTATACACTACTTTAACAATACTGTAACACAACACATTATGTATTACATAACACACATACACACACACATACATTGTGTTACATTGTGTTTAACATTATGTATTATTGTTAAAAGTATGGAATTTTAAAAACTGATATTGAATACTTGAATTACGTTGCTGTGCCTTTACAGGGCGTCACATATATTCTTGTCTCATAAATTGTGTCAACTACATATATAACTTGTCTTGTAACGTTGATTCTATAATAATGTGTATTAAGTAACTATATGCAACCCTATCAGTTTATTGCACTATTTGTCACATAACTTACACAAGTAGCCTACTACTTTGCTAACAAGATAGATCAAGACAGATCTATCGATATGTTGATCGGGATTTAGATACGTCTCACAACACGTTTTAGTTACATTTCTAAGTGTTTTGAAATAAGTAAGCTGTTAAATCAGTCCTAAACTGAGCAAGGATTGAAACGTTCAGTTAGATCTTGATTATTGCTCGACCGTTATTAGGATATTATCGCACTTGCAGTTCACATGTAATTTGCGAGCGATGCTGTTGTTAAACCCGATAATCGCCAAGTGTACGTATCTTCTTCACTGCATCCAATCTGCGTTTTGACCAGTCACAAAAAGCAAAGATTAAACCTAGGATATTTTTTGGATTTCTTAAATGTGTACCTAAATGTTAACGGCGTGGGAACTGAAAGAAGATATAATTGCCATAGGTGGACCCAATATTAACAAGTAGACTGACAAACAGACTAAAGTTCTCCTTAATGTGTGTAAATCATTGACATATATATCTAAGGACGGGCCTTACGGGCAATGAGAATGGGACCAGTACAGCGGTGTCACGTATACACGAATTTGAGCTAATCGTGCAGTCTAACGCCACAACGAGATTGGTTGATGATTTCGCATCATGCGCGCGATTGGTCACATCTAGTTGCGTTAGATTGCATGATTGGCTCGAATTCATGAGTGACACCACTGAACTAGGGCCATTCTTAGTGCCAGTAAGGCCTATCCTTAGAAATATATATGTCAATGGTGTAAATATCAACTTAACGTGGCAAATTTAATTTTTTTTTTTTTTTTTTTTTTTTAATTTATTTAGAAAACAAACAGCCTTTTACAAATATGTCTAGAGTAAATGGACTAAAAATAGGCCTAAAGTTTCCTACATTACTAAGAAAACTATTACATAGAAATGTAAATTACGCAATTATAAATTACCGGTTTAGTTGTGTACTACATGCAAGTAAGTTAAGAAAACATACAAAGGTATGAAAAATATGACTGGAACCAAATTGATCAATTTCTAGAAAACAAAATTTGCCGAACTTTGTTCTTGAATACGGACAAGCTATGAACAAAAATATCTATATCGTTAAGAGATTCATTATACAAATAACAAGTGCGCCTAAAGAAAGAGTTTTTAGCATACTGTGTGCCACAGGAGGAAATAGAAAATGTGGGTTTAGAACGTGAGTGGAAACGAGAGATTTTGAAGGAAACGCTATCTAATAAAAGGTTAGAATCTATGTGATTTCTAATAATTTTAAATAAAAATAAAACATCTAGATATGCTCTTCTTTTCTCCAATGGAGGGAGACTATGTCTAGCTGCTGACGAAAAATAATCACAGTTATAGCGGCCGGTTCTGTAATCAAGGGACTTACAAAAAAATTTCTGAATCCTTTCAAGTCGTGACTTATGAATGCCAAAATGTGGGCTCCAAACAACACTGCCAAACTCCAAAATACTACGGACGAAAGAGTAATACAAAACTTTTAACGTGAATGTACTTTTGAATGGTTTACTTAAACGCAAAATCATTCCTAATTTTTTATATGCTCTCGCCACAATATTATCTATGTGTTCAACAAAGGAGAGTTTAGCATCCAGAGTAATCCCTAAATCTCGGATCGACGACACCCTTGAGACACTGCTACCAGCTAAATTATAATCGAAAGTTATAGGATTATGTTTACGGGAAAATGTGATAGTGTAGCATTTCTCAGCGTTTATAATTAAGTGATTTCGCTGACAATAGTCCTCAAATTGTGACAAATCGGATTGTAACGCAACACAATCATCATAATTCCGAATAGTCTTATATATTTTTGTGTCGTCTGCATAAAGTATGTGGGATGAAGACTGAAAGATAGTATCAATATCATTTACATATAAGACAAATAGAAAAGGCCCCAGGTGAGAGCCCTGGGGAACCCCTGAGGGAACGGGTAGAAACTTCGACCTATAGCCCTTGAGTGCAACCGCCTGACTTCTATTACTAATGTAAGACTTTAACCACCTAAAGAGGTCACCGTGTATACCGATCCTGAAAAGCTTCTGAAGTAAAATTGAATGATCTATTTTATCGAAGCATTTAGAGAAATCGGTATACACGGCGTCCACTTGATAACCGGCATCCAAAGCATTAATAATATGGTCGGTATAGGTGACTAGGTTAGTGTCGACGCTTCTACCTTTGAAAAAACCATGTTGATGCACAGAGATGTGTCGAGAGACCACAGCAGTCATTTCATTCGTTACAATTTTTTCGAAAACCTTAGCGAATACGCAAAGTTTCGAAATTGGTCGATAAAGCTTAATATTATGTTTATCACCGCCTTTGTGCACCGGTGTAATGATAGCCTGCTTCCAGACGCTAGGGACAATACCTTCACTGAGAGACTTTCTGAAAAGTTTAGCCAAGGGAGCCGCCAGCTCAACGTAAAGTTTAGAAACTAATAATGGATGAATGTTATCAAAACCTGCACCCTTATTAACACATAAGTTTTTTAAATGCTTGTATACTAAATCATCAGTAATATTAATACTAGAAATATCTCCAGAAGGGGACGAAGGCTTAATATTTGTTAATTGATGCAACGATTTCCGGATTAAAGTTCGCTCTTCTGCAGCACACAATTTATGACACTAAGTGACGTAAGTCAGGCCGGTTGTTCATGACTAATCGATAAGCAGACGTAACATACTCTTTACTCACAGATACTCACAGCATCGTTTAGATAGCGTATCTGATGACACATCCTTTCATTCATCTAAAACGCACACACCTTTAATTTAACTTTGCAGCTTATTACAGATGTGGAGTAATTACATGTCTATTTTAAAATTTCGTAGCTCAAAAAGTCATTCTTAATACAAATCCACGTAGGCTATATGTTTTTCACTTATCCCACCAGGACGCCCGACGCCTGCGCTGCGTAGTGCCCGGTGATGTGCTGCAAAGTATATCTCTGAACCAATGTGAATTTATGTACGGGTATTATAATTAATTACTCGACCTTTAAACAATTGCAATGTTATATGTATTTATAATTTTGAAAGATCAGGTTAGTTAGGGTAAGATAAACTATGGGACAAGAGAAGGACTTGCAGCGAAAATAATCAGTTAGAGATACCTAAATATATTAAAAACTAAATTACAAAACTAATGATAATACTAATGCATAAACAAAATTAACTTAAAAATACTTAACCTTAACCTAAAAAAAAAACCGTATGAGGAAAGTCCTTCTACGTAGAAGGACTTTCCTCATACGGTTTTTTTTGTCCCAAGTAAACTTAAACAATTTTTGTCCAACTGTCTGAAGTGGATCAATGTCTTCTTAGGTACTGCAGATTAAGTACTTTAAGTAGTTATTATTTATAACATAATGGCCAATCTGACTTCTATCGCGCGAATATAAAACCTGAAGCGTGAACTTTGTACGAGATACTTTCAAATTCACCACTAGCATTTCAGTGACTAAACGCATCGTGAGATAACCTGTGTACCTACTAACCTAAGAGACGGCCATGCAGTAACCTTCAACGGTCGTATTTCGTAACGAAATATGTTTTATTTGAAAGACAATGCTTAATGAGTGTAATCTCTGGGTTGTCTACCGATACCTTGACAAGGATAAGTTTAATTTGAGCTTAAAGGTGGCAATTTCGGTCAAAATTGGAACCATTATTTTTCTGAAAATTTTAGTATCAAACAGGAGAAGAATGCTTAAGACTAAGTAAATAAGCAAGTATTTTGTCAAAAAAATATTTTTTTACACAAACATGAATCCATGAATGTTCTTTTCTTTCAATAGTCAGTCAACTCATACTAATCGAGACTATTCCATCAAATCCAAAGACATTGAAGTTGCGTTGTTTTATCACAGAGTTCCTATAGCTATCTCCGATCGCGTGCGAAAACGCAACTCATGCTAGCGAGATTGTCTCCATCATTAGATCAGCTCGATGTTACCATAATATTATATTGTCACTCAACTTACATAGGTATTTGAAGTTTCAGCTCAATCGAGTACTGGGAAGTGGGTCTAATTTAGGTTGCAATATTTGTTTACAAATATACAAACAACGGGACAGATGATCCTAAATAAAAACTTGCAATAACTCAAAGCCATAACATTAACGACAAAAAAAAAAACAGTTATAGGATCCCACGTTTCTATGCAGATTCGAGCTTTTCGAAGCCTTAGGTCGACGCTACCCATACCATTACCAGGTTGTGACTAGGAGACGCATTGTGATTGTTATAACATGTTATTAATTGGATCTGTATTTGTTGTGGATGATATGAACTGTTACTACCAAAAGTAAAGCTTCAGGTCGAAGAAAGGACACTTTTGACACTGGCAAATCGTATCTATCACAAATCCAAATACAAATTTATAGCCTGTTATTACAATAAGAATACGCCTTCAAGTAACCTTATTAACCCTTTCTGTACGGGTGACAACCAGAGTTGCCAATTAGGTATCGTCACTGTAGTACGGGTGTCAACTATAGTTGATCGAAACAAGGACGAAGTTTGAAATTTTTTTTCAACCAACTTTGACCTTATATGTTGGTAATAACGATGATATTTAGTAGTAGCATTAGTATAGATTCAAAGAAAAAAATGGTAAAACATTCTGGTAGATGGCGTTAAAACAAATATTTATTTAAAAATCCCGCATTTTTTCTGTCAACGGGGGTTGACACCCGTACTCCACGAGTGCAGAAAAAGTAACTCAATATGGCGGCAAATAGTGTTGTTTTATATTTCATCGAGTTTTAGTAGTTAGGCTAGTTGCAAGTGTTATAGTTGTAAATTTCGTGATTTATAAAATAATTATAAAAAAAGTTAAAAATTGGATTATATTACAGCGTATGGTAATAAATAATAATAATATGTTCTTAAGATTAAAATAGTAATGATCTCTGCTACACTTTTTTATTTTTACCCTTGAGCAGTACAGATAAATATCGACAACTGTATCGATAGGTGCACATCACTATTTTATTCAAATGGCAGTCGTGTTTTTATGTTGCGTGAAAACGGTTGATATTTTTGCATTTTGTTAATAATTATTATCATTTCAAGGCCTTGTTCTATTCAAAATATCATAAACTAATATTTACAAAACTAACAATAGTTAAAATCGCTTGTAGTAACTTACATTTATACTTTTTTTAGTGAGAGATATTACGCGTGAAATATAAAGTACTAGTGATTATAAGTGCAATAAGTGAGTAGTTATCAAAAGTGCATAATGTTTTTAATGTGTGTACAAAATTTCAACCGCACAACTGTTATATTTCAGAAAATACACGTAAGTGAAAATATGTCTAACCGCCGACTCTCGCAAAGACATGCCCGTATTGAGGCGGTGCTAGGCGTTCCAAGTCCCCGTACAGAAAGGGTTAATAGTTATAATATCATAACATAACCACAAATTAAATCCCTAAATTATCTACATTTTAATGTATTTAAATTAAAGTACGGTTGAAATTTACTAAATTTTTTGTCATCTTCATTTTTGCCAGGAATTCGATATGCTGCATATCTACTAATAAGTATGATTGGAAGTAGATGAATATATCTACTTCCAATCATGTTGCATATCATATGCAACATGATTGGAAGTAGATAAATAAAGCAATAGTAAGATGTCCTTAGGTTTAAAGCAGGAATTTTGAATTTTACAGAATATTGTTGGAAAACGAAATAAAATGACATGCAAATTTAATTTTTGACACTTTTCATGTATTGCACAAAATAAATAAATATTCAACAAGCACTCCTGCTTCAACTCTGGTATGTCTTCTTTGGTATCAAATTTACTGTGTAGCTTAGTGGTGGTAGTAAGTGGGAGCGGCGTAGACGGGCGCAGTTTTGACGAGGACGGGAGCGGCCTTGAGGACAGTAGGCGCGTGCGTAGGGGCGGTGTTGTGCACCACCGCGTTGAAGCCGTTGTGGTCGTCAGCGGTGTACTCCACGGTGCGGATGGAGCCGTCAGCCTCGTGGAAAGAGTAAGAGCCCTTCACGACATCTCCGTCGCGGGTCTCCTGCTGGGACTTGTTGTCGCCGGTGTGTCCGTCAGCCACGGAGTAAGTGTACTCGTATTTGGGGTGTGCCTGCAAACCAATGTTTGGTAAATATGATGCGACTAACACAGGAATAAAATAAAATTTTAATGTTGAGAAATGACAGGGACATAATTAGTTAGATTTGATCTTCAGGCAACTTACAATTTCTTCCTCGTGGTGAGCAACAACTTTAGCGACGGGGGCGGCGTAGTGGACAGTAGCAGGAGCAGCATGGTAGGCGATGGGGGCGGAAGCAGCGTGGTAGCTCACGGGAGCGGGAGCGGCGTGGTAGGCAACGTGAGCGGGAGCGGCGTGGTAGGCGACGGGGGCAGCCACCAGCTTGTGGGCTACGGCCTGGGGCTGGTCGTGGCGCACAATGCTCTGCGAGGAGACGGCGGCGGCCGAGGAGTAGTGCGGCTCAACCAGGAGGCCGGCCTGGGCTACAGCCGCAAATGCGCATAGGGCTACGATCTGTGTATGATAAATAAAATCAGTAAGTTCACATTTTGTTACTACTATAATAAATACTAGCACTTATGCCCATGGGCATAAGTACCATACCTACTCAAGAATAACTTGAGTAGGTACTTTATTATACTTACTTTGGAGAACATATTGATTTTGATACGTTCAAATTGTAAATGACAAAGTGCAAGCAGTGAGTACTTGTTTTATACTTACAAACTGTTGAAGGTGTCTTGGTATTCTAGAGTGGAGTAAGTAGTAAGACAAGTTTTTGGCACAGCCGACCTTGCCGCGGGCGACATCTCACATAGGTACGGTGTTACTGCTCTAGATACAAATCATGTTTTAATGAAGAGCGGTTAGTGGTTTATAGTTCGTGTCATCCACGATGACGCGCAGAGATTTGTCAAATCTCACCTTTAATAACATAATAATAAGAGTCAAGGCACCCATCTTTGTGAATGACACGATGACACTTATACAAACTTTTAACTTAGCATAATACAATTGATAAAGAATAAAGAACCATGCCCCGATTTGGGCCATATGGCGTGCAGCGATAATTTATATACCAGTGTTTTACTTCAGAGGAGTATATGTTCAGAAAAATATATTTAGTGCCGTTCAGCGAATGCGCCTCATTTTACAGGATGTTGAAAAATAATAATTATTTTTCAGCATCCTCTTCATCTGGATTATCAAATCTTATGCATATATTTTCTAGATCTTCTGATAGTGGATTTATTTGTACATTATGATGTTTTGCATACCAAGAACAAAAACCAGATTATAGTAATTACGTGAACACAGGTTCGCGTACCATTTTTACACCTACAATAGTAACCTTTTATTGAATCTTTACCCGCTAAGCTTTTTCTGCAAACACATAAACATAATATTTCGTTAATTGATATTTTGACACCCGAAAATGCATTGACATTGTATATTGAATGCTCTTGATATGTCAAGTCTGATAAGATCTTTTGTTTCTGCCGAACTTTCTTCAATAGATTGTATTTCAATATTATCGTTATTTTTGGACTGTCTATTTCGAATAAATCTCTGCCAACGACTGCTACTGGATGGAAGCTTTTTAAAATATTCATAGGCTTCTTCATTTATTTCAGAACAAGAAAGTGTATATGTTCGCGAACGTTTTCTATTTCTCATAAGATTTACTCCACAAGAAATACAAATAAGTTTTTTGCTAAGGTCAGTAGTCCTTTCGGGGTGTCCCCACACCAGAAGCTGACCGCTTCCTGATGGATCCGCCGCTTGCATCTCTTCCCCGGCAGGGTGGACTCCAGAGGCATCACAACGCATCGAATCTTTTAATCTTCTTGCCATAACGGCGTAATTTGCATCTAGGGGCTTAGCCGGTCAAAATCGAACTTCTGACCGTTACCACCGTCACCACGAGGAAGTGCCCTGGGTGCAAGAAGACTTGAGGTGCTTTAATGATAGGTACAGAAAATATATTTTTTTAATATAACAAAAATTTTGGTGTCTCAGAGTCATACAATTGAATCTCCTTTAAAACCTCACGCATTCAACGCAAGGATAAAAAGACACTAGATTTGTATTGTATTTTATTAAACTAATTTATATACTATAAAGCCCAAAACGACCTTTAAAAGGGGCACAGTTTTTAGTTTAACGGATATATCGTGATTTAAGTATTACATACAAACTAAAATTCAACATTATTTATTTTACAAGGGGGCAAAGTTTTTGTTAAACAGCTCGTACTAATATTGATACCCGAGCAATCGAAAGATTCCAAAATTGAGTTCGAGAAGTGGAATCTTGAGCGTTGCGAGGGTTTCAAGAAACGAGGGTTAAACAAACTTTGCCTCCGAGTGAAACATAAATGTTTTCACCACACCAACGCGAGGAAAATACTTAGTATCAAATAACAAAAAAATCTAACTGAATCAAATCCAAATGAACGTAATAAAAAAACCGGCCAAGTGCGAGTGGGACTCGCGCACGAAGGGTTCCGTACCATTATCTAAAAAAAACGGCAAAAAAATAGTTTGTAGGTGTTATAAGGTCATACTAAGAAATAGTCTCATTTCTTTAAGATTCGTACTTCATATTATAAAATAGATAATTGACTGACACAGCAACTTGTTAAAGTAATTCTCTAATTCATATATCTCATTAGCTCCTGCGGCACTTTGGCACTTTGACATAAGGCAAGGTCAAATAGTGTGTACTATCAGTTCAAAGCATGTTTCTATAAATCTTATACCTTTAACCGAGCAATTCTTGTATATATATATATATATTTCTGTGATCTCGGAAACTGCTCTAACGATTTCGCTGAAATTTGGTATATGGGGGTTTTTGGGGGTATACAATCGATCTAGATTAGTCTTATGTTTGGGAAAACGCGTGTTTGCGAGTTTTCATGCGTTTTTCTTTCGACGCAGAATATGGTCGCTAATTTCGTGTTGCCGGCCACTGTCCGTCTGGTCCAGCGGGTTAAGACGCGGACGGCTAGAAACGAGTGTTACGGGTTCGAATCTCACCCGGTGACTAACGTTTTTTTTTTATATGTTCAAGTTTATATATAATTTTTTAATGTTCATTGTTTTAGAGAAGTTTAATTTAGTAAAAAAATTTAGTTAATGTTTGAGATAACAATATATATTTCTCATAAATATGTCTAACATTTACCTATACTGATTACGCGAATAAGATTTATGCTTTCGTGTTTTTATTTTATTGAGACTTATGAAGCAATAGTGTAAAACGAAAAAAATACCGATACAAATTTTAAATACAGTTTCTAGGGTAGTTTTTGTGACACCATCTCTCGGATAATGACATAAAAACTAACTACTATGCCTCACGCAATGCGTATTGACCTAAATTGAACCATAGCTCACGAGCTATGTAATAAGAGAAATTGACAATAGATGGCGTTACTTTGTGACAAAGTGCTGTAAGGTTGAGATTAGGAATATCGGAAAAAACTATCAAATTAATGTGGATAACATCACAAGTAAGTAGCTAAAGCACTTTTCTTATGGAAATCAGAAACAACGAAGGTAGCACAAACACCCAGACCTGAGACAATGTTGAAAAGCGACATCTTGAAAACCTATCAGATAATATCTATGGTATGTTTAGCTGTGATAGTCTTACGGCACTTCTCTGACCCGAGCGTATTGTGTGACTTTAGTGGCCCAATTTTTTTTGTTATATTTTGAATATTTGACCTAAAGGACCTAAATATAAAAAAGTAAGGAAAGCCTTCATGTGATCATATCAGTTTTTAGGATCACTGAAATCGAACACCTGATCTACACAGAAATCGATTGTAAATAATAATAATTGTCAGTTCACATTTTACCTTGAAAACCTATCAGAAATATCTATGGTATGTTTAGCTGTGATAGTCTTAGGGCACTTCTCCGCCCGAGCGTATTGTGTGACTTTGGTGGCACAATTTTTTTTATTATATTTTAATATTTCACCTTTCATTCTGAAAAAGGACCTAAATAAAATAAAAATCAGGAAAGCCTTCATGTGATCATATCAGTTTTTAGGATCACTGAAATCAAACACCTGATCTACACAGAAATCGATTGTAAATATAATAATTGTCAGTTCTCATTTTACTTTTTAAGTTTATGTAGATTATCACCTAAACACCACCATATTACAATAAATAATTATAACGGAGCAAAGCTCGGTCGCCCAGGTACTAAGTATAAAACGCTCTAGCACAATAATCAAGTTATCATTCATTTTTCATACACTACGGAGAAAATAGCAAAATGTTCTCAAAAGTAAGTATATAGGCTTGTTATATGTAAATAAAAATAATAAAAGGGCCTGCTTCAATTTCAAAAATATCATCTTTATTTGATATTAAGTAGCACAAACATCATCTTACTCGAGCTCATATGTATACATAGGTGCAAGGGAGACTAAAATTAATCAATTACTGACCAATTATTATAATGATTATGTTGATACGCCTTTTAGTTTTCTAATTTCAAAGCAATTTCACCAATCGGTTTTCGAAATCCAACTAAAATGAAACGGTATAACGAAATTCCGGTAGAGTTTTATACCTTTATTTTTCGGTTATGCAGTCCCTGATGAAATTAAACATTATTTATTGTATGTAGTTTTTGGGGTAAGTATTAGAAGGGGTTTTGGTTTAAAAATAATTTTATTCATTTATCATTCGCAAGTATCTATATTAACAATAAATAACAATTCCTACATCAAAATAACAATTTAGTGGTGGTAGTAGACGGGCGCAGCCTTCACGAGGACGGGAGCGGCCTTGAGGACGGCGGGCGCGTGCGTGGGGGCGGTGTTGTGCACCACCGCGTTGAAGCCGTTGTGGTCGTCAGCGGTGTACTCCACGGTGCGGATGGAGCCGTCAGCCTCGTGGAAAGAGTAAGAGCCCTTCACGACATCTCCGTCGCGGGTCTCCTGCTGGGACTTGTTGTCGCCGGTGTGTCCGTCAGCCACAGAATAAGTGTACTCGTATTTGGGGTACGCCTGTAGTAGATACAACATATCAGTAACGTACATTATTTACACACTTATAGTATCTTAACAATTGTAATTCGGAAAAATGTATAAAATAATGTAGAAGATTTCAGAATCGTTTATTGATTGTTTCTGAAGTTTTTATTTACTTGCTATATATACAGTAAGGCAAAAGATATTTAACATACCTACATGAACATATCATGATAAGATATATTTTATGGACTGCAATGTTCAAAACTCACGATTTCTTCCTCGTGGTGAGCTACGACCTTAGCGATGGGGGCGGCGTAGTGGGTGGCGGGAGCAGCGTGGTAGGCAACGGGAGCGACGACAGCCAGCTTGGCGACGGGAGCGGCGATCAATTTGGAGGAGTGATGGGGCTGCTCATCGTGACGCACGATGCTTTGGGATGAGACGGCTTCGGCATGTGAGTAGTGGGGCTCAGGCAAGAGACCAGCCTGGCAAACCGCCACGAATGCGCACAGAGCCACTAACTGCAATTAAAACAATAAAATAAGATTCTTCTGCATTGACAGAGATAGAATTTCGTATAAATTAATTTAGGAACATTATTATTCATATATATAACAGAACGTAGTCACAGGTAAGTAAGTACCGACTTACTTTGGAGAACATTTTGCTAGCTTTCTCTGTCGTGTTTGAACAGTAAATGAATAATTTCAGATTGTACTTGCCTATTTTATAGTAAATGGATAAAAGTAACCCGTGTAGTTAGTAAGTGACATGCGTAAGTAGAAGTTGACTAATCGACCTTGCCCCGGGTTAGCTCTGTCTGTCGTATGTCCAACAAATATTATAAGAATATTGATATCATTAAACAATACTGGAAGCATATAAAATCTGAGTAATCACAGTAATAATGTTACTGATACAAACTAAACGATGAAAAACCGTAGGATACTGAAGCCGTAATTACAAAAATATGATATTCGAGAAATCACGAATTAGTTAGATACAACTCGACTGTTTTAAGCATGACCCTAACGTCATAAAGTTTAGAAATTTGTAAATGGGGGAATAACTTATGTCCCCTTTAATGTTTTTTTTTTTATACCGACCTACAGCTTCGGAACACTTAATTACTCGTATACGTGGTCCGACAAGCACATGTCAATTTTTTTTACGACAGCAGCTGGAACAAGGGTAATTTGTGCTTAAAAACAGTGAGACAAAATAACATTCAAGTGACCTTTATATTCGCATGTCATTCCAACGTGCGGGGCCTATTACAAGTTCGGAATATTTGGATTCTATTGTCTTTGTCCCTTTCAGGTCATTAGCAAAAAGAAAGAGACAAAAATAAGTGCATACGTTATGCAACGGTATATTGACAATTGATATTAGACCCCCGAAATAAGTCAGACTGTATCGTTCCAAAACACCCTAGGAGTCCTCAATCGTAATAATTAATTAATGAAATAAAAGTTTAAAATTTAATTAAAACACCATATTTTACGTATTTTATTATACAATCAAAACAATGAATTTAAAAAAATACGCAATTGTTACGCAAAACAAATAATTCTACTCTTAACGATCTCGACTATAGTTGACAAATAGTTGTATCCGCAATTCGGACCGTATCTTACAAAGTTTTTTTTACAAAAAAAAAGTGGTCGATTGAACTGTCAATTGATGTTCGTTACTACCTCATTATTTCCTTAGGTATTATTTAATTGAATTTTCTTTCGTTTCGTTTTATTGCGGTAGTTAAACATAATTGTTAGAATCATTGATGTAAGTATTCAATGGTTAGAATACCTTAAGAAAACATGAGTGAAATAGTGATGAAGACGGATTACATTTTTTGAGGTTGTATTTTTAACTTTCAAATATGTTCACACTGCTGTCGTGAAATTTTTTGTGTACTACACGAGATCAAAGTTATTTACATCTCGTCCGCTCTTGAGTTCCTTACTGTAGTAAGTTATCAATTATAGAATCTTTCGCTTGCACGAGACTCAAAATAAGCACTCGAAGAAATATCAAACTTTGCTCCCTTGCTCTCTCAATAGCAATAAAAAGTCTGCGTAAAACGATTTATAGGTAAGTACTTAATCTGACAAATGTTTATTTACCTCAACAGCTTGAAAAAGGGTACTTAGCTAGTAAAAACAGTAAGTAGATTGCGCGGCGAACGTGAGACAAACTTCAGATGGCATTTCAACCTGGGGGCCTCCCTAATATAAATTAGATATACTTATTCGTTATAATTATTTGATTTAATATATTTATTTATTTACGCATTTAAATGTTAACCGGACAAGTGCGAGTCGGACTCGCCCACCGAGGGTTCCGTACCAAAATGGAACAAAAGGTGCGAATCTGTCCGTCCGTCCGTCTGTCACATCGCTAAATATCTCGAGAACCACTTAAGCTATCGATTTGAAATTTGGAATAGTTATGAACAATGCTAACCCAGACACATTGAAAGTATTATTATTTTTTTCTTTTTTATTAATCATGGAAAATGCCCAATATGAAGAGGGGGCAAAATTTCAAATTCTAGTGACTAGGTCAAAAGGGGTATCCTTTGAAAGAGCTCCAATTGTACATTCCAAAACATTTTTTCTTCTTTTTTCATAAAGAAAATAATTTTATTTATAAAGGAAAATGTGAAAAAATAATTACCGTTCCCCCCCTTTATCTTCGAAGTTTACCGACGAAAAATTAATAATTTTTCACATAATATTAACATTAATATAAAATTTACAGGAAAAATATAATCAGACCTCTACCTTAGTATATTATTTTTAATCAACAAAAAGCCTTTCTGAATTCAGTTTGCAATTTAGCTTATTTTACGTGTGTTTATTACACCTGGAATTTCTATGATATTACAGTAAATACACCTTTTTCCAAATAAAAGATCAATTTTTGAAATCGAATAGAATAGAAGAAGCTTTATTCAAAAAAGCTTAATTTAAACTTAACTAATAACACTGACATAGTATCATTATAAAGCGTCACTGAAATGGTCTCCACTCAGCTTCATGTCAAGGAACCTTTGGGGACCCCGACGCTGGTCTTCCGTGGAAACCCTTTCGAGAGAGCGCAACTACAAGCTATACAAATTAAATATAATTGTATGTAAATTTATTTGCAAGAGAGTTAAATTATTAAAACTATATACCCACAATAAAACTGTAACAACTATTGGTCTGTACAGTAACAGTCATACTTGACTTACTAATAAAATTAATAAAATTAGTTCCACAAAGAAAGCAACATATAAGTACACAAAAGAATTAGCCCAGACTTCTAATTAGGGTTTTTCTGTCCTTTTTAAAATGTATTTTTTTTAATTTACTTTAAACGAATTCACTGGAATCGGTTCGCATGATAGAGAATTATCCTCGAAAAACCAACATACGTGCATTACATCGCGCAAATTAGTTAGACATAGATGGCGCTGTACACAAATATACGTAGTATAGGTACTTCTGTTCAAAAGTCTTTCGCCTTTATAGTTACACGAGATAATGCAAAGTTTGTACGGAACCCTCGGTGTTTACCCGTTTTTTTAGTATTTGTTGTTATAGCGGCAACAGAAATACATCATGTAAAAACTTGAACTGTCTAACTATCACGGTTCATGAGATATAGCCTGGTGACAGACGGACAGATGGACGGACGGACGGTAGCGGAGTCTTAGTAATAGGGTCTCGTTTTACCCTTTGGGTACGAAACCCTAAAAACCGTGTACCGTAAAAATGCAAAAGTAATTCTTTACAACAATATACTTTTATCGATGTATAACCTAGTAGGTAGTCAAATATCTATATTACACCCGAACTTTATTTTAATTCTCGAATCAAACTGTCAAATTGAAGTTTGTTGTTTTATTTATATATTATTTTCTTTGGAAATTCTTTCATTTTGTTTTTATGTGGTACTTTAATGAAAGTTTTGGCATTAAGTCCACCTTTTGTACCAAATTTTTCTTTTGTGAGATGAAAAAGGCTTAAATTTCTTTCAGGTTGTATTTTTCCTTCTTATTCACTGTTGAGATGAAAAGATGCAGATACAGCAGATGCAGATACTGTGCAATATAAGATCAAACAGATCAATTTGAACGTACACTGGTATTAGAATGGCATTTAACTTATACACGATAACTGAATAATATTATGATTCAAATATCATCCTAACGTTAGTAGGTACATACGTTTGAATTGGCCTGAAAGTTATTTATATCTCGCGTTTTTCAGTCTCCTGCAACGCTCAAGCCCCGAGATGTACCTATTTACATACATCACGAGTTGTCAAAAGACACATTTGATTTTTGCTATTACGTGGATGTTAGCAGAGGTTTTCATTTTTATTAATATTGAATAAAGTAATCTAGGAATTTAAAGAGTTTTATTTTGAATTCAACGACTTAAACTAAAAAAAAAGAAATCATTTTTATTATATAGGTACAGCCAACATTCCTATAACTTTAGCGGAAGTATGCCGCTTTGTGGATTGGACGTCTAGATTAAGTAGATTAACGGACCTCATATAGGCGCACGTGTAATTAGATTTTTCATTTTTGTATTGAACGGAGTTGCTTTAAAATTTAAAGAAATCATTTACCTAAAGTTTACGATATACCCATTGTTTTTGCCATTGCATTCTTATTTCACTTGTTGTTATATATAGGCACATCTAATTTATAGACATATACATATCCATAAAATATTAAAACGTTATAAGTAGATGGATATTTCACTGTAAAGTAAGTAATTTAACAAGATAATATGGAAAATATGATTGTTTCTTTTTTAAAGTACGTAACTAATGCAATACTTGTTAGCACAAAAACAGACTTTGAATTGAACATGTAAGTGAAAAAAAAACGCTGTACTGAAGTAATTAAATAAAAAATTATTAACTATTCCGTTTTCATTGTTTTTATTGCGTATCTCTGTATCACATTTTCAACTACTAAAAAGGATTCTGGAAGAAATCATTCTTTAGCGATAACACCGCCTGTTGTTTACCTCTAATTTCATCTTCTTTCATTTAATGTGTTCTACTTTGTATCGATATATGTACGAGTACATATCGGTGGTCAATAAATGAGAAGTCCCTAGGAAAATTCAAAAATGCTACGAGAATTCAGGCATCTGGTTATAAATAGTGAGTTTTACTGCAATGTTCTGCCGCCAGAGTGCAGCACTAGCACTTTCATAAACCATAGAGTAACTTATACATACTTACATGCCTTAATCTGTTTTTTGACAAGTTTTTACAGATAATAAAATATGACATTGATGCATCAAGACCGTTTGTTTACAAAGGGCCTACCGGAAAACGCGAATATCGAAATTTAGTTATCTGCCTCTTAATCGCTCGAATATGCAAGAGTGATAGGGATAACGAAATTTCGATTTTATTGTTTCACGGTAGACCCTCAAATTGTGATGGATTGTGGTAGTGGCGCTCCCTACGCAGAGTTCCACGTAATATTCATTATTATTGAATCCTTTATAAATTGGATTCAGTTACGTATATTGCGCCAGTGCTGCAGTGATAATAGTAATCTAAATATGTACGTTTTCATTTTCTGCTCTCATGCTCTGATAGAGGAGCATTGTTGACCTAAAAAGTGTGCAGAAAGCGATATGTTTCTGCACTAGAGCATTTTACGTAAGATTTTTTTTAAGTAAGATTTTTTTCATGTATTACTATAAGCAATTTAAATTTAATTATAATAGATTTGTTATACAATTTCCATTCTGATATTTAACTCACCATTCCATAAACAACGATACTTTTACCTAAATGGTTAATTGAAAGTACCCTCAAGGAATGCTATAAAAAATATACTTAGCCATGTTTAAAAAAAACACGTATTTTACTTTCCTCGTATTGGAAATGAAAAGTACCGTATTTAACTCGGATAAAAGGCATCATTATTACCTTTCATCCCTCGGTTAACAATCTACTATTTCAGTATGAAGAACTGGTCATCCACTCTCCTCTTGAGGGGTGATTTGTATTAAAAATCCTTTTTTCGTGTTTCATTCGCAGGTATTCTATATTTACAATAAATAACATTTCTTAATCAAAATAACAATTTAGTGGTGGTAGTAGACGGGCGCAGCCTTGACGAGGACGGGAGCGGCCTTGAGGACGGCGGGCGCGTGCGTGGGGGCGGTGTTGTGCACCACCGCGTTGAAGCCGTTGTGGTCGTCAGCGGTGTACTCCACGGTGCGGATGGAGCCGTCAGCCTCGTGGAAAGAGTAAGAGCCCTTCACGACATCTCCATCGCGGGTCTCCTGCTGGGACTTGTTGTCGCCGGTGTGTCCGTCAGCCACGGAGTACGTGTACTCGTATTTGGGGTACGCCTGTAATATATATAAAATATTAATAACGTATATTATTTACTTAGGTACATTTGTTACTCAAAAAAATATACATACATTCTGCAGTTTTTATTTATTAGCTTTAATAGGTACAATGCCTCCTTGTAGCTATTATAGCAAATAATATGATATAAATATAATCATATCGACATAATATTATCATGTTGATATTTTATTTTATGACTGCATTGGTCAACTCACGATTTCTTCCTCGTGGTGAGCTACGACCTTAGCGATGGGGGCGGCGTAGTGGGTGGCGGGAGCAGCGTGGTAGGCAACGGGAGTGGGGGCGGCGGCGTGGTGATAGACAACGGGGGCGGGAGCGGCATGGTAGGCGACGGGGGCGGCGACGGCCAGTTTGGCAACGGGAGTGGCGATCAACTTGGCGGAGTGATGGGGCTGCTCATCGTGACGCACGATGCTTTGGGAGGAGACGGCTTCAGCGTGTGAGTAGTGGGGCTCAGGCAAGAGACCAGCCTGAGAGACCGCCATGAACGCGCAAAGGGCCACTAACTGTAATTAAAATAATATTTATTTGTTATGAATTTAATATAAAATTTCGTATTAATTAGTATATATATAGGTACATGTTTTGTATAAAACAAACGTAAAAGTGTATAGGTAAGTATTTGATGAACTTACTTTGGAGAACATTTTGTGAGCTTTCTCTGTCGTGTATGAACAGTGAATGATAAATATTAAATAGTTCTTGCCTATTTTATAGTATACGAATAAAAGTAACCTGTTTGAATTGCTACAATGGGTATTAGACATATGTAAGAAGAAGTCGACCTTGCCCCAGGTCAGTTCATTCTGTCTATCATACGACTGACTAATATTTTTTTAAACATTGTTGTCAGAATAAAATGCTTTTACAATCATAAGTAAAGAAGCTGATTAATCGTTTAGATGATATAAATTTAGTTAAAAACACAACGGACAAGAATATGGCTATGTTTAGAATATAGTTTTTCATAACTGCAATTAAAAATAATACACTAAAGAAGACAAATAAAAAACGCCCGTATTCATTTTGTTTTCGTAATGTTTCTTTTTACGAATTATTATAATCACATTACGGCGAGGTTTCTTTTGTGGACTCCTCCTCAGACGCGTGTGAGCTTTATATGCGGTTTTATCCTTTGTCTCCTCGTCCAGGCTTCTTGTATGCATGCCGTCTACCGCCAAGACTACCCCAGGGGTTACTTTTGACATGAGGACTCCAGTGTGGAATTATTACATCTCGATGTGCAGGTTTCTTTATTCCAGGGATTTGAACATCACGCGCTGTCCGCGCTAATATATGAGTACGGGTAACGGGTTCCGGGATGCGAGGACGCGGGGATATAGACATTGGTTCATGAGTATTCAGAAGTCCAGGAAGTTTTATATCTCTTGCATTGCGTGTATTGTAGCCCGGGTATGTTGGACTACTGTCCCTGTCACCAGTAGATGTTCTGAGACTATCCTCCACCTCGCTTGGGGTCGGGTGAATCAACGCTGGGAGTACTTCTTTGGTTAATCTCTTGATATTCTTGGTGGGGATCTGGTATAGTTGAATCACTGAATTGCACATTATGTATGGATACAAGATTTGGAATATTGGTTTCTGACGGCGCTATATCATCTGTTGCTCTGGCATAGCGAAGTAGATTCGGGCCTCGCCGTGGTGGCTGGTATGTCGGAATTATACTATTAGGTATACCTAATAGGTTTAAACGTAGGACGATGCGGTGGTCAAAATGTAGGTAAAATTATCCTTTGGCTGATTGATCCAGAGCTCTTAACATGACAGTTGTTTTTAACATCTCGAGTGCATCTCAAATGCTTGGGATAAACTGAGTACCTATTTTATTGACTGCCAAGTTTTATACCCTAGTTTAAGGAAACTCATGTTCTGGAACATTAACTCATGGTCATGACAGAGAAAAGGTCGGGAACACTTGTAACTTGATCATTTAGTTAGTAGTAATGAAGCTATATAATTTTACCCTGACGACCGAAATGCGTACATCCCAGGTAGCAAATTTTCGTCGTCACGACGTCCATTCACGGTCATTTCAGACGTTAATGACGTCGCTACTTTCGTCGTACAGACGTTCGAAATGACGAACATATGTCATAGCCTCACGACGTCTCTAACGACGTCGTATTGGACGTCTACCAACGTCGTTGGTAGGACGTCCAATAGTAACGGAATATGGACGTCTTCCAACGTCGTTGGTAGGACGTTCAATAGTAACGTAATATGGACGTCTTTTAACGTCGTTAGTAGGACGTCTTTTATTAACGTAATATAGACGTCTTCCAACGTCGTTGGTAGGACGTTCAATAGTAACGTAATATGGACGTCTTTTAGTAACGTAATTCAGACGTCTTCCAACGTCGTTGGTAGGACGTTCAATAGTAACGTAATATGGACGTCTTTTAACGTCGTTAGTAGGACGTCTTTTAGTAACGTAATATAGACGTCTTCCAACGTCGTTGGTAGGACGTTCAATAGTAACGTAATATGGACGTCTTTTAACGTCGTTAGTAGGACGTCTTTTAGTAACGTAATTTAGACGTCTTCCAACGTCGTTGGTAGGACGTTCAATAGTAACGTAATATGGACGTCTTTTAACGTCGTTAGTAGGACGTCTTTTAGTAACGTAATATAGACGTCTCCTGTAGGGCAATTACGTAAAATTTCGTATGTACGTTGAGGCGATCCAAATGTAATTTTTTTACACAATGAATGACATTTGGATCGTCCTAACGTACGTACGCAGTATTACGTTATTACCCTGCTGTGATGTATGCAAGATACTACGACGTCTTCAAAAGAAGTCCTATTAACGACAAAATGACGTTCAATTGGCAAATACAATAGACGTCAATGGGACTTCAATTTAAGCCAGTTATCATTCGTTTATTGAAGATGCAATTGATATATTGCACATACGAAATATTTTGCCAATTTATTAACTAAACTCACTATCATTAAGTAACCATTACTTCCCAATGACGACTATTTGTCAATTGCATGCGACGCGATTCTGAACGGGGGCAAGAAAAATAAAAAAACCCCAAATGTACATCAAGGAACTAGTAGTTTAATAATAACATAATTATAAACTAAATATTAACAAGGTACTTTTTAAGTATTTTAAGAGGCCAGTCAAATCGTCTTAATACCTTTATTTGATCCTAAATTTGTGTAATCCGAGTTTGCTCCATTCCAGAAGTTGTGGAACTTTTTTGCTATTAAGTTTTTTTCTTGTAGTTCAAAAACGGTACGTCCGACGGAAAATTTGATCTAGTCACGATAACAAATTACATCTGAGGATCGGAAAGATACCCTTATATGAATTCGTAGTCAAAGATTGTAAACACGGCCGCCACTTTGAATTTCTTCTAAAATCCGAATTTGTTTTCACCAGTGTCTGATCCACAACAAGCTTGCTGGTAGTGACATTGTAATTGATGGTGGGTTCCTTCTACATCGAATGGTTTTGTTAATCCAAGGTAAAATGTAAGGTTCCCAAAATTTATCAACACCTGGGATGGAGCAAACTCGGATTATATGGATTTAGGACCAAAGGAAGGTATTCAAATGATTTCCAGCTTGCTGGAAATTAATTCCACAAAACGATTTTGGTTCTAATTTGATTGGCCTATTAATAAAAGGAGAGTTTTTTTCACTAATTACACGCATAGCCCAGTCAAATTAAACAAAAACATGCCTATCAGGAGAGGTAATTACCGGACTTCTGAAATTAGGCTTATTATGTTACTCCCCACCACCGGTGACTTAAAATTTTCTTCAATCTTACGTACAATGACGTGCAAAATTTCGTGGCCTATTTATGAATGGATTCTTTCATAAATATTATTTAACCAGATTGTTTAATTTGCCTGGGCTACTCATAACATCAATCAATCACAATATGCATGGAGCATAAGAGAACAAATAAAACAATTCCCATTAGTCTCTTGGGGAATTACACATTTTGAAATAATGTCACACAGAGGTAAAATGTTGTAATCAGAAATTCAGAACCCAGTTCAGATACTTTACAAATATCAATTCACGCAGAGTAATAAAATTAAAGCTTTACAGGAGTGTCACACACAATACCATGTAAGTTGTTGGCTACTCGTAGCATCAATCAATCACAATATGCATGGAGCATAGGAAAACAAATAAAACAATTCCCATTAATATCTTGGGGAATAACAACACATTTTGAAATAATGTCACACAGAGGTAAAATTTTGTAATCAGAACTGAGTTCAGAGACTTTAAAAATATCATTCATCGTAGAGTCATAAGGGTATGTATAATATGAATCATATTTAACAAATTCTTTTCCATAAATGAAGAAACATTGCTTTTCATTGATTTTACAACTTAGAATATTGTGTATTTCAACTATTTTACCATTTGCATAACAAAAGCAATCACCTACACGAACGGTTTTAACATACAATGTAAAACCGTTATATACAAGTTTCTTAAAGCATTCATAAACATTGTTATCAATAGGCGTTGGTCCTAAACTATTGCAATAAAAAGCAGCTGGTAACTCTACTTCATATTTTGGAGGCAATGATGGCTTCATTTCTTTTAATCTTTTAACAATTTGTAGTAATGGTTTGTTAGGCGACCTTACCAAATGTTTTAACATGCCCAAATAATTTTCGAACGGAAATGCGGAGTAATTGTCCAAAGCGCCAAATAAACTAACATCATCGCATAAATGACATAACATATGAACATTATAAACTATAAATGTACGGCCATAAACAGTTATGGAATGTTTTATGAACATTAATAACAATTCGTGCGCTAAACCTGTACCTCTTTGGTTAATATGTTTAGGAGAAATGAGAATTGTTATAGCACAATGAAACAACAAAAAATTTTCATATAGTGAGACCGGAAGAATATTTTTTAGAGCTACGGGTCCCGTATATAACAAAAACATCCTAAATTCTGTAGCTTTCCAGCGAGCCAACTCGCTCAAACTTCGCGGTCGCCTGTTAAACTCTACAGGTATATAACTGGCACAGTTCAACAACTTTTCCGAAATTGCTTTCACTAAACGACTACTTAAGCGAACATTTAAATCACCGCCGACCCAAACATTTAAAAGTTTCCTCATGACTCCTAAACATACGGCGTGCATGTAATCGACGGGAAACGATGCTACTAAATCTATAGGAAGGGCAACAAGTGGAGACTCACCGAGGTGATGGTCTTCATCAGACTGCAAACGAAACTGTATGTCAGTTCTCCTAGTAGCAGACGCGCTGTTATAAATTACTCGACCCTGAATATATTCACCCGGGTCTACACATTTATCACAAGATGAATATCCACCATGTGTTTTAGTACATTTAATGAAAGCTCTAGCAGGAGCGTCACAAACAAAACTATGTACTTTGACTACATAACAAATCCCTTCGAAATCAATTCCATCATTAAGTAATTTAGATAGTTCATCAACAAATGGGTCCAAAAACAGAGTCAAGGGCGAAGGTTTAGAATTTCCACAGAAAAGAGATATTACAAATGGTTGTGCATTATGAAAGTTTTTGATTAACCCTAGTATAGGCCATAATTGTGTATTGGAACTTTTGAAAAGCGGCAACCCATCCACGTTAAACGACAACAATATTTCTTTATTTTTAAATTTGGTTACACTGTATAACTTTAATTGTTCCTGAATTTGATTCATGAGACCAATGTGCACTAATTCTCCAGACTCCAAAGAGATACTTGATATATTCATTGGTGTATTTAAAAGGGTTCTGCTATCTCCAGGTAGGTCGGGACAAATAGGATTAAGAATTTTCAACAGACTGTTAAGAGCATTGTGTGGAATTTTGTATTCTACAGTAGCCCAATGTCTTAATTGAGATGGTAAATCTTTGGAATTATCAGATTTTGAAACAAAGTCTGCAGAATTCTGTTCTAAAGATGTATAAATATTTTCGGCGATACTACTTTCGGAATTGGCTCTGTGTTCCGGGATACTGCTACAACATGTAACTGTAGCAGCGAATGTACTTTCTGGTGACAATGCTAAATTAGTTGATGATGGTGATGGTATATTTGTGAATGCAGCAGTCTGGTGAATATCCAATAACATTTTTTGTTTTTCTTTCCTAACTCTTCGAAACATTTGACGGTCACCTACCAAAACTTTTTTATTTTTATTGTATGCCATTCTGATGTACACTGTTATCAAGCGCTTTTTTTGTTCTCTCCGGTGCGTGCTTGAGCCAAACTTTTATACCGTCTTCAATATCTTTTTCTGTTGTTGTGGCACTTTTTAAGCTCTCTGTAAAAAAAATATGTTTGAATCATACCTTTTACGTTTTGATGAAACCCACAACTGTACAGTCAGCATCAAAAGTAGCGGATCAAATAACGCTTCATAAGTATCTACCATTTTGTAACAGCTTAACAAAAAGTGATGTCTTTAACAACTAAGACTGTAAAAGATATACTTTTGAACGCAAATTTTACAAATTTATCTTTATTTGGAAAAGTTATCCGGAATATCAGATACTTTTGGCGCGTTATTTCGTCCGCTACTTTTGACGCTGACTGTACACAACTGCTTTGAACATTATCTGAAATTTGAGACAGATTTTGAGAAAATCGACCAAATAAAATAAAAAAATTGAATCTGGTACAACCATCCCTACCCCTAGGGTTCTAATCATGTGTGAAGTGATTTCAACAATTATTATTTTATTTAAAAGGTTGCTTTAATTGTTATCTCAGAAATGTTAAGTAGATATTGTAATAAACACTCGCAAAGGTGGCAAAATTGCAAATTCATTCGGAATTTTTTTGATAATTAAAAAAATGTTTTCAATATAGAGGCGTGATTATATTTTTCCTGTAATATTTATGATAATATTAGTGTTAAGTATGTAAAAAATTCATGGATTTTCATTAGTAAACTTCGGAGATAAGGAGGGATAAAGGTATTTTTCCTTCATGAATCATTTTTTTTACTACCTATGAAAAACATTTTTCTTTAAATATATAAGTACCTGGGCGACCGAGTTTTGCTCGGTTATAACTATTTATTGTAATATGGTGGTGTATAAAAAACTAAAGTTAGTCTCCGGGCGAGATTCGAACCCGTAACACTCGTTTCTAGCCTTCCGCGTCTTAACCCGCTGGACCAGACGGACAGTGGCCAGCAACACGAAATTAGCGACCATATTCTGCGTCGAAAGAAAAACGCATGAAAACTCGAAAATACGCGTTTTCCCAAACAAGACTAATCTAGATCGATTGTATACCCCCAAAAACCCCCATATACCAAATTTCAGCGAAGTCGTTAAAGCCGTTTCCGAGATCACAGAAATATATATATATATTTAAGTATTTATAAATATTTATATATTATATATATCGTTGTCTGAGTGCCCTCAACACAAGCCTTATTGAGCTTACTGTGGGACTTAGTCAATTTGTGTAATAATGTCCTATAATATAAAAAAAAATATATATATATATATATACGGAGTCGCAGCATAAGGGTTCCTTTTGTACCTTTTTGGTACGGACACCTAAAAAGATCAACTTTAAAATAAGAAGTCATAATTTATTTTGGTGGCATTTTTGAGGCATAGACTCGCTAAGTCTATATATAACCTGACAGCACAGCTCTAATAAAAATCTAGTTAGCTACTCCAAAGTCCAATATAAGGAGTATCAAAGCATTTCAGCGAAATCGTAAAACAGAGTATCAAAAATTTCAGAGAAATCGTAAAGTTATTAAGAAATAGATAAGCTTAATATGGGTAAGTAGGCGTTTCGGTGATGTCCTTAGCTCTAAGATTTACAATTCTGCTGTAATGCTACAAAGTGGGTTGATACGTTGCACGGTATTCGGAGGCTAAATGGTTTCTTTTTAAATGGTTATTGTCACTTGACTACCAGGAGACTGAAAATTTACTTCTAAAGGTAGTTTAAGGTTAACTCTATAGTCTATCTAAACCTGTGTCCAAGGAAATCAGTTTCTGTAAAACTGTAATGTTATTTATTGGAAGTTCTGTATTATTTAACCCATGCTATGGACCCACCCGATATCACTTCAATTTTTGTATTGTACTGTCTTGTTTTGTTTTGCGTGCAATAAACTTAAGACAATAACAGGACTGGAGTGGTTGTTTCTCCATACAAACGTGCTCAACTGGTTTTTGAAGCTAGAGTAATTATTTTCTCAACACAGTTTATTATTATTAATATCTGTGTCTGACTGTTTTGCTTTTTATATTTGTTTTTTAAGGCGCTAGAGCACTTCAAATATTCGCAAAAACGGCCTAATTTACTAGGCCGCAAAGAGAAACATGGTATTCAAAACTGACATCAATCAGCCTAAAAAGCAAAACATTCTGACAGAAAAAATTTCATTACCATTTAGATCTCAGAATTTCGGTACATTTGGTTAAGTTTTGGAGGATGAAACAGTTGCGTCGTTTTTTGATATTTGCAAAGGATTTTTCGCCTTGTTCTTATCGCACTAGTTTAAGGAGTAGCTTCCGTTAGCGAGACGTATATATTTTACCAAAAATATTTAAATCTCAGCTCCTGTATCCACTTGAGCCCTAACCGCCGTGGCAAAAAGTACTAGTATTAACACGTACCAACAACACACGCCCGGAGACGTAGTTCTGCAAATGGCTTCTTGTCTGATCTTTTACCGTAAAAGTTGTACTTGCTTGCCATAGAGTCAGACATTGCAACTTTCATAACTCTAGATACTTTATTATTAACGCCCTGTCCACCAAGGCTCTTGAAGTAGGCTACCTGTAAATATTTCTTATTACAAAAACATTTACAAACTTAACTATACTGCAGATCATAAAATAACGGGTTGGTATTTCTCTGAAATCGTATAAAAACCAATTTGTCTGTGTACAATTCGTTGAGTGTCAATTTTTTGTACTATTTGGTACCTGACATCGAAAAATTTGTACTTAACTTAAAATCTCTAAATATTGAAAATAAAGTGGTCAGCCATTCTGACGTCAGGTTGATAGGACCAAGTCCAGTTCCCCCTAGTTGTAGGGGTTATATCGATAGAATCCAACTTTTGACAAAGATTTAGTACCTAATTTGTACCTTTCATAATTATTCTTCTTATTTTATTTTGCCTTACCATAAAAAAGTTACAGCTAGAATAAACTTTGCATGTGCACAGTGGCAGTCAATGTGAACCGGTAGAAAAAAAAATTAAGGAGTTCGGTAAGTGGTTGTATATTTTAATTAGTACCTGGGCGACCGAGCTTTGCTCGGTTATAACTATTTATTGTAATATGGTGGTCTATAGGTGATAATCTTAACTACATTTTTTTACTAAATTAAACTTGTCTAAAACAATAAAAATTAAAAAATTATATATAAACTTGAACATATAAAAAAAAAAACAAAAGTTAGTCTCCGGGCGCCCTTTTGAGATGTTGTATTGCGTATATAAAGGAGGACAGCTTTTTGGACAGTTTCTGGATGTGCGATTTCCAGTTCATGTTAGTGTCTAGATCGATACCCAGTACAGTAGCTGAATCAACAGATTCCAATTTTATATATTTGTAATTAAAAATAATTGGTAATGCCGGTTTTTGGTAAGGTTTGAATTTATCTACCGAGTGAAACACCAGTAATTTTTTTCTGCCAACATATGAGCAGTGGCCGGAATTCTCATGGCAGTTTTAATTGTCATGAGGGCCTTCTCATTTATCGACTTTCGATATACCGATTTCGATACAATGTATTGGTACCTACATCATATTAAAAAAGATTAAAAGTAGGGGTAAATAACAAGCGATCTTAATAGTTTCACATTTAATTACTTCAGTTCTGTGTTTTAAATTAAATTACTTCTTTCACAGTAAAATATCCATTAACTATTATAACTTTTTAACATTTCGTGTTCTACGTTGTATCGATATATGTGTATCGGAAGTCGATAAATGAGAACTGCCACATGGTATCTGCATGAGGAAACAACTCAAGTTTGGTGTGTCTCAACAAAAAATGTTGTTTTACTCGGGAGAAAAATTGTTTAAACCTTGTGCCTTGAAACCCTCGCAATGCTTGGGTTAGTTACACAACTACTAACCCCTTGTAAAATTAATGTTTAAGCTAAAAATATTTACTTTTAAACTAATTTTCGGGCCCGGTTCACATTGACTGGCTGCATCACTTAAACCACTTTGCACATGCAAAGTTTATTCTAGCTGTAACTTTTTTATGGTAAGTCAAAATAAAATAAGAATAATTATGAAAGGTACAAATTAGGTACTAAATCTTTGTCAAAAGAATCTTTTGACAAATCCATCTGATGGATTCGATATAACGCCTACAACTAGGGGAACTGGACTTGGTTCTGTCAACCTGACGTCAGAATGGCTGACCACTTCATTTACAATATTTATCGATTTTAAGTGAAGTACAATTTTTTTAATGTCAGGTACCAAGTACAAAAGAAACCGGTCAAGTGAAAGTTCGTTTAACTCGCGCACCGAGGGTTCCGTACAAACGTTCAATTATCACATGGTACTATAAACACGAAAGACTTTTGATCAGAAGTAAACTAATTGTAAGCATTATTATGTACAGCGCCATATATCGGCAAATTGGTTATCTAATTTTCGCGACCTTAAATAATATGTACATTGGTTTTTCAGGGATAAATCTTTATCATGTGAACCGAATTGAACAATTTTTGTTTTATTTGAAAGAAAGTTTTTTTTTATGTAATGTAATAGAAATTTCATGTATAATAAACACTTGTAAAGGGGGTTAAATTGCAAATAAAAATTTGAAATATTTTTTGATAATTAAAAAAAGTTATCAAGATAAAGTAGTGACTATATTTTTCTTGTAATGTTTACAATAATGTTAACGTTATGTAAAAAATTCATAATTTACAATTTGAGCTCTTTCAAACGTTATCCCACTTGACCTAGTAACTGGACTTTGAAATGTATTGGGCATTTTCCACAATTAATAAAAATAAATTTAAAGAATACCTAATACTTTCAAAGTGTTAGGGTTAGCATTCTTCATGACTATTCCAAATTTCAAATCGATAGCTTAAGTAGTTCTCGAGATATTTATCAATGTGACAGACGGACGGACGGACAGACAGAGTGGCACCATAAGGGTCCCTTTAGTACTTTTATGGTAAGGAACCCTAAAAAGGTACTAAAACTTGGAGTAACATTCGTTATAAATATATGGTCCTGACATCCTGACACTCGCTAAGAAACACATAGGTATTAAAACTTGGGTATTAAATCAAAAAACGTACTAGTTTGTACTTCATGAATAGTAGATTCGGCAGTTATGACTCCTGCTTCCTAAAAACACGGGACTAGCCGGGTCCACACAGCGACCATAAGCACGAGGCAATATCCTCGCGCGTATGCTCGCTCTGTGTGGATCCGGCTACTTACGACGTTACGAGGCTATGCCGGTTATTATACCTATCCGGTACGCTTGTAGTTTCGATGATACTATCGCATTGACAAACTTAAAACTTACCACGTTAGCATGGTTTTCTTGTGACGTTAATAATTTTTCCACAATTTCCAACTCCTCCGAAGTTTTGATGGGAAATTTGAACTCTGGTTTTAAATCCAATCTTGTATGTTTTTCTCGCAAAATCGAGATGATTATATCATTCTGGGCCTTTATGTGGGCCAGTAGTGACACCACTGTATCTTGCAAACCTGAAAGACAGTTATGTTAATGTAATAATGTATTAGTGATGGGTCGCAGGTAAGATACCGAATGTATGTATGTATAAATAATATAGCCGCAAAGTATTAACGTTTTACCAGCCGTGAACAACAAGCGTGTCTTAACCTTTTTGACGCCAATGATGGGTATACATCATTATACGCGTCGCAGCGACGCGTCGCTGAGCTCGACTTCATGTCGCTGGCTTCGTGTAGCCGCGTTCGAATGCTATTTCATAGAAATACATAGAAACCAGTCAGTGACGCGGCGACATGAAGTCGAGATCAGCGACGCGTAGTTGTGTTTCAACTTGTACCTTTACCTACCTTTTAATCCTTGACCACACGATGGCGTTGCTGGCACGTCGCTGCCGAGATTCGGTAGTTGTTGATTTCGCGACCAAGGACTACGTATGCGTGAAACCGGAGTTAGCCGCCCCTCGCCGTCTTCTGTTAAATCTGACAAGTCAAAAATATTAACAATACAAAACTTTTCCGGTACCTACCTATCAATAAATAAAGATGAATACGTCATTTCTAAAAATCGTCCTAGTAGCTGGTTTGATAGTGCACAAAAACCCTGCACTTTGTGACTATGCGCTGAAACTTGGTACAGTCGATTCTTAGCTGGTAGATCCAGACCGGGAGGGACATGCTTCTGCAGCAACAGGCAAGTCCATCCATGTAGGTTCTCAGTTGTTATTGACCTTCGTGCAACCCCAAGTAGATAGACAGGGCAGACTTTTGAACCAGCTAAGATTCAACGATGCCAAGTTTAAGCGCATAGTCACAAAGTGCAAGGTTCCCATACAACGGCGTGCAATATCAAACCAGCTATAGCTGTTTACCCTGTAGAAATGAACATAGGAATGAACACCACACACATATTACACATACATGAACATGAAAATCAAACCACCGCAGATGGTTAAACATTGATATCTTACCTTGCAGGACACTGTTTGTCAAGACAGGAAGCCCGTCAACTACATTCAGCAATGAGAGGGTTTCTGTTGGCAAAAAACATTAACATAATATGTATTATATTTATTTTCCATGAGTATTAATAATACAATGCACGCTTAGACCGACTTGCCCAGTCCAGAGTAAAAAAAACCGGTCAAGTGAGTTCGTTTAACTCGCGCACCAAGGGTTCCCTACAAACTTTCAATTATCTCATGTAAAAATACAAAAGACTTAATGACCAGAAGTATACTAAGTATAATTGTGTACAGCGTCATCTATCGGCAAATTGGCTAACTAATTTGCGGGACCTGTGTACATATGTTGTTTTTTTTCTTTATCATTCGAACCGATTTCAATTTTTTTGTTTTATTTGAAAAAAATGTGTTTTTTGAGTAATCTCATACGAATTTCAAGTATAATTAACACCAGCAAAGGAGGTTAAATTGCAAATTAAATTTCGAAAGGTTTTTTGATAGTCACAAATACGTTTTCAAGATATAGGCATGATTATATTTTTTCTGCCCTCTGGGCGGAAAGCGTCAACTTTGCTCCCGCTGCGCTAAACGAAGTTGCCGCTTTCCGCCTTCGTCGAGCAGAAAAATAGTATGCGCACCACGGGAGGAAACGTAGGATATTCCGTCCCGCGTTTGCCACCCTCGCCTTCGGCTCAGGTGACAATTTGTTTTACATTTCCCTTCATTAATGATTATGTTTCACTATGAAAAAATTAATCAAAAATTGTTTTGAAATGTACATTTTAGATCTTTGAAACGATACCCCACTAGACCTACTAATTTGAAATTTTGTCCTCTCTTCATATGGGGCATTTTTCATATTTAATAAAAATAAAATAGAAAAATAACACTTTCAATGTGTTTGGGTTAGCATTGTTGATGACTATAATATTCCAAATCGATAGCGATGTGACAAACAGACAGACAGACGGACGGACGGACGGACAGAGTTGCACCATAAGGGTTCCTTTTGTACCTTTTTGGTACGACACCCTAAAAAATAAATCACCTGTGGTTATGTCGCCGCGAAATAAACTATCCGTCCCTTTGTAATTAATACAGTTAGAATAAGATGGGTAGTCTATCTAGCGGCGACATACTCTCGCGCCAATCATGTGCTAGGCTTACTGGTAAGAATAATATTCTATTAGGTATGTATTAATTATGATTTACTTACTTTCTGGTGTTAAAGGGGCTTCCCGGGAATCTCGGGTAATGTTTGGCTGAGCCTGACGGGTATCTGTACAAACCAAACATATTATTTTTGAGATTTCTTTGGAATGTCATACTTCGATATAAAACTAGATAAAATATTCACTCTTGATTTTAAGGGGTCCATACCACAAAAGGAAACTGTCTCTCCATGCCAAAACAGTGCTCTAACAAAAATATAAGGTTGACTAGAAGAACAGAGTAAGCAGTTAGCTACAGCTAGCTATATATACTGACCAAAAATTCATTTTTATACATACTTTTTCTTGAGTTTGTACTTATGTTTAATCGTGACAAGCAACGTCAAACACTGTGATAACAGGTACATTGAAAATAATATTTAATTTGTATGAAAAAAAGAAAATCTAGTCTTCATAATTTTTAAACAAGTCTGAACAACCTATTTTTTATGTCAAAGGTTACCTGTACCTGATCACCTTCTAAAAGTGATGCATTACCCAAATCTAATCTTTACCAGGTAAGGATAATATTCTTTTAGGTATGTATTAATTATAATTTACTTACTTTCTGGTGTTGAAGGGGAATCTTGGGTAATGTTTGGCTGAGCTTGACGGGTATCTGTACAAATACAAAACATAACATATTATTTTTGAGAGTTCTTTGTAATATCATACTTCTATATAAAAAAAAAAAACTACACAATATATCTATTTACTCTTGATATTAAAGGGTCCATACCAGAAAAGGAAAAACCTTCCATCTGTCTCTCCATGCCAAAACAGTGTCTAACAAAAAGATAAATTTGACTAGAAGAAACACTTAATGGTTATAACAGAGTAAGCAGTAAGCAGCTAGCTATATATATTGACCAAAATAAGTTTTTGTCAAAAACTTCATTTTTAGGGTTCCGTAGCCAAATGGCAAAAAACGGAACCCTTATAGATTCGTCACGTCCGTCTGTCTGTCCGATTATGTCACAGCCACTTTTTTCCGAAACTATAAGAGCTATACTGTTCAAACTTGATAAGTAGATGTATTCTATGAACCGCATTAAGATGTTTACACAAAAATAGAAAATAAAACAATAAATTTTGGGGGTTCCCCATACTTAGAACTGTGATAACAGATACATTGAAAATAATATTTAATTTGTATGAAAAAGAGAAAATCTGCAGATTTCATAATTTTTTAAAGTTGCTGAACAAATGTTGATCAGTTTGAGGAGTTACAATAATATGGTTTTATTATTTTCTAATGTTATAGGAAGCACCTGATATATCATATATTATATTTGCACGAGAACCATGGGACAAAAATACATGAAATAAACTGGCTGAAAGTTGTTTGATTATGAGAAAGCAGCAACATAAAATGGCAGTCATGAAGTAAATTCTGACACTTTGCACACCTATGAAGTTGCTAAACTGAATATTGTCAATATAAACCTTAGAAAAAAATGCTACTCTTACTATTCTGACACATGCAACAAGTATCTACAGCATCATAATTGTTCAATGTGGCGGGACTTAATTCATAAATAATAATGGCCCATTGGCTATAACCTCAACTTACCTCTATAGTAAGCAGCAGCAGCAGTTTTGTTGAAGAATTTTTTCTTAATTGGTGGTGGCCTTATGTGACCGTCATCTTCATCGCTTGTGGAAATATATCTGTTATTTCTTTTCCGCTTAAAATTTGGTTCTTCTTCTGCTTCAGTCTGTAAGTCTGATGTCTCCTCGACCAGTTTCAGTTTTCTTTTGGCTTTATCTATATCGTCTTTACATGCAAATAAAATAAAAATACACACAACATGCAAAAATAATAAATGAACACAACATAATGCATCCCTCAGTCAATTAAAACAAGGTTATTGGTAAATATGTAGGATGGAGTAGGAACAGGGTAGTAAGTGGTTAGTAGCACAGTCAATTATCCAATTACCTGGACACTACAGAAGTTATGTTAATACAGACACAATGCAAGGTAAAATTATCCCAAAAATGCTGCTACTTGTCTCAGCAATAGGTTTATGAAAATGACCATAAGCTGTCCATCCATATTAATATTATAAGTGTGAAAGCAACTCTCTTTCTGTCTCTTTGTCTGTGTATCGCTAAACTAATCGAAAATATTTTTTTTTACCCGGAACTTCACTAAATTATTGCTATACTGTTTGTAATTAAGATATGAATATATAAACTTACAAGATACTATAACAAATCCGAATAAATCCATAACACTGCTGTGACAATGACATTACCTACAGTAACGTAACATATTTTACTCAATATACCAACAAGAATACTACCTATATGTAGGTGTGTTGGTTTTTGTCTGGCACTAGTTTTCGTCCACTTGACGAAATTTGAATATAAACGTACTTTGCTGCACAAATTTGTACGTACCTATTGCAATCATTAATGTCAAAACAATATATTAATCTATTTACATAAAATGATATTTCGCAAATAGTAAATTAAAAATCAATCACATTAATTGATAATCTGTACGGAAATTAACGCAATGACTCAACATATTTTATCTTCGAAAAACTGAACTATCACAGAAAACGGAAACTTCCACCAACATTAGTAAGCTCTCGGTAAATCAAGAAATATTGCATCCAGATACCATACCTCTAAGTACGTGACTTACCAATAGCAAAATCCACGTGGTTCTTAAAATAAATATATACGTACCAGTCTCACAAAAAACTCTTTGGATGGCGTATCGTTTCCATTTCTCATCCGGTGTTTTGGTATCCGCCAACACCTTTTCAAAAGCTTTAGATCCCTTGACGGGTGGCCAAAATACCTCCCGACGCCTTGGCGTAATCCACTGATTCTTTACAATGGATATTGATCCGCCATCCTGATCACTGAATTGTATCACTGAGTATGTACTCATCACTGAGTATGTGTTTATCGTGTGATAAAACTAAAATATACCTTTAAAAGTCTCGAATTGCACAGCACCCACGGACGCGATACAACACAACAGACCGGGCAAACGGAAAAGGAGGGAAACGATACATGACACATGACACTTCAATCAAAATGTCAGAATTTCGTTCCGTTCCAACTTCTGATGTTTCTAAAAATAACATTTTTAAGCTTGTTTTGGTGTTATTAATTATAAAATCTATAAAAAAAAATACTGTATAACAACTTTAGAGTTACCGAAACAAACGGAAATGTTTTTTTTTACTTTATAAATATTTTACAATACAAGATTGACAAATTGATATCAAGAAACGAAACGCGTTATTTTGTCGGTTACATACGTCTTGATAGTAACCCCAAATAGACGTCAATAGAACGTCAATTTTGTGACTAAAATGGTACGTCCTACTAACAGAGACCCCAAATAGATGTAAATTTCTATAAGAAGTTACTACGCTAATATTAAGAATTACGTTTAGTGAAATAGGGCAATAACCGCGAAAATCGACGTTCGTCAATTGCGGGCATTTTTCTCTGTCACTCTAATGACGTCTTAGTGAGAGTAAAAGAGAAAGATCCCCTCAATTTGCGAATTTCGTTTTTCGCGGTAGGCCTGTACGTCTTTGACTCGTTGTTCGAAAATTAATAACGTTTTGTGACGCCGCTGCGGCGGGGCGTAGCGGCGCTGCAATCGCTGTTTCAACACGGCAGTTTTGCCAAGTCTTGTTTTTACAGAAGATTCCCCAATTACCATTATATTACAACCCCAATTAGACGTCAGTGACACGTCAATTTAATGACTTAAGAAGGTACGTCCTGATAGTGACCCCATACAGACGTCAGTAGAACGGCAATTTTGTGACTAAAAAGGTACGTCCTTATAGTGACCCCAAATAGACGTCAGTGAAGCGTCAATTTTGTGACTAAGCTGGTATGTCCTGATAGTGACCCCAAATAAACGTCATAAAACGTCAATTTTGAGACAAAGAAAGTACGTCGTATTAGTGACCCCAAATAGACGTCAGTAAAACGTCAAATTTGTGACTAAAAAGGTACGTCCTGATAGTGATCCCAAATAGACGTCTGTGAAGCGTAATTTTTGTGACAAAGAAAGTACGTCCTGATAGCGACCCCAAATAGACGTCAGTAAAACGACAATTTTGTGACTAAAAAGGTACGTCCCGATAGTGACCCCAAATTGACGTCAGTGGAACGTCAATTTTGTGTCAAAGAAAGTACGTCCTGATAGTGACCCCAAATAGACGTACGTGAAACGTCAATTTTGTGACAAAGAAAGTACGTCCTGATAGTGTCCCCAAATAGACGTCAGTAAAACGTCAAATTTGTGACTAAAAAGGTACGTCCTGATAGTGACCCCAAATAGACGTCAGTAAAACGTCAAATTTGTGACTAAAAAGGTACGTCCTGATAGTGACCCCATATAGACGTCAGTGAAACGTCAATTTTGTGACAAAGAAAGTACGTCCTGATAGTGACCCCAAATAGACGTCAGTGAAACGTCAATTTTGTGTCCAAAATGGTACGTCCTAATAATGACCTTAAATAGACGTCAGTGAAACGTCTACTCTCGACGAATAGAGTACTGACCTTGTTATGACCTATAAATGACGTCAATTGTGCGTCACTGACGTCAGTTTGCTACCTGGGATATGCTTACGACTTGTTCATACTGTGAGGTCAACATTTGCTAATAACATTGTTTTAATACAGCGGGACTTTTTGAGATTCAATTAAATACTGAATTGGTCGGTAACTTAGTATAAAATTACATCATCCTAAAATGTGCTTGAGATACAGAATTAAGTAAAATGTTTTAAATGGAATTTAAGTTAATTCTTTATAACATATCTTATTATTTGTATTTTTTTTCTACTCGTCGACTGTAATGGTTGAATTCACATTTCGTTTACATACGAAGTACTAAATTATAGTAATTGCGTACTCATGTATCCCACTCAACTATATGATTAATTTCGATACGTTATAGTCAACTGTAAAAAACATTGACCAATCACGTCCCGCCGCGCTCCCAGACAAAAGCTTAAAAGGGCGACGGCGCGCGTCGGGAGTCGCGCGTTTATGTCTACATTTTTGTCTAATGAGATACTTACCAATTTTCATTAATTATTTTGGTTATAAAGTGAAAAAAGGATTATTTTAGATGACCCGTAGGAAAAGTATTGCATACAATAGTGATAATCGCCGTGTGCCTGCTATACGGCCACAATTCAAAATTTTTAATTTTCTGGATTATTGCAGATTCGTATTCAAAATTGTTCAATTTACGACCTTATTTCGAGAGCCATAGCAGAAAAGGTCTTTAAGAGCCTTTTTCTCACAAGTGGCCTTATGGATTTGACCATAAATTGTCAGAAGATTCCATGCAATACAGCCACTTGCCTGCTCCCGCGGCGTTCGCACGTGAACCTGACGGTCCTTTTGAGTTGTGGCTATATAGCACACGTTACAAATGAAGCTTTTGAGTTGCGTCCTAGAAAATAATAATTAGTTATCATCAAAAATTAAATCACTTGGAAAGTCGTTACTTTGATATGTTTACATTTACTATTTACTTATTTGATAATGGTAAAGGCATTTTCGTGGTAATGACTGTGTTTAATGTTTTTTTCGGTATGTGTCCTAGCTATTCAATTTATTTCAATTAAAATGCTTTTATGAAGAATGATAGAAACTAGATATAGCTATGTTTTATATGCTTGCAAGTATTAGATCTAAAATTTCGAGGACTACGAGTAGATCTGCTAACACACGTAATGCCACCTCGGACAGTCTCTCTCGTGTGACACCTTTGTCAAAAGCGAAGGATTCACCAGAAAACAGAAGTTTTTCCGGTCTTGATTATGACCTAATGAAAGACATGTTCAAAGGACGTGGAAGACTATTATTGGACGCTGCTCGAGCCCTACAAGATTCACCACCAACTATAAGCGATTTTAATTTTTCCGAAAGTCACTCGCAATATACACAATGCATTGATGAACTATTACAGACTGATTATTACATACGTTGATTCTACTAAAGTAACGAAAACAAAATATTTTCTATAACAACGCTTTTTTTATTAGTGCTAAGTTGAAATACATTGTGATATTCGTTATTTCTTGAACTGATTACTTATAAGAAGTTATCTACTTGTAAGAATTAACTTACTGAATACATTATAATAAATAAATTGCCTGCAATATTCTTAAAGATGTTGATTTCACTAATTAGCAAGGAACAGTATTGTGTTTTGATTTCTTATTTTATAATATAGTAGGTATTCTAAATACTTTTTATTATTTTGAATGTTTTAAAAAAGAAGTTACAAAGTTTTATTTGTTCAAATTTTATAAAGAACCTTTTAAACAATTAATATTATTTGGTAATGCCATGGTATAATGTTGCCGATTATAAGCTAGTTACATATTATCGCGTACAGTGATCTTGTTCCTATCAAAGTTGATAAAATAAAGGGATTATAACTATTTTGGTGTTTTTATTTATATTTGCATGGTAACCTTTATCCAATAATTTTGTGTTTAAATTTGGCCGCATCCCAAAATCTTTAAAAAACGTTTTCGCAATACGGCCACAACTCTAAATACCTGTCTTTCGGGCCTTGTGTCTTAAAAATATACATTTTCTTTTAAAAAGTGGCGTAGTCATAAGGCCCTCCTTATAACCCTTTATATCATTGCGAGTAAAAAAAGCTACATCTCGGCATGTTGCTGGTGGCTTCCAGCGCTGATCTTCCGATGAGACCATCAAGTGAGAAAAATCACGAAAGGTAACAGACAAGAAGGAAAAAGACATAAAATAATATAGAGTGAACAAATTGAAAAATAGATAAAAGATAACGACTAAATTAAGTAAGGATTATTTATATATCAAACATCGTAAACATAGCACTGTATCGATCCGGTCCAACCATACCTTGGTTGAACATTACAGCTGCATACGCAACAAGCGCCAACGGTAGCTACACGAACTAAAAGACAACGACAGATCAGACCAATATCGAGCGTCCATTAGATCAATTTACAGGATTTTTATATTATCAAAACAGCATCAGAGGAAGACGAATGATAACATAATAATAATAATGTCCAGTTTGGGGAATGGTCTTTACAATCAGAGCAATTTTTGCGTCCTCACCACATAATGTATTTGAGAAATTAGGTAATCAAAAAGTGCGAAATATTGCCCCGTCTGGGTTGAACTTATTGGTCCTATTTAGAGCCAAAATATTTTTTTAATTACAATATATTCATCCACTATCCTTGTCTCTATTACCGTGATCTGAAATAAAAATTATTTATTTCAGGTCTACAACTACAACTCTAAAAATGCACAATTTTCGAAATACCAACGAACATTATTTGTAAAATAACTTAAAAAAATACTTAAAGTTGCAATTGAACTGATCGCGCAACAGTAGCGCCCCGGTAACGGTGAACTCTTGCGATATTCTCTAATTACAACTTTTTTGAAAATACGGATATGAACAGCACTGGCCGAACTGTGGTATCATTTGTGCACATTGACTTGTCAATTTAGTTCGCCTGATTCTGGAGGCAACTTATATCTTCGATTTTTTTGCCAACTGAATTTGCCAAGCAGAACATAGGAAGTTATGAGTTACTTATTAAAGAGGGCTATGTCTAAAATAAATTGCAAATTGTGGCTGCTACCAGTGCTGCTGTGGAAATATAATTTTTTACGTTTAAGTACCTATTACGTTTGTATGGCGAAGCGGTCGTTTACTTTCCACGCAAGGGATACTTTATATGAAAAATAGTTTTTTTGTGTTCCATTCTCAAGCATCTATATTTACAATAAATAACATTTCCTATATCAAAATAACAATTTAGTGGTGGTAGTAGACGGGCGCAGTCTTGACGAGGACGGGAGCGGCCTTGAGAGCGGCGGGCGCGTGCGTGTGCCTGGTGTTGTGCACAACCGCGTTGAAGCCGTTGTGGTCGTCAGCGGTGTACTCCACGGTGCGGATGGAGCCGTCAGCCTCGTGGAAAGAGTAAGAGCCTTTCACGGCATCTCCATCGCGGGTCTCCTGCTGGGACTTGTTATCGCCAGTGTGTTCGTCAGCCACGGAGTAAGTGTACTCGTATTTGGGGTACGCCTGTAATATATGATTAAATATCAATAACCTGCAATATTTACTTAAAAAATACATTTGTAGCAGAACCTTATTTTATCAATGGTTCTTTCGGAATTGTTTATTATTTTTGCAGTTTTTAGTTAGGTACCTACTTGCTATAATATCGAAAAAGGCGAAGTACCTACATACTATATACCTACATGGACAATTGGATATATCATGTTGACATTTTATTTTTGTACTTCAATGTCCAAAACTTACGATTTCTTCCTCGTGGTGAGCGACGACTTTAGCAACGGGGGCGGCGTAGTGGACGGTGGGAGCAGCGTGGTAGGCAACGTGAGCAGGGGCTGCGTGGTGGTAGACAATGGGGGCGGGGGCGGCGTGGTAGCTGACGGGGGCGGCGACGGCCAGCTTGGCGACAGGAGCAGCGATCAGCTTGGCGGAGTGATGGGGCTGCTCATCGTGACGCACGATGCTTTGGGATGAGACAGCTTCGGCTTGGGAGTAGTGGGGCTCAGGCAAGAGACCAGCCTGGGAGACCGCCACGAACGCACAAAGGGCCACTAACTGCAATTGAAACAATAATATTAAATTCTTCTGAATTGACAAAGATAGAATTTCGTGTACATTATTTTATGTAACACAGGATATTCAGATAAGTTCTGTACTTACTTTGGAGAACATTTTGTTAGCTTTCTCTGTCATGTATGAACAGTAAATGATGAATTTAAAATTGTTCTTGGCTATTATATACTATACGAGTAAAAGTAACCTGTTTGAATAGCTTTTGGTTAGCAATGTGTAAGTTGAATTCGACCTTGTCCCAGGTCAGTTCATTCTATCCGTCGGGCGACGGGATATTTTTTTTTTCATTTCTTATGGTCTGTGAGTCATTGTTTATCTAAGAAGCGGGTTGAAAGTAATACGGTCTAACCCTAGAGTTAATAAAAACTTTTTACAAAAAAGTAAACCGACTTATAAAAGGATGAAATAAAATATTATCCTTTTTAGGGTTCCGTACCCAAACGGTCAAACGGGACCCTATTACTGAGACTTCGCTGTCCGTCCGTCCGTCCGTTTGTCACCAGGCTGTATATCATGAACCGCGATAGTTAGCGAGTTGAAATTTCTACAGATTATGTATTTCTGTTGCCGCTATAACAAAAAATACTAAAAACAGAATAAAATAAATATTTAAGGGGGGCTCCCATACAACAAACATATATTTTTTGCCGTTTTTATAAATAATGGTACGGAACCCTTCGTGCGCGAGTCCGACTAGCACTTGGCCGGTTTTTTTAAGTATATTTGTTACCAACTGATATGTTTATAGTCGAAGACGGAGGAGGCCTTCTATGAAATTGAAGTCGGTTAAAAAGTGGTATATTGCTCTTTGTCCTCGTCCCATGAGCCTAGTTGTTGTTTTTTTTGGGATATAGGATGCAAACTAGCAGAGGCATTGCCTTCTTAACATTGCCTGTAATGCCAGAAGGATTGCAAGTGCGTTGTCGGTATTTATGATGGAAGAACGTACGTCTTTTCTCATAGGTTTGTAGATCGTATCGATCCGAAAATACCGCGGGCGACAGTTCATTTCACGGTTGAGTTGTGCGATGCATCAAGTTTCAAACAAAAGAAGTAGTTAACCGTAAAAAATATTTTATGATACACACTTTTATTGCCGACTGTACTTGCTATCCTTTTCATGTCTATCAAGTATTTCTTGATACATTTCAAATGAGCCTAAACTCAATATTATTATTGCATTGTCATCGGATATACGGAAGCATGCCAAATTTCAGCTCAGTCAGACAACGGGAAATGGTTCAAAATTAATATACCTATAGGTCAACTATCGAGAGTATTTTAATTATAATAAACACAAATGGGAGGAAAAACAATTAAAAACTTATAAATAAAAAAATTGTCCCAGATCGAGACCGCTTGGCAGGGTGCCCAGAAGGCTGGCTGCATTGCCCCTCTGGATGGCAATGCTTATCCGCTGGGCGAAGTACAGGCCAGCCCTCTGGTCACCCGAAGCCTCTATGAGGCGTTTTGCTAACTCCTTATAGAGGCGGCGCGCGCTAGGCCCCCACGGCCCTAGGGTTTCAACCCCAATATAAGTATAAAAACTATATATGCGGTGAAGCTAAATTAAATGGTTTTATTTCAATTTAAAGGATTATTACTAATTAAACTATAATATTATAAAATTAAAACTAGTATAAATAAATGAAAAACAATTATAACAAACTAACTGTATATCACAAGACCTACCTATGTCTCGTTCCGACTGTCACGTGATCCAAACGTGCCAAAAATGCTAGCGGCCACGGCATTGCCGCGTTGCACAGCCAGCGATATTTGCTGGACCAGGAAAGAGCCGGAACGGGGGTCGCTGCCCCTATCCCAAAAACGCCGCCCCAAATTTCTAATAAGTTTTTTGGACCAAGGCAAATCAAATTAAATAAAAACAAAAATATTAAATTATAAACACCAGTATTTTAAAAGTAAAACTCATTTATGCTACTTGGTTTGTATGTAGTGACATAATTAAGGAAAAAAGCTATAACTCCCTAGGGAGTAGCAGCAATTAACTATTATTTTTGATGAATACGTTAGATGTAGAATACAATTTTTGATTATTGGTAGGTATCAGTCGAATCGTTTAGTTTTGAGAATCAAATTGAAACAATACCAAATTCAGAAATTACACTCAGTCTGACAATCGTATTCTGTGCCCGAAACGCCTCTTACTAGTCTTACTAAACGATACTTGTCGTGTCGTGACGTAACGCTTGAGATGAAGCATTTTGAAGTATAGAAAACAAGAAAATGATAGATGTACGAGTAAGCATGGAATTTTTGTACTTCAAGACTTAACATTTTGTTATTATCTTGTATATATGGTATCTGCTTTTAAACAATTCATGAGTGATGCTCATTTTGATTAATATTAATTACTCAGGGTAGCTAGGAAAAAATTGAGAACGTTCTTGAGAACGTTCTACCCCTTGCATTCTTAATGATTCCTACTACATACGATTGAAAGTCTAATATTTTTTTTCTACTTTGCAATTTGTTATGTTACCTTGAGGAAAAAAAAAAAAACTTTAAAAGTGATTACTAATAGAGAAAAACCACTTGATTTAAATATAAGTGTGTTTAATTTTCGTGGATGACAAACAGGCAAATTATAAAAGCGTTGCTATAGTAAACAACCAGTAAAACGTATAAGTCTATGACGCATGTAGTTTACATATGTTCTAACAGCACCCCTTAAACTATATGTTCATAGTACACATCAAATACAAATTACTATTATCTACTAAGCACTAAGCATATAAAAATCTCTAACGAAACGCTGGAACCTTTCAATACATAAAGGCTTTGTTAAAGCATCGGCCAGCATGTCGCCAGTACACATATACTTTATTACCAGCACACCATTTTCAACTATCTCGCGAATAAAATGATGTCTAACATCAATATGCTTAGTCCTTGCATGAAACATGTGGTTCTCAGACAATTTAATTGCAGATTGATTGTCATTGTAAACCACCACTTTGACATCTAACTTCAAACATTCCGACATGAATGCCCTAATAAACAATGCCTCTTTGCACGCATCAGATAATGCCATATATTCACTTTCCGTACTGCTAAGGGCAATTGTACGTTGTTTACGACTCTCCCAAGAAACTAAAGAATTGCCTAACTTAAATACATAACCAGTGTAAGATCGACGATCGACTACACAAGCCGCCCAGTCTGCGTCCGCTGAACCTGTCACATTCAACCCACTCTTCTCATACTTGATGCTGTAGTTCATCGTACCCTTCAAGTACCGAAGCACGCGCTTCGCGGCTTTCCAATGAGCTTCCGAGTAGCAATCGTTAAACTGACTTAACATACTTACAGCATGCGCGATGTCAGGACGCGTACAGACCGCGATATACATAAGGCAACCGATCAAGTTTCTGTACTCGTAGTCTCCAGTCTTCTCAGCTTTCTCAAGTTTCAAACCAACTTCCATCGGTGTTTTGGCAGGTTTACAGTCAGTCATCTTAAACCTTTCCAATACTTTGCTGATATAACCAGACTGATCCAGAATGATTTTTCCATCTTTCCGGCTGACGTGTATTCCCAATACACATTTCGCAGGCCCAAGATCCTTCATAACAAACTGTTTCATCATCTCCTCTTTTACCGCCTTTTTCTCAGTTTGATTATTGCTGAATATCAAAATGTCATCAACATAAAGGCCGAGAATGACAATTCCATTGTTATTCGATCTAACATAGACACACGGCTCGGACGCCAGTCTCTTGAACTTCAACTTTTTCACAAGAACGTCGTTTATCTTCTCATTCCATGATCTACTAGCCTGTTTTAACCCATAGACAGCTTTCAGCAAGCGAAATACTTTCCCTTTGCCGCTCTCTACTCCAAAGCCTTCAGGAATTTCCATATAAACCTCTTCTTTCAAGTCACCGTTTAGAAAAGCTGTCTTGACGTCCATATGATCAACTTCCATATCATATTCCGCCGCCAGTGCCAAGAGTAGTCTTATTGTGGAGTATCTCACGACGGGTGAGAAAGTTTCGAAGTAATCTACTCCATACTTTTGTGTGAATCCCTTCGCAACCAAACGAGCCTTGTATTGCAGGAGCTCTCCATTCATGCCTCTCTTTTTCTTAAATATCCACTTGCACTTGACAGGTTTCTTCCCCTTCGGCAAGTCCACAAGTTCCAGACATTTGTTATCTAAGAAAGACTGATACTCATCTTGCATCGCTCCCTTCCACTGCACAGACTCAGGACCGTCGAGTGCCTCGCGCACGGTAGTGGAGGTTTCCGCGCCGCAACTCGAGCTGGTGGTGAATACCGAACAAAATGCCTCCTCGAAATCACTCCGTCCTCTCGATTCCTCCGAATCCCAAGAAGACGACCCAGGAGCGTACTCTTCATCTGAAGTACTGGTTTCATTGTTTTCGGTATCATCAGCGTCCTGGTTCTCACTTGCAGGCTCCGACTCTTCCGCGACGTCAACGCATTCCGCCGTCTGCACTCCTACATTTTCAGATTCATTAGTAATGACCATGTACGGAGTCGGCTCGTTGACCACAGGTTGCTGAACCGGGTCCTTGTAGAATTTGTCCTCTACAAACACAACGTTACGCGAGAATATACATTTCGTAGGATGAGTGGGATCTACGAACCGATATCCTTTCGTATTCTCGCAGTAACCAACAAAAATGTACGATCTACATTTCGGATCCAGTTTCTTACGATCCTCTACGACAGAGTAAGCAACACAACCAAAAATTCGTAAATGGTTCAGATTTACCTTAGATCCCGACCACTTCTCCTCTGGAGTTGCGCCCAACACGGCCTTGGTTGGCGATCTGTTCTTCACATAAACCACGGTATTCATTGCTTCTGCCCAGTATTTCTGATCCAAGCCAGCTCCCTGCAACATACACCTCGCAGCCTCAACAATCGTGCGATTCGCCCTTTCGACGACCGAGTTCTGTTCTGGGCAATGAGGAACTGTCAGCTGGTGTCTGATGCCATGCTGCTTCAGAAATTCATCAAACTTTTTATTTACGAACTCGCCTCCCCGGTCACTACGCAGAATCTTTATAGTTTTGTTTGTTTGATTCTCGACTAGGGTTTTGAATTCTTTAAACTTACTAAAAACTTCGTCTTTCGTTTTAATAAAATAACTAAACGTTTTACGCGAAAAATCATCTATAAAAAGAAGCATATATCTCGAACCACCGTACGATGTTTGCGGCATAGGCCCGCAAACGTCAGTATGTATGAGCCCTAAGACTTCAGTCGCTCTCGTAAACGATTTCTTTGGAAACGGTAACTTAGGCGTTTTCCCTTCTATGCAAGAAATACATTGTTTAAACTCGGAGTTATTAAAGTCAATGCCGTTGGCCATACCTGATTTCAGTAGGTTCATGCTTCTTGAATTCAGATGACATAGACGACGATGCCACACATCTTGAGAAATAACACTACGTCCAGTCCCCACGTTCGCTGCGACATGTTCAGCGGACACAGACTCAGACGATCTCGGTTTACTATTACGCGTGTTCGAGACGGTTTGTAATTTGTAAAGACCATTCTCACATTTTGCAATAGCATATAAAACATTTCCAAAATAAATATTACAAACATCAGAAACAAATACGATTTTAAAACCTTTTGACGTCAAAGCGCTGACAGATAGCAAATTACATGACAAGTTCGGAATATTAACTACGTTACAAAGAGTTTTTATACCGTCTTTAACATGCAGTTCGGTACTGCCACGACCCGCACTACAAAGCCTTTCGCCGTTCGCCACGGTGACTTCCAAGCTCGTGCCTGGAACGAAGTCGTCAAGGATGTCCCTCCGGTTGCAGAAATGGCTCGATGCACCCGAATCGACGTACCAGAAATCCTTCTGCACATCTACCGACAGTGCGCTCAGCATTTGTGCTATTTCTTTGGCAACGGGTCCCTTCGTCTTCCTGTTCTCTGGACAATTCTTGGAAATGTGGCCCAGCCTTTTGCAGCGGAAACATTTGACAGGCTTTTCGTCACGTCGCTTCGCCACCATCACGGAACCACTACTCGTGTTCGTTCCGTTCGCCCGGCGCTGATGTTCTTGTAATAACTTTTGCTTTACCAGCTCGCTCGACACTTTGACACTGCAGTTTTCTAGCGCCATTATCAGTGGGTCATAGTCAGATGTGAGTCCACTTAACATTATCACAGCTAGAAACTCGTCGTTCAGCGGAGCTTCGATGTCGGTTAGTTGTTGTGCGACATCACATATCTTCGTAAGATACGATTCCATATCGGGATACTCCTGGAGCTTCATCCCAAACAACTGCCGCATTAAGCCCAGTCTTCGGCAAAGACCCCTGTCTTCATATGCAGTCTGAAGACTTACCCACGCCTCCCGTGCGGTAGTTGCGTTACGCACGTGCGTGATGGCCACAGGGTTTATGCTCAGACAAATGCGAGCCAGTGCTTTCTGTTGCTTCTTTTTATCGTCGCAAATAGGTTTCACACCATCATTGCTCTCGACGCACTCCCACAAATCTTCTTGGATCAGGATCATCTTCACCATGAATTTCCATGATCCGTAGTTCCCCATGCCATTTAATTTCTCAATAGCTGGAACAATAGCCGCCCCCGAACTGGACGTCGCCATTTCGATTTAGGAATTTCGTGCGCAGAATTTTCACGACATAAAGAATAACGCACACAGCACTCCGCAGACGCTCACTTCACATTAAGCGACTGTTACCATAAGCTCTGCTACCATAATAGAGAAAAACCACTTGATTTAAATATAAGTGTGTTTAATTTTCGTGGATGACAAACAGGCAAATTATAAAAGCGTTGCTATAGTAAACAACCAGTAAAACGTATAAGTCTATGACGCATGTAGTTTACATATGTTCTAACAATTACGTGATTGAAAATCTTCAGTTTTTCTATTTCCCCCGCGGACTGTTTCCAATTTACCCCATACGGTTTCGGATAATTAGGAACGGCAATATTTTTGGATTCGTCCAAATTTGGTATACCTAATGACGTTTATTAAAAAAAAAAAATTGATAGATAACCGAACTAAAGTCTGGCTACCGAAATATTACACAAATTTTTGGCGGGAAATTAAAAAAATCATTGGCTGTTCACACTTTGTGTAGTAGGAATTATAGTTTTGATACTAGAACACATTTTTAATTTTCTGTGCACACGTAAGGTACCTAAGGAAATCAGTTAAATATACGTTGACGTGCACTCAAAGTCAGCTCACATAATTTCAACCACCATGTAAAATACAAAGACATTTATAGACATGTTTCGCCAAGATATTTTTATATATTTTATCAAGTTATTACTGACCAGTCACTTCAATCCACAGATTTCTTCTAAATATTGGTTTTCAGTAACTCGTTACGTTCCAATGTTTGGATATTATTGATATTTTCCAAAACTTCTAGTTTATCAGTTCCTTTACACAACTGTCCTGTTCATGAGATTCAGGTATTAATAAATTTACGTACTTAATTAAAGTTATAGGCAAATGTTAGAACTAGTACTTAAAGTATCAAAATAATAGTAGAGCACCAACCTACTAAATTGTTTACGACTTGTAAACAAAGCAGTTTTTCGTTATACAACGCTTCACGACAACTTCGCACATTGTCGTAATTATTTACGAGTAAATAATAGTTTGCGGACCCCACTCGGTATAGTCATTATTAATATTATTTAAAATAAATCCCTTATAAACCGAACAATTTGAATGAATGACAATGACATAAATTGACAATAGCCTTTAGGTTTTTTTTTAAATCATAGACAATTGGTGATACAACAAGGAAAAATCTGTCAATAATATTTGGCTAGCCAGACTCTAACGGTTAGCGTAAAAAATTATTCGGTTTGCATTTTGTAATTCTTTTTAGAGCGTTTACACAAATATATGTGAAATGGAAATTAAAAAGAGCTACTTCACGGCCTGGGCTTGCAACTTTGTATGACATTTCATTAAAGAAATATAGACCTCTCGTCTAGCCGCGCCCGAGACGTGATACATCCCATCCTAATATGAAGAACATAATATCAATATTAGGATAGAATACTATTTATTGGCACACCTCAGTAAAAAGCAATATTCCATTGCATCTTTGAGAAAAGTTATAAACAAACCCGGAAAGAGCATTTCGGGCTGTTTACGGTAAAACATAGGTTTTTGTTACCTATAATAGAAGGGTTTGATAACTTTTATTAATTGTACAATAAATCAAGACAAAGTTTATTAAGCATTTATTTGGATAAATATTTATATAGACGTATGTCTACGTACAGTCACACTCCGTGATTGTTATGACATTTAGAGATCTAGCTAAATTGGACATTACATAGTGTAAGTATGAGCCAACCAATTTAGCTAGGACCCTATATGGTATAACAATCGCGGAGTTTGATGATGCATCAAAAAAGAGCCACTTTATTTTCTTAATGTTTCTTTTTTCGAATTATTATAATTACAACACGGCGAGGTTTCTTTTTAGGACTCCTCCTCAAAAGCGGGTGAGCTTCATATGCGTTGCTACCCATCATCTCTTCGTCGAGGCTTCTTTTATGACGTCTACCGTCAAGACTATCCCAGGGGTTACTTTTGACATTAGGATTCCAGTTTGGAATTATTACATCTCGATGTGTAGGTTTCTTTATTCCAGGGATTTGAATTTCACGCGCTGTCCTCGCTAATATAGGAGTACGGGTAACGGATTCCGGGATGCTAGGACGCGGGAAAATAGGCTTTGGTTGATGAGTATTCATAAGTCCAGGATTTTTTATATCCCTTGCATTGCGCCTGTTGTGGCCTGGGTGTGTTGGACCATTGTCCCTGCTGCCAGTAGATGTCCTGGGACTGCCACCACCGCGCTTGGCGTCGGGTGAATCAACGCTGCGAGCGTTTCTTTGGCTAATCTCTTGATATTCTTGGTGGGTATCTGGAATGGTTGAATCGCTGAATTGCACATTATGTATGGATGCAAGATTTGGAATATTGGTTTCTGATGGTGGTATATCATCTGCTGCTCTGGCATAGCGAAGTAGATTCGGGCCTCGCCGTGGTGGCCGGTATGTCGGGAGTATACTATTAGGTATAATAGGTTTAAATGTAGGACGATGCGGTGGTCTGAATGTAGGTAGAATTATCCTTTGACTGGTTGATCCGACAACAAACGCTATTAGGAGAGCTCCTAATACGACAGTTATTTTTAACATCTTGAGTGCTTCTCAAATGCTTGGGACGAACTGAGTATTAAAATTGATTGCTAAGTTTTTATACCCTAGTTTGAGGAAAATCAGGTACTTTACCCAAACAATAACTCCTGATTGAGAAAAGGGGAAGACCTGTAACTTGTTTGCTTTTCTTATTAGTGACGTAGCTGTTAAAATGTGAATTAACCTACCGGAATGCTTAGTTCGTTATCTTTAGATGCTATAAGCTTGTGCTGTCAGGCTTGGTCAATATTTGCTGATATCATTGTTTAATTACAACGGGACTTTCACTATAATATTTGGATAGATGCTGACTTGCTGAGTTAGTATAAAATTTTATCATCCGGAATTATGCATTGGATACGAAATTAAATTAAGTGTACTGTTTTGTGCTACTGCTTTTTTAGTTTAGTATTACTGATTAGTGTCGTTTTTGTGAACTAGTACTTCTTACTTTTCCAATTTTGTTAATTTCTTTTTGATCGTAATTTATACGTTCACATCAAATAGTTTGGAAATATTTATTTTTATTTTGCACTTTGACGTTTATAACGCACAAAATACTTTTTTTACATATAATCTAAATACTTCCTATTAAGTAAATAAAATATTATAAAACACAAATTTTCACATTTTTATTATTATTTGGCTGAATGGGTCTGTTATTGCCACGTTAACTGCTGTAACTGAAAATAAATAAATATAAAAGCAAACCCTGTGCCTACTATTTTCACTAAGAATTTAATTTTATCACGGTAATCTTTCAAGGATTTAGCATAATTGTGATCATGTCATAAGTTATATGTGACCTATTCATTCGATTTATTCTGAAGGTATAAAAATTACATAAATGTATTAATTTTCGCTACGTAAAAGTTTTTAGCGTTAAGACCGTTTGTTTACCTCTACTTGAGTTGCTGTATTCTCTTTATCTTGTAGTGAGGTGTGCAATAAAGATTAACTATATTGCATTCTATTGTACGTACAATCGCCATCAGATACATCGGAGCGGCCAAGATGTTCACTAATATCTGAGCGGAGCATCTATTACCAAGGCGTTAAAGTGGATGTTCACATATTTTTGATCACCTTGGCCGCTCCGATATTTTTGATGGCGACTGTACGAAAAACGTTGGTTTTATTTGTCACAGGTTACTTAAAAAAGCCACTTGAGACGAGTAAAGGTCGGTTGCCCACGTTAAATAAAGCGTTTGCTAAATTTTATTATAGGTTACGGGAAGTTTCATAGTTTATTGCTGAGTGACGTTAATCAGTCCGTTAATTGTGGTTGATGCAACTGGCCCTAAGTGATAACTTAATGAGATCATCACCACCACGTGTTTTTAGTTATTCTTGAATGTAATTCCCCATATTGCCGAAAATTAACAATTACTGAGCTTAGCGACTGCGACGGGCAGACAAAAGTAGAGATTGACAGCCATGGCGCAAGTATAAAAGTTCCTAATTGACAACAAAACCGTAAAAATGTCACTAATATTGTCTTGTCTATACACGACATATTGTTGTACATATATGTCTTGGCATATTATGGTCGCGTTTACCGTGTCATGATATAGCGTTCTTGTTTTACTAACGCGAATTGTCAAACATAGAAGTATGCTGTACAAATACGCGGTATTTTGTTTTTGCGGTAGCCAGGTGTGTAATAAAAGTGTAAAGTACTTAATGATTTGATTTAATTTTTAAACCAGAGGCTAACGAGAGAAGATTCGATTTTGAGTGTTTTCAAATAAGAAATGTAACATAATATTAATAGGTGTGTGTGAAGTACCCAATACCCATTGTGCTAACGTGGCTGCCTGTTGTCACGTGTAGTGGGACGTAAGTATATACTTAAATATTTATATATACATATATGGTCGTGATGATGAAACAATCATTGTTTATATGATAGAAAGTCTGATTACACGAATTTTCTAATGAATACCTGCATAGAAATAGTATCATGATAGTTTATTTGCCGCTACTGTATGTAGGTATATCCAAGTTCCAAGTGTAAAGTGCCTAATATTTTAGGTTCTGGTTTACAAGGAAACTAGCTTCTGCCCGCGACTTTTTTTGCGTGGGATGATGATGATGATTGATAAAAACTTTGTACCTACCTATCGGGCCACATATTATCTCCATACCAAAATTAATCTAATGAACCGATTGAAACTTTAAGATACGTCAAATATTCGGTCTAGATACGTTTTTGTTTGAACAAACGTCACTTTTGACACTGTCGTATCTAAATCTAATATTTGATCAGTGAATATTTTTGGTTCAATATAATATTTAAGGTTGTAGTTAACTTTATTATAATAAAAAAATATTTTCCTTAAATTTAAATAACTAAGTCACTAATAACGTAAACATACTTAATAATAAATTAAATAATTCAACATAAATATCTTATGTATAAACTTAATTACTTATGTTATACTGTACATTTGGTTTGAACCTTAAATGCTTATTCGGATTATTCAAGTGGTAGCGTGTGTGCGCTTGGGGTCTTCCCATCTTCTCCGACACGACATTAAACTTGTTATGATAAGCTATTCGAGGAATTGGTTGGAATGGCGTATTTCTACTCAGCTCGTGCGGATTTGTGACGAAGGGGATCCCCTGTCTGAAACAAAATAATTAAATCCTAATTAAACAAGATAAAACTAGGATTGGCTTATTCAAAACTTTCTTTGTGATGACTCATATATTAGTCAAAATTTATAACAATTAATAGAGCAAATATTTTGCCCGGAGAATCGTAGACCGATGACGTGGATTTATCAGAATCTATGGAAAGTAGAGGCAATGAACAAAGTCTCCATATACCAAAAAGTGTCCGACAAAAATCCATAAATAGGTGGCGCTACAATACCTAGAATACTTGAGAAAAAAATATAATTATAGACAGCGCACTTCACTCCGTCAATAACGCCTAGGTTCTTAGCTACTCTAGCGCTACTCTGGAGATATTTGGAACTATTATTTATAGCTGGCAGCTAGACACTTTTGCAACAATTCTGCCTAAGGAGTTTCTGTTCCTTGCCTCTACCTTCGATAATCAGAATCGCAATCGTCATATCAGGGGCCCATTTCTTGAACGGTACTAGACTAATATTATTAGTCCACAAACTGTCAAATTGTTTTTATGACAACACACTAATAATATTAGCCAAATGTGGTCCTAGAAATGGGTCAAATGTGCCCCTGTTCTAGGCTTGTAAATCCCCGCGTACTTGTACAAGTACAAATAGTATCAAGAATGTCAAAAGTAGGTGTGATGATATGATGAGGTAATTATTGCTAGATTATAGAAACTGGCTACCGGATTTAAAGTTTTAGTAACATATAACATTAAACTGGTGCCGATTTGCGAAAAAAAAACATTATAATTTCAAGCTATAGAAGTGAAAATGGGACTCACTTTGGTAGAATTCTGACGCCAAGATTAAGCACATGAGAAAGTTTTGGATTCTCAGTAGTAGTTGTTGGGGCGATGTACTTAGACTGCTCATCCAGTTGCCGCTGAAGTTGATGGAAAATTGCCAAATGGTGCAAGTCAGCCTATGTATGAAAATATAAAAACAAATTAGTTTTTAAAATATAATATTTTCTGTTATTATTAATTTGAATCAGCCTTCATAATTACCATTTCAAATGTTGGTGTTGCTGCCGTTGTTGCCAGCGGTTGTGTGTGCAAAGTCTTGTAGACCTTTGGTCGGAGATGCGAATGATGGGAATGCAACATTTTAACATCATGGTTTATATGGGGCTTATAGGTACTAGGACTAATGTTCTTCACCTTGTTGGGAATACGTCTTGGTTCCAGATGCAAGGTTGATTCACCTGAATTTTCAGTAAGTTCAATTTTTCCGTATTCAGTAACTGGGTTAGAAATAATTGAAGTATACAAGACGGGCGTTGACGGATACGTGTTTTCTCCTGAATTTGAAGATTGAAGAATTGGATGGTTAACTGGAGCGAATTGGATTGTTCTGTTACTCAACGGCTTGAATGGTGAGTTATTCGCTGAATGAACGTGATATGATACCTCTTGTCTCTTTGGAAAGTCTTCATTCCTCTTTAGAGTATCCTCTTGTATTTTAAGAGTGTCTTCTGCCCTCTTTGGAGTGTAATGATGTGTCGCACTGTACTTATAAGATAAAGGGACATCTTCCCTTACAAAACTATGTGAATAAGTAGCTTCATTAGATTTTGCTTGTGGGTGTGAGGGTGGAGCTCCAGAACATAAAGTAGTTAAGGTAATCACATGTATGATCTGTAACAGTTAAATAATTTAATGTGTTGGTGTTTTATTTTGTAGTAAAAACTAACAGTTACACTAAAACTCACTTTAAAAAACATTTTAGAGTTTCCTTGGTGGACCACTCGGAAGTGTTTGTGTCCGGATGCAATGTGCTTCACTTATTTATAGGCACGTGGTTTAATCACAGAGAGAAATCACATGTTATATAACTATTTTTGTTACACGTATAGAGCAATTATTCGCTTGCCTCCGGTGAGCGACTCCTGTAACAAAGCCGATGGGCTCCGGACCTTTCACCCGTTTTTTTCGATTCAAATAGAGTCAGTTGATGGATAGACATTGGTTGTTGCGATTGCGAGTTGACTAACTGGACTCAACGTCCGTTACTTGCCAAGTGTAGGATTTGTTTTGGATAAATGAGATGACATCAGTGTGTATAACTTCCTTGCAATTGTCTACAAGTGTGAGGGGACAATATTATGCATTTATTATGGGAAATAAGCGTAACTATTGTCCACTTATTATTCAGTAGAATATGTATGTAATACTCGGTTTATATATTTTTATTTTTATTCTGCAATAGGTTTGTAATATAAAAACCACATAGAGTTTTTACCTTCTGCGAAAAAACAAAAGAGCGCGGATCTGAATCCATGCTAAAACACGAGTATAATGTGAGTCCTTGTAGGTGGACAGCGAGAGTTTATTAGTCGAGAAAGTCGTTGTTTTCTGCATCGCCCATATTTCTAGGAATAATTACACATATATTTTTTTTAACTAAGTATTTACACTATGTACATGTCGGTGGATATAAACCTGTGGATAGATTCTAATTAAATAGATTAGAGGTCATTAGTAAGTACCTAGTTTGATTAGTCACGTTAAAGAGGTCGCAGCAAACTCGGTTCTCCATACAAGCGTAGTTACGCTCTCATTTTAAAACGACTAGCTAGATTGCTCTGAAACTATGTACTTACAATAGGATAAGGATAATTATCCCTGATTAGTTTATGGAGCATAGTTAAAAAAAATACTACAGTTTTAAGTTTTTCATAAAAAACATGTTTTTGCTTTTAATAAAATGAGAACGAAACTCCATTTGTATGGGAAGGTGAAATGCGGCCAAGCTTGCTGCGGTCTGTTAAGGATTGATATTTAATTGACAACGTGTCAAGTCAAGATTTGTATTGAGGGTTCTTTACGTAGGTATCTAAATTGAACTATAAACTCTTCGCACGTTACCTATGTAAATGGAGGTCTATATTTCAACATCGCAGGTAAGAGCATTGATCGCCTAAAGTACATCATGCGCCGCCAATGTTAAAGTACTTGTTGTATAAGTAGTACAGTCAGCATCAAAAGTAGCGGATGAAGCAACGCGCCAAAAGTATCTGATATTCCGGATAACTTTTCCAAATATAGATCAATTGTTAAAATTCGGGCTCAAAAGTATATCTTTTACAGTCTTAGTTATTCTGTATTAAAGACATCACTTTTTGGTAAGCTGTTACAGAACGGTAGATACTTATGAAACGTTATTTGATCCGCTACTTTTGATGCTGACTGTACCATGGTCCTCGTGTGCAATTTTTACACAATGTGTGATTTACATTATTATGACGAAAGTAAATTAATCTGAGATTAGGTAGGTATTTCTAACTAATTCAATCCGCACTGTGTGGGAGGTAAGTTGTTGACACTCGCGTGGAGGCCAGTGCCCGAGGCGCTGCAGGCTATATGGTGTAAGTTGTGAGAATGTGGCGATGTTTGACAATTAGCACGTAAATGCACACTTTAATAAATAAGTGAGATAATAATATAATGTTTCATTGCAACAATTCATTAACAGATATTTCTAGATTGAATTTGAATTGTTTTTTTTTATATATGCTTATAGGGTTCCGTAGCCATAATGACAAAAACGGAATCCTTATAGTTTCATCACTTATTGCTGTTTTGTGTTTTTTGTCTAAGAGTTCCTCGTATTTTTATAAAAAAATACGAAAGAGTATCAAAGGACAATGGGCACTTTTGTATGGGGAGTGTCCCATGGATGTATACTGTTGAGACATATGTCGTTTTAAAGCTCTTAATCGTAGTATTATTTTATTGTATGGCACCAACCTTGGACCACTTGCAGGGACCGAGCTATATAAAAAAAGAAGTTGCGTATATAAGCAGTTATATTTCCTTATATGCGGGATATAAAAAGTTCTAACGTATTTTATTCGAAAGAATATAAAAAATGCTTTATGTTTTTTGTATCAATACCAATGATAAAGTATTTAAAGGGACACAATGTACAGTTTTAAAAAATCGCCATTCTAAAAATTACTTGATACACAGCGAAATAAGAGTGTATACAAATGCCATGTATATCATGTGAAAAGTATTTTTATAAGCTATTTTTCGTATAATATAGCTGGGGTCAAATCGTTGCAGGGATCAAAATAAAACCATTTAATGAGTTAATTAATTGTAGTTAATTACGCCTTAACTTTTCTACTCAACGCCAGATGTCGCTCTAAAGCAAAATTCTACTTGACGTAAAGCATTTATACATAGCGGTAATCTCGTCAGTCTTACTCCATCATTTTAAAAAGTATAGACTAGTTTATGGATTTCTAAAGTTATGTCAAGATGACTCTGAATGTAATATTGTCAACAATAATTGTCAAAACACGCAATTTAAAATATTCAAAATTGTAATTACAAAATAGTATATTTTTAATGCGCTATAATTTTCTCCAATCGAAAGGCACTCCATTCCATTGATCTCAGAGAGTATGCTCCTTGATGATCTTCACTATTCATGGGGTAGGTAAGATAAAAGTATTATTTTTTCTCGTATAGCTGCTATATAGCGTTCGACTCCATGGAAAATAAAGTCTCCAAATTATATAAAAAATGTAGCATATATACAAAGTGCAATTTAGATAGTATTCCAGAAAAAAATGCGCCAATGTAAATGCTGAAAAGTTTCCTATCGTATTGTCGACCAAATTCATATCTCCTTCTGATCTACGCGACCTTAGAAGTTTGGATTGTCCTACCTAATCATTTTACATTTTATTGTTTTCAGAACAAGAATTATTTTACTTCCCACTGTCTATGTAAGGGGACTTAGAGCGGATTCATACTTTACTATACGTGTCGTGTCGAATGATAGTCCCTATGTCAGTTTCTCCAATTCTATTTTGCGTAGGATAAGTTAAAAAAATAATTAAAAATATGTGTTACTGTATTTTTATTAGTGAAATGTTACCTATATTTCTAAGTTAATGATTGTACTATACTTCCAAAAATATGTCTGACAAACATTTTACATGTAGGCCATTTTTCCACGTAAAAATGTATGTCCTATCATGGAACAATAAGGTTACGGACCGTGCGCGGAGCCGAAGCAACACGTAGAGCCCTTTGGCCACTTTAATGAAATGTAAGGGGTACTCCGATCGGATGCTGCCCTTGCCCGTATTATGAGTCGCACGCAGAGGCAGCACCCGCCAGGGTGTAAAGACTATTTGAGAGTTTATAGAATCTAAAATGAACCGTGCTATTGGGTAAAAGCGATGGAATAAATACTGGGCTATGAAATAAAAAAACCAGACGCCTACCTAATAAAACGGTATTCAATTTTATTTCCGGCAGACGGCTACTCGCCCCCACAAAAAGCGACATCTAGGATGGCTCAAGGGTAACACCGGTGTGAGCGGCTCAGGGGTGTTGAGAGGTGTACGCCGCTTTCTACCCAAGCAGCCACTGTGCCAAATCGCGTCTTATGCATGGTTCACTTCCCCCCTGGAGCTTATAGCTCTAACGAATCCACTGTGGCCGGCCGGCTAAGGCAAGCCAGAGGCAGAGAATCCTGTCCCACCCACCCTCCTTGCAGGTAACAGAACTCCCCAGGAGCACTCGGGTGTGTAAGGTCGCTACTCCCAACTTATTATAATTGTTATTACTTTCAGCATTTTTAAGTTGTTCATCGGACACTGAGGCCATTGAAGTTTCAAGCTGGCGGCATCAAAATGGAGTACCGAGGTACTGTTTCAAATAAATGGGTGGTAAGTAAGTACATTTGGTGAAGTAGAACTGCTGATGTTGATCAGAAACGGAACTCTTCCACGCGCGTGATTTGTCTTCTTTGTTAAGTTTGTAGCGAGTAAGTTTGTAATTTATTGTGTCAAGGTAAAGGTCTGACGATGGGTTCCATGAGGAAGCGAGGAAACACCTCAAATCTTATAGGCATATAGTCATTTTGGATTTTCATCAATACCTTAAGCTTTTTCATTCCCACTAGTGGCATTTAATGAAGTGGAACTACTGATGTTGACCAAAACGGAACTCTTGAACGCGCGAGATTTTTCTTTGTTTTTTTTTTATGATATAAGAGGCAAACCAGCAGACGTCACACCTGATGGTAAGCGATTACCGCCGCCCATGGACACCTGCTAAACCATAGGGGTTGTAAGTTCGGTGCTGGCCTTTAAGATTGGAATACGCTGTTTTCTTAAAGTTTTAAATGTCGTATTGGTCCGGAAATACCGCAGGCGACAGATCATTTCATAGTTTAGCTGTATGAGGCAGGAAGTTTCTAGAGAAATGCACTGTTGAGGACTGCCAACCATCTAAGTGGTGAAAATAAAAATGTTGTAGCGTAGAGCGCTGACGAAAAGAGGCGGCAAGGATTAATCCCGAGCAATTCGATGGAACACTCGCCGTAATAGATTTGTCCTGATAAGTTTGTAGAAAGTAAGGTTGTTAAGAAACATCTGTGTCTAGATCCAGGTCTGATAGATACCTCAAACCTTATATTATATTATAGTTTTTTTTTGGATTTACATCAATATCTTCAGGCGTTTTATTTAAAAAAAGCTACATTTGATCAAGTGGAACTGCTGATGTGTTCCAGAACGGAACTTTTCAACGCACACGTTTTGTATTCTTTATTAAGCTTGTAGTGAGTAAGGTTCTTAAGGTGTACTTAATACATCAATGTCCAGTTCTGATGATGGGTTTCATGAAGAATCGAGGGAATTCCTAAAATCTTTTAGGCATACATGTAATAATTTCTGGGATTTTATTTACATATCAAGCATTATTATTAAAAAGTGTCATTTGACTAAAAGTAACAGCTGATGATGACCAGAATGGAACTCGCCAACTCGCGCGCGATTTGTTTTATTAGTTAAGTTTGTAGCAAGTAAGTTTTAAGTATTAAGGTTTTTAGGAACATTTGTGTCAAGGTAAAGGTCTGATGATGGGTCCCATGGGACCATTCTTCATGAAGAATCGAGGGAATTTCTTAAATGCTATAGGCATATATGTAGTACTTATTGGATTTTCATCAACATATTATCAACTTTTATTCACAAAAGTGACATTTGATGATGTGGAACTACTGATGTTGACCAGAACGGAACTCCAACGCGTGCAATTTTTCTTCGTTAAGTTTGTAGCAAGTAAGGTTCTTAAGAAACATTTTTGTCAAAGTACAGTTCTGATGATGGGTTTCATAAAGAATCGAGGGAATTCCTAAAATCTTATAGGCATACATGTAATAATTTCTGGGACTTTATTTACATATCAAGCATTTTTATTAAAAAATTGTCATTTTACTAAGTGTAACAGCTGATGTTGACCAGAATGGAACTCGCCAAACCGCGCGCGATTTGTTTTATTAGTTAAGTTTGTAGCAAGTAAGTTTTAAGTATTAAGGTTTTTAGGAACATTTGTGTCAAGGTAAAGGTCTGATGATGGGTCCCATGAAGAATCGAGGGAATTTCTTAAATGCTATAGGCATATATGTAGTACTTATTGGATTTTCATCAACATATTATCAACTTTTATTCACAAAAGTGACATTTGATGATGTGGAACTACTGATGTTGACCAGAACGGAACTCCAACGCGTGCAATTTTTCTTCGTTAAGTTTGTAGCAAGTAAGGTTCTTAAGAAACATTTTTGTCAAAGTACAGTTCTGATGATGGGTTTCATAAAGAATCGAGGGAATTCCTAAAATCTTATAGGCATACATGTAATAATTTCTGGGATTTTATTTACATATCAAGCATTTTTATTAAAAAATTGTCATTTGACTAAGTGTAACAGCTGATGTTGACCAGAATGGAACTCGCCAAATCGCGCGCGATTTTTTTTATTAGTTAAGTTTGTAGCAAGTAAGTTTTAAGTACTTAAACAGTACAAGGTAAAGGTCTGATGATGGGTCCCATGAAGAATCGAGGGAATTTCTTAAATGTTATAGGTATATATATATATAGTACTTATTGGATTTTCATCAACATATTATTAAGTTTTATTCACAAAAGTGACATGTGGAACTACTGATGTTGACCAAAACGGAACTCCAACGCGCGCAATTTTTCTTCGTTGTTAAGTTTGTAGCGAGTAAGGTTCTCAAGAAACATTTTTGTCGAAGTACAGTTCTGATGATGTGTTTCATGAGAAAGCGAGGGAACTCCTCATTCTCCTCAATTCTTATAGGCATATAGTCATTTTGGATTTTCATCAATATCTTTAGCTTTTTTTATTCACATTAGTGGCATTTGATGAAGTGGTGTTTGGTGGTGGTGGTGTGGTGTGGTGGTGAAGTGATGTTGACTAAAACGGAACTCTTCAACGCGCGAGATTTTTTTCTTTTTTTGTTTGTTGTGATATAAGAGGCAAACTAGCAGACGAATCAACTGATGGTAAGCGATTACCGCTGGCCATGGACACCTGTTACACCATAAGGAATGTAAGTGCGGTGCCGGCATTTAAGATAGGAATACGCTCTTTCCTTAAAGTTTTAAAAATCGTATTGGGCCGGAAATACCGCATGCGACAGATCATTTCATAGTTTAGCTGTATGAGGCAGGAAGTTTCTATAGAAATGCACAGTTGAGGATTGCCAACCATCTAAGTGGTAAAGCGGTGACGGAAAGAGGCGGCAGAGATTAATCCGAACAATTCCTCGGCACTTTTAAGTTTGTTGAAAGTAAGGTTCATAAGAAATATCTGTGCTAGACACCAGTGTCTAGTGTCTAGGTCTGATGATGGACACCTCAAACCTTATAGAAATATATGTAGTTTTTTTTTCATCAATATCTCTAGGTGTTTTATTTAAAAAAAAGTTATATTTGATCAAGTGGAACTGCTGATGTTGTCCAGAACGGAACTTTTCAACGCACGCGTTTTGTATTCTTTATTAAGCTTGTAGCGAGTAACGTTCTTAAGGTGTATTTATATCAATGTTCAGTTCTGATGATGGGTTTCATAAATAATCGAGGGAATTCCAGACATCTTATAATTTCTGGATTTTTATTTACATATCAAGCATTTTTATTAAAAAGTGACATTTGACGAAGTGCAACAGCTGATGCTGGCCAAAATGGAACTCGCCAATTCGCGCGCGATATGTTTTATTTGTTTATTTTGTAGCAAGTAAAGTTCTTGAAGACATTTGTGTTATAAGGTCTAGTTCTGAGGATGGGTTCCATGAGAAATCGAAGAAATTCCTCAAATCTTATAGGCATACAATATATACAGTAATGTTTGGATTCTCGTCAACTTATCAAGCATTTTTATTTAAACAAGTTAGTGATATTGACCAGAACGGAACTCTTCAACGCGCGCGATTCTTATTCTTTGTTAAGTTTGTAGCAAGCTAGGTTCTTAGGAAATATTTGTGTCAAGGTCCAGTTATGATGATGGATTCAATGAGGAATTGAGGATTTTAAATCGATTTGAATTCTCAATTGGGAGGAATTGAGGATTTTCGTCAACATATCAAGTTTTTTTATTTGAACAAGTGACATTTCATGAAGTGAAACTGCTGATATTGAGCAAAATGGAACTCTTCAACGACAAGTATTTTACCTTAGGCGTTTTTTTTTTTCATTTCGTTTATAGCATGTAAGGCTTTTAAGGAACATTTGTGTCAAGGTCCAGTTCTGATGATAGGTTCTACGAGAAACCGAAGGAGCTTCTCATATTGTATAGGCATACATATAGTCATTTTAGGATTTTTATCAATATTACAAGAATTTTTACTCAATAAAGTGACATTTGATGAAGTAGAATTGCTAATGAAGAACGGAACACCTCAACGACTTCCAGATTCTTTATTTTTATTACTCTTCTTTCTTTTTCATTATTCTTAGAACAGGTATTTCTACTAAGTGAACCGTACTGCTACTATTAAAAGTAGGTAGGTAGGTTAAATAGGTTAGAACTGTAAGGATTATTAAGTATAAGTAGTCTTTCTTTTAATTAAACATAGGTAAGTAATTCTATTTAAGTATAAGTATCTTTAAAAAAAAACATCAATCGACTCTTATCTGTCACTAGTTCCAGTTTCAGAGTATAAAAGCCGGGTACACAGCTAGCCACGGCTAGCCGGGTAGCCAGACAGTTCGAATACGGACAAGTTATTGTGAATAAAAAATCTTATCGTCTTGCAAAAGTTATTGTCATAAATGTATAGGTTTCGAATACATGAATATAAAGTTAAAATGCTGGTAAAAGTATTAGTTTTTATCATTAACCATTTTATATCCCAACAAAACTGTTACCCTTACAAAAATAAAATGCTTTCATTACCTAATGTAGGTTACGTTGGTAATAAATAAATAAATATGTAGGGACAATCTTACACAGATTGGCCCCAAACTAATCAAAACTTGTACTATGGGTACTAGGCGACGTTAAACATACTTATTTAGATAAATATATATTTACGTATATACACAGAAAACACGCATGCCTTAGGAACAAATATCTGTGTTCATCACACAAAGAAATGCCCTTACGCGATTCAAACTCGGGACCATCGGCTTCACAGGCAGGGTCACTACTCACTAGGCCAAACCGGTCGGCAAAAGGTAAAGATAATTAGGTAAAGACAATGAATAATTAAACGTATTATAAATTAAGCTAGGAGCGGGCTTCAGGCCATTACGTCGCACCTTTAGAATGAAACTAATTTGACTCAAAAAGTACGACTACTTCATATATGTAGTTTGGTAGAACAGTAAGAACTCACTATATGTGTCTCTTTTTCATGCGGTGAAATCCCCCCCACCCGGAAAGGGTAGCGACGCCCATTTTATCGACTCTCGAGTCGACTCCAATCTGATACTAATAGTAAGTAAGTACTTAGTAAGCAAATTGTAGTAGTCATCCCATCTTAGAGGACGGAAGTATTGTAAAGATACTACTTTTTAACCGACTTCAAAAACTTTTTTTTTGTATATATGTTAAGTAAGATCTTCGTTATTTCTGAACCAATGTTGAAAATTAGTTATCGTTTGAAAGTGGGTATATAGTTCCAAGATGGTCCTATTTTTGACAAAACCACGAGGAATTGAGGGAACTCCCCAAATCTTATAGGCGTTTTTTAGTTTGATCAACAGACCAAGCATTGCCATTCAAAAAAGTGCTATTTGAAGAAGTGGAACTTCTGATCAGGACCAGAAAAGAACTCTTTAACGATGCGTATTTCACGCTAGACGATTTGTCTTCTTTGTTATGTTTGTAAAGGAGCTACTTGCTTAACGAGGTTTAAGGAATATTTGTGTAAAGGTCTAGCTTACATCATGGGTTCCATGAGGAATTGAGGCAACCTCTCAATTCTTGATGGAACGTAAAACTGTTTATTGACATAATTGTCGATAGGTATCCCATCTGCTCTAATTTACCCCACTTGACGGTACTTACATGAAAAAAAAAACTTCTCTTAAAAATAGGAAACCGACTTCAAACATAGGTATTAGAAAACAATACAAAAACTGTTATTGTATTTTCAGAAACCATACGGCAATAATGAGGATGCATCGACATAAGAAGAATCGAACATGGGCAAGATAAAGTTCAAGAAAAAAGCAAATATAATGTGTACTTGTGTGTAGTCAAAGAAAGTTGAAAAATAAAGCATAATTAATGGCCATAGAATACAGAACCGATGCACGAACATTAAGACTATTAAAAATAGACATAGAGGTTGATCGTACTACTCGTACTAATGTATTTCTTTTGTTCAATTATATTGCATTAAAGTTAGATTCTCTAGGTATATATTGTTCATAGGTTCTGTATTCTATATGAATTGTTTTAGTGTAATTATTGTACTAAATACCGTTGACCGCCTGTCAACAGTATTTATTTCTACATTACTATCACAGAAGATTTTAGGCCCTACAGTAGTTTTTGAATTAGTATTTACTATGGACAAATATAGCGAAATGTGAGTTTTTACCTAAAATATCAATCTTTTGTGAACGTGGTGTAGAGTATATACCGCCTAAGACTGAAGTAGCTACGCGGGCAACGTTTTCAGAATAGAATCGTGTTCATGGTCGGCCCATGGTAAAAATAATTAGGTACCCGTAGACCCACTGGTGAACACTGTTTATGATAACACTTAAAATAAACCCCGTGGACCCACCAAGAGAACATATTGGAGAGACTAGAGATAATACACCGCTTTAAGGGCGGTCGCACACGGCATTGACATCTGGCGTCTAGATGGCGGGTGTACCTCAGCGAATTTCAAAGAAATATTTATAAACATCCAATGACGTTCGGCTCGGACACCAGATCTTCAATCTCCTGATTCCTGTGGAGTCTCCAGGTTCCATCCTCTCCACGTGTGGGTCCTAGGATTTTTCGCGCTGCCAGACTCCGATGACTCGGGCACATAGTCCAGATGGGTGAGGATCGTGCAGCCTGGAGGGCGTACTCTGAAGTTCCAAATGGCCGAAGACCGTCTAGACGTCCTAGGTAGGTCCCGCTGGAGAGACGAAATGCAAAAAGACCTTAGCGAACTCGGCGCCGTCGACTAGATGGAAACAGTTTTGGACAGAGAAGCATGGCGGTCTTTGGTGTAGGAGGCCAAGATCCACTTCGGGTCGCTGCGCCACAGCAGTAAGTAAGTATTTATAAACATATTGTACCTTCTGTGTACCTAGCCCAAAACGAGATATTTAAGAAAAAGTCCAACCGCCATTCTGACGTCAGGGTTGCGGTTGGACAGTCAGCGTCAAATACTTTGTAGCAGTCAAAGTGGCCAAATAGTTCGGTACACCATACTAAATATATGGTGTACCGAACTATTTGGCTACTTTGGTTGCTACAAAGTATTTGACGCTGACTGGACCTATGAAATCTTGCATTATACTGCACTAAAAGTATGCAGTTATATGGTACAGTCGCCATCAGATATATCGGAGTGGCCGACGTGCTCAAAGATATCTAAACACGCACTCTAACCCCTGGACAGTAGAGGCATGTTCAGATATTCGTGGGTACCTTGGCCGCTCCGATATATATGATGGTGACTGTACCTTCAGTGTACCTCTGTAAATAGAAATAGAAACCGGTGTACCTCTCCCCAAAACAAGCTAGGCTAAGCTCATGCACAATATACCTGCATACTTTTAGTGCGGTATAATGCAAGATTTCGTAGGTCCACCCGCCATCCTGACGTCAGGTTGGCGGGTGAACCGTTTTGTAAAATATATCGTTTTGGGGAAAGGTACACTGGTTTCTATTAAAGGTACACTGAGGTACACAGAAGGTACAATATGTTTATAAATATTTCTTTGAAATTCGCCGAGGTCCACCGCCATCCTGACGCTTACCATATATCTAAGGACCGACCTTAGGGGCAATAACGATAGTGCTAGTTGTGTCATTCACAAATTCGAGTCAATCGTGCTGTCTAACGCAACTAGATGCGATCAATCGCATGCGTAATGCGAACTCATCAACCAATCACGTTGTGGTACTTGTGGCGTTAGACTGCACGATTGGCTCAAACTCGTGTGCGTAACACCGCTGTACTGGCCCCATTCTTATTGCCCGTAAGGCCCGTCCTCAGATATATTATGTCAATGACACAGTCGCGATTTTAAAAAATCCACTTCGCTTCTGCTACCAAATTGTTGAGCATAACGTTTTCCTATCCATAGGTTCCATCTGTCCAGTAGGATCCACCATCTCGATCCACCAGATTGAAGAGATTGTTACTTAACTGATGGATCGAGATGATGAAACCTACTGAATAGAGCGGGTCGATTGGCTGAATTGGATATAACAAAGTACACTTATATGAAACGCTGTTCCGGTGTGCGAGTGAGACAGTCAGGCCAATTTGTACTTGCATTTGACAGAAACTGATTGTTTCCATCGAACGGTACCAGTTCCATTGCCGGCCTCTTCGCTGCCTTCTATAGTGGTTCAATCTTACCTTGCTTATGAATAAAAAGGGGCGTGCACACCGATATTAGAGTAATATTGGAATCATATCAGTTAGTTGCGGGCGTCTCGCTCGCACAAATACATGCGTATAAGTGCGAAATGAACGCACGAATGACAGCTAACTGGTATCATTCCAATATTATTCTAAAATTGGTTTAATGTCAGTTGCACTTTCGAATTGGCCTACATAGCGATTTCCTTAGCCTGAACACCGGATCGGCGTGTGGGCCGGCATCTACCTAATGTAAAGCCACCTCATTAGGTGCTTTTAGCCTTTTGAACGGCAAGAACACCTAAAGATGTGGTGAGAGAAAGCCGCGCGTCCCTCATGCACTGCACTAGCTTTACAGCTTGCATTGCGACCAATGTATGCCGCTCACCGCCCCGCCGGTCGTGTTGGTCCAATTCGCGGCCCTAGAAGACGTACTTTACATATAAACAAGAGCACGCGAGCATTTTGCGAGTTGTGTATGTGTACTTGTGTTATCTAGGCGCACAAACGGTTACAATAACAAGAAGTGTACAACGCGTGTGCAGTCCAACACGGGAGTACGGGTGCGATTCGAAAATAACGCGCTAGCGACGCATTACGACATTGATACTTTACCCTTTGAACGCCACAAACAAAAACGTTACTCACACGCCAAGGTCACGGGCGCAAGTGAGCTTGAAAGTGCATGAGTATTACATTAGGGACTTTGACAGCGATTATAACAGCTATAATCATTAATGTGTTCATGGCCCTTAAATCATGTCTAGTGACGGCGCCTTTAGGTGACTGACGTTCAAAAGGTTAAGGGCGTTTGCTAGCTGGCGCTAGTGCACGGAGCGGGCAAACACGCGCAGGTACGTTTGTAAGTAAAATCAGTCGCACGCGTCCGCGCCAGTTAGCGTTGCTGATACTGTAAGCCGCACGCCCGCTCCATGCACACGCGCGACGTTGCGGACGCCCTATGCCCTAAACCTTACTTGAAAGTGTGAAGGTTACTCTGACAGCGGCTATATCAGCTATAATGTATTTATGACGCATAGCTAGTTAAGACGCCTTAAGGTATTCTTGGCGTTCAAAAGGTTAAGGGCGTTTGCTAGCTGGCGCGAGTGCACGGAGCGGGTGCACGCGCGCGGGTGCCTTTGTAGGTAAAATTCGTTGCACGCGTCCGCGCCAGTTAGCGTCGCCAGTTACTGTTTTTCGTTAACCCGCTCCAGCTAGCAAACTAATCGCAAATGGTCCGAGATTGGCGCAATAACCATGCATTACCTTATCTGGATCTGGATACAACTATTCACCAATGCTTGCTTTAAAGTAACTTGTCGACTCGTCCTGATAATATTTGTGCGACCGTGAAGAAAATCTATGCCGTCACTTATTTTTCAATTTATATGAAATAAAGATGTTAAATGTATTCAAAAGTTTTTATTTAATAAGGTATGTATAAGTGCTCTGTGCATCCGCACCAGCTAGCGGTGCCCTTAGCAAACCAATCGCAAATGGTCCGAGATTGGCGCAATAACCATGCATTCTCTTATCTGGATCTGGATGCACCTATTCACTAGAAAATGTATGCCGTCAGTTATTTTTCAATTTATATGAAATAAAGGTGTTAAATGTATTCAAAAGTTTTTATTTCATACGTATATATAATGGAACGAAATACAGCTACTATCTTAGCTTGGCAAACAGTTAAGAGTCGCTCATGCTTGTAATGTATTCTGCGTTAATTTTAGGTTTAAGATTCTTTATTCTCACTAAGAATTTGACAATTCACTTACATGAGAACTTAAAACTACACAATTTAATCCTGCTTCATATGGCAAACGAAGGGAACGTTGCTTTGAACCGCGACGCAATCTCAAATGTTTCACGTTTACACAATTTTCCTGCAGAGAGACAAAACAAGTATGTACATAGTACCTTTTTACGATTTATTTTATCGTAACATATAAACTTAGATTTATTTTCTTGCTGCTAATTATGGTACTCCATAAATACATTTACTTACCTACTTATTGCTTAGGAATCTTATTTCATCTTTAATAATAAGTTTATATAACGTTTCTAGCGGGACATAACGCGAACTTTAAAAAATATAATGCTTTTTCTACCTTTATCACTCGAATATGTAAGAGCAAGAGAGATAAATAGACGACACTTACTCGTTCAAGGTAACAACTCGTTTTATTGTCAAAGTTCCGAATTAAACAAACTTATTCTTCGGTGACATTTTTAAGCGTTTATAAGCGACTATACGGATCCAGCATTTGCCGCTCATTCGGTTCTCCTATTGCACGCAAGATGTCAGTACTAGAGAGGATTTGAAAAATCATAATTAAGTAGTTTAGTGCCATTTATTGAGCGGTAATAATTTAAAAAAATATATAAATTACTTTTTCATTATATTTCAGGCATGCAAAGTGATGTAAATGGTTACAAAAGTAACTCTATATGAATGACATTTTTTAGTTCCAGTTTACGCCGCAGCGCATGATCAAAATTATTAATATCATCTTCCCTGGACACTTTCGGTCTTTGGTGTCATATAAGTAATTAATGCTTAATTGAAGACCTTCCAAATAGGATATGACTCAATTGTATATACCACTAGTAAAAATTACCCAAACGGCTACCAAGGCTCCATCTAGTGCCAGGTAGAACAAACAAAGCGGCATTTACCACACTTAATTAACGAAAAAACTAGTTTTATTACCGCCCCTGCAAGCATTTGAGTGCAAGTATATATATATTAAAATACCTTATAAAAATGTCTTTTAAATGATATATATGGCTTGAGTATACAAGCAAGTTTCAGTGTTTAATAGCAGTATTTTTAATTCAAGCATATGTTTTATCAACTAATTCCAGCCCTGTAAGTACTTAAACGTAAGTAGTGGTAAACAGAAATCTAGAATTTCTCATATTCTTTCATACAAAACACCTAACAACCGGCTACATAACAAGTGCTTTGTAAAACAACCGTTTATATTGGCCACTCTTTTTTTTAAATTGCTCAGTCCCTGCAAGTTATCCAAAGTTGGTGTCATACAATAAAATAATGCTAAGAGTAAACCCTTTCAAACGAGATATGTCTCAACAGTATACATCCATGGGACAAATTGCCCATTCTCCTTTCAGTTCAATCAGTACCCCTAGTGTAAATATTTTCGACAGCGAAACGTTACGTACGCGTTTGCGTTAAGTGTCATTTTGTATGAGATTTTTTACTTTCCAAAACGTCCCGCTTGGCGCGCTGTTCAAAAACCCATACAAAATGAGACTTAACGCAAACGCGTATGTCACGTTTCGCTATCGACAAAATTTACACTAGGGGCACAGAGATTAAGAAAAGGTTCAAATTGATATTTCATGTTTTGAAACAAAACTTTCTAAAAACACTATACCTCACAAACATAAATGTAATTCGGAATGTAAACTAGCTTAATTCTACAGTCCACTATTATTTAACACCTTTACAATACTAGAGACCAGCAAAGATTTTACAAAGACACATATAGCTTTGTAAACTATGATCTTATGACTTACGGCGCTTAACGCATGAATACAATAATGTGTTATAATATCGCGAGCCGGTCAACTATGCGGTTATCCCTGACCTTACAACCGGGCCACAAATTCGACGCAACGCTCTACTTGCTTGTCATTATGTTATTGATGGCTTCCAAACTGATAGATGTATTACTCTGTCAACTGACTAATTGACAGAGATAAAGATTTAACCCAATTGTAATAACATGGTAATCAGTGTCGTTTTGTAACGGCGTCTTTAATGTGATGTTTTGCGTACACCTACAATTTGTTTTGTGATGTGATGTATACATACTAGTATACTTATGAGTAGATCGCCATGGTAAAAAATTGATGATTACTCGTATAATAATTATGTCAGAAATAGGAACGTTGCTTCGATGGAACTGAAGCGTATAAACAGTAACGTGACTTTATTGCTCGTAAAACATGTTTATGGAAGGAAACAAGATTCTAACTAACTTTTAGGTAAGTATTAAAAGAGATCAGTACCCCTAGTGTAACTTTGATCGACATCATAACGTGACGAACGCGTTTGCGTTAAGTCTCATTTTGTATAGGATTTTGAGTTTCCAAAACGTCCCGCTTGGCGCGCTCTTTCGAAATCCAATACAAAATGAGACTCAGTACCCCTAGTGTAAATAAATTCGATTTTGAAACGTGACGTACGCGTTTGCGTTTAGTCTCATTTTGTATTGGATTTAGAAAGAGCGCGCCAAGCGGGACGTTTTGGAAACTCAAAATCCTATACAAAATGAGACTTAACGCAAACGCGTTCGTCACGTTATGATGTCGATAAAATTTACACTAGGGGTACAGACAGACATGTGCGAGTCAGATTCGCCCACTGAGGGTTCCGTACTTTTTAGTATTTGTTGTTATAGCGGCAACAGAAATACACCACTGTGAAAATTTCAACTGTCTACATGATGATACAGCCTGATGACAGACAGATAGACGGACGGACGGACGGACAGCGGAGTCTTAGTAATAGGGTCCCGTTTTGGTATGGAACCCTAATTACTCAGGTAAATACTACTAAGTATTACCACTAATAACTACTAGTAACTAATGAGTACTATTAAGTAATGAAATAGGTACATAATAGAGTTGGAATTGACTTTGAATTAGTTTTTTAAATAATATAACAGAAAAAATATATATGTTTGAAGTATTATTAAACGATGATGTGAAGCAACTATTTACGCTTTTATCGGATGAATTTAGAACCTTGAGTAACGGAGGATAGTGGATTTCATTGATGCGCTCAAGTGACTCATCTTCATTCATCGACACGAGTAGGTCGATAACCTCAAAGGTCGAGATCGAGACTTGAGGCAACTTACATAATATGCGGTAATATTGTAAATAGGAAAATTATATCATAAACAAGACTGATTTCATTTAGAAGAGAGGGTTTTTTTTGTAATTAATGATATTTATGTTGTCCTTGAACTTGGTATGATTATCGTTACAATATTTTGGCTTGTTTGTACATACAAAAGCTTTTTATATGATAGCCTAAGTCTATGTATTATAATGAAAGGTGGCTGTCATACACTAATTTAGCGTTCTCATTTGTATTATTGTCTATTACTGACAGCTCACTGAATGTCCACACTCTTGATGCATCCTTGTTTGTTTTGGGTAATGTACCTACTTAAGTCAATTTTTTTTACAGATTTTACAGACTACAGTCCAAATTTATCAAATTTCTCTGTTATAAAATGCGAGACAACTATAGTTCTATCGACTACCTCAAGCTGTGTAAGAAACATCATTTGATCCCACTTTTTAAACGCCGTGAAATTGCAAACATAGTGTACTTAGTCAATATTATTAAAGGTAATGTAGATTGTCCAAATTTGCTAAATAGGATCTCTTTCAATATTCCGTCAAGGAGGCTAGGTATAGGAAAAACAATTTCATATGCAGGGCAGGCATGCGTTTAAATAAAGTTTCTATAAATTGTGATATCGACATATATAATGATAGCATAGCAGTAATAAAAAGTAAATTAATTAGACACTTCATGGGTGACAATAATTCTGGCGCAGGACAGGGCTCGGTGCATTATTGAATATGTACCTACTTACAGGATTCAACTACTTATTTCTTTTTTAATTTATTTTTATAAAAATGAATCATATATATGGTTCTGTTCTTATGCTGCAGGAACTTGTATGTGTAAATTAAGTTGGGCAAAAACTTTTTATAATTTATTACATTTCTATAAGTGAGAACCTGTAATTGGGTCTGTAATTCTATTGTAAGTTCTAGATATATTTAGCGCTGTTGGTTTTCCATATACTAAAATAAAATAAAATAAATACTCAACTACCTAGACTAAGATCTATCTAACCAGTCATACCTCACCGTGATATTTGATGAGAATGAAGGATCAGTTTATCTCACAAATTACAATTTCAGTTACGTTCTAATATTGTCAGTTTGTTTATTTAAAAATTGATAATCTCATTACATTGCAATCAAAATATTTAAGTACACACTATATTCACAGACACGTGACATAAATAAATCGGTGTATTTGAGTGAAGTGTAGGCAGGCAGGTATACATACGAATATCTTAGTTAGTAGCTTTATTTGAACTTTAAATAAATAAACTTGGTTTAATATTAGTTTGCTTTACTCAAAACGAGAGACAGAGAGAGACATGTACAATTAGTAATATCAATGAAAAATCCAATCAAGATTTTTAAATAAAGTAAAAATAGATGAAGTGATTAAAATCAGGTTGCAAAGAAGGCAGTAGATACACAGTGGTCGACTGTCAGAAATCAGTTCGGAAAGTAATATAGTATCAAGGATAATGAAGTGGCCATGTGTTACCTGATCATGTAACTTTAACCTTTACTCTGCTCCAAGAAAGTTTGTTATATTTGACCCATAGTAAATACCATACCGCGCTGCGACCCGGCGACCTTGTACCGCCCAAATCCGAGCACTATAAAAGGCACACGTTACACATCCAATGCATCAGTTGATCACTAGTCAACAAACAATATGTTCTCCAAAGTAAGTAAAAAAAAAAAAGAAAAATATATACAAAAAGTTTTTGTGTTTAGTTGAAAAGGAAAAACCGTAACATGGATTGTACTAAATAAGTATTTTTGTTTTAGATCATCGCTTTGTGCGCCTTTGTGGCGGCAGCCCAGGCTGGTCTTATTGCCGAGCCCCACTACTCCCACGCTGGAGCCGTCTCATCCCAAAGCATTGTGCGTCACGATGAGCAGCTCCACCACGCAACCAAGCTGATCGCTGCTCCCGTCGCTAAGCTGGCCGTCGCCGCCCCCGTCGCCTACCACGCCGCACCCGCTCCCATCGCCTACCACGCCGCTCCCGCCCCCCTGGCTTACCACGCTGCTCCTGCCCAGGCTCACTACTCCTCCGCCGGCGCTGTGTCCTCCCAGAGCATCGTCCGCCACGATGAGCAGCCCCATCATGCTACCAAGCTGATCGCCGCCCCCGTCGCTAAAGTCGCCGTGGCTGCCCCCATCTCGTACCACGCTGCTCCCGCGCACTACGCTGCCAGCCCTGTCCACTACGCTGCCCCTATCGCCAAGGTGCTCGCGCCCGCCCCCAAGCTGATCGTCTCAGCCCACCATCAGGAGGAGGAATACGTAAGTGTTTTGCATTATAAAGACATACCATTATTATAAAAAGGATTACAAAATCAAATTCGAATAATAAAATGCTACGAAATGGATTCATCTCAGCTTGGTGCTTGAATAAGTCATGTTCGAAAACTATCGAGTAAAATTCCCAAACAACGCCAAAATACACAAAATTGCCTGAGTGAATAGAGAAAATTAAAACGTGGAAACTTATAAATACCTAAGTCTTGCTGAATTAACTAATATTTTTTATTGGTTTGATTGAATTGATAATTTTTATTGAAATTAACGACTTAAGAATAATCAGGCGAAGTACCAGAGACTGTCGATTCAATTCAATTCAAATGATTTATTTGTAAACATCCTATAATTTCTTCTATAATCCTATATGTCCTATAATTTATTTTCTTTTCTTTTTTTAGGCCCACCCCCAATACGAGTACTCTTACTCCGTGGCTGACGGACACACCGGCGACAACAAGTCCCAGCACGAGTCCCGCGATGGCGATGCCGTTCATGGCGAGTACTCGCTGCTGGAGGCTGACGGCTCCGTGCGCAAGGTTCAGTACTCAGCCGACGACCACAACGGCTTCAATGCGGTGGTGAGCCACTCCGCGCCCGCGCACGCCGCGCACGCGCCCGCGCTCCTCGCCCACCACTAACTCCTCAGTACTCATGATTGTAGACGTTAGGAACACTGAACTGTAAATAGTCAATAATATTTATTTTTATGATAATAAAAGCAAATTGTTGAAATATAAAACAGTGTAATTACTCCTTTTGTCTACGTAGACAATGATGATGGGTATTGTGCAACCTAGGTCAAATTAAACTCAAGCCAATTGTACCTGTAGCTGTAGCAAAGACGAATAAAATAAGAAGACTAATATTTAGCACCATCTATTAAACGGAATTGAATGATTTTGACCAGAAGCCTAAACACTGTGAATATGCACGTCGCTTCGGTGTATGACCGTGACAGCGCTATAAGGCGATGTCCCGCTAGCACGCCAGAGCGGCGTAAGTATCTACTTACGTCGCTCTGTAGGTACTCAAAAGTCAACTCGATCATCTAAGACAAAAAGATGCAATGTCTGAACATTTAGGCGGTCTTCAAATTGGATGCAGATGCAGATGCATCCAATGTGAACACCACCTGAATGTATAGAGCGTGCATCCCTTTTTTCTTAAATTATCGAGTTCACTTTTTTAAATGAATGATTTGCTGCTTTTGTTTATTTTAGTAACTTTTGCATATGGTATTCTTAATTTAGTCTTATCCTAAATAAGCGACCAAGTGCGAGTCGGCTTCGCGTTCCAAGGGTTCCGTCCATCACACGATTTTTAAATAGAGGCTCTGCAAACTGCAAACCTCACTATTATTTATTTACTATACGTAACTTACTTCCTACATAACTTAATATATAACTAAAAACCGACTACAATAAAAAAATCCGCGCCACAAATCTATATTAGGCCTCACCCCTATAGTCATACTAGGTACCTACTACGAGGACATCGGATCACGCGCAGAGCCCCCTGTAAGTAGCCCCGTTTATATGAGGACGCCTTTGGTGTTCAGGAATTTACGTCGGCCTTCTCCGCCTCGCTTCTTTGAGTATGAGAACGCCGTAGGCGCCCGACACTGGCCTGTGCGCAGCGCGCCTCGTACGGCTTATCAGCCAGAGGGTCAAGGTCTCTTCAAGCATACTGAAGCGCGCGCACCACGTCAAATATACGTCAGGCTTTACCCGAATTTTTCGTGTAAGGGCGTCGAAGGCGTGCACTGTTTATTACAGTTGGCCCGACTCTTTTTGTATGAGTACACCGAAGAAGTCTGGTACCACAAAACCCGCAGCGCTACCCACGATATCAGTACGAGGGCGCCCCGGAAAAGGACTGGAACGCTCGCAGCGGGCTTCGTTCATCTTTATAACATGTTGGCGCTGCATAGTAGGTCGAGAAGTAGCTGTATGCCAGCGGTCCGTGGTTGGAAAATAATACCTACCATAATTAAACATGCTACATACGTATAACTTATATAGCTGTAAACAAAAATCGTAATACGTATGGTATAGGAATTCGACTACGGCGATTGCGGATTCAAAATATACTTTCCCTGCGAAAGTCTTCTTTTATCGGGCAATCAGGTGTATGCAAGCAATCCCAAAACAATCGCCAACAATATGTAGGTACTTTATTTGTTGCGCGGATAAGCCCTTTCTTGAATGATGTACAACACGGTATCGTTCTTTAATTATTAGAGTCCGTCTAAAATAACTGTGTGTCATTAAACTTTTAGTTACATCATATTTAAAAAAAATCCATGCATTATAGTATCTTGGTCCGACTTTATTTTCTTATTCATGACAGACTTAGGATAACGTAAGGACAAAAATTGTTCATGACGCATTATTTATTTAGCCTAATAAAGGCGTTTCGAATGACACCTCATTTGTGAAATTATAATAAGTACCTATTTTACAGAGAAAGAGAGGGTAAGAGCCGGCGTAGTTTTATTCGACGTTTATAATATAAGGGCATTGTAATGTCTACTTGAAAATAAGGCTTTTGTTGAAAAAAAAAATTTTGTAAAGAGATGAGGATATTAGATATTATATGAGGTAAATTTTACAAAAAATAATTCAACGGTATTGTATCTGGAAGAGCTCAAACTTGGTATGTTTTGAAAATTATTTTAATTTTAATTTCATACAAGTGACTGTAATGTTATGACGTTATATATTTTTAGAACCGGCTCAGAATGCCTTTTCATTTAATACCACACAAAGTAGGTTTCTGAACAAAAAAAGAATATTTTTCCATACAAAAAAAAGATGACGCTCATTTTTTTTGGTGCTACGGGTTAAATTGATTCAAATGGCCTTAAGATTAATCGTGCCGATTTTCATGCTTTTGACACAATTTACAGCGTTTTTCGACGTACCGCTAGCACTATTGTAGAGTTAAAAGCTTGGCTCTACAAGAGATCTGATAACTTTTTGACAGTGCAAGCCTTATGGTCTCGTCTTGGCTACATTTTACATGAAAATATTTTTGATGGGATAGTTTCTATCAAAACATTTCCTCTGATTTAAACTAGTAAAATGTGCAAAATTGGTTTTAAAGTTTCATTCAAGCGTTTCAATTAAATATTATTGTTGAAACCTATTTACTTTATTTATGAGCGAAGGGAGTTTAATAACAGGCAGTTTTATATTTCAACAATTTGCGTTTATTACCATAAGAATAAATATTATTGACTATTTACAATTCAGTGTTCCTGACGTCTAATTGCGGTTGCAGGAGTTAGTGGTGGGCGAGGAGCGCGGGCGCGTGCGCTGCGTGCGCAGGCGCGGAGTGGCTCACCACCGCGTTGAAGCCGTTGTGGTCGTCAGCGGAGTACTGAACCTTACGCACGGAGCCGTCAGCCTCCAGCAGCGAGTACTCGCCGTGCACGGCGTCGCCATCGCGGGCCTCGTGCTGGGACTTGTTGTCACCGGTGTGGCCGTCAGCCACGGAGTAAGAGTACTCGTATTTGGGGTGAGCCTGAGAAACCATACAAAATATTGTATTATGTTTAAATCGTATAAACATATTTAGGCACACAGTCAGACTCTATGATTTAGGACACTTACGTATTCCTCCTCCTGATGTTGGGCTGAGACGATTAGCTTGGGGGCAGGCGCGAGCACCTTGGTGATAGGGGCGGCATAGTGGACGGGGCTGGCAGCGTAGTGCGCGGGAGCGGCGTGGTAGGAGATGGGGGCAGCCACGGCGACTTTAGTGACGGGAGCGGCGATCAGCTTGGTCGCATGATGGGGCTGCTCATCGTGGCGGACGATGCTCTGAGAGGACACAGCGCCGGCGGAGGAGTAGTGAGCCTGGGCAGGAGCAGCGTGGTAAGCCAGGGGGGCGGGGGCGGCGTGGTAGGCGATGGGAGCGGCGACGGCCAGCTTAGCGACGGGAGCAGCGATCAGCTTGGTGGCATGATGGGGCTGCTCATCGTGACGCACGATGCTTTGGGATGAGACGGCTCCAGCGTGGGAGTATTGGGGCTCGGCAATAAGGCCAGCTTGGGCTGCTGCCACAAAGGCGCACAAAGCGAGGATCTGTAATAATCACAAAATGTATTAACATTTGTCACACCATAGTTTGCACTTTTCTTTTCACAGCACTGAACACCTATTGTCACTTAAGTATACCACAACACTTACTTTGGAGCACATTGCTGTTTGTTTAGTGGGTTCACACTGATACGTTACATATGAGAAGAACCGTTTATATAGTTATTTGGTCAGGACAAGGTCGACAGGTCACAGAGCCATTTCGTGATTAATTATTATCGCTCGATGAGAAATTTGACCGTAGGCTGAGTGAAGTAGAGCACCTTGAAATTTGGACGACTTTTAAATATTTCTTTCAATTTATGGATGACCGCGCGAATCCACTTTTTTGTACAATCGTAGTCCCCATTATAGAAAATACTAGTATAATATCTTGCAGACAGACTTATTCTGCGTGGAATTAGTAATTTAGGTAGTTTATTTTTTATCCAATCTGCTTTTTATTGATTCCCATACAAACTACCACCCCCTTTTCAACCCCTAGAGGGATGACTAATTGGTCAAAAATGCATTGTAAGAAAACATTATTTTTTACGTATATTTAAATGATAAAAGACTTATAGTCCATTTGAAAATAAAAATAATATTTAATGATTTTTGATTCCCCTAACAAACGTTCACCTGCCTTTTTACATCCTTATGGGATGGTTTCTGGAATAAATATTATTTTGTTTCCTTTCCCGAGACTTAAACTATCTCGATACCAATTATCAACTAAATCGGTTCAGCGGTTTAAGCGTGAAGAGGTAACAGACAGACGGACAGACAGACACACTTACGCATTTAGTATGGATTATTACATAGTTTGAACGAGGTGGTATATGATTTATTCACAATTTTTATTAGAGTCAACTTGGAACTTTTAGAAATTTATATGGAATTTGTTTTTCGCTCCTAACTCTTATAAAAATAAACCAGTCAATTGCGAGTCTGACTCGCCCACCAAGGGTTTCATACAAAGTAGGTACATTTATATTTTTTTATGATTTAATTACTAATGTACATTTTTTAGATTTTCCCTGTATTTGTAGTATAATACAATTACTTGCCGAATTTCATAGTTCTAGGTCAACAGAAAAAAACCCTATAAATTTTGATTCCCTATTGAGTGTCGAAATATACGGTTTTTGCGGCATAAACGGCCGTGTCTTTTTTTACGTCAATTTAGAAATCTGATTTTTTTTACAGCTTTAAGGGACTGCTAACCCGAGTATATGGTTTTAACTTTAACTCGATCCTCTATGCGTTTCTGAGTGACAGGCTCTTGACAGACAGACGGACAACAAAGTTCCAAGAGTTCCGTCCGATCTATTGATAACAGAACCCTAAAAATCGAAGCAAGGCATAGCTACATGGTTCAAAATTCATCAATTTATGTAAAAATATTTTCCATAATGTCAACATGTAGAGAGGAAAATAGTGACTACGATTGTATGGGGAAGCGGTCATCCACTATTCTCTTAATAATTAGGAATGATGATTAATTTTATGAACTTTAGAAGTACTTAACTTCGTTTTCATTTTTAAACAGGTTTTGTTCAATTGGATACTTTATTTATGTACGTATAATAATAATAATTTACGAGGTATAAAATCAACAAGATCGTAAGAATTAATCAACAATTAATGATGGTGGTATTTGGGTGCAGCGTGTTGCGCGTGACCTTCGCGCTTGACCTCAGCATTGAACCTGTAACGAAGTGATATTAATATTTATATAATTATACGAGTAAATACATAATATTTTTGAATTATATTTCAATCATTAAATTTATCTCAATAGAAGTATCGTCATGGGCTCATGGGCACCTTACTAGCAATTGTGCTGTATACGAGTATGCAAATGCATTCAATTTCAATACAAATACTATCGAGATAAACTTGTACCTGAGATAATTATTTTTTTACATGACAAGCCCAAAACCGTAAGCAAATTAAAATTATTAAATAGCTCACCCGCTGTGCTTATCGGCGAAGTAGTGCACAATCCTGACAGTGCCGTCAGCCTCGTGCAGGCTGTAGTAGCCCTTCACGACGTCGCCGTCGCGGGACTCGTGCTGGGACTTCTTGTCGCCGGTGTGCGGATCCTCCACCTTGTACTCGAACTCGTATTTAGGGTGTGCGTAGTATTCGTGATGGCCTTTGGGCGCCTTGCCGGGCACGTCATGACGTTGGATGTTTTGCGAGGAGACGGCATGATGGAGATTATGGTGAGATTCAATATGCTCGGGCTGGTGGTAGGATACTACGTGCGCCGGCTCGTGGTGTTCATGCTGGTGTTGTTCGTGCCCATGATTATGATGAGTCTGGTGTAAAACGATGCTCTGAGATGAGTACGCATGCCCATGCTCTTGCGTGTGTTGCTGCTGATATTGAGCGGCAGCTACGGTAAGGGTAACTGCGATAAAGATGATCTGCCAACAAGTAAAACATGGTTAATGAACAAAGACTATTAAATTCGGTTACATAATTCTTTAAATAGTCAAACTGATCGTGGCTAAAAGTTATATGGCTTGTCAGTCGGCGGCTGGGAGTTAGACCATCAGTAAAATGTCACACCGGTAACAACTGAGTATAGTAAGGGACTCTTAAGGGAAGGGTAATCTTGAGCGTAGTAAGGGACTCAAAAGCGCACGAGATGTAAATAACTTTGATCTCGTGTAGTACACAAAAATTTTCACGTCAGTCAGCCATCAAAAAATACAACCTGAAAAAATTTAATCCAGACGGACGGATCACTATTTCACTCATGTTTTCTGAAGGTATTCTAACAATTAACTTTAATTACCGCAATAAAACAAAGCGAAAGAAATTTCAATAAAATAATACGAAAATAATGAATTAACGAACATCAATTGACAGTTCAATCGACCACTTATTTTTGCAAGAAAAAAACTTTGTAAGATCCGGTCCGAATTGCGGATACTACTATTTGTCAACTATAGTAGAGATTGTTAAAAGTAGTTAAGTAGAATTATTTACTGCGTAACAATTGCGAAAATTTGTATAAGTTCATTGTTTTGATTGTATAATAAAATACGTAAAATATGGTGTTTTTATTAAATTTTAAACTTTTATTTCATTAATTAATTATTACGAATGAAGACTCGTAGGGTGTTTTGGAACGATGCGGTCTGACTTATTTAGGGGGTCTATTATAAACCGTCAATATACCGTTGAATTACGTATGCATTTTTTTTGTCTCTTTCTTTTTGCTAATGACGTGAAAGGGATAAAGACAATAGAATCCAAATATTTCGAATTTGTATTAGGCCCCGCACGTTGAAATGACATTCGAATCTAAAGGTAACTTGAATGTTATTTTGTCTCACTCGGTGAGCAAAATGCGATTTTGCTCACTGTTTTTGAGCAGAAAATTACCCTTGTTCGAGCTGCTGACGTGAAAAGTACTTTTCCTTATTAAAATGGATTTTCAGCTACAGAAGAAGAAGTCTAACGCCCATTTACTTAAAAAAAAGTTTTAGTAATATATTACGAGACATACATTTCTAAAAATATATAGGGCTAAGATAATTTATTGTGACTGCACTAGATTACTGCAGAGAATCTAAAAAAATCTGATCATTCATTAAGAATACGGTATCCCTGTGGTGGAAATAAAAGAGAGATTTACATTTTGTTTTTAATTCATTTATGATTGGTTTGTGCTATGAAGATAGCGATAATTTCTTAGTAACGATGAAAGGTTGAAGATTTTTATTTATAAAAATTAAAAATGTTTAATACATGTTCATTTTGTAATTATATAGTCCTATTTTATAAAATAAACACGTTTAATTAAAGTCTTAGATTATCAGTATGGTAAAGAAAAATTATCGACATATAGCTATAATTATCGATATGTAGCAAGTATTTCAAAATAATTTTTACCCATCCCTAAGAATGGCTCTAAATTGACAGCTACCATTTTGCACCTCCGATAGCGGAGTCTATTTATTATGTCGTAATAGCTAATAGTGATTTATAAACACGAGTAATTGTTTCTACCTTTGTGTACATGGTGGTATATTTGTGATCGCTGATGAAGTAAAAATACAACTGATAACATTATTAAGTCAACTACAGTATTTTATAGCAATACTTCTACAAATGTTTCGTAAGGACAAGTTTTCAAAAAAAAAACCTGAATATTTCAATTTCATTCATTTAGCGTGTAAAGTGAGAGTAAGTAAACAACCTTGTTTTTGGTTTCGTTTTCGTGTAAATGCTTTCATTTCCTTCCCTCGTAGATTTTAATGGCGTAGCCCTTGACCGTGATAATGCTGGCTAAATATATATAAACAATACGTATTATATATATATATATATATATATCTCTGTCTTCTGCTCAAACGTAGGCACCACCCCTATCCCATCTAAATTGAACCCTATTTAGGTCTGAAAAATATACTTACGTAGGTATATACCAACTTATTTTCGTGGTAGCGTAAGAAGGCTTAAAAAATATATCCATTACTCAAAAAAACCTATCGTACGCACTCAAGAAAAGTTATCGCACTACCTAAAGTTCGTAAGTACTAGATACTTTATTAGAAACAAATAAATTTACATATTGTATCAAAACTTATAAATTAAGCTAATTAAATAATAATAGCCTAAATTAACAATAATGATTAGAGAAAGCCCTAAACCTAAACTTACATAAAAATTCACTATTTTGAACCCTTAAAAACTAGACGGCGCTATTAAAAAATAAGATGCCTTAAATGCCTTAAAGTCCCTTTGTGCATATAAATAAATAGGAACTAAATATAAATATCATAGGCATATTCTTACACTTACACTAAGCCCCATGGTAAGCCAAGAAGGCTTGTGTTGTGGGTACTTAGATAACGATATATATAATATACAATCTATGTATCATTCTTGAGTCATGACTCGGTGTTCATCACAGAAATAAATGGCCTTACCGGGATTCGAACCCAGGACCATCGGCTTCATAGGCACACTACCCACTAGGCCAGACCGGTTGTCAAAACATGTGACAGCGCCAAGTCGGATTTTACATTTAAACCTCATAAATCAAGTCAAGAATAGACTTGGGCGCGATAACACCAGTAAGTTTTGACGGCACTCCAATAAGGTTCAGTCAAAGTGTTAAAGATCTGGGTGTTCTTTTGGATAGTACTCTAAGTTGGAGAGCACAGGTTACTGAGATGAGTCGAAAGGTCATGGTTTCCCTTCACTCTCTTAATAAATTTAAGCACTTCCTGCCTATCAAAACTAAAATTTTATTAATTAATTACCTAATCCTGCCCATTATTGATAATGGTGATTTATGTTATCCAGATGAAGAACTTTTTGACAAATTAATATTATATATATTAAAAAAAAAAAATTGGATCAGCTACTCAGTAACTGCATTGGCATTATTTTTTGCCTTCGTAAATATAATAATGTCTCATCTTTTCGTTCCCAGCTTTGCTGGCTCCTCATCCGTCAACGACACAATGTTCGCATGTCGTGTACTCTTTTCTTCTGTGTTGAGTGATCTACATTCTCCTGAATATCTTGTCTTGTTTTCAATAGTACGGCATTACCCGCGACTGTCAACTTCGCTCTTCCGGAATATGTCTCTATCCACCCCTCTTCACCGCACTGGGTTCATGTCGAATTCGTTTTCCGCATCAAAAATCTTTACGTACTTTCTTTGCTAGCAGAATGAAAAATTATAAGTATATGTTTTGTCGTTATTTATGTATATATTATACTTAAGTAATATAAGTATGTTTATTTATATTTATGTATGGATTGTATGTTATTATATTATATTTGGTTGTTGTTGTTAAAGTAGCACCGCCCACAATCTTTCTGCTTTAGCTAAAGGTTAACTGGTAGAGAATGCAGAATAGATAGCAGTTGGTGGCAGATTATAGTTGTATTAAACTAAAATGGAAAATGCACGGAAGAAACGTGGTGTTGTGTGGAAGTTGTCTGTCTTGAATATGTACTGGTCTCTGATCAAACGTAAAATATTAAAACGCCTGATAACATAGTATTGTTACGTTTTTGCAAATCTTAGCATTTAACTAAGTATCACGTTTATCAGAAAAAGAAATATTAGGTACCATATTTTTTATATTGTTTTGCGAAGGATAATCTCATATATTATAACTAAAGATGAAAAAGATGATAAAGATGTGGAAACCTGCTGCAGTCTCACTTGCAAATTAGGTACAGTCACGTCTGAAAATATCAGTACGAAAAATGTGCCGAAAATATGTATACACTACCTTAATATATGGGCAATAAAGTCGTGTATACATATTTTTGGCACTTTTTTCGTATCGATATTTTCAGACGTGACCGTATGTCAAAATGTTAAATATATGCGTTGGCAATTTTAGTCTCCTGATAAAACCATATGAGCAATCAGTTTTGTTTATAGAATAAGCAACTCTGAATCAGTATTTCGATATTGCAGGGCGTCTGAGTCAAATATGATATTTAACGCTGCAATAATGGTTAAATATACTCCTTTATGAAGCCTAAGAACTACATCAAAAGCGAAAAAACATACTAATACCTACTTTGAAAGAGGGGTTTGTATAGATAAATCTATGAAAGGGGTTGAAAGTGATACGTTTCAAGATTCGTTTAGCTATTCAAATACTACTTTATTTACTATTACTTACTATTTTCACGATTAGCACTAAAAATTCAGTTCAATATCTACGATTTCACAAACTTAATTTACATTGCGATAATTAATTAAGACCCATTGCTTAATTTTTCTTACACGTACGTCTTTTAATTTAATGAAAAGTGAAATTTTGCTTATCAAAAAATGATGCATTTCATCTTTTGGTAAACAGTCTACTATGGCATGGTAGGTGCCTTGGTATTCTATATTATTTTTATCAGAAGTTAAAGGTTATATACAACAACACCCACGGAATCTTTATTTATACGAATTCGATACATACAAAAACATTGCCCAAACCACTATTATGTGTATCTACCAGAAATGATCCCAAAAATAAAAACCTGTAAATAAAAATCAGTTATTAACCTAACTACTTGCATCAATATTGGAAAATATTAAAAGAGTATTAGAGAGGTCACCGGTGACCGCAGAGCTGGCAGCTTCCTCGCTCAAAGAATTAGTCTTGCGATACGAGGAAATGCTGGTAGCATCTACGGCACCATGCCGCAGGGGGGTAGATTTTAGTATTTTGTATTAAGACTAGTATTATTTTATTTTTAGACCTAGGTTTTAAGTTTTGTAGTTGGTTTTTAGTATTAATATTGTACAGCTTTGAAGTTATAAATTGGAAATGAAGAGTATGTTAATTATATTTATTATATAATATTTTGTTACAACCAATTATTCTTGTTAGTACACTGCTATGATTTTTTTGTATGGATTTAATATAAAAAGTGGATGTGCACGTAATAACATAACTGTAATAATACGAGTAGGTACCCTGTGATTGTGTATTACTTTTGCTAAAATAGGTAGATGTATATGCTAAAAATCATACAAAGAGGCAGCAAAATGAAAAGTAAATATAGCATTTAAGCTTTTTTTTACATCCTACCCATAATAGTACAGTCAAGGTATTAAATATCAATACAGATAAAGTGCCAAAAATATTTGCACACAAGTTACACAACCTTATTGCTCATAAACATAAATGAATTTTTGGCACTTTGCCCGTGTGTTTCGACATTTAATACCTTGACTGTACCTAAAAATTACTTTTAAAATTGGAATTTAAACCATTTTCAGTTAGAACAGAGTTGCAAGTTTTGTCAAATGTTTTTTGCTATGGGTTATTTATCTCCAGACATGCAAAGTCTCCGATTGCAAGTCCTAAGGAACGTCCATTACTTTAATTACTGATTATGCACATAAACATTTGCCTTGTCTTATTTGGTTTCCTAATATGAAAAGTAGAGTGTTTAAGTTTGGTGAAAGGCACCATTTCATTCCCAATGTATACTATACTAATAGCTCCTGTTAAGCCTATTGTGACGAAAGGGTAACTACGGAACCCTACACTGAGCATGGACCGACATGCTCTTGGCCGGTTTGTTATTCGAAAATATTCTTATGATTATTTACAATATGTAAATACGCTGAAAGGGAAGGAATTAAAAATGATGAGTCTATAAAACAATCTAGTTTATTACATATTTACACTTAATTACGTAGGTAGGTACCATGACGTTAGAACAAGTCAACAATTTATGTATATCTAAATATCACAGAATTAATGATGGTGAGCTGGAACAGTGTGCGTGGCATGACCTTCATGGGTCACAACGGCATTGAATCTGGGGACAAAAAATAAATAAATTGAAGTTCCTAATTGCCCAGGGCGTTTTTTCCTTTACTACACGAAATGTAGGGATAACATCTTTTTACTTCTCTGCACCGTGGACCTATTTTAACCGACAGATTTTACAACGTATTCCAGAAGTCATAATAAAAAAGGTTATATGACTTTTGGTAAAATCCGCCAAATATATATATATATATATATTTGTGGATGTGTGTGTTTTATACGTTATTTCTTTTTACATCTTGGCGAAAAAAAAAACCATTGCAATTTCAATAAATATAGTTTAATAATTTATTATAATTTATTAAAATTTGCGAGTTACCTTTAATGTCTGTCAGTAGGTATATCTAAAACCATGTCACATAGTGGCAGCGTCGCAACCAAAAAGGCGGTTTTCACTGAGTTATTACAGAAACAAATTGTCACAAGAATTGTCACTATCTCTAAAACAAGACCGATTTAAGAAAAAAAATGTATGTAAATTTAGTCTCTCAATGCGGTCAAGAATAGACTTTTAAAATCTGTCGGGTTAATATATGGGCTCACGATGTATATCATAGATATCAGGTAGGATAGGTCTTTCTAAAATGCTACGGATTTTAAAGGCAAGTCCTTAAAACCATATATCAATTTAAAGACCTACCCGTTTGCAAAGTTTAAAGTACTAATAGTGGCCCATTAAGTGCTAGAAACATGGGAAGTATTACTATAGTATGAGTGCAACTGCAAAAAAAATCTTGATATTGAGTGGAAAATGCTTACCCGCTATGTTTATCAGCAGTGTAGTGCACAATCCTGACAGTGCCGTCAGCCTCGTGCAGGCTGTAGTAGCCCTTCACGACGTCGCCGTCGCGGGACTCGTGCTGGGACTTCTTATCGCCGGTGTGCGGGTCCTCCACCTTGTACTCGAACTCGTATTTAGGGTGCGCGTAGTAGTCGTGGTGACCTTCGGGCGCCTTGCCGGGCACGTCGTGGCGCTGGATGTGCTGTGAGGAGACGGCGTGGTGGTGGGAGTCATGTCCGTGACCCTGTTGGGGCCGGGCGACAGCCACAGCTAGGGTAGCAGCAACTACGAAAATCTGAAAGAACCGGAAAATCCTGATTATTGTCACTGGAACAGCGAAAAAAAAATTAAATTGGCACACTAACGTTAAACCATTAAATTAGTTTAGGAACAGTGGAAGTTTGTATGTTTTTCTGTTTGATCCTCCATTTGATGGAATTTGTTAATAAAGGGGGATTAATAGGATTTAAAAAAATATTACTTCATGATTTTTTAAATAACCCACTACGTGCCTAATTGACATTTCCAGTAGAATACAAATATTATTTTATATTAGTACCTAAATTAGATTATAAATATGATACCTTGAAATGCATGATAATGAATTAGCAGTTGTTAATCAACAGGTGCTATAATTGTGTCTGATAAGTTATCAAAACTGCAGTCACTTTATATATGTACCTTTGGGGGCTCGTTGTTTCAAACCTGTTGACCGCGACCACGTGCTTGCCCTGGCGAAATTGTGTACGCACAGTATACTTTTTAATGTCGACATATTCTTTCTATTTAGCTTTTGACTACTGGTATGACATTGCATATTTGTAATGCAAGCTCATTAAAAAGTAGATACATATTGATTGTGTCAAGTCATATCAGTATTTGAAATATTATTACAGATCATACTCGTAAATCACAAAAAATTGTACTATATATTTGAACAAAAACACAAAGAAAAGTTCAATGTTACATACATTCATTCTCTTATCTCTCAAGTTGACAGTGACACCGTTTTTCACGTGTTACGAGTAACTCATGACGCAGCGACGGACAGCGGAACTAAGACGGTCTTCACACTGGCACCATAATCGTATGCGGCTTCAATGTGACAACCGAACTGAGGTGTAATGAAAGCAGATAATCATTGTATCTATCGTTTTTCACAAGTCGTGATGGACCCACTACGTGGGTCACACTATAAAAGTACATTATGGTCGAATCAGGGACGTAGTCGATTGCTGGCTAAATAATCTATAATTTATATTATTATATTTGCGCTATGTCCAATCCTCTATTCTGCTCCTCCATGCAAAATAATGGTAGCAGTCATCGAAAAACCCATTAAACTGTTGTACAATATTCTCTTAAATTAAAATAGATTTTTAACAGCTCGGCTGTTATAGTTGTAATACTTGGAGAGGCAATAAGTGTATGCGATTAAGTGCATTTTTTATTGTAATATTATAATAGATACTTTAATCTCTGATTCAGGTGAGTATTGTATTTGTTAACAACTTGGCGCATTTAATACATTAAGGAATAATAAAGCTCTTAAACAATATATATACACTAACTAAACTAAAATATGCGACAATCCATATCAAAAGGGACCTTATGGCGGTCGGCGCTTAAGTCGCGTATTACCGCATTAGTATTGGCGCGCCGCTAATAAAAACGTAAGCGCCGCGCGCCGACCGCCATAAGGTCGCTTTTGATTTGGATTGTCACAATTATAATATTTCTAACTTAAAACTAAAGTTAAAATATACTCACCTACAATTTTTTTTTAATTATATTATAAAAAGATAACATAATAATACTACTTGATTCAGTAATACATATTTTGACAGCCTATTTTAAGTATAAGTACCTAGTTGGCGTTCTTCCCATGTAGAAAGTAAATCAACGTTGAAAGAAATGTAACCCTACCACAAGGCCGCTCACACTTTACTTGTCAGTTGGACAAATTAAATATACTGGTTTGCTGGTTTTTGTACCTTGCGTAAGTTTCGACAAAGTAGTGCTATAAAACATTGCAGAAAAGATAACAACATATCAGTTAAGAAGTATTCGTGCACTAGGAACAATACCTACGAATTAATCAATATGAACTCAAAGGTTTACACCTATTTAATCATTTATATTTGTATTAAGTATCCATATACAATGCAAACAAAAAAAAGACACGTAAACATAAGTTGAAACAAGGGTTTAATTAGGTTAAACCAATATTTAATTTTAAATCCGCTATATTAGCCCAATCACAAAAACATGCATAGAAAATAGTAAATAAAAACCTTTTTTGTAATAAAATTCCTGAAAAAAGGTACATACGCTTATTTTTGTTTCTAGATCATATTTGCTGCCTGTATCATGGCTCTAGTAGCGGCTCGACCACAGGAGAGTCACGGACACGGACATGACTCCCACCACCACGCTGTCTCCTCGCAGCACATACAGCGCCACGACGTGCCCGGCAAGGCGCCCGAAGGCCATCACGACTACTACGCGCACCCTAAATACGAGTTCGAGTACAAGGTGGAGGACCCGCACACCGGCGACAAGAAGTCCCAGCACGAGTCCCGAGACGGCGACGTCGTGAAGGGCTACTACAGCCTGCATGAGGCTGACGGCACTGTCAGGATTGTGCACTATACTGCCGACAAGAAAACTGGGTAAGCACTGAAAATATTTTATGATTTTAATTTATTAATTTTATTCTTTGGCAAATTATAAATGTTTTTTTTTCTTTTTGACAGATTTAACGCTGTTGTCACACATGAAGGACACGCCAAGCACATTGTTCCTAGTCATCACCACTAATTCTGCGATATTACTTACTAAGCGTATTGTTGACTATTTTGTAACCTAATTTGTTTCTAATTAATTTAATTTGTGTTTAATTATAATACTAAATAGGTATTATGTTTTTTCCATTTCCTGAACACATATGATACTCATAAATAATACCCACCACCTCGTAGTTGAGAGTCTTTGTTTTAATGTTTATTTGGGCACAAACAGTACAATAATTCCTACAAATAATATTATTGATTAATCCATAAACCAATGAAGATGTCACTAACTATTAACCCACATAAAAAAAAAACAGAATGAAATAACAACTACACGTATACTTGACGACCGGTCTGGCCTAGTGGGTAGTGACCCTGCCTATGAAGCCGATGTTCTTGGCTTTAAATCTCGTTAAGGGCATGTATTTGTGTGATGAGCAGATATTTGTTCCTGAGTCATGGGTGTTTCCTATGTATTTAACTATTTGTATATTATATCGTTATCTGAGTACCCACAGGCCACAACACAAGCCTTCTTGGGCTTACCGTGGCACTTAATCAATCTACGTAAGAATGTCATATAATATTTATTACAATTATTTTTATTTATTTATTTATATCTGCAGCAAAAACATTTTTTGGCATTATCATAGATTTAAATATACAAGAGAAAAATGAAAAAAAAAAAACAAAAAACTAGTAACAATTTAAATTTTATACAAATTATTCAAAGCACTGAGTACATATAAAACATATCAATGTGTGAGAAATAGTAGGTATATTGTGCAACGAGGAGGGTAAGTGAAATTTTGGATACGAGGGTGGTTAAAGACCCGAGTTTGCAATATTCTTACCCCTGTAGTTACACACAATATTTTTCATCACACTTGCGAAGAAAAAACTAAATTTTAAGCAATTTTTTTTAAATACGGTGACATATCAAACATTCGTCCGCCATTTTGTAATTTCTTAACAGGTTAGGCATCGAATGCACAGACCTATTCGGCATTCAGTCACGATTTGGTCACGATTGAAAATCATGTAAAAATATTTTAAACGGCTGTTAAATTAATCAAATTAAATAATTTAAAACATTAACAAAAATTTTAAATTATAAACGTCAGTATTTTAAAAGTAAAACTCATTTATGCTACTTGGTTTGAATTAATAAGTGACGTAATAATAAAAAAAAGCTATTTTTTTCAATCCATAAGACCCGCGAGAACAATATAGGCCTTAGTCTTTTAGTACACCTCTGGTACACCTGCATGAAATAAGGTATTTTTCGAGCAAGTGTGATGAAATAGTACATTTCGATGCTAGTGCGGAAAGTATGTCATTACTTCACGAGTACCGAGATATATTGAAACGAGCCGTAGGCGAATGGCAAGACTCGGGACGAGTGAAGAATGACATTTCCGCACGTGTATCGAACGACGTTTTTTATACAGTTGCGAAAAAATAAGGAAAACAACAAGTAATTTTTTTATGCATGTTCATGGACAGAAACAATTGTAAATATAAAACATTGTACTATCATTACCTCAGTATCGTTATTTACAATTATTTGTGTATCGTATATTTTATAACAACAATGTCGTATGTTGCCTTAGGAAACTTAAAACATGCTTCCAGTAAGAAAAAATGCCTCTTCTTTGACAAGCGTTTCGGCAGCTATTCCGTTCCATTCAGACAACTTATTAAGAACGGTTTTTCAATATTCAATATTAAAAAATAAACGTGTTATAATGATGAAGAGGTAAGTGATAAAATATGAAATATGTATATTTTTATTATTCATACATTAACAATAGATAAAGAGTTTATTTTTTAAGTAGGCATATTACAATGCGCTTATGAACGTCAAATAAAGCTACACCGGCTCTAACCCTACACCTCTGACCCGAGAAGATTTAAATCGCCCCTCAAATGAGGGAGGGTATAGGGAGGGTAATGGAGGGAGGGAGGGTAGGGGAGGGTTATGACTTTTAAAGGAAACTAACATTAACACTCATCAATAAGTAGTCATGAATTGGACAAGTATATACTAAAAAAAAATGGAAAAGTGAAAAGCACTAGTCTGCGAAAACCAACTTTCCGCACGCTACACAGCTACGTAAAGTAGCACTTTTTGAGCAACTGTATTAAAAAAATATTATTAGACTTGCACGCTTTACTAATGAAGGAATTAGCATTGCATTTTTTTCGACTAATGGGAATGTGAAAGAGTTGTGATGTGTGTTAAAACGAGGAGTTCTAAAATTAATTTTACTTATTAAATAAGGGGAGCCAATATTTGTTAAAATTTTATATAGCTAGTAAATTTTGATCCTTTAATGTGCGTCGCCTATCGAACTTAACCATGTTTCCTACGTTTGACGTCCGTTTTGACTTAGAGGCTTTAGGTATATTTCAAATGTTTCATAAGTTTCTTTGGATTACCTCAATGCTGTTGATATTACATTTATAACTATGGTCCCAAACGGTTGATCCGTATTCAAGTTGGCCTGAATAACGACTTAAACGAGATTCTTAAAATATCCGTTTGTGTATGAAGTACTTACGCGATGCGCGGCCAACTGTATCGCTACTTACCCACTGTAAGTGCCTGAAACTGGAGACCTAGGCTAGGAAATTAGCTTACAATTATACAACCATGCCAAATATTCCTGTAATGCATGACAGTCTTCTACTTTCTTAACTACTTTATAGATGTTTCTATCGTCAGCATAGAGTAAGCAGGTAGATGATTTAATTTGAAATATAAAGTAACGTTATTTATAAAAATATTGACGAACAAGATCCTAAATGCGAAACATCGGGACGCCAGATGATATAAGGTTAAGCTTGAACAATTAAAAAAAAATGTAGTAGATTGTGAACCAAGGGATGAAAATCACTAATTTCTGTCGAGGTAGTTTCACCAGAGTTAAACATTCTAATTTTCATTTCGAATTGGAGGGAAGTAAAAAACATGTATATTAAAAAAAAACATGACTATGAATAAATTTACATTATATTTTTTAAAAGGACTTTAATTTCAATAACAATTTAGGTAAAAATGTCGTATTTAAGAAATGGGGAGTAAAATAGCAGAATAGAAATCGTCCAACAAATTCATTAAAACCCAAATTTTAATTGCTTTTTTGTAAAAAATCAGCCAAGTGCGAGTCGGACTCCCACAGGAAGGGTTCCGTACCATTATCTATAAAAACGGTCACCCATCCAAGTACTGACCCCGCCCGACGTTGCTTAACTTCGGTGATTGGATGAGAACCTCGAGATTGGAAAGAAATATTTATTTTATTTTGTTTTTAGTATTTGTTGTTATAGCGGCAACAGAAATACATAATCTGTAGAAATTTCAACTGGCTAACTATCACAGTTCATGAGATACAGCCTGGTGACAGACGGACGGACGGACGGATGGACAGCGGAGTCTCAGTAATAGGGTCCCGTTTGACCCTTTGGGTACGGAAACCTAAAAAAAAACGTACTTGGAATGTAAATTGTTCTAGTCCAGAAACGTATCATTTTCTGCACACTTCTTAGACCAACGACGACTCACTTTCAGAGCATGTGAATTGAAAAGGCCTTTAACTGCCACTGTCTTTCTTTTATCTTTTTAAATTTCCATAAAGTTGTACATGTTAGTGTTTTTCAATAGGTTTATCAATTGCTAGCTTTCCATGATTTTACGGGATTTACAACAAGCAAAAAGTCAAAGGTGTTTAGGCCAAAATACGTATTGATTGAATATAAGTATTTAATTTATCCCATTTGCTGATAGTGTTGGAAATAAATATTCCAAGTATTTATATATAATTTTAAATAATACTCCAAGTTTTTTCTAAAACTCTTCGTAAGTATTTACTACTGTGTAATTCCTGTTACTAATATTGCGGTTGTTTACCTAATATATAATTTTAAGCTTAGTTGATTCTTAGTGTAATTATCCGTAGGTAGTAAATCTTTTTTTGTCTGTAATCTGCTAATTATACCATTATCATGTTGATTTCACTAATAAAACCTTATCGAACGTTAAATAGTTCTAATTCTGTCGTCAAACGGGTAGGAACTGGGTTCATTTCGTATTTTGCCTTCAAAATAAGTGTTAGCATAAATTTGGACCTATTCAGTAGGTTCTAATTCATTTACATACCAAATAAATAAAATTATCAGATCGTCACTCTCGCACACATTTCATTGCGTGTTAGCGCAAGTGGACAGTTTCAACGGTATCCTTAAATTTTCTTCCTGAAATTGAGTAATACTTTAAAGAATGTCAACTATTTTAGACGCTTCCGGTATTTATGTTTGTTTTATCCCTTCTGACTACCTGCGTTAGTAGATACATGAGTCCTAATTAGGTTTGTCGATCTGAGAATTTAAATTTGAATTTACTTGAATTTTGCAGGTTAGTTACCTAACTAACTCATACAAACTATCAAGTTTTGTGGCTTTTATGACTATTTAAATATAACCATTGTACAATTTTTTTATTATTTTTGCAATGATTATGTATAATGTAATTTGCTTTTAAGGGTTTAAGGGTTTCCCGGCGCTTTTCTGTTACTTTAAAATTATTTTAATATAGAGTAAATAAATAATTAATAAACATATATTATTCTCATTTAATTTGAAATGTCCACTTGTTCAGCCGTCACGAGGCTATGATACTTATATGTTTATAAATAACTTAATTAAATTAATTCATATTTATATTAAATACCTACTGGTTAGTTATTTTACTGCAGTTTTAGTTTAGACTAAAAATATCGATGGATAGGTTTTACTTGGATGTTGTAATTAGGTCTACTTGAGGTTTCAAAAACATGTATTTTTTCATTTCAGTAAATTGTAAAGAAAGGCAAGATAATCGTTTTTTCTCTGTGGAGCCTATGATAAAATAGCCTAGTTGAGTAGGTGACTAAAAATAAGATTTGCTTGTTAAAAAAATATATTTGGTAAAAAATATTTACAACATAACAATTATCGGTAGATCACAGATTCATACGTAAAATGTTATACAGAAGAACATTTCAGTAGTGGTGGTGGTGCTTTTCGGGCACGATATGGTGGGTTTCGTGTTTCACGTCAGCATGGAATCTGCAATAATACGATGAAAAAAATAAATTATTATTTGTGTTCAAAATTTAAATTCAAAATACGAAATATTCTTTCTTCGTATGCAGTGCTCGATGCAAACCGTATTTTTCTGCTGGTTTGTTGGTAACGGGGATTCATGTTTAAGGTGAATCCATAAAAAATAAATTGTGGTATTGTACAAACGAGTCAAAATTTGATGACAATTGGATGTATTGATGTACCTTTTATTGCCTTTTTGCAGTTTCTCTTTGAAGTGTACGGTCATCAATTGACCTTCTTGTACAAGGGATAATATGATCATAGGATCTAACATCATCTTACCCAGAGTGCTTGTCGCCGTGGTAGTGGACGTGTCTGATGGAACCGTCGGGCTCGTGCAGGCTGTAGAAGCCCTTGACGACATCACCATCGCGGTGCTCGTGCTGGGTCTTGTGGTCGCCGGTATGCGGGTCGTCTACTTTGTACTCGAACTCGTACTTAGGGTAAGCCTGATAAATTCAAACACATTTTTAATTCATGGGAAATTGTATACAAACATCTCTTTATAAACAAAATTCGTATAGTTATATGTACGATCTTCTCTATCCTACGTTACGCTTTTAATTACAGAAAAAAACAAGTAATGCATGTGCAGCCGTGATAACAAACTTTTTGTCGTAATAAACAATAATAATTTTAGTTCATGGGCATTGCAAGTCACAATAACTCACGATTATAACGCAACGAACTGAATTATAACAGTGCGTGTCTAACTAGAAACCACGCAAACAAGGACGCTCTTTTCATACTTACGTAGTAGTCAACATGGTCGTGACCGTGGTCATGGCCATGGTGACCGTGGCCGTGGATGGGCACGACGTGCGCGGGCCCGTCGTGGCGAGAGATGTGCTGCGAGGAGAACGCGTGGCCGTGCCCGTGCCCATAGTTGGCGGCGACGACGGCCAGGAGGGAGGCGAGGCACAGGACCTGAAACAGTAATTTAGTTTTGCTTCAATTTGTGGTTAAAGGATTAATGAGGCTCTAAATATGCATTTTTTTTTTCTAGGTAATACAATGATTCATATAAAAAAATTATTAAGATTTTATTAATTAGAATAGACCTTATGGTTCCAGACTTTCTGGGAGCATGGGGCTTATGTTTAGAAAAATCAGTTAATGCTTTTGGTATTTGTTCGTATAAGGAATACAGTCAGAGGGACATCAGTGGAATTGAAATATATTAATAGTTAAAGTAACATTTAAGGGTCCAAAAAGGATTCAGTAGAAAGTGGTAGGCTCAACAAAAATCTATAAATGAAGGAAATCTCAGGTAATTTTTGTGACACAAATGTAGAATTAGGAAACTTTTTAGTTTCCGCGAAAAATTGATATTTAAAGAAATTTACAAATTAAAGTTGATGTAATTTTAGAGTAGCCTTTTTCTCTATGTATCAAATAATATTTAAATTTTTGTTTTATAATTATTAAATTGTTTCTAGGTAATGCAATGATTCATATAAAAAAATTATTAAGATTTTATTCATTAGAATAGACGTTATGGTTCCAGACTTTCTGAGAGCATGGGGCTTATGTTTAGAAAAATCAGTTAATTAATGCTTTTGATATTTGTTTGTATAAGGATACAGTCAGGGACATCAGTGGAATTGAAATCTATTAATAGTTAAAGTAACATTTAAGGGTCCAAAAAGGATTCAGTAGAAAGTGGTAGGCACAACAAAAATCTATAAATGAAAGAAATCTCAGGTAATTTTTGTGACACAAATGTAGAATTAGGAAACTTTTTAGTTTACGCGAAAAATTGATATTTAAAGAAATTTAAAAATAAAAGATGATGTAATTTTAGAGTAGCCTTTTTCTCTATGTATCAAATAATATTAAAAATTTTGATTTATAATTATTTAATTGTTTGTTAATTAGGTACCTTGGAGTACATTGTCAATGTAGTATTATTTTGTGTTGTGCTAAAGGAGCTAAACACAACTGCTGACTGATACATACCTGCCGAATTCTGCGACTTTTATATAGTCGATAAGGGTATCAAGGCAATATTGATTTCACTAACTCATTCACTGGTAACTTTGCTCGCCAACTAAGTCATGCATAGTGTTTGCAACTATTTCGTAAATTCATTGTTAGCTGTATAATTTGTAATTATAATCAACACGCACAAAAACTAATTTTGCGGTGAGACAATTTTAGATCGCCAATCTAAGAAAGTTTCATAAGGTATGAAGTATTTACTAAGATTAATTGCGCAGTTCATCTTACTTGTAAGATTTTTTTATTTTACCTGTACTTAACCCTAATTTGTTTCGTACAGCGAGTTGTAAAAGTGGTATGCATTTTAAAAGTGGTATGAATTCCATTCATAAAGTGGGTATGCACTTTTGCAGCTGTGTATGGATAGTCACACACAGAATCATCATCAGTAAAAAACTATGTGATGAACATTACTACTATGTTAAAGGATGGCACTGGTACGAACCGTCAATAATAATTTGATAATAATGACCGCGATTTTACTGTCATCCTTAATTTTTGACGAACTAGATAGGTATATTTTTAATAACACAATTCAGAGAAGCATTTATAAAAAGTATATATGCAGTTTTGATGCTTATATTACATTAAATTACGAATTAATTATTATTTGGGGAAAATCTTCCACAGATCGACCTAGACCCAGACTAAGCAAAGCTTGTACTATGATGGGTATTAGGTAGGGTTGCCAACCGTACTATATTATATAGTATTGTACTATATTTTGGCTCTCTGTACTATATACTGTTGAAAAAATATATAGTACGCTAAAATACTATATTTCCGACATCCTTCTAATTTGTTCAAGATCGATTATCAATTTAATTCTAATCAAATAAAATTATTTCAAGTAATAAGACAAAATGGCGTGAGGAATGCAACAGGGCTGACATAAATTTAATAAAAGTGAGCTATTAAATTGTCATAATATTCAGGATGAATGTACTGAATCGTTGTCTCATTTTATTAAAAATTAGACATTACTAAAAAGTGCACAAAGCTCAATAAAAAATATGAATTTAAACTTTAAATAAATATTGTTATTAAAAAGATTTTTTTTACTCTTTATTATTACTGGGCGTATGAGATGACGAGTGAGCAGTTTTACTTATTATATGACTAACTCATTTAATTAGTAATGATTGTTTTTCTGATGAACATTTAGGTAAACGCGCGTAAAGCACTGATTTTATCTTCTTTGTAAATTTCGTAAAGTTTGGACTGCTAAAAATGGTAAGTTTGTATTATACATATCCTGTATTTCAACTTTAATAAACTACATTTTTGTTATTATAAATTTGAATTTAGTTATTTGAATGAAAGTTAGACGTAATCAATTTTCTCCAGAACTAACTTGAAAACAAGTGACAATTTCTCTGAAAATCGACTTAATTTCAACGAAATTTTGATACTTAAACAATCTACAACATTTGCTAAAACTGTTCTTATACATCATTTTGTATAATTTACTACCATAGTTTTTTGATGAATTTTTAAAAATTGTCCCTTCTCTTCACATATTACTTGGGGACGCACGCTTGCGACCTCATTATTAAAAGGCAAGATGAGAAGACGTGCTAATAGAAACCAATACTTGTTATTTAGATATTACGTAACAAAAGGAGTACAACGACTAAATCTCTCAATTTTACATTTTTGCTCTAAAATCGTTACCATAACTAATCTCAACAGAGTGCTAGTAAGTATGATTAAACGTATATTACACTTATGTTAAGCATTTTATCTAAAAGTACTATATTTTTTTGAAATGTACTATATTTTTAATGCCTTATTCTGGAAAATACTATATTCCACCAAAAAATAGTTGGCAACCCTAGTATTAGGCGTCGATAAACATGGATATATACATAGAAAACACCCATATTATGTTGTTATTACTGTAACATACATAGCAGCTAAGATAAGGTGAATTTTTTGGTTTTGGCTGGTGGAGTGAAAAAAGTTCAGCTGATATGAGCAACTACTCCTATCTGAATTGTGTAAACTTTGCACATTAAGATTTTGAACCGCAGTATCAAAAATAAAACATGAATAAAAAAACAAGTACATTTCATAAAATTTATTAACAATAGGCAACAAAGTAATACAACGAGTAGAGTTTTCAATGATGGTGCGTAGGGATTACATGCTTAGCGTGACCTTCCCTCGTGACCTCAGCGTTAAAACTGGAAAAGAAAAAGAAACGGGTTTGTGATTAAAATATAGTTTTAACGTTCGTATATTTACATTTCATTGCAACTTAAAGGGGTCATTTAGAGCACATTGTTTTAGTGTATTACAAGTTCATGTTGAAATAAGTTCGTTCATCGTTCAATTCTAATTAGGAATCTCAATTAAGCTACAAGCTACAAGTAATTATTTTAAATCTCTTACCCGCTGTGTTTATCGGCGGAGTAGTGAACAATCCTGATGGTGCCGTCAGCATCATGCAGGCTGTAGTAGCCCTTCACGACGTCGCCGTCGCGGGACTCGTGCTGGGACTTCTTGTCGCCGGTGTGCGGGTCCTCTACCTTGTACTCGAACTCGTACTTAGGGTGCGCCTGTATATGATTAAATTTTAAATAAGTATATGTACATAAAAGCAACAAAGCTCAGTACGTATCTATTTATAAACTTCCTACATAGTAATCGTGGTGATGTTCCTCCTGTTTCTTCTCGCTGCCAGACTGCTGCGGAGCAGAGTGGTCATGGTGTTTATGCTCGTGCTCATGTCCATGGCTTTTGTGAAGCACTATGCTCTGAGAGGAATATGCGTGTCCGTGCCCGTGATGGTGCCCTTCTTGAGGCCTGGCTGCAGCCATGGCCAGGGTAATGACGGTAAGGAATACCTGACGATAGAAAACTAAATCATAATTTTTATCCTATAGTACTCCTTTGATCTCATTTAAATCTTATTTTGTGCTCTTTCAAATTTTTTCTCAGCTTTCGTTTAAGATCAGGATGCGTTTATTTATTTATAGATACATAAGGTATCCAAACCGGAATTTATGTATATTATTATAGAAACAGAGCAGAGGTACGAAATTCAAACATTTATGGATATACCTGAAGTGTCTATTATCTTATAACATGGTATATAACTAAGTTTTGAAAATGAAAAATAATACGATAACATTTAAAAATTAAATACCTTTGTGTACATTTTTCGAGTACGTTATTTGCTTTATGGCTCAGACTTAATTGATAATGATATAGTGTTTCTGTTTCTTATATATTAGCACTCATGAGAGTTTACGTAAGAATGTATTTAAATATGGTCAAACCAGTTAATTACCAATAAAATGTACATTACGGATTTACGATATCGGATAAGTTGTAACCTTGAATTTGAGCTGCATTTTAGAGTTCCGATGCTAAAATGGCGTAAAAAATCTGTTCGTTTGTCTGTAAATATTTGTGGCAGCCATTTTACTTAGATAGGTAATATTAAATAATTAATGAGTAACGCCATTGTAATATAGTTGTGGTTTATGAGCCGCTTCTTAGTTAATAATTTTTTGGGCAATACACAAACATGTAGGTAAATAAATGTTAATAACAAACATCAGTTACGTGTCAAAATTGGTATCAATTTATTTAAAAGCACCTGAGGTTTTTTGAAACGTTCTTTTATGTTAAAATATTTTTGAAGTGAAAACTTCTTTAGCGGCGCTGTGCACTTTTTGTGATGGGGAAAAAATGTTAAACTCGCGTCAGGGCGTCAGGTGTCACGTGACCGTCAGATTGAAAATTCGTAAGACGGACACGTGACATCATGGTGACGTGCAAATTAAATGTCATCGAAGCCTGGTTACTTTTGAAATATCGTATCTCATTAAAGTGTGACATTTTATTTTCGGTTAAAGGGGTTTAATCTTTGTTAATTGTGTTGTATTGTATCTTTTTGTGTGGTTGGGTGTCCATGATTCTAGATACTCAAATTTTTCCTTACCAAAAAGTTAAATAACAGAAAAGAAGCGTGATTGTTGAACGATTCATTAACATTTACTGATTGTGTAGGCTGTAATCCTGGTCACGTCTCATGAATTACTCTGTATATGTTATATATTACTTAACACTAAAATTCGCATTTCAAAATATCTTCCACGCTCAAATTTATTTACGTAGGTATAATAGACAATTATCTCTTTTTATAAAACTGCTACTCAATTTCTCCAAAATATCGAAAATGCACAACTTTCATATTCAAGTTTTCACTTCTGCCGGCACTCCCGGAGTGCAACCCGTTGTTTTTTTAACTCTCCGAATAGACAGACAGACAGACAGACATGAACGGCTATTTACGAAAATAAATGATTTAAATATTTTATACTTCATCAGTTGAACCAAGGAAAATACATTCTTAAAAGAAAGCCCGCGATAATCTTAGTGTACTTTTTGTTTGGTATAATATACCCATTATGTTGTTTAGGTACGAGTATAATATTTTACCACAAACGAAGTACTCGTTAGGTATTATAAGCAATCCACGCATAACTCAGTGATACAAATGTTCGTGTTTATTGCACATTATAAATGCCCATTGCCCACCTATTAACTCCAGCTTCATATGCAGCAACACGATCAAATAAACTAAAGAAGGTCTTAACTACCTCTTAACGTGTTAACCATAATTCAACTTTTGTGAAAAGTGACATCGGCAACGTTCAAAGGCCGTAACCGAGGTGGCCATCGCTTATCCAAAACGCCAATCGAAATGTAAAAAAACTATTATATCGCAATGAGAGATGCGACCATAAATAAAGGTCAAGTTTATGTTCCATACTTATACATTGTTAACTTTTCATTTGAAGTTAACCGTTAACGATTGCCAGTTAACTGTTAACTGCCGTACCGAACGAAACGGTAATCTCTCTCCACCACTCTCACATATTAGTGCGACAGAGAGACATTAGCGTATCATTTGCTACGGAGCGAACGATTGGCATCTTGTCTAGGCACCCTGAACTACGCTCCTCGCATTTGATTTTTAGACATGTCAATAAAAAAAAATGTAAACTATCCAAGATTTCTAATTCAATTAAAAAAAAAGTAGCCATGAAGTTGTCATATCATACAAGTCAAATCGTGGGGCCAATTTTTAATTTCGAGTGCTCGATTTCGTCACTCGAAAATCTGTGGATAACGGCAATATGCTATATTTAAAATACGAGTGATAGAAATTGAGAATATAGTGGTATTGAACACTCGTTTTCAATTCTATTAGTAGAACGAACACCAGACCCTACTCATAGTTTTGTGTTCTTGCCGGTGAGTTAGGTAGCTAGAGCTCGACGTGAGTGCGGAATGTTAGGGTCGGCAACGCGCATGTAACACCTCCGGAGTTGCAGGCGTCCATACGCTACGGCGACTGCTTATTATCAGGTGGTCCGTATGATTATTAGCCACCGACGTAGTATAAAAAAAAATGCCCATAGGTAGTGGAGATTTATAGGGGGAACACAAAATCGAGCGATCGAAATTCAAAAATCGGCCCCCGCGACCCCGATCCTTCTCATTTCACGTATCACGCGCCACCGATGACCGAGTCAGTGTCAACACGCAAAAACTCTAGCCGTTGTTGCGTGTCGGCTTTGACATGGGTCGCGGTCGACTCAAACACTTTCTATATTTGCATATTTCTGCATAATTTACAATGAAACATATCAGCTCAATAACAATAAGTCACGCAATTTGAATTCTATTTCGCTAATACTGCTGCTTAGCAAATTTTATAACAAAATAACTTATTCTAAATAAAATCTTTTGAGAAGCTTGGTTATATATATTTTTTCAATAAATGTTTCTTGATTCAGGTCCTATTTATATTAAAAATGAATGAGGCAGTATGTAAAGACATAAGAGTAATTAAAGTATGAGATTTATACAATAACATGGTAATTTCATGAACGACACGTCCGCAGCTTTCATTTTACTTTTCCTAATTCTTGATACAAGTGTACAGTTACTCTTCTTAAGACAGTCTGCTTCTCAAGACGATTGCAACGAGACCAGACTAAATAGAGTCATTTCCCTAACACCACTCGTACATTACGAGTAGATCCCATCATCAAACCAGTTTGAATGTGCCATGATATTGCATTAATTGTTACCGAAATTCGATATTAAAAACTGATTTCAGCTTTGTTTGCAAGATACTATCTTAGCAAAATTAACAGATATTGCAAGTTAAATAAAAATGTATCTGATGGAACATTTGTCTAATTAATGTTGGTTGCAATATTGCTCTCTCGAAAATGTAATATTGCTATTGTCGTGTTTCCATTGATGAATTTTCTAAATATTACATTCACTTATTTTTGACTTGAGTCCTCTACTCAAGGTATGTATATACATACATAACAGTGGGTATTACATAACAGTGGGTATACCCACTGTTAAAAATATTGCATGGTAAGGCAAATTTTAGGCTTTAGTTAGTTAAATAAAGGTAATCTTATTTTGTAGGTATTAAGCAAAACTTAAATATACACTTAGTATTAGTAAGTTAATTTTTTTTTCACCTTTTGTTTACTCAAAGATTGGCTTCGTTAACCCATTAGTCTATTTTTACAGATCGAAATGGTAAGTACACTCGAAAACAAATATATTCCTACATTTTTCGCCTTATTATAAAGGAGTAGAGCGCAAATTTGTAAACATATCGACTATAGTAAGCAAGTACATAAGAAATTGAGAAAAATAAAGAATTATTGATGAAACACACATTCAAATGTTAATATTTTTTATTTGGTATAAACATATCAAAGTCGAACACAAATAGAAACAGTATAAAAACAAAATCGTTGGTATTTTAATAATGATGATGATGGGGCACGATGTGGTGGGTGCTGTGCTTAACGTCAGCGTGGAATCTGAAAAAAAAAACAGCATATGAAAAATGGTAAATATAATAAAAAATCTGTGTAGACACACTGGCCCCTTCCCACCTCACCGGAACCACTAGCAGGTGCGGCGGCTAAAGCAGCCGAACAGCTTAAAGTACAAAAGTACAGGGATCTCGGCCCGAGTATAATTTTATGCCATTTGGGGTTGAGACGTCTTTATGCCATTAGGAGCCCTAATTATTTACAACTTTTTAAAGAGTTATTGAAAAGACTGGTCATCGTTACAGGTGGCCGACGAGGTGGTAGCTTTCTTGCACAACGTATTAGCATCGCAATACAGCGGGGAAATGCTGCCAGCATCCTCGGCACCATGCCGACGAGCCAAATTTTGGACGTATTCTAATTTTATTTAGTATTAGTTTTTAGTTTTATTTAATAGATGTGTTAGTTTATTTTTATTAATGAACCGAAAATGTAATAATAACAACAAATCTTTAATTTACTATCTAAACTATTTTGTACAGAAATCACAGTAAGTACCTACCTACTAGGAAATACTGTTAATTTTTCAGAAATATTTTTTTGGCGTAACTATCGGACGAATATTATGAAACAATTGTAATACCTATCTCGAAGAAAAATTACCAACAGAGTTTCCACGTGAAACAATTTTGCTGAAGATCATGTGAAGTATTAGACATAAACTTTATATTTTAAATTTTTATAGGTATATAATGGACAGACATCATTGAATAAATGTGTTTTAACATTACAGCCGGTGGTGTCGATGTTTGACATGTCAAGTATGTAATTACATAAAGAAAAACTGGTTGCCTATGATCTTACCCGGTGTGCTTGTCGCCGTGGTAGTGGACGTGTCTGATGGAACCGTCGGGCTCGTGCAGGCTGTAGAAGCCCTTGACGACATCACCATCGCGGTGCTCGTGCTGGGTCTTGTGGTCACCGGTATGCGGGTCGTCTACTTTGTACTCGAACTCGTACTTAGGGTAAGCCTGTCAATAATATATGAGTAGATTTAGTCGTCATAAAGTAGAATTACTTTTAATTCCAACATTAATTAATACACAATGTATAATGACATCACATGTAGGTACAAAGCGTATAGGTTAATTCATTACATCCGGTGCGAGATTTGTACTGTCGAAATTTTCATACAAAACCGCGCCAGTATCCTTTAACGATCTATAAGTATTAAGGTACTTATGAGTTAAATAAAACCAAAATTTTAATAAAATTAGGACAATACTAATGTCTAACGAGTTTTAGATTCACAAGCAACCCAATAACAGTCACTTTCAATTTGCGAAGGACCTTAATAGTTTTCCAGATTCGTAGTCATCGGGTAGTCCCAATTATTGGTATTTACATTGCTGACAATGCAGTCGTAAGCAATGTCGCGCCATATCACTGCATCAATAAGGCTGGTGGAGTCTGCATTCGAACTGTACCTTTAATATATTTCGGTCGTCTATACTTACATAGTAGTCATGGTCATGATGGCCATGGTGTCCGTGGATGGGCACGAGATGCGCCGGCCCGTCGTGGCGAGAGATGTACTGCGATGAGTGACCATAGTGAGCGGCAGCCACAGCCAGAAGGGTAGCGAGGCAAAGCACCTGTAGCAAACAAATAAGTTAATATAATGTTAATAAAAATTGTACTGGAAATGCATAGTCTAAGGTTGCAAGCAAGGAGTGAGAAGGACAGTGCAGGAGTGCATCATTCGCATTGAGGAGCTTTTGAATGCTGGTTCATTTCTTGTTTCCTTTTATTTCACCCTATAGATAAGCCACAACGTTGAACTATTTATTCCCTCGCCGAGCTTTAATGCAAATAAAGTCTTTTAAACTATGTATGCGTAGATTGCAATTAAACTGTGTTTTTTTTTTTAATTCCAGGGTTTTTGAAAATAATGCTCTTGATACCGAATGCAATAGGCGTGGTGGTAGGAAAAGCTTAACACAAAAATATGGTCTCACAGTAAAACATATTATTTATTGTTTCTACCTACAGGTATTTTAAGCGTAGGTATTTAAATAGATAATTATATTTTTACCTTCGAGTACATTTTGTGTTGAGGTTTGTTTAGCTTTGTCCTAAGCCCAACCAGTAACTGATACATATTTAGAAAAATCTACGACTTTTATATAGTCGATAAGGGTATCAAGGCAATATTGATTTCACTAACTCATTGGCGGTAAATTTTTGCTCGCCTAAGTCATGCAGTGTTTGCAACTATTTCGTAAAGCATTTGTTCACGATACACCGCACGCGCGTTGACGTTGCATAGTTTAGAAGTAAATAGTCTATTAATTTATGCAATGTGGTCTATTTTATCTAAGTAATTAACTGTTTCAGATAATAATATCAGATATGATCATGACTGACTTTGCCCATTATTATATTATTAGTTGGTTAAGTACATCGTTAAGATCAACAATATATTTCAATTTGGATATTTTATGATTAGTTGTTTATATTGAAGTTGGAAACGGGTACCTTCTTTAGTTTGTACTCATTTTCAAGTTTAGTTTTAATTACATTCATCACTTTAACCAAGTGCTTCTTCGTTAGTGCCAACACAGACGGCAAGCAAATCCCGGTGCAAGTTGTATAGAAACTAGGCGACCGATGTGGAGTTCCAGGAGAATTCGCATCTCTGACCTCACATGGGTTGACCTACACAGTCCCAATGGTTATATTTAAATAAGTCTTTCAATGTGTATTTGTAATGTATATATATAACTTTAGAACTATTTGCATAAATAAAATTCTATAGTATAGTAAATCAAAATCAAAATCAAAATCGGCTTTTTGGTTTAACAGTAACGATGCCACTATACTGATATATACTTAAAAATACTATCGTTTTGCATATAAACGACCCCTAGGGAAAACAAAAAACGATCACAGGTTACGTTGTATATTGTACTCCTGTTTTCTGCCTACTATGAAGAAATAGTACATTACGGTACAAGTGCGTACAACGTTTTACAGTACCTAGGTACTGTAAAACGTATAAATTTTCGACAAACGCACGTGTAGTGCTAATTACTGCACTAGGGCGGTAAAGTTACTTACTTACTTACTATGTACTGTAAATCAGAAATCATCGCATTTATTCGTGATAAACTAATTAAATAATTTTACTGCACCATTATCAAGGAAACATATTGACAACCGACAATACCCTTTTGGTTTGGTTGAATTGTCATCCACTGTATGTTCTGAATACCTAAAGCTTTTCGTATTCACGGATGGACGCAGGTATTTTAAGGGAATTGCCGTATTAAGCAAGTGTTCTATGTTCTATCCCATAGTCCAGTATTTAGTTCGTCACTTTTACCCAATAGCCTAGTTCATTTTAGATTCCATTAACTCTCAATAGTCCTTACACCCTGGCGGGTGCTGCCTCTGCGGCGTGCATGCCATGATAAGAGCAAGGGTATCCGCTCGGTGTAGGTACCCCTTACATTTCATTTAAGTGTCAATGGGGCCTCGACGACTTCTTCTTCTTTTTGTTTCGAGGGCTTCGGCTCCAAGCACGGCTCCCAATGGTCAAGAACATCATTGTTCCATGATGGGAAAGATTCATTAAATATTTTACACCCAAGAAGCCACAGGTAAAAAAAAACTTGTTACAAAACCCTTGTGTATTCAATTTAACCAAAACAGATAAAATTGAAAATTAGTCATGGTCCGACAGTCAAACTAGGTGGAATTTTAGAGGTTCGACATCTAGAATTTTACATTTCCTCATAGTTTGATAGACGAACTAAGTGGAATTGTGGAATTCCTCGCTGGACTATAATGATTTTTACACTTTCTCGTGTTTCGACGGTCGAACTAAGAGGAATATAAAGTTCCTTATAGTCCGAGTGATCGGACAGCGAGGAATTAAAATTCCTTATCGGCCGACTTGTCGGACAAAACTGTCGGACTACGCGGCCGTAGGGTTAATGCCACTTTTCTAACAATTTTTTAAGTAGAGAGCGAGTCTTTTTCCTATAAGGCAGCATAAGGTACTAACTAATTATTAATAACTGATCTAAACCATCAATAAAACCTTGAAATTAAATTCGAGGCTTATCATAGATTAGAACTATACATATTTAATATTTAAAAAGAATCACAAAATTTTGCTTATCATACAGAAAGCGGGAAGAGGCAATAAGTGGGCTGTGGGCAACACATAAATAATTATTGGATAGTAGTTGCTGCTGGCTACAAGTATAATAAGTAGGACTTACTCGACGGCGTAGTATTTGTCCCAAGGGATCATTTTACACCCACCTCCCTACATCTCGTGGTCATACTTAAAAAATCTTTGTATCAGTTAATCACTTAGTATCAAATGACGTGACGTAATGGCGCCTATGAAGGCTAAACAATCTCTGTTTATACAAATTACTCTATGATTAATGATTTGAAGTAACGATGAGGCCGTTCATTCAGTGTCGCTATGTGATGAATCAAATAAATTTCAGCGGAGTTAAAGAAATTCTATAAAATTAATATGGAGATGGCCTACACCGTGAAAAATGAAAATCTAAATTTTGGTATTTGCATCTCTATCCGATCGCTCTTACATGTTTGAGCGATAGAGAAAGAGATAAAAATTTTGATTTTTGTTTTAAACGGTAAGGGCTCAGTAATGCATATAGATACAGATTTTTTTTTTTTGTGGTGTCACGTAACTAAGTTTACGTCATTGATGTTGCAGGCCCTTTTAGCGTTCGAAATTTAAACTTTCAGTCTATGGTAATATTTTAAGATTAAAATAGGTATACTGATTGAATATTTTAGATGATATTATTTAAAATAAAAGCAGAAATGAAAGTACTGCAGGTTCCCTATTTGATTTTGGGCGTAACATCAAATGACATACAGAATAGGTACCTAAGTTTTGTCTACTATATGCCACACTTATTAACCTAACCTATAATAATTCACCTAAAGGAATCGGTTTTTTTTTTCACATTTTCTGATTTAAAATAAAATAAATTACCTGTGCGAAATATGAGTTAATGGTTTATAATAATGAGAGCACTTTTATCATGATATTATATCAATGAATACCTATCAAATTATGAAATTGTGTTTCAGATGCGAATTGTGGTCTATTTTCAAAAATATTAATTACTACTCATTACTAGCCTTATTTAATTGGCAGCTAGATATGTATTTTTGGTCATAAATACGTGACGAAACTAACATGTTAACAACATTTACAATGCTCTTATTCAATATTTATTTTCATCTTATTTATTTGCAAATAGGATGATAGGACTAATAATAGAAAAGTAGTTTTGGAACAAGTCTGTTTATAACGTTTAGCCGTTTATCATAAATTATGAAATAACAAAATATAATAACATAAAAACAATCTTAAAACATTATTTAAAAATGACTCAACCGCAGGAATTTATTTAATGGTGGTGATGGTGCTCAGGAACAATGTGATGGGTGCTGTGCTTGATGTCAGCATGGAAACTAGAAAATAAAATAAAACGATTAATATTAAGAAGATGGGAAAGCAAAAAAATACCTAGTACAGTGAAAAACTTTGCCTCACCCAGTCTTTTTGTCACTGTGGTAGTGCACGTCCCTGACGGAGCCGTCGGGCTCGTGCAGGCTGTAGAAGCCCTTGACGGCGTCGCCGTCGCGGTGCTCGTGCTGCGTCTTGTGGTCACCCGTGTGCTTGTCCTCTACCTCGTACTTGAACTCGTACTTGGGATGTGTCTACAATATAAATAATCATATTAAATATGTAAGTAGATATCATTGTATCTCAAACTATATCAAAAATATATTTTACTAAATACATACATAGTAGTCGACATGCTTTTCGTGTCCGTGATGATCCTTGATGGTGACCACCTCCGCATGTCCGTCGTGCTTGGAAATGTGTTGCGAGGAATGGGCAGGTTCGTGTTTGTGCTCATATTGATGCTCATGGCTATGCTCATGCCCGTGCCCATGTTTATGCTCGTGTCCATGCTCATGCTTGTACTCGTGGGTTTGCTCAAGTTCGTGTCCATGTTTGTGTTCATGCCAATGCTCGAGCTCATGCTTATGCTTGTGTTCATGATTCTGCTCATATTTCTCCTCGTGCCAGTGTTCATGTCCATGCTCATGTTTCTGCTCATGCCAGTGCTCATGCTTGTTTTCATGGCTAGCTTCATGGTTCAGCTCGTGCCAGTGCTCATGGCTTTGCTCATGCTTATGCTCGTGGCTGTTCTCTTGTCCATGCTCATGTTTGTGCTCAGGCTTATGCTCTTTTATATATGCCTTTAGCACTGGGCCGTCATGGCGTGTTATGTACTGGGAGGAATGCGCAATTTTATGCTCGTGCCCATTTTGTGCTGCGACCACAAGTACTGCAGCAGCGAAAAATATTGCCTGTCAAAAAATTGTCTTATTTATTAAAACACAAACGGTACAAGTTGAACTCTATCATTACGGTATCATTTGGTATTTGTGGTTTTTTTAATGGTTCAATTAAAAGTGCATAGTTTTTAAATAGTTTTTTTACTAACCTTTGTTATCATTTCAATGAAATTCTCCTGTTGTCCTGATGAAATGAAGTCAAATTGTATACTGATACTGTTTCTCCAAAAAACAGCTCTTTTATTTAACTGAGACCAATTCGATTTCAATATTCATAATTGGTCATTAACACAATCATATCCTAAAGTAGAGTGTTTTGTAAAAATTGTGTAATTCATTTGAATGTTGGAGTCGCGTAAAACCTCATCATTATTTGCAATTTGCATTAACAGCTTCATGTAATAACGATTGAGAAAAACTGGTTATGCCCGGGTTAAATTTAAGATTTTTGTAGATTATAAAGTATTTGTTTCTACATTATTTTTTTTTCAACAATTTCACTTAGATTAAATTTTGACGACCGGTGTGGCCTAGTGGGTAGTGACCCTGCTTATGAATCCGATGGTCCTGGGTTCGAATCCCGGAAAAGGTAT